>NC_062232.1:94094342-94759099 GCF_902686445.1 Sciurus carolinensis
ATTTTAATAAAATTGTTACTTTATACAGAAACAAAAGACCAAGTGTTTTCTTTTCTTTGAGGAGTAAGCCAATATTTTATGAACACAGCATTTGGGACTAGTGGATACATATGATCCTTGTTTTGTGAAAATTGTAGAAAAGGTAGATTAATCTTGAGTAACTTTATGTCACCTGAATCTATCATTTTTAGGGTCTTAATCTTTTTAGTTATTCATATGCAAAAGTATCTTGTCTATGTGAGGCAGTTTAGTATGCTATAAAAAAACCCTTCTAGGTCAGATGGTTCGTGTTCTACAACTATATACACAGCTTATTAGGTTTGTAACTCTGGGTAAATCAACAAACCATTCAGAACCTCAGTTTCCCCATTTATTAAATGACAATAATAATAACAAAATATGTGTTGATTTGTGTTTCAAATGAAGAATTATCTTACTATTCACTTATAAGTGATATTTGAATAATAAGTGAAAGCTTTTTGTAAAAATTATTGTAATATGGTTGCTATTTTATTGTTAAATATCTAAAATTTTTCCTTTCATTTGCTAGTGGTGCTAATATGGGAATTAATTACTAGAAACTAGTACAAGATACACGTTAGTTCTATACAATCCAGATAATTCCATGAACAAATTAGTGATTGTGATGTTGCAAAGTCTTGGCTGAACTACTTTGATAGCCTTTTGGGTAGGAAGGAGATATTGGAACTAGATTAAAATACAAGTAAGTGAGTCTACAACTGTTTGAATGAGTAGTCTTAAAGCAAGATAAAGAGTTGGTATTAACCTAGAGAGAAATTTCATTTTTTTAAATTGAAATTCAGAAGTATCAATATTTTGGGTTTATTGTTAAGAAAATGAAACATTTCAGAAATTCTAGATAAAACTTTGAAAATACATGTTGTACAATATAAACTTGAGTAAATGACAACATAATATTAAAATTGGCTTTAAATTTGAAAATTTCATGTAAATGTTCTAAAGCAAATTAGAAAGCTCTTTTCAATATTTTCATTCCCTCTGTTTTTTAAATTCCATAACTAAAAGGAACCTATAAAAAAAGTTTTAAGAAATAAAAATATGTGTGTGTACAGAAAGATAAGAAATGATAAAACAAACAGAGCAAAATATAAATAATTGGTATATCTGAATAAAGTACACATAAAAGTTAAAAGAGAACATAAGAATTTTTTTCATCTTAACAAATTTTAGGTGTGAAATACAGTATTGACTATAAGTACAATGTTGTAGTGCAGATCTTTACAATTTATTCACCTTTCTTAACTAAAACTGAAACACAGTAACTCCCCATTTCTCTTTCTGCCTTCTCCCACAGACATTGGCAATCACTATTCTACTCCATTATTCTATGAATCTGACTACTTTAGATACCTCATAGAAGTAGAGTCATGCAGTATTTGGTTTTCTGTTACTCATTTTACTTAGCATAATGTTCTCAAGGTCCATCCGTGTTGTCATATATTTCAGATTTACCTTCTTTTCAAAGGCTGAATAGTATTATGTTGTATATATATACTATGTTTTTTATCCAGTCATCAACTGATGAACATTTAGATCAATTCCATTATTGTGAACAGTGCTGTAGTGAACACAAGAATGAAAATTTCTCTCAAGGCCTGATTTCAATTATTTGGGATAAATACCCAAAAGTGTTATTTCTGAATCATATGGTAGTTTTTAATTTTGGGGGGAATCTCCATACTCTTTTCCATAACTGCTATACCATTCTGCATTTCCACCAATGGCATGTGAGTGTTTTAATTTCTCCACATTCTTATCAACATTTGTTGTCTTTTGTTTTATTTTTGGTAATAGCCATTCTGACAAGTATATTGGATCTCATTGTGGTTTTGATTTTTGAGAAGTTTCATTTAAGATAACCCCATTGTTTTTTCTTTTCAATGATTTGGATGAAAATATTTATGACATGATAATTCTCGATGCGATTCTACATCATGTATAACCAGAAGAATGAGAAGTTATACTCCATTATATATGGTGTGTCAAAATGCAATCCACTGTCATGTATACCTAATTAAAACAAACAAAATTTTTTAAAAATCAATCAATAAATAAAAATGTGAATAAATTGCTCAAATTCAGGATCTCTAGAGATTAAGAAAGTCTGGAATGATGGCTTGAAACTAGAAAATGAAATCTAATATGGATAAAGGTAAAGATTTTTAATTTGTTTTTCCAACACAACTCCTTTAAGTATTGCATGAATATGACATAGTCAAAGAAATAGCAAAGATGAAAAAGCTGTAGGTATTTTAATTGACTATAGACAATGGGTGATGAGATAGATAAGGAAAACTAATATGAAAAACTCAAGAGCATCACAGTTGCTTAAAGTTCAGAAGCTTTGGAGGAAATGGTGTAGATAAGGTTACCATTTGGTTACAAACAGTATTACAAATGGATGAAGACTGTGCTTCTTCTTGCTGTACTTTCTTTATCAGAGTTCCCATTTTGGAATTGAGAGTGAAACTGGCATCAGACTTAGGAGAAATATAAGGGTATTGCTCCCAAGTTGTTATGATTTGGATATAAGGTGTCCCCTCAAAACTCTTATGTTAATGTAGGAATGCTCAGAGGTGAAATTATTAGATTATTAGAGTTGAACCCTAATCAGCGGATTAGTCCATTTGATGCATTAATAATTTAAATGAAATACTGGGTGGTAACTATAGGCAGGTGGAGTATGGCTGGAGGAAGTATGTCACTGGGGGACATAGCTTTGGGGATTATATCTTGTCCCCCTGAAGTCCCCCTGTCTTTCTGCTCCCAGCTGCCATGAGCTGAGCAATGCTCTTCCACCACACCCTTCCTGCATGATGCTGCTTCACCAGAAGCCTGGAACAATGGAGTACGCCAACTCTGGAGTGAACTTCTGAAATTATGAGTCCAAAATATACTTTTCTTCCTCTAAATTGTTGTAGTTGGATATATTGGTCACCATGATGAAAAGTTTAAGAGAAGAGTTAGAAATCATGATTATTTTTGTTAAGTAGGAAATATATAATATATATTAATAAAGTTTGTTCTTCAATTTGGATATTAAATCTCATCATTATTAGTATGTATATGTTTCAATATGTAAGCAATTGATGTCTCTTAACAAAGTCAAAAACAAATATCAGCCTCATGTAATTCTGAGAAAAAAAGGTTCTAGTACATATACATTCTTCTCTTCCAAAATAAATAAATAAATAAATAACTGTTGTGCCTTTTTTTTTCTTGCCTTCCATATTAGGGCAGGATTTTTCAGAGAAATAGAACCAACAGGATATTTGTCTGTTTCCATATCTATATCTAGCTATTCACTTACTCATTTTTTTGCTATAAACGTATATACCTATGTATACAAAAGAGAAAGTGCTTAACTTTAAGGAGTTTCCATACATGACAAGGGAGTAATACACATCCAAAGTCTGTAAGATAGGCAGACAGGCAGGGGTTCCAAAAGAGTGTTGCAATATGACTCCAAAGGCAGTGCTGACAGAATTCATTCTTGTTTGGGAAAGTCAGTCTTTGTTTTATTAAAGTCCTTAACTAATTAGATCAGAACCACCCCACATGGAAGGTGATCTGCTTTACTCAAATTCACTGATTTAAATTTTATTTTCAGAGAAAGATCCAGAATAATAATTGACCAACTATCTAGGCACTGTGGTCCAATCAAGTTCACATATAAAATTAACCATCACATCCACTTTGTTTTAAAGTCCTAAAATTCTTTATACTTATATCTCTGAGCTTGCCAATTAATTAAGAGCCATCAATCACTTTTGGGAAATTTCTAGACTTCAAAGAATACCATTGAAGAATAATGAAACTTCCCTTAGGACATGCTGTAAAATGTCAAATTAAGACACTTTATGAATTTGTTCAACAAAATATTTTTAAGCACTTAAAATGTTCCATTTATGAATATTACTCAGCCATAAACAAGAATAAAATTATGGCATTTGCAGGTAAATGGATGGAGTTGGAGAATATCATGCTAACCAAAATAAGCCAATTCCAAAAAAACCAAAGGCCAAATGTTTTCTCTGATAAGATGCTGATACATAAAGGGAGGAGGGTAGGACATAAGGGAAGAATGGAGGAACTTTGGATTGTGTAGAGGAAAATGAGGGAAGGGGACTTGGAGTATGAAAGATGGTGGAATGAGACAGACATCATTACCCGATGTAAATGTATGATTACACAAATGGTGTGACTCTACATTGTGAACAACCAGAGAAGTGAAAAGTTGTACTCTGTTTGTGTACAATGAATCAAAATGCAGGTTGCTGTCATGTATAACTAAATAGAACAAACAATAAAAATAAATAATAAATAAATAAATAAATAATAAACAAAATGTTCCATTTACCAACCTGAGCATAAAATATAGAACAATAAAAAGTATGGCCCCTGCCCTCATGGAGTAATAGTCTGGTAAACTGAGGTATATGGTCATTAATCCAAGAATCACATAAATTAATGTAAGTGTAGTACTAATATGAGTGTTAAGAAGTATACAGTTCTTTGGTCTTTCGATGGCACTTCATTTTGTCTACGTGTTCAGAAGTTACATTTGAATTGAGATATGAGGAATGATAAGAAGTTAACTAGACAAAAGATTTTGGGAAACCAGCAGTGTTACCACCTGTATTGGGAGGGAACATGGTGAATATGAGGGTCTAAGAGAAGGTCAACATGGTTAGAAAAGAGAGAATATTATTCAAATGATAATGTATATATACTTAGGAATGGGGTCATCAGAAGTCTTGATGAGACTATTAGAAATTTTGCCTTTACCATAAGAGCTAAAGGAAAGTACTGAAGTTTTTAAGCATAGGAAAGATATCCTTAGATTTTTCTTTCAAGCACTTCGTTCTGACTATGGAGAGTAAGTTGGAGGAAGAGCAAAATAGATATAATTTAGACCAATTAATAAATTTTTGCTTTTTAGAGCAAGAGAAGATGGAATTTCACAAGAAGCAGTTAGACTGTACAGATATTTAAGTGGGTTCAATTATGAATGGGATATATGGATTGGAAAGAAAACATTTGAATATGTGGGGTTTTAGCTCAGAAGGAAAGTTTGTTATGGAGACATAAAATTTTTGAGTAATCTTTTAGGTGGATAATAATTCAGCAGTTTTTTCCTCATCATTTTTTCTATCAGAAAAATCAATAAATAGGAGGATTGACTTGTCATAATTTACACAGAGTGAACAGCCTATATTGAGATACTAGATCTTCTTAATCCATAGATTGTTATTATAGACATGCATATACACACACTGCTCATATTGTTTAACTTTAGGAAAATGGATAATACTGAGAGTGTAGACGAATCCTAAATTATCTTTCTACTGGGAAGGAAGCATAAAAGCAATAATAAGGTATTTTATTTTTATAAGGTAATATACTGATTCTATACTAAGCTACATAGTGGATTAGAACCTTCTTAATGAAAACTATAGGGTATTTTTTAATGCCACTGAACTAATCATGTCACTAATTTGGAATTAAGTTGTCTAAATGAAAACCGAAGTCATTTCACACGCTTCAACATAAATTAACCCCAGGGGAAATCTCTTCAAATGTAATTTTTCAGGTTTCTTTGAACTGACTCTTGTAATTTCTCAAGGGAGAGAAAATAAATAGTGTATAATCTATGTGTGGAAGAATTACTTAATTATACCCCCATATGCTCAATATGTTGATTTATGAAATTTGTTTTGAGATGAAAATGCTTGTTTTTTTCTTAGCCTGAGAATATAATCACATTTTCAAATTCTATCCTTTTAATATCCACAAATGTACTGGCTATTTGCTGAATACCAAACATTGTGTTAGCTATTGTGGATAATTACAAGATCAAAGCATGTGCATATCCTGGGCACTTAGTTTCTTTGTGTATGGAGCTGAAATCTCACTATGTCCAACAGCACAGAATGACCCAATGGTTTCTTCTTGAGTATACTTGTAAGAAATACTGCTCTAATAGGGAGAACATTAATGGATTGTGGGGATTTTTAGTTGTTTATGTTTTAGTTGTGTCTATGAGGATTATTTAAAATAGGTATTCTCTACTGTTTTTCAGTCTTAGGACACATTTTAACATATATAAATTCATCTTAGTAATTATACCTTTAGTGTATTTCAACTGAGAAATATATAATTATGGGCTGGAGTTGTGGCTCAGTGGTAGAGTACTTGCCTAGCATGTGTGAGGCACTGGGTTCGATCCTTAGCACTATATGAAAAATAAATAAAATAAAGCTATTGTGTCCATCTACAACTAAAAAAAATAAGTAATTATAAATAAGCTATAGTGGATTTAGTAAATCTCTTAAAGAAATTTGTATTTTATTCACTACAAAAACATATACTTTTGAACAGTTAATACACAAAAGTGTCTTGCATATTTATTCAATTTACTAAGACTTCTTGGTGCATGGAGCCTCATGGCCATGAATAAGGGATGCTCCTCAAAGAGTTTAGAAATTAAACCTAGGTCATGAACAGAGAACTCTAAATCATGGAGAAATCCCTCCTCCCCGTCCTGCATGCTGGGTATTGAACCCAGGGCCTTGTGCATGCAAGGCAAACACTCTACCAACTGAGTTATATCCCCAGCCTGGGGCAGGAGTTTCTTTTGAAACAAATCCTTTAAATGGTATCTCAGTTTTCTCCAGCTTGTTTTGGAAATTTTTGTCATATTTCCTCTGCTCCTGACTGGTTAAAATGCATGGGCATAATTTTAGTCTAATACTCTCACCTTTCACTTGGAAGATTTCAACTTTTCATCAGTTAGCAATTTTGGGGGGAAGGCTGATAGACATGAGATGGAGAGACAGAATGAGAAAATTAAGTCTTGACTTGAGTTCCATTTACAGACAATGCTTACTTAGTCTTCTTAGGCCTTTGCCAGCTCTATATAATACTATATAATACTCTCTTCTGATCTCCTTCATCCACCTCTTTCCAGTCAAAGAGTTTATAATTCCTATTCAGGGCCACTGATCTAAAGTTTTATAAAAGGATCCCTTTCTTTCCTGATTCTGCTATGAAAACATTTGAATTAAGTAAAAATTGGCAATAATTTAAAGGTAGCAAAGTTTACTACTACATGCTATTGTGAATGTTCTGTAAAAACATGTTTCCTGGAGCAGCTGGATAGTTTAAGGATTAGAGGAATTACCTGAGAGATTCAGAGCACAATCAGACAAATACTAAAGACATATTGTAACTTAGACATCTTGGGACAAAGAGAAAGCAATATGTAACTAGAAATGAGAGAAAGTGGGAATGGGTTTAGCAGAAAATTAAGTTGTAATAGTATAGGTGTGAATTCAGATATAGCCTGGGA
Source organism: Sciurus carolinensis (assembly GCF_902686445.1). NCBI lineage: Eukaryota > Metazoa > Chordata > Mammalia > Rodentia > Sciuridae > Sciurus > Sciurus carolinensis. Next base: position 94,101,736 of record NC_062232.1, read on the forward strand.
TTAGGACCTTCAAAGTACCCAAATGAGTTTTAAATAAACCAACAAATGAAAAGATATATACACTTATTTACTTCAGGTATCAAGGCACTTAAAGCTCTACCACACAGGCAGCACATAAAAATATAATAAAATTAAGGATATTAAGGATGAAAGACATTTTGGAGAGCCAGATGAGCTAGACTGGAGATAGATGTGACAGATTTGTGATTAAACCCATTTTTTTAAATATCAGGAAAAAATTAAACATGTACCAGGTGCTTTTGAGGAATAGACACTGTCTTTGGCCAGTCACAAAGACTCTAGTGAGATGAACATGTCAAGAGAACAATTATAATACATTCAGTTTTCTTACTAAAGAAATATTTATTGAGTACCTGCTATATGCCAGACACCATGTTATTCAATGAGGATATGAGATACAAAGATGAGAATCAGAGGCACGGGCCAGGTGTGGTGCTGCACACCTGTAATCGCAGTGACTCGGGAGACTGAGGATGAAGAGTTCAAAGCCAGCTTCAGTAAATTAGCAAAGCCCTAAGCAACTCAGCGAGACACTCTCTAAATAAAATATAAAAAGGGCTGGGGATGTGACTCAGTAGTTGAACCCCTGGGTTCAATCCCCAGTACCAAAAAAAAAAAAAAAAAATAGGTAGAGGCATGGTTTTCATCCTTATGTAGGTTGGATGAACTATGTTATCATAGAAAGTTTTTTTACTTAGGAAGAATCTAGAATTAAGGAAATGTATATATAGCTTAACTGCTAAGCAGTAAGTAGTTTGTTCAGTTCCTATGTTCATCACACATCTTTCTTACCACCAAATAAAGAAATTTAGTTACACGTATCTATCCTTTCCATCTGTTTTCCTATTATAACAAAAGTACCTCTTAAACTACCTGACCATGAGGTCTTGTGGTCTCTCTGGAGAAAAGTTAGTTTCTGTTGTCACCAATGCCTTATTGCTAAGAAATGGAAGGTAGAAGTAAGGAAATGAGGACTGTGTTACTTATGCTGTAATCACATAATAAAGAGACCAAACCCTGAGACTTTAGGGAATGATAGTTGATATACTTTGACAAATAGATAACTTGCCAGGCATGGTTGTATATGCTGTAATCACAGCGACTTGGGAGGTTGAGGCAGGAGGATCACAAGTTCAAGGCCAGCTTCAGTAACTTACCAAGAGCCTACTTCAAAATAAAAATAAATAAATAAAAGGGACTTGGGATGTGGCTCAGTGGTTAAGTGTCCCTGGGTTCAATCCCAGTACAAAAAAAAAAAAAAAAAGACAACTTAAGGACTCTCAGGAAAAGGAGACAATAGTATCTCCCAAACCAGAAGTATGAATACTATTAATAGGTAAGTGATTTTTAACTCCTTTTGGGCTTTTGGCTCTAGTTAAACTATATTTGGCATAATGATTAAAACAGAGTAGAAATTCTTAAGCAATCTACTTATATATGCTTAGATTCTTAAAGTTGTAATTGAAAGAGTTCCAGACTCCCCTTAGAGGTGAGGTACTAGAAACCTTCAGGGACACTATATGTCTACAGGGTAGAAATTGTGCTGCCTCAGATTCACATGGCTAGATGGGAAGACACTCAAATAACATAAAAAAATAAGGAGTAAAGCACTCCGAACAAACCAGGATGCTCCAATTACAGACTCCATTGACAAAACAGTAGAAGAAATGTCAGAGAAGGAGTTCAGAATTTACTTAGTAAAACTGTTCCACGACTTTAAGGAGGATCTAAAGAGTGAAATCAGAGCTATGTTTCAGGAGATGGAAGATAATTTAAATAAAGAGATGAAGATCCTGAAAAGAAATCTTTGAAATGAAGGAATCAATAAACCAAAATAAAATTCAATGGAAAGTAGCACCAACAGAGGAGACTACTTGGAAGACAGAACCTCAGGCAATGAAGACAAAATATATAATCTTGAAAACAAAGTTGACCACACAGAGAAGATGATAAATTACATGATGTTCCCTCACCCAGACACAATGCCTGAACAGCAGCTGCTGAAGCCAACAGAGTGGAGCTATTGTGACTACTTCTAGGCTGATAAGAAAGACCCCCAAGGCAATGGCACCATGGTGGGATTTGAACTGCTGCTCCAAAAGCAACTGAAGGGCAAATAAAAGCAGAAAGAAATGTATGAATTCATCTGAGAGAGGATAAAGATTGAAGAATATGCAAAGAACTGGGCTAGGCTCTCTCAGAACTCGTTGGCTGCACAGGAGGAAGGCTTCCTGGGAGAAGTGTGGACCCAGGTGAAGAAAAGCCTGGCAGATGAAGCAGAAGTTCATCTCAAGTTCTCCGCCAAGCTTCACAGGGAGGTAGAGGAGCCCCTAATGAACTTTCATGAGAACTTCAAGAAAGACATGAAAAAGTGTGACCACCATATTGCTGACCTCTGCAAGCAACTCACCAGCCGCTATGCATCAGTGGAGAAGGCCCAGAAAGACCTCACAGAGTGACAGAGAGACCTGGAGATGAAGACCCAGCAGCTGGAGATCAAGCTGAGCAACAAGACGGAGGAGGACATCAGGAAGGTATGGAGGAAGTCCACACAGGCTGCTGATAACCTCATGCACTGTGTGGATCTCTACAACCAGGCCCAATCCAAGTGGTTTGAAGAGATGGTGACCACCACTTTGGAGCTGGAGTGGCTGGAAGTGGAGAGAATAGAGATGATCTGGCAACTTTTGTGCCAGTACACACAGCTGTGGCATGAGATGAACATGTTCAAACAAAGCACAGTTGAACCTGTGGACCAATTGCTTCAAAAAGTGGACCCGGCCTAAGACAGAGAGCTGTGGGTCAGAGAGCACAAAACGGGCAGCATTTGCCCTGTGGACATGGAGATCTAGACATGCCTGTGAGGCCCCAGGGGTCCTGCCCAGGAGAAGGGCTGCGTGTCCTACAGAGAGGAGATGGTGGCTCCTGCTGGGTAAAGTTGCCCTCCCACCCACTCTCCTGTCCACTGAGGAGAGAGGAGAGAGCTGGTGATTCCAGAAGTGTGATCTGGATAGCACAGCTGGAGGATCCCAAATATTACCAGGTCAAGAAGGAAGACCTGCCACCCTGCCTTATCTCCAAGACCCCATACCCGATGCTGTGCTTGTTGTTCTGAGAACAAACTGAGGCCAGAAATTTGTGGTTCCTGCTGAGTTCCATAGGGGTGACTGTCACACACTTGTGCCCTTGGATGCCCCAAAGCCCATCCTCCAGCTGGTCCCTTTATCTCCAGGGCTTTGGAAGATCAGGGGAGGGCCATCTCTGCCTCCAAGTCAACATCAGGATCAGAATCATGGATAGAAGGCACCATCAACTCAGCCTGCACCTAGAATCCTTTACAGCCCTCTCTATTTTTCTCATTGTGTTCTGGGAGCCCAAATCTGGCTTTTCTTGGCCAGTTTTCATCCCCATGAGTCTTGGGAAGGCCTGTTTTCTGTCTTCCCAGACCAACCCTGCCTAGAGAGGCCAGGATGAAACTATCTCATTCAGCAAATTAGCCCCAAGTCGGAGCATTGAATCATGGTTCCTGTCAGACCAGGCATCATCTCTAAAGTCTCTGGAAATCCCAATCCATTCATTCCTCAGCTGCTTTCTCAAGGCAGTCCCCACCCTGCCACTCCTGCCCAGTCTCACTAGAGAGAGCTTTCCAAAGTTCTCAGCCAGCAAGACCTCCTTCAGTTCTGTGAATGTCCAAAGGTTTTGAGGGATGGAGATGAATCAGCTCACCTCAGAAACCAGATGGGATCTGTCTGCCATGGTGTCCTATCCAGCACTGTGATACTTTGACCACCACTCTTCTGGGCTGCCCACCATAGGCTTAATGGGCCTGGGTCAGTCCCACATGGGAGACAGGTTAGGGCAAGTCCCTTTTTCATTCCCCAGATGGCTTTATCTGCTTATGCATGATGGGGTTTGGACTGTTGTCCCTTGTATGGGTATTGCAGACTCTCATGGCCATAGGAGTTTGTTGATATCCAGGCGTGTCCTGTCACCTGGGCCTCCAGCTCCTCTGAATTTTCCAGAACCCCATGCAGAGCCCTCACTTGGTGCCAGTACCTCCTTTCCCTGTGTCCATCTTCCCTGGAGAAACCTGGGCCAAGTGTGACTCAGGAAGCTGGGTTTAGTCCGTCTCTTCCTCTTTCTACTACAGCAAACATGATCACCATATTAACCTAGAGAATCAGCCTGAGGGGACTGGGAGAAAAAAATGACACAGTGAGTAAGAAACAAATTCTAGCCAGAAACCCAAGCTCTGAGGGTCCATCTTTCTTCATCTTTCCATTAATGACTTCAGATTGACCCTTCCATCTCCCATGGGGACAAATCTATAAGCACAATTCACTGATCTTTCCCTCAGTTTTACATGCTAAATAATGGGTAACATTAATCTTGAATCTTTTGACATCTCTTCCATTAAATCAGAATTGTTTTCTCATAGCTTATATTAGAAAGATGTCCAATATACTAAAGCAAACCAGAAAAAAAAAAAAAAAACCCAAAACAGTTGTAATTGAAAGAATTCCAGACAAGACATGTAGTACTGAGGGCTCAGATTAGTATGCCTCTGTATTTGTTAAAAAGGCACTTGTTAAAGGTGGAATTGTGGTCAAACTGGTCAGCTCTTGATAATTTACTAATCTAGTGATGCTCTTGATCTATTTGAAGACCAAAGAAACCCAGAGGTTTGACACTGAGACTGCTCAAAACCACTGAGACTGCTCAAAACCACTGAGACTTATATTGAGACATGTTGAGACTTGGTTCTTGATTTTACTACCAATGCTCATCAGAATGTGGCATGATTTGAATCCTGGTCACCATTCTTAGGCTTATGAATGCTTTTGATTCCCTAGACCTGAAAGGTCACCCTTTGGGTGAACAAGCATAATGGGATGTTTTTCTTTTCATTATTAGCTGGAATAAAAACCCAGGGTGATTGGGAAGAAGAATACTAATTTGGGGTATCCCCCAAACAACTTGGAAGTACTTGGCATCTGAGAAGAATAGCAGCTAGGACCTAGGGTAGAATTGTAGAAGCTGTCACATTCAAGACATTTCATCATGACTTTGGTACATGATTCATAATCATTAAGTACATGATTCATTTTTTTCCTGTTTGAAGTATAAAATCCTTGCCAAGTGTGCAAGTTCCTAAAGGTATGCAATGTTATGTGGGCACAGCATCCTTTCTATCCTGGTATTAGCATCTCAAGACAACAAATTGTGTAATAATTGTTGTTCAATAGGCTATAGGGTAAACAAACCACTTGCTAACCACCCCCTTGAAAGGATCTTTCAAGGACATTTTTAGGCAGCCCCCAAGCAGCCTGTCCCGACTGGACTTGGGGACAGAATTGAGATCATCAGGTATTTTTCCCTCAGTATTGTTTGGGCATTATGCCTGACTTTGTATTTTAAGGACATAGAGAATAATCACTTGGTAAGCCATAGAATATACAAGAGCTTATCCTTGTAAGACCTCTATTTCATTGCTTTGTATGATAAAGATTATGCTTTAGATTTGTTATTTCATTTGCATACCCCTTCTTAAGAAAAGAGGGTGCATTTTTAAAAAGTGTCAATTGCAAATCCTCTCATTGATAACAGACAGTGAGCAGTATATTATAGGGTACAATGATTCCATAATGTTCTCACTGTGGTGAATGTAATAAAGAAGGATTTTGTAAAGGAATTGATATCTAATTAGGTTTCATCAGGGCCTACAAAATGTCCACACCACTCTGATGTTTATCCTGAAAGCCATACTAAACCGTAATAAATGCCAAGAAAATCAAAACCTCCTGTCTTATGAACACACATGCAAAACCCATATGTTGAAAAATTGGTCTGAGCCTTGTCTACCATAATCAATTACTTTGCAACACTTAAAAATAGAATTTAGAAAGGACTTGAAAGCAACTACACCAAACATTCATGCATAAAATTAATTACTATCATTATGGATTTTTTTGTACAAAACAATTTTTATTTAAGGTTTTACAAGGCTAGTATTGACAGTAATATTTCTTTTCAGTAAACGTAAATGCAAAAGTTTACGTTTGCTTTACAACCTTATTGAAACATAGTTTTAAACTCTGAACTGCTTTTAAGTTTATAATATTGTTAACTGTGTTTACATTATTATACAGAAGACCTTTAGAACTTTTTCATCTTGCATGACTGAAATTCTATATCCATTGAATAACGACTTCTCATTTCCCACTCCCCCCAGCACCTGGCAACTACCACTCTACTTTTATTTCTGTGAGTTTGATTATTCTAGATAACTCATATGAATGGAATCATGTAGTATTATCTTTGGGGATTGCCTTATTTTACCTATCACAATGTTCTGATGGTTTACCTATGTTGTAGCATATGACAGGATTTCTTTCTTTTTTAAAAGCTAAATAATATTCCATTGTATGTAAATACCACATTTTCTTTATTTGCTTATTTGTTGATGAATATTTAGGTTGCTCCCATATCTTGAGTATTATGAATAATGCTATAATGAACATAGGTGTCCAGGTATCTCTTTGAGATATTGTTTAATTCTAAAGAGGACTGTTAGGTCATTTGGTGGTTCTATTTTGAAATTTTTAGCAACCTCCATACTGTTTTTCATAGTGACTGCACTAATTTGCAATCCTACCAACAGCGTTCAAGGGTTCCAATTTCTCCATGTTCTTCTTGCCAACACTTGTTACTTGCTATTTTTCTTTGTAAGAGTGCAAAACATAATGAATGTGAGGTGATATTCCATTGTGATTTTCTCCGACAATTAGTGATGTTAAGCATCTTTTTCATATGCTTCTTGGCCTTTTGTGTACCTTCTTTGGAGAAAAATCTATTCAAATTCATTGCCTACTTTTTAATCACATCATGTTGTTGGTGTTGTGGTTGAATTGTAGGCATTCTTTGTATATTCTGGAAATTACTTATTATCCAATATATGACTTATAAATATTTTCTGCCATTCCATAGGTTATTTTTTCACTTAGTCAATTGTTGGTAGCTATGTAGCACTTCAATTTAATGTCATCCCATTTGTCCATTTTTGCTTTTGTTGCCTATATTTTTGGCATCATATCTAAGATCATCTCCCAAAACAATATCAAAAAGATTTCTCCTATGTTTTCTTTTAGGAGCTTTATCATTTCAACTTTTATGTTTAGATCTTTAATCCATTTTAAATTAATATTTTCATATCATATAAGGGCCTATCTTCATTCCTTTGTATGTGGATATCCAGTTCAGTTAGCACCTTTATTGAAGAGAACATTCTTTCCCCATTGTTTTGTCTTATATCCCTGTTGAAGATTATCTGAATATACATACATGAGGATTTCTTTTTGGACTTTATTCTGTTCAATTCATCTGTATGTTTTTATACTGACATACTGTTTTGATTATTGTAGCCATGTAGTGTTTTGAAATGGGAAGGGTAAGACCTCCAGCTTTGTTCTTTCTCAAGAATTTTTTAGGTAGTCCAGGTGCTTTGTGATTCCAAATGAATTTTAGTATGATTTTTTCCTATCTCTGCAAGAAATGCCATTAGGATTTTGATAGGGATTGCACTGAACCTGCAGATCACTTTGGTTAGTGTGGATGTTTTAGCAATATCAAGTATTCCAATCCAGGAACATGATGTATCTTTCCATTTATTTGTGTCTTAAATTTCTTTCTGCAATGTTTTACAGTACTCAGCATATGAGTCTTCAACTTCCTTGCTTAAATTTATTCCTAAGTATTTTAGTCTTTTTGATGCTCTTGTAAATGGGATTGCTTTTGTAATTTCCTTTTTGGGTTGTTCATTATTAGTCTATAGATATGAAACTGATTTTTCATTGTTGATTTTTGTATCCTGCAACTTTCAACTTTGCTAAATTCATCTAATAGGTCTAATAGTTTTGTTTGTGAAACCTTTAGGACTTTCTGTATGTAAGATCATATCATCTATGAACAGAGATAATTTTACTTTTTCATTTCAAATTTTCTTTTCCATCTAATTGCTCTGACTGGGAATTCTGATACTATACTGTTGAGAGTGAGCACCCTTGCATTGTTTACTGTCTTAGTCAGCTTTTTTGCTGCTGTGACTAAAAGGATCTGACCAACACAATTATAGAGGAGGAAAGGTTCATTTGCAGGCTCATGGTTTCAGAGTCCATAGAAGGCTGGCTCCATTCCTGGGGCTCAAGGTGAGACTAAATATCATGGCGGGAGTCGGTGGCAGAGGGAAGCAGCTCACTTCATGTTGATCAGGAAGCAGAGAGAGACTCCACTCTCCAGATACAAAATATGTACCGCATAGCCACGCCCCAATTACCACCTCCTCCAGTCACACCTGCCGCTTCAATTAATCTGATTGGGTTGACTCTCACAACCCAGTCATTTCTCTTCTGAACCTTCCTGCATTGTCTTACATGTGAGCTTTTGGGGACACCTCACATCCAAACCATAACATTTACTGATCTTAGAGGAAACTCAGTCTCTAAACATTGAGTGTGATGTTAGTTGTGGAGTTTTCACATATTCCCTTCATTATTTTGAGGTATTTACCTTTTAGCCCTAGTTTTTTGAGTCAGTATCATGAAATGGTGTTGAATTTTGTCAAATGTTTTTATCTGTATCAATCGAGATGATCATGAGATTTTTATCTTTTGTTAGTATGGCATATTACATCGATTGATTTTTATATGTTGAAACCATCCTTGCCTCCCATTGATAAATCTCGTTTGGTCATGTTATATAATCCTCTTAAAATGCTATTGAATTCTATTTGCTATCATTTTGCTTAGAATTTTTGCATCATTATTAATAAAATATTTTAGAGTATAGTTTTCTTTTCTGGTAGTATCATTGTCTGACTTTGCTATAATAATGCTGACCTCATAAAAATAGTATGGAGTGTTCCCTTCTTTTTCTTTTTTCAGAACAATTTGAAAAGGATTGCCATTAAATCTTCTTTAAATATTTTGCAGAGTTCTCCAGTGAAACCATTTCATCCTGGGATGTTTTTGTTGTGGTTGTTGTTGAAAGATTTTTTCATTACTTTTTACTTCATGATTGATTAAGCTTTCTTATATGCAATTTATGTGTTGGAGTTTTGTATTTCTTTTTGATTCAGTATTGGTAGATTGTATGTTTTGAAGAATTTATCCATTTTTTTTTCTGAGTTTCCAATTTGTTGTCCTATAATTGTTCATAGTATTCTCTTATAATTCTTTTAATTTCTGTGGCATTATTTGTAATACTTCTTTCATTCTTAATTTAGTTATTTGAAGTCTTCTTTCTCTTTTCCTTTTTTGAGTATACCTAATTTTGGTATTTAAAAAAACTAACTTCTAATTTTACTTATTTTTAAAATAAATTTTCTATTGAATTTATTTCTACTCTAATCTTTATTTCCTTTTTCTGCTTACTTTGGGCTTAGTTCTTTTCTTTTCTGTTCTTTAGTTGTAAAGTTAGGTTGTCAATATGAGATGTTTCATCTCTTTTAATAAGACACTTACCACTATAAATTTCCCTCTTATTATTGCTTTTGTTGCACCCTCTAAGTTTTTGTATGTTGTGTTCTTTTTTCACTTGTCTGAAAATATTTTCTAATTTCTCTTGTGATTTCTTCTTTGCCCTGTTGGTTGTTCAAGAGTGTTTAATTTCTACATACTCATAAATTTCCCAGATTTTCTACTGATTTCTAGTTTCATTCCATTGTGCTCAGAAAAGATACTTGGAGGTTGGGGCTGTAGCTCAATGACAGAGGACTTGTCTAGCACTGGTGAGGCACTGGGTTCCATCCTTAGCACTGCATAAAAATTAACAAAGGCATTCTGTCCATCTACAACTACAAAAAAAAATTATGAAAGACTTGGTATGATTTTAATCTCCTTAAACTTGTTAGGACTTGATTTGTAGCCTAATGTGATTTCTTCTGGATAATGTTTAGTATGTGCTTCAGATGAATGTATATTCTGCTGCTATTGAGTGGGGTGTGCTATATGTCTTTTGGGTCCAATTGGTTGATAATGTTTTTCAAGTCCTCTATTTCCCTATGGATCTTTCTTCTGGTTGTTTAACCATTTTTAAAAGTGATATGCTAAAATCTCCCACTATTACTTTGTTACCATTTTTTTCTTTAGATTGTGTCAATGTTTGCTTCATATATTTGGGTGTTCTTCCTTCAGGTACATATATATTTATAGTAGGTATATCTTTTTCACCAGAAGATAGACACTTTTCATTATACAACATCCTTCTTTTTATCTTATGACAATTGCTGATTTAAAGTATATTTTGTATAGGTCTGACCACCTACCACCTTGATCTCTTTTAATTACCATTCACATAGAAAATATTTTTCAGTCCTTTCATTATCCAGCTTATGTGTGTTTTCACATTTAAGTTCAGTCTCTTGTCAATGGTATGTAGTTACATCTTATTTTTTTCCTGTTCAGCTACTTTATTTCTTTTGATTAAGGAATTAGTCCATTTGTATTTAGTTATTAATGTTGGGAAGGAGTGATTATTGCCACTTTATTGATTTTTGTCTGTCTTAAAGTTTTTTATCTCCTCTTATTGCCTTCTTTAGTGTTTTGTTGATTTTTGTTTTAAATGATATGCTTTTTTTCTCATTTTCTTGTGTGTATTTTTGTGACTATCATGGGGCTTGAATAATACATATTATAATTCTATCTATTTCAAGTTATTAAGAACTTCAATCATATACATAAACCCTACCCTTTTAACATCTCTCCATCCCTACTTTGTCACTGACATCACAAATTTTAGCTTTATATATTATGTATTCGTTAACAACAATTACTGTTATAGCTTATAGTTATGTAATTATTTTAATTTTTTGTCATTTAAATTCTATACAGAATTAAAAGCACCTTATCTAGTACTAGTACACTATCAAAGTATTCTATTGAAATCCCCATGGAGTTTTTTCAAACAAAAATCTCTGAGAAAGGGTTATTTAGTTCATATTAAAGATATTTCTCCATTTTACTGAAGTCATCACATAAGAAGTAATTATTTCAGACAACTAACAGCTGGTTTTCTTTTATTACTCAAACCCTTATGTTAGGCCATTCCAACTTACCTAGATTTTTTAAGCTTGCATAGGTAACTAGGCCTTTCCCATTCTCCTATTTACTCTAATCTTCTCCTTCCCTTCTATCATCTGGCTTTCTCTCTTCATTCATCTTTTAGTCTTTTTCACTACTGTGCAATGGCCCCTCCCAATACATATCCCCCTATGCTTCTGCAGTTCACACATCTTACCTCAACCTAATGTTTTCAAGATAAGCTCAAGAGAATAGCAAAAAACTGCAGTGAATTTACATTCTCTTTAGCCAGTCTCCTAAGACCCAGTTTACTATCTACCTCACCATCACACAAATCCAGTTTTGCTGCTTACTGTGTATTTCTTTCCAGTCCAGGGTGGGTGTCAGTTTTCAGAATGATCAAAGTCACTGAAAACACTTGCCCTCTGAAAAGTAGGCTAACTTCATTTAGTCCTCTGTATGCTTCCAAATATCCCTTTATGTCCTACTTTGAAAGTTTAAGAAAGGCTTAAAATTACTGAATTCTTACTATATGCCAAGCTCTCTTTTAAACATTGCACACATATCATGCTATTTAATGTGTATGACAACCATATAAATTAAGTGCTTTCAATATTTTTAAAGGAAGAATTATTTGAAAACTGAAATTAAGAGAGTTTGTTCCTTGCCCAAGGACACATAGGGGTATGGGGAATAGTCAGAATTGAAAGCAAAACAACAAAAAAAGGTCATCCAGAGAACAATGAACTAAGGATTCATTATCTATGATCATGATTAATATGATTCTGTGCATATTAGTTTGAAAGGCTTCTAATCAGCCATTTTTTCAAGGAACCCTGGCTACTTTGATTGGAGCATAGTATTAGAAACAAACAAATATCTGGGTAATAGGTGTGTTCATAGCTTCTGTGCTATCATTGCTTCTAGGCCATCTGAACTCATAGGAAACACATGTATATACTAACCCCTGTACATACATATTTATAAATTTTTCTATATGTAACTAAAAATATATAAATTAAACCCCACAAATATGGGGATTTGTCAGAGGAACACAGGAGACAACTGAAAGAGCTCCAAATGACCAAATCTAAAATAACTTGAGTAAAAACAAAATAGGTTCCTGATATTCAAATACAGTGAGCCTGCCCTTTCTTGGAATATTTTTCCTTTGCTTTCTACTAGATCTTCCCTCACATGATCCCTTCTAATTGTTTTAGCTCAAATATTACTTATGTAGAGAAGTCATCCCTATTTGATATCTTTCATCCCCATCCTTCAATCACTATCATGGCATTTTTTAAATTTTCTTTATAGAACTTGTTACTATCTAAAATTATAGCACTTATTTATAATGCTCCTAATGAGATTAGGAGTTAACAACAGTTGGTACAAAACACCTTTGAACTTCTCCTGAGGGAAAAATAGCACTATTAATAAAGAAATCATGGGGTTTGGAATGAGACAGATAATTTTAAATCCCAGTTTTGTCACCATCTGTTTGTGTGACTTTAGACCAGTTAGTTTATTTTCTGACTTTCAGCTTCCTCATCTATGAAATAACAATATAAGGGATACTTATATTAAATAGTCAATGTGAAGATTAAATAAGATAAGGCTAGTGCCTCTGTATAGGAACTGATACATAGTAGATGCTCAAATATTCTTTCTCTAAGGTTCTGGTACCTTTCATCTCTAAGCATCTTCTGTCTGTAATCATATGCTGGTCTAATATTCCTTTACACTACATTGAAGGTCACTGGTAAATTTTCCAGTGGTAGTCATCTCTCTTGACATGTCCTCCAATTTCCCCACTACAAAATAAGAGCAATCACAGTCCTTAATTAGTGGGGTGGTTTGTAGGATTAAATGAAATAATGCATTTTGAACTCATAAAGCAATGTCTATTGTGTAGGAAGTAGTCAATTTTCACTCTATTTACCATTAAGCACATTCCTTTTGGGACTAACACTATGGAGAAAACTATTGATTTTCTATATCACATCATGGTTTCTTCAAAAGATCTCCTTTGTTGATTCTCAGATATTTGTGCATGAGATTTATCTGGGGAAGATTTATAAAATATGGACTCCATGGCCTCATCCCTGGGCTGTCTGATTCCATAGGTATAAGATTTGGTTTATTTTCCAAGCTCTTGAATTCATTCTGATATTTATGGGCCACAAGTTATGCATAGGAAAAGTGATAAAATGGACATGTTTAACTTCAGTCATTGAAAATTAGCAATAATTTAAGTGTTTTGTCACCAATAAAAGATGAGAGTTATTTTAAAACTTTTTGACATCTTCAAAAGATCATAGGGTCTTTTCTTATTTCCTCCTCTGTGGATCTGTAACAGCCAGTGTTACTACTATCATCTATCATTTGTAAAGAAAAAGCTACTGATACAAAATTGAAAAGCCAAAAGGGACATCTGAAAATAGGTAGTTTTTATAAACTTTCCAGTACCATACTGAGGGCTTTATAGGGAAGAATTTCAGCAATATGAGTAATGGCATGGTTTGTCTGTGTGTACATATATCTGATGTTTTCTTGGCAAATAAAAAGCAACAGTGACTTCTAATGCATCATATATATTTTGAGTCTAATAATTGCTTTTGAGGTGTCTCTTAACAGGAAATAGCACCTAAACATTTGGGGGTAATAGAAGACGTTGGTTGAAAACTAAAATATTAGTCAAATTGGTAAAAAGGCACTAATATTCTAAATTGTCCTTTTGGTTTCTGTTGCATAAAACTGAATACATTCCACGGACCACCCCACCCCACAACCCTGCTGCCCCTGAAACAGACCTGGCAGGTGAAAACATTGGTTTAGCTTTATTGCATTTTTCTCGCTACAAGCTCCCAGGCATACTATCTGATTGGCTCCCTGGTGGTCTGTCTTATTGACACAGATTCTCTGTTTGGAAGCTGCCTTCCATGTTTTCTTAACTTGATTTTGTTTCTGCCATTGTTCGGGTGATTCATGTTAAGGATGGGCACTAAATAATTACAACTCTCCTCCAGAAAAGTATTGTCTTCTAAGAGTCCTCCTCTTAGATAATAATATAATAATATATTTAACAAATCTACCAATCCATCATCTATATACTTTACCAGCTGAAAAAAAGTGAAGTATTTTGTCAGCTTTGTGACCACCCACCCCCAAGATAGAAATTGAATAAATGAATGGAGGAAGGAAGGAAACTAACATTACATTGTTATATTTTATTGTGTGTATAGTGATTAAGATTATGAATTTTGCAGAAGTTTGGCAGACACAGGTTCAAATGTTGGTACTAAATTTTGGATGACCTAGAGAAATTACACAAACACTTTAAAGTTAAGTTTTCCTCCATCTGTTAAAAGGGACAATAATATAGACTATATTAAATCACTGCACTGTACAAAAAAATGGGATTCTGCATATACAATAGTATTGTGACACATTTTAAATACTTAAAAGATATAAGATATTTTTACCTCATGTAAATTTGTGTACTAAGATCTTATTATCCTTCTTTTACATATGCAAAATCTAGGACTCAGGCATAAATATCCATGACAGTAAGATGATAGATCATAAAGCTCTGGGTCTGTTTTAGTTTGGATCTGGAGCGTCCTCAAAGGCTCATATGTTGGTCTCCAATACAGTAGTGTTCAGATGTGGGACTTTTTCCAGTTGAATTGAATCATAGGGGCTCTAATCTCATCAGTGTATTAATTCAATGAAAGCTAAATGGATGACTGGAAGTAGGCAGAAGTGGTGGGAGGTGGGACCTGGGTGAAGGAAGTGAATCCTTGAGGGTGTGCCTTTGCGGACTACATTTCTTTTCTGGTCCCTTCTGTCCTCTCCATCTACTTCCCAGCTGCTGTGAGCTAAACAGCCTTCCTTTGCCATGCTCTTCCACCATGATGTTCTGACTCACCTCAGGCTCAAAACAATGGAGCCAGTGGAACTGAACTGAAGCTAGTGAAAATTAGGGAAAAAATACTTTGAGATAAATGAAAATGAAAATAAAACATGCCAATATATATAGATGCTCCTAAAATAATGCTTAGAGGGAAGGAAATTTATAGCTGTAAAATGCCTATACTAATAAAAAACAAGATTCTCAATTCAATAACCTAACACCACAAAGAACTGGGTGAAGAAGAACAAACTAAATCCAAAGCAAACAGAATGAAGAAAATAACACATAATGGATACAAACTAGAAAATAGAAATACAATGTAGAAATTATTAAAACCAAAAGCTATTTTTTTAAGAAGAGCAATATAAAATCAACAAAACTTTAGGTAAGTTAGCAAGAGAAATGAGAGAATACTCAAATTATCAAATTGAGTATAAAAAATCCTTGCTACTGATTTTACAGAATTAAGAAACATTATAAGGGAATACTATGTACAGTTGGATGCAACAAACTATAATGTGACATAAAAAGAAATAGAAAATCTGAATATCTTTATTAGAAAAATAAAGATATTTACTTAGGATTTTAAAACTTCCTACAAAGAAAAGCCCAGGGTAAGGTGACTTTACTGGTGAATTTTATCAAATGTTTAGAGAAGAATTAATGCCAATCCTTCACTACTCTCCAAATAAATAAAAATAAAATTGAGAAGAAATGCTTCTAAACTCATTCTGTTGAGTTAGTGATTCCTAAACCAAACAGTGATATTACAGGAAGGAAAACTAAAGACAAGGGCTGGGAATGCAGCTCACTGGTAGAGTGCTTGCCTAGCAAGAGTGAGTACCTGGGTTCAATCCCCAGTCCCTACCCACCCACAAAAAAAAGAAAGAGAAAACGGAAGTCCAATACTACTTATGAAAATACATAGAACTCCCCCAAAACACTAGCAAATTAAACCTAACAACATATAAAGATGTTTATACATCATAATCATGTAAGATTTATCTGAGAAATACACAGTTCATTTATTGTACTAAATCTATTAATATAATGCCACATTTAAATTAAATAAACAATAGTGACCACCTGACAATTTCAGTAGACACAGAGAAAACATTTGGCAAAAGCCAACAAGTTTTCATGATTCAAAACCCTCAGTAGATGATCACAGTGGAAAACACCTGTAATTCTAGCAGCTCAGAAGGCTGAGGCAGGAGGATCACAAGTCCAAAGTCAGCCTCAGCAACTTAGTAAGGTCCTAAGCAACTCAGTGAGAACCTGTCTCTGAATAAAATACAAATAAGGACTGGGGCTGGGCTCAGTGGTTGACCATTTGCCTAGCATGTGTGAGGCACTGGGTTTGATTCTCATCACTACATATAAATAAATAAATAAAATAAATGTCCATTGGCAAATTAAAAAAAAAAGAAAACACAAAAACCTTCAGTAAACTAAGAACAGAGAACTTCTCAAACTGATAAAGGCAATATCGGAAAACTCTCTGTTAACATCATACTTAATGTTGCAAGATTCATTATTTTCCCCATAAGATCTAGAAAACAGGAGCAAGAGAAGGATGTCTACTCTCAACACTTTCAATGAACTTTATAGGTTTTAGCTAGGGAAATTAGACAATAAATGGAAATAAAAGTCATTAAGATTGGAAAGGAAGAAGTACAGTGTCTCTATTTGCAGATAACATGACCTTGTGCATAGAAAATCCTGAAGAATGTATCAAAAAATGACTAGAACAAATATATATGAGTCCAATAAGGTTACAGGGTACAAAATCATTATATGAAAAGAAATCAAATTCTAAACACTAGCAATAAGCAATCTGAAAATGAAATGAAGAAAAAGTCCATTTGAATTAGTATCAAAAAGAATATATAATACATGGTAACAAATTTTTCAGGACAAGTGCAAAACTTTTACAAATAATCCCTGACATGCAATAGTTTGACTTATTTTTTTTAACTTTACCATGGTGCAAAAGTATTACATACTCAGTTGAGATTGTATTGTGAATTTTAATTTTTCCCAGGCTAGTACTGTATGGTACAATACTGTCTCTCAGTTCTGGGTATTGGCAGTGAGAAACAGCTCACAGTCAGTCATGTGCTCATGAGGGAAACAATTCATACTCTAAATCATGATATTTGGTAGGTTAGGTGTAGTAAATGCACTTTTTTACTTATATTATATTGAACTTCTGATTGGTTTATCAGGAGGTAATCACTTCATATACCAAGGAATATATGTACTTTTAAAATATACAGACATTTTTGAAAGAATTTAAAGACATAAATAAATGAATAGCTACCCTAGTGTTTACAGAATAGAAGATTTAATACTATTAAAATGGCAATAGTTCTAAAATTGATCTGCAGATTCAGTTCAATTCATATCAAAATTCCAGCTTGTTTTTTTGCAAAAGTCAGCAATTTGTTCCTACAATTTATATGGAAACATTAGGGATGCAAAGTAGATAAAATAATCTTGGAAAAGAAGAACAAAGTTAGAGTACTCATGCTTCCCAATTTTAAAATTACTACAAAACTACAGTAATCAAAACAGTGTGGTTCTCACATAATGATAAATCAACAAAATACAATTGGGAGTCCAGAAATAAGCATATACCTTTATGGATGATTGACTTTTCAGAAGAGCCAAAACAACCCAATGTGAGAAAAGATTATCTTTTCTAAATATAGTGCTGGATAGTCACAAGAAAGAGTGAAGTTGACCTCGTTTCTTATAACACACACTAAAGATAACTCCAAATAGATCATAGAACTAAATGTAGAAGCAAAAATTATAAAACCCCTAGCAAGAAATATACTAGTATATTTTTATGACTTTTGCTAACTCCAAACCTTTTTAAAAATACAATACCAAAGAAGAAAGTGACAAAGGAAAAAATAGACAAATCTGACCTCATCAAATTAAAACATCTTTTATGGGAAACTACCCTTTATGAAAAAACCTTCTGAATGGAGGTTGAATACATTTGCTAGCCATGTACCAGCTAAGGAACTTTTATCCAGAATATGTGGAGAACTCATTAATGTAATAATAAAAAGACACCTAACCTAATTAATAAATCAGCAAAAGATTTCAGCAGGCATTTCTCCAAAGATACACAAATGGCCAAGAAGCATATGAAAAGATGGACAATATCACTAATCATTAGCAAAATGCAAACTAAAACCACAATAAGGATTAGGTGTGGTGATGCACACCTGTTATCCCAGGGACTTGGAATAATGAGGTAAGAAGATTATAATTTTGAGGCCAGCATTAGCAATTTAGCAAGGTCCTATATCAAAATTAAAAAATTAAAAATAAAAAGAGCTGGAAATGTAGCTCTGTGGTGAAGTGCCTCTGGGTTCAATCCCTGGTACAAAACACACAGACACACACACACACACACACACACACACACACACACACACAATAAGGTATCAGTTCATACTCACTAGAATAGCTATAATAAAAAATATAGATAATTTTAAAATGCTTGGCAGAGATGTGGAGATATAAGAACCCTTGTACACTGCTGTTGGGAGTATAAAATTACGCAGTGCTTTGGAAAAAAGTCTGACAACTCCTCAAAAGGTTCAACATAGAGTTCTGTTATGACCTAGCAGTTCTACACCTAGCCATTTACCAAAGAAAACTGACAACATATATCCCCACAAAAGCTTGTACATAAAAAGTTTGTAGCAGCATTATTCAGAATGGTCAAAAGGTGGAAACAACAACACAGACTTCTTTAATTGATGGATAAATAAAATGTGATGTGTCTATACAATGGAATATTATTTGGCCATAAAAATAATGAATTGATGTACACTATGACCTGGATGAATCTTGAACACACATTATGCTAAGTGATAGAATTCAGATGTAAATAGCCACATATTTTATCATCAGTTACAGTAAGTGTTTGAAAGAGCTAAATATAGGCAGAAATTAGATTATTGTTTGTTTAGGGCAGTGGGGGTTGGGAGCAGATGAGGAATGACTGTTAATAGGTAGGGTATTTCTTTGGGGGATGATGAAAATGTCCTAAAATTGATTGTGTTGATGGTCATACAACTCTTTGGTTATACTAAGAAATGCAGAATTGTGCAATTTAAATAGTTAAAATTGTACAACCTATGAGTTTTATATCAGTAAACTGTTTTTAAAATAGTGGCATATAAACTTAGCTGGTCACATCATGACTCTAAAGAAACTAAAACATTAGACAAGAGTCAGTCCTTACCTTCCTTCCTCTATCACAGGTAGAAGTGAAATTCCTAAGTTGGTAAAAAGGGAGAATAAATTTTAAAATAAAAATCTCTATGATGGGGCTGGGGAGATAGCTCATTGGTAGAGTGCTTGCCTTGCAAGCACAAGGCCCTGGGTTCGATCCCCAGCACTGCAAAAAAAAAAAAAAAAAAATCTCTATGATGGAAAAGGAATTCAAATGCATAACAAGGCAGTTGGTCACATGCTTCCTCTGTGTAAACAAAGTACAAATGCCTTTCATCTAATTGAAGCTTTCAGCAATAATAAAAGCTCCAAAAAATTGTTTTGCTGACTTTTTGTTTTATTCTATTTTATTTGTAATGAGTCATTTTTCATAAATGTCTGTTTTAATTAAAATTTAAGCATTAGGAGTTAATAATTAAGTGGAGAGAAGAAAAAGAAGACCTGGAAAATTTATTTTTGCCATCCAGGAGCTTATGCTTTATTAGAAATTGAGCACATGATCAAATATAACACTCATGTTTTCCTCTAATTCACTTATTATAAAATGTGAAGGAAGGACCAAAGGGGTGATGGAGATGAATATTGATTTGGGAGATCTTCCTGAAGCAGATTGACTTGAGTAAGATCTTGAAATGACAAAACTACGTGAGCACAGGGAGAGTAAGGGATCATTGGGTAGAAGAGACACCATAAGCAAAACATGAAGAGAATAAGTGGTGTTTGAGTAGTAGCTCTTGGGTTGAATGGCTGGGATTGATAGGGTTATCTGTATTAGATAAAACTGAGAATGTGAATTGAAATCATTTTATAAAATACTGAGAAATAAAGATTTTTTCAACAGCAATAGCATATTTTATTTTTATGTATCTCACAGAGTTTAATACATAGTAGATAGTAAATGTGTTTATATTTTTGAGAAAAATCTAAATATTTAATAAATGATATATTTGGAAAAATTAAACAAAAAGCTTTACTATTCTATTCTCAGAATAATGTGGACATTTTAACTTTTCATTGATACACATTAATTAGACAAAACAGTGGATTTCATTGCGGCGTATTGTACGTACATGCTTATAACACAATTTGGTCAACTTCATTTCCCAGTAGATCTCCTTGCCCTACCTTCCTCCCTCCTTCTGATCCCCTTGCCCTACCCTATTGGTCTCCTTTTTCTTTTTCTTTTTTCTTTTTGGCTCCCACATGTGGAAGGAAACATGCAACACTTGTCTTTCTAAGCCTGACTTATTTAACTTAACACAAGGCTCTCTAGTTCCATTCAATTTCCCACAAATGACATAATTTTGTTCTTCTTTATGGTTAAAAAAATCTCCATTTTGTGTGTGTGAGAGTGTGTTACATTTTATTTATCCATTTATTTGTTGACAGACACCTAGACTGTTTCCATAACTTTGTCATTGTGCTTTGTGCTGCTGTAAACCTGGAAATGTATATATCTCTAAAGTATGCTGACTTTAATTCTTTTGGATAAATACCAAGGAGTGGTATAACTAGATCATATGGTGTTTCCATTTTTAGCCTTTTGAAAAACCTCCAAACTGATTTCCATAGTGGCTATACTAATTTATATTCTCACCAGCAGTGTTTAAGGGTTCATTTCTTCTCCCATCCTTGCCATAATTTGCTGTGCCATATTTGTACATGCTTATAACATAATTTAGTCAATTTCATTCCCCAGTACCTTCTCCCCTTACCCTTCACTCCTCCCTTTCTTATTGCCTTTTCTACCCTACTGGTCTCCATTCTATTTTCATGAGATTCTCTGTTTTTCTTTTTTCCCTCTAGCTTCCACATATGAGAGAAAACATATAACCCTTGATTTTCTGAGTCTGGATTATTTCTCTTAACATAATGATCTCCAGTACCATCCATTTTCCTGCAAATGATGTAATTTCATTTTTCTTTATGGCTAAATAAAATTCCATTGTGTATACATGCCACATTTTCTTTATTCATCCATTGATAGGCACCTAGGCTGGTTCCATAGTTTGGCTGTTGTGAATTGTGCTGCTATAAATATGGATATGCATGTATCACTACAGTATGCTGACTTTAATTCTTTAGGATAAATACCAAGGAGTGGTATAGCTGGTTACTTGACGGTTCCATTGCTAATCTTTTGAGGAACCTCCATACTGATTTCCATAGTGGTTTTGTCAATTTACAATCCCACCAACAGTGTGAATATTCCCTTTTCCCCGCATCCTTGCCAGCAATTTTTGTTGTTTGTATACTTGATGGTTGCCATTCTGACTAGAGTGAGATGGATTTTGATTTGCATTTCCCCAAGGGTTGAAGTCATTGAACATTTTTTCATATAATTTTTATCCATTTGTACTTCCTTTGAGAAATGTCTGATTCATTTGCACATTTGTTGAATGGGTTGAGAAATATAGATGTTTAAAAATAAATGCAAGAGAGCCTGTTAGGGATTTCTGAGGATAGGTCTGATGTGAGCAGATTTATATTTTAGAAAAGTAACTGTGATAGCATGTAGAATAGAATTGGTGGCAGAAAGTCAGATAGGAGTCTAACGGTGATATTGTAGGTGTGAGATGACATGGAATTGAACTTAAATTATGAGAGAAAGACAAGTTTAGGAAAATTTACCTGGAAGAATTATGTGGAGGAAAAGGATCCCCATAGTGAAGTTGTGGGTATACTGAGCAACTTGTAATCAAATTGGTGGAAGTGAAATAGGAGTGGAGAATGGGAACATAAAGGAAGAGGGTTTCAAGAATGAAAGTAGTCAGCAATGTTACCATAAGGACCAAGGCAATACTATCAAATTTGGGAATTTGGGAATTTGCAGGTTAAAAATGAATTTGGAGAGCAAATTTCAAGATGAGTTAGAGGCAATCAAAATGAAATTCTAAAGACAACTGTGAAAAGACTTTGAAATTCATTTATAGATTCTACTTCTTGTGTTTGTAGAGGCTTCTACTAATGCAGATTCCTGTCAAACTGTTACTAGAAAAATAATTGCAATGTAAATTACCTCCCTTCAAAAAGCCTTTTAATTAGATATGATGAGACTTTATTGTGTTTTAATTAAACAATAGGTGATTTGCAGAGTGTTGCTGAGGTATATTCAGCTTAGAAGAGTTAGGCATTATTGCTTTTTAATTATGTCAAAATTACTTAAGCAGGGAAATCAATGTGGACAAAAAGCTCTGAGGAGGGTTGGGAATGTGGCTCAGGGGTAAAGCATGCTTGCCTAGCATTCATGAGGCTCTGAGTTCAATCCCAGCACCAAAAAATAAAAATCTGAGGAGGGTAGAGCTCTAAAGGGTGTAGCATCAACACTTGTAGCAACATTTATATTAACTAGATGATTCTGAATCTTATTCCTGGACAGACCAACTGAAAAGTGTGAAGAGCAAAGCAAACGTACTGGATCTCTAGTGTCTAGTCAAAGATTTAAATAGGCCCAGCTCTATTTCAGCCCAGTCCTATGTTGTTTCTACACAACCTTTCTGACGCAGATGGCAGGACAATTATGAAGCAAGTCGTTCTGCTCCTAAACACATTAACACTACCTCAGCTTCTGTCTTGCTACTATCTGCTGCATGTTTAACCATAGTTCCTAAAACATGAACAAAAAGGAGAATTGTCAAGTATTTGGAAGACTGGAAGTACTTTCAGCCTGCTCCCAGGACTTTGCATATTCAGAGATGGAGCTCTGAAGAATGATGATGAGAAATCTCAAGTTATTGCTTAAGCACATGCTACCAGCTTAGTACCAGAGAGTACTATATCTCTTTCATAGATAGAGGGTATTTGTGAATAAACAGTTCATAAGAAGGAAGTAAAAAGGGCTATATGTTGTCCTTCACCTGATCCTGTTATAGACCCTAGAACATATTTGAGAGCTCTCCTGGAGGAGAAAGGTACAGATGTGACCAAAGACCAGGGTAGAGATAATGGATCCTTACAAAGATTTTTAACACACAACTTCACCATTATTAGCACTGGTTGAACTCACATAATTGACAAATCTGTTTCAGATGTTAGAAGGGCATAAAATGATTTTGTCTACAATTTCTCTTTGGTCTATCAAAAAAGCCAATGCCAACTTCTAGTCAAACATTATAAACACACATTCATCTCTGCTCTCTCCTAAAACCTACTGATAGGATAAAATACATAAATCCACAGGGGAAGAGGGAACAACAGAGTGAAACATATTAACCCACTTTTAAAATCTGGAAAGTAGATAGATGAATGGGAAGTCATGGAAAGAAGGAGAAAGGAGAAACCCAAACCTACTGGGGCAGGACAAAGATTACAGTGGGAAGTATAATTAAGAAGTCAATGAAAGCTAACATGTTACTGGGGACTGAGATGGAAAAGATATATTCCATGCTTTTATAATTATGTCAAATGGATTCTACCATCATGTATAACTAAAAAGAACCAATAAATATATAAAAAGTTAACAAGTATCTCAAATTCTAGGGAAGAGGGACATGTTCACACACCTTATAGCTCTGTAAGGCAAGTATCAACATATTTTATTTCAGAATGGTAGCAGGGCATGAAATGATATCAACTGCCAGAGTTCTTCCCATACGATGAACTTCCTGACTTACTCTCCAAAGAAGTTTAACTAGAAGGATCTGGAGTTAGGGAGTTCAGACATAGCTGAGTAACTGAGCTTGAGCATAGTGGTGCCATGTTGAAAAGAGAAGAATTAAGAGGGAATCTGCATACTAAGCAATGATACCTCTGCCCTTCTCTAATTTCATTGAGAAAGCCAGCAGTCCAGTTCAAAACCCCCACACAAGAATTAGGAACATATCTCTCTAGAGAAATGGCCCAGTCTGGAACAAATATCTATGGATAGTGACAATTTAGAGGCCTCAAGGAAACAGCTATATCATTATTCAATAGTCCTTTCTCATGCACATAGAGCTATCAATCAACTTCTTATTTCCTCAATCTTATATATGAATGAATAAGGGTTGACAGCTGAGGAAAAGTTCTAGTGTGAAAAGCAGAAATCAAAACTGAGGAAATGAAGAAATACAGTGGCACAGGGAGCAGAAAGAAAAACTAGACCAAACCTTGGTATCTGAATGAAATGTTTTTAAAAGGCTATAGAGTGGTATTATAGCACAGTGGTTAAAAGAGTAAGAAAACTGGTTTTTGAGTTAAACTTCTTAGGTTTGAATCCCAGTTCTCCCACTTTGCTAATATAATGGCTAGCATTATTGTTTATTATCCCCTCTCAGTTTTTTCATCTGTAAAATAAATATAATAAAAATACCACATAAGATTATTATAAGGTTGTAATGAATTCATAATGTGAAGTGCTTACAAGAATTCTTGGTGCATAAGAAATTCTCAATAAATATTAGGATTAACATAAAATAGATGTCATCTGATTCCTTGGAAGTTTGTGGTTTCATTACAGGGAAAGCAATTACTGTATTATGCTCTCCAAGCAAAAATGGATTCCATAAACATAGAACAAGAGATTATAACAACGATAACCCTTAGGTATTAACTATAGCATGGCATAAATATTTACAAAAAAAGAAAATAAGGTTCAATTAAACATTTTTACTTTGTATTGATTTCCAACTTAGAAGTCCACATTCAGATTAACTTTGAACTATATGCATAGAATAAAACAATTTCAGATATTTGATATCTCAAACATTTCTTTTCCCTTTGTCCTTTGTCAAGAAAGTTAATGGGAATTTGTTGACAAACCAAGGTAGAAAAGCATGTGGGATCCAGGAAAAGAGTGGATTTAATGGAAAAGAGAGGTGAAAGGAATTCATAAGGAAGGTTTGAAGGAAGCTTCAAGGAAGAGGAAGCTCTTCACAGCAGGCCTAGAGAGCTCCAGTTCAGAATGGAGCAGGAGGGCAGACAGCTCCTAAAAGAATGATAGCCAGAAGAGAAAAAGAAGAGACAAAGAAAGAAATCTCATGACAACTGGATGCTCATCAGAGGATTTTTATATCTCTGATAGAGAACTTAGCACTAAATCATTGAGTTATGTTGTTAATAAAGCAAAGGAAAATAATCTTCATGCTTAATTACAAATTAAATAAAAATGGTGGGAAAAAAGGTAATCATAGAGCCCTGTGATTACAGGTGAATAGTCATTATATAGTCTTAACAATGTAAACACTGAATATCCATTTAACCTGAATTATTATATACATTTGTGGTGGGGAATGGAGCAAGGGGAGTGTGTGTGTGTGTGTGTGCATGTGTGTGTGTAAACATTTGTAATGGTTCAGATATGAGGTGTCCCTCTAAAACTCATGTGTGAGACAATGCAAGAGAATTTAGAGGTGAAATGATTGGGTCATGACAGCCTTAACCTAATCAGCGCTTCAATCCCCTGATAGGAATTAACTGTAGGCAGGTAGGGTGTGGCTGGAGGAGGTAGGTCATTGGGATGTGATTTGGGGTATATATGTTGTCCCTGGTGAGCACATGAGCACGGCTTAGTCTCTCTCTCTCCCCCTCTCTCTTTTTCTCCCCCGCTCTCGCCCCCTCTCCTTCCTGGTGACCACATCCTGAACTGCTTTCCTCCTCCCCACCATTTCACCATGAAGTTCTGCCTCACCTTGGTCCCAGAGCAACAGTTAACCATCTATGGACTGAGGCCTCTGAAACCATGAACCCCAAACTTTTCCTCCTCTAATTATTCTTGTCAGGTCTTTTGGTCATAGTAATGACAAAGCTGACTAAAACAGCGTGTTATTTGCAATCATGTAGGTAAACATCAAAACAAATAACTAGAATAGATAAACATTTTCTTTGGAGAAAGAAATCTAAGATATGAAGGAAAGGGGTAGGGGACCAGTGTTTTTGTTATAAGCTTTACAGAGCTATGGGGATTTTAAACAATGTGAATGTATCAATTTAATTTAAAACACAATTTTTAAAGGTAAGGTAACAACACTGAAAAATGTGAACAATATGTTTCTTTTGCCTTTCTGATAGATAGATAATAAATATAGATTTATATTTTGCCTCTTTGCATGGTCCATTCTCCTACTGCATGGAACTTTTCTTTGTGTGAAAGTGACTTTGAAATCAGTAGGAGGTTCTTACTTAAAAGTGCTGTATGGGGTGTTTCTTGACCTCCAGATTCTGACCCATGAATGAAAAACAATAAGATGTCAAAAATGCATGCTGTTTCTTCAGAAAACAAGCACTCTTTTGAAGTTGTTGTGGTAAGTAATGGACCATTAGCCAGACATTTCATTTATAGAATATCTTAATGTTCAACTGGTCATGTTAACAAATGCCTCTTGATCAAGTTGATGGTGCCTTTATATTTTTTGTTACTGACATTAAGGACCCATCATAAACTTGTTTTCTAGCATAAAATGAACCTGCTCTTTCCAAGGAAACAAAGGTTTTTTTAATGTCATCGCTTAGAAAAATTAGAATTGTATATAACTAAATTCAAACCTATGCCTTAGGGAATTTAGTTGTTTATTATTTGGAGTATGCTTGTACCTCCAAAAATTTACTATTAAACAAATATAGTTTTTAAAGTCTTGAAGAATTACATCTATATGTAAAATTAAAATTTTCTTTTGAATCATTCGAATTATTTATTTCTGCCTGACCTTTGTTTAACTATTGTGTACAGTTTTATTTAATAAGACTTAGAAAATTACTATTATTATTATTATTATTTTATGAACATTGCTAATATACTCAAACTTTGGTAAATCAGAATTAGGAGGAGTGTTATAAAGCATTCGTAACCTGTGGTCTTTTCGCAAATACAAAGACAAAGATTCTTAAGTTGGATTTTTTTGTTTTTTGTTTTCACTGGCAATGAAAGATGTTAAAATAAGACTTCTTAAATTTGCCTTTAGCTATTCACTGATGGAAAAATAATTATTTAACCACATGCAGTGTGTGACAGGCACAGTTCTAAGTGTTAGAGAAGTAATAAAAAATGATAACTAAGCAGGATGCAGTGGTGTATGCCTGTAATCCCAGTGACTACGGAGGCAGAAGCAGGAAGATTGCAATTTTGAGAACAGCCTCAGCAACTTAGTGAGGCCCTCAGTAATTTAGTGAGAACTTGTCTCAAAATAAAATAAAAAGGGCTGGGATATGACTCAGTGGTTAAGTGTCCCTGAGTTCAATTCCCAATATCAAAAAATAAGTAAATAACATAAAATAAATTTTAAAAATAAGAACATGATAACAGGAAAACAGGATCTCTTCTTCATTATGCTTACTTTCAAGTCAGAACAAAAAAGAAACAAATGGTAAGACGACACTATACATGAATAAAAGAATTTCAAATTGTGTTCAGTGCAATGAAGGAAACGAGTTAAGATTTTTTTAAAAAAATAAGGAATAAATCTCTTTTAGATTGAGTTTTTAGGAAAGGTCTCTTTAAGGAGGTTGTTGGGACTCAGGAAATAATACCACAAAATATGACTCTCTGGTATGCTGATTATTTTAAATTTAAAGTCCTTTTGGAGAGCATCAGATGCTAGAAGAGGCTTTGCTATGGTATTCATTTATCTACTTACAGACCATACCTTCCAAAGAATGAAACTATTATCTTTGTTCCATTCATGAGTTTTCACGAACCAAACTCATATCTCTAAGAAGAAAGGTTAGAGCATGTAACCACACCTGGACAGATTTTGTCTGAATTATTTTCTGTGTCCTAGTCGCATTAAATTTCCAAGAAGAATCATGTATTATTGTATGAACATTGGGCCCATTCATTCACCTAAAATCACTTACTACCCCTCAAAATGGTCACATTCCACATCTCCCTCTCCCCTAGAAAGAAGGCTATATGAGGATCTTAATCTCACTAGGTTATTGGATAATCACACTCCTATGACTATCATCCATACATGCTAATAAATTTGCATACTTTTTTCTCCTATTAAGCTTATTGTCAGATAATTCCAGCGAACCTTTAAAAGGGCCAAATGTTCCCCCCTTATTACAAGGTGACATTTAAACTTAGATCTAAAAATTTAAGAAGCTAGCTATGTGAAGATAGACTTTGTGATAGTGGAAAGAGCATTTCTGACACAGGAAGCAGAACCTACAGTGGACCTCAGGCAGGAAAGTGCTTGGTGATTTACAAAAGTAAAAAAAAGGTACAAGAGACAGAACCCTCATATCTGAGAGAGAAAGCACATAGATAATATCTAAAGGTGAATTATCAATAAATAAGAATATAAGCATGTTTATAACCATGTGATAAATACTAGTGAAAGCGTCATACAAATAGCTGGAATAGAGTGACCAAGTAGAAAAATAAGGAGACAAGGTTGGAAATGTGGTAGGGGGCAGAGAATACTAAGTTTTAATAAAAAGCTTGACTTACTAAAGAATTCAAATCAAGGGAGTGACACAAATTGATTTATGTTTTAAGAAGATAATTTTTGTTTCTATGAGTAAAATGAATGGGAGTAAAAATGAGACTGGAAACAGGAAGACAGGTAGAGATACTGTCTGTAACAGACAGAAATAATAATGGCCTGGATGAAAGTAGTATTAATGGAAATGAAGAGAAACTGATGGCTCAAGATATATTTTGCCAGTAGAATAAAGGTCTTATTAATGGATTGGATATAGAGGTAGAAGACAGGGTAGAATTGATGATAGGTTTCTAACTTGGAGGAGGAATTTACTTAGATGAAGACCAGGATTAAATGGAGAATAATCAATAGATCTACATAGAAGATATTAAATTTTATATAATTTTTGGTGTCTGTGAACCATTCAACTGGAAATGTCAAGTTAGGCATTCCTTTGATTTTTTTAAAGTTTAAGACTGTTTCTTTTGCTTTATTTCTGGGGAACAATCGAAGCCTTTGACTTTTTAAATTTAGCTTCCTATAAGGGTGAAAAATTTATAGATATCATTTGTTTAACTTTTTAATAATAACTATCTACCATGTATATTAGTTATTATAAGAATTGCCTATTTTTCATATCCATTCACCCATCCATTCATCTACCTCTATCTTATGTCTTTCTAGCTCTCTAGTTATCATCTGTTAATTATATACATTTGTATTATGGTTTGGATGTGAGATGTCCCTAAAAGCTCATGTGTGAGACAATGCAAAATGGTTTAGAGGAGAAATGATTGGTTTCTGAGCAAGTTAACCCACTCATTGAATTAATCCCATGAGGTCATTAGGTGATAATTGAAGGTGGATTGGGTGTGGCTGGAGGAGGTGGGTCACTGGGGGCTTGCTTTTGGGGTATTTTGTATCTGGTGAATGGAGTCTCTCTCTGCTATCTGATCATGTGAACCACTTCCCTTCACCACACTCTTCCTCCCTGATACTCATTCTTACCTGGAGCCCTGAGGAATGGAGCTGACTCTCTAAGGACTGAGACTTCTAAAACCATGAGCCCCCAGATAAACTTTTCCTCCTCAAAAATTGTTCTTTTCAGGTCTTTTAGTCACAGCAGTGAAAAAGCTGACTAAAACAACTTGCTACTAAAATTAATTCAAAGTGACTCATGTTAAAAGGCACATACACAATAGGATTTTTTAAACTAAATCATTAGGGGTTTATGGAGGAGAGGGAAAAAGTTGACAGGGCAACGATTATGTGCTATCTCTAACATGAATATATTTTCTAAAGTGAAGATTGTGACCTGACACAGAATTAAAAAAGGCATTTTTTCTTCCTAAATGCAAATGTATTTACACAAAAAGTTTTACACAGGTAAAAAATGAAGTGTGTGTGTGTATGTGTGTGTGCATTGTTTATATATATATGTATTATACATGTGTATATGTATTATATATGTATTATAGATATGTATGTATATATATACATATGTATGTATATATATATATATATATATATCTTAATGGTGCTTTCTAAGATGGCTCTACCGAACTAACTGTTCATCTCCCCTTTTCTAACTCATCGGGATGATGGATGGTATACCAACAAAACTTCTACCTATTTGTGGAAAGACTTGATAGTCTTTGGTGCACTTGTTATCATCAGGTGTCCAGTTGGGGTCCAGGTCCTTGGTGTCATGAACAAAGAATTGAGCTAGATACACAGAAGTAACAAGCAAGGTACAGATTTATTGAAGGTGAAGATGGAAGTAGCACTCTATAAAGTAGAGTGGAGTGGGCTGAGCAAGAGAGAGGAGCTCAAGGCTCTGACGTCTGGAAATTAGTGTCTCATATGCTGAGCTGTGAGGCATTTTCTTCCTTCTTCTGTCCTGATTGAAGATCTTACCACATTTGTTTCCATTGATTACTTTATGATATCTGATTAGAATAGTTTCCAATTCTCCCCACACTGGTTAATTTAGAAAACTTAATTAGAATACTGTCCACTTAACCCCCATTTGTTATTTTAGAACACTGAACTATAGCGGGGGTCCTCACAGTAATGGGACTTATCATAAACAGGAACATGATGACTCATCTCCCTGTCTTGTCCTCCAGTGACATTTTTCTTGTACAATGCCTCTGCCATCTTGGTGTCCCTGAATTCCTACTTAAAGCACTCACTTATTTACTCGTTCATTCGTTTAATAAACATTAATTCATCATTTATTATGTGCCAGTACTTGACTAGAGAGTGGGAGTACAGAGACAGATTTGTGATTTCTTCCTTCCTTCAAGGATTTCACAGTCCAGTGAAGATGTAATAAAATATAATGGTTAACATTTATTAAGCTCATAATCTGCACTAAACACTTTTCATATACCATATATTTTGCTTACATAATAACTCCATTAGGATGTCAGTATGTTTAGCCTTTAAATACCATAAACAAGGGCACAAGAGTGCCTTGTTCAAGGTCAGATGGCAGTGGAGTGGGGGCCCAAAACCATACTCTTTATTATTGTTCTCTTCTTCTTCTTGGCTCACCAATCTGAGTTTGTGCTATATAACTGCTTTAGAAAATGTCTGAGGGGACCCAAGGGAATTGAAGGAGAATATTAAAAAGATTTTATTGAAAAAAGTTAAATTCTTTGATTTTCTCTCTTTTGTTCCCTCCTATGTCCCCAATTTGAAAGATTGAATTGGGACCCTCCCATCTAAAATTAGGAATGACTCCCCCCAACTGCTGAGAGTGGAGACTGGAGGAGATGTGACAGGTGGCAAAGAAGATGGAGATTGCCCACTCAGTCTTAAGGCAGGCTAACTAAATCTACATATGCACATTTCCCGCCTTTTCTCTCACTTAACCAGTCACTCTCTCTTCTCTTCTGCCTCCTTTCCTTTAAAAGTTCTACTAATTTTCAAGGACTTTGGAGATGGAACTTTTGAAACAATTATGTTTATTCCATCTTCCTTCAAACTTGGCTGTGAATAAAACCTATTTCCCTACCAAGTCGACTGAATATTTCTGGAGTATCCAGTGTTAATATAACAGTGGTCCACCCAGGCTTTGAAATTAACCCTTACTGCTCTGCCATGGAGGCTTATTTTAAAACACCCATGCTTTTCCCTCTTCTCCTGCTCCCAAATTAGCAAGTGAATTTTGACACCCCTCCCCCCCCCAGAGCACACCTGGAATGCAGCTTTTGAAGCATCTCTTTAAAAAAACCCTCTCTTCTCCCTGATAAAGAATCACAGCCTCTGGGACAGGAGTCTCCTGTGTTTCTCCTTTGCTAGCTAGCAAAGCAATAAAACTTCATTATCGAATTGATAATGGGGACAAGGACCCAGCTTTTAATAATGTTAAGGTCTAGCCTCTTTCCTCCTGATGGGGGACAGACTGATGAGAGTGATGGAAATACAAGGCTAAGGAAATAATTCTATAAAATGGGCCCCTTTGCTGACCGACACATGCTTTCTTTTCCAAGAATCAATTTATCTTCAATGCTGCCTGGTCTAAGTGGACAGGATATAGCACGTTCCTCAGCAAACCGTTACCTGCAGGAGAAATGCAGGCCCAAAATATCCATAAGAAGAACCCAAGTTACCCTGAAGGGGGAGACTTTTGTGACCCTTTCCATAGACAGATCCTGAAACTCGGAGAGATAAGGATAATTCCTCCTGACCATAAAATCTGCAAGAATTTATGGTTAAAAATTCAATCAAAATCTGTCAGCATGGGCCAAAGTGACCTAGAGTTGTCATGGCAACAGTGGGAATTGACAATCTGATGTCATTCTGCTGTCAGTCAAAAGTCAAGATGTGGACCTGGGAGGTACTGTCTGAAAACCTCTCTTGGATCCCCAACACTGGAGTGCAGGAGAGGCATACTGTCCCTCTCAGAAGACCCACTTTCTCCCTTGAGAGTATCCCCTTATCCTCTTATCCCCTTTCCCATCCCTTCAGAGCTAGTTTTGATCTGAGTAAAATGTCTGAAATCTTTCTGACTTGACTGTAAGAATCAGGGTTTGAAGGCAGTGGGGTCTTCACACTTCCAGTTTTCCAGAAGGCCCCAGCCCTGTAACACTCCCAGGACAGGATCTTGTACAGCCAGATGAAAATAAAATCGAATACACCCCAACCCAAAAGTCAAACGAAAACAAAACAAAACCATACCAATCTTGGAGAATGGAATCTTATTGATCTTATTGAAAAAATGGGAGTAAAACAAATCACCTGGGACCTGGTTTGTAAATGCTTGTGGTCTCTTGAAGACAAAATCCTACACACATTTATGTTGAACATAAACAAATATGGAATCAGTAAAGATAAGAAAATATCCAAATAGCCTATAATTAGGTAGGGTATGCTTTTGTCTAGACAGAACTAGAAAGATAGCAGAAAAGTCTCACATCTGACCTAAAATCACTTTATCAAGTTGCCTGAAATAATATTTTTGGTATTCATTGTTTTGGAAAAATGCATTGTCATTTCCAGACATTAAGCAAATACATTGGTAGCATCTTAAGGGTGTGGGAAACTATTATATAACCCTCTCCTATGTACCAGTCTCAGGGAAAAGCTGCTGCAGTGGTAGCTGATGGAAGATATTGAAGTAACTTCAGAACTTGTATGTTTTGCCTATTTTCAAATGCCTCCTAGGGTTGATTTATATTGCAAAGCATGGAAGGGTCAGAAAAAATAGTCTGAATTTATCTCATAAGTACAAGATTACCCACAGCAATATTATTTGTAATGACAGTAAATGATTAAAACATTCCATGTTCTTCAAAAGGGGACTGGTTCCATAAATTATGGCACATATGCAAAGCAGCTATTAAAAAGAATGAGGAAGCCTCTATGTACTAATATTAAAAATTTCCTACACATTTTGTTACGTGAAAGAGGTAAGGGTCAGTACAATGTTTATAGTATTTGCTGTAGTATAGGGAAATGAGAATATGTAGTTCTGTTTTTTTCTTATGTTTGCATAAAGAAACTGCAAAGATAAATAAGCAAAGGATGGATAGGGGCAACAGCAGGAAATGAATGAACTAGGACAGCAGTGGGGGACAAACTTCTCCAAATTATTTTGAACCACATGAAAGAATCCATTCAAACTATGAAGATATCAAAATGTTAATTATGTCATGAAAAACCTACCTGAGAATATAATTCTTTTATATGAAACAGTGTGGCCTAGGGCAAATGTCCCAGAGTTAGAATATCTGTGAAGAGATGAATTAATAAGAGATGCTATCATGTGGTAATTTTGATCATGGGCACTTAAATCAACTGCCTGGGATGAAGTCCTGGCTCTCTGATGACTAACCATGGAATAAATGAGATAACGTATATAAGAAAAACCATATGGTGCAGAGTAAATGCTCATTATAACATATAAGATGTCCTTATATTTCAAAAATATAATGGGAGAATAACGGGAGAATTTCAGAGCTATGGAAGGACACAAGAATAATCATTTTAGAAAGGGTTGACTTAAGTTCATGAAATGTAATTTGAATTTTAAGAAGTGATTCCCATACATGGGACTAATGTTGGGGTCAGAAATATTTTATAACTGGCATGTATTCATCTTATATCTTAGTTACTGCTTTAATTCCAGTTGAATGCCTTTTACTACAATCTCATAGGTTGTCAAATTGTTATCTGCAAAATGGTAGGAGAACCATTTTCATGGGGTCATGTTTGTCAAATAGATATAGCCTTACTTTGTTTCTAACAGAATCATTCTGATGTTTCATGGTGACTAGAGTCTCTGAAAACAGCTAATGGGAAGAGTATGCAA
This sequence comes from Sciurus carolinensis, assembly GCF_902686445.1. Classification (NCBI taxonomy): domain Eukaryota; kingdom Metazoa; phylum Chordata; class Mammalia; order Rodentia; family Sciuridae; genus Sciurus; species Sciurus carolinensis. The sequence continues at coordinate 94,136,170 of NC_062232.1, forward strand.
TTTTGAGTTAAAGGTATGAGAAACTCTCTAATATTTTTGCAAATCCAAAATTATTTTGAAATAAAAATTTTTAAATACTTGCAATTTCACAAAATAGGGATGTGCAAATGCAATAAATGTTAGAAAATATAATAAAAGATATTCAAACCCATTAATAATCATGGAAGTACAAATTAAAATGAAAATGCACACTGGCATTTCTGAGATGGAGGCTGTGAATATAACATTTCTAATCCACAAAATTACATCAGGACTTTGGTCTCACCCTGATATTTTAGAGGGAGAAATGATAAAACTAGGGCATCAGTTTCTTGTTTTACAGAGCTAAGAAATCAAAGACTCTCTTTTTTCTTTTTAAAAATACTCTTGCAATAGGAAAATATCTCCTACAATAAGATTAGAATGACTTTTGTCTTTAAATGCTTTCCTTAATTTGATACATTTAAGAAATTAATTATGCTTTATTTTCCCAAGAGCCAGTAACAGCGTAAATGAGATCAGTTAATCAGAGATAAGAAAGATAATTGCTATAGTTCTCCAATAATGGTTTCCTTTTTGTAAGTGAAATTTTATTCAGGTGTATCAACAGTAATCCAAATATTGTCATTTACATCAGTAGATATGGACAAAACCATGATTTAAACAAATGGAAATCACTGTTATGGAAAAAAAAACCTCATTAAAGTAAAGTAGTATCTCACCAATTATGTGAACTATTTCAAATACTCCCAATGAGTTTCTTTCAGAAGTCATTTTCAAGTTAGCAATCATAACAACAAAATAAGCCCTCATTTGGCAAATGTAAACCTTGAATAAGCAGCATAACCTCTCTGAATTCCAGGATTTCATCATCAGTAAAGGAACCCACTATCTTTGTGGAAAGAAAAAATGTGGATAGGTGTGTGTGTGTGTGTGTGTGTGTGTGTGTGTGTGTGTACTGAGAAAGACCCATCAATTTGTGGTAGCTGTTTGATGTTAATCCCTTTTTTTCCCCAAGGGTGCTCAACCAAGTTTCTCTCCCTCAACTCTCCTTAGTTTTCTCACTCCTTAGCTAATACCTCAGACACCTTTCGAGTGTTTGGTTGATAAATGCCCCTTAGGAAGAATGCTAAATTGTATATAACAAACTCCCTTTCTGTGACAATTTTTAATGCTATGGTTCAATCCATTGTATTGACTTGACTCCTTCAAATGTCATCCTTCTGTAGTTAACACATAAATATTTCCTTCCACAGTACTGCCACCTCTCTTCTTACCTTGTCGCTACCAACTTCTGGCTGGTGAAATCTGTACTCCTCTTTGGAGACTCAGATACTATATTAATACATTTTGGTCTTTCATGATTGGTGTTGGTCACGTCATTATTGCAGCTCTCTGTGCAAAGGGGCTTGACAGGGAGGGGATTACTTTGGGGACAGCTCTCTAGAGTCCATTAAAGCCGAAACTCTGTTCTTCCCTTCCTGATTTGAATAGTTTTCTTTATCCTACAGAGGCAGTAGTGGTTAACGGATTCTAAGAGCTGATTGCCAGCCTTTGAATCCTGGATTTACTACTCAGTAGAATGTGATTAACCATCTTTTGTTTTTCCCCATGTATAAAATAAAAATGTTGATATTAGAGATTTTATGAAGATTAAATGAGTCGGTATGTATGCAGGATGTAGAATAAGGTCTGGCATAAAGCTCAGGTCATTCAGGAATTAGCTATGAATGTCATTATCATTATGTATTTTATATTTAGTGCTTCCTTTTAAAACAGTGTTCCAGAAAAGAGTTTGTTAAAGTTTTTTTTTTTTTATTTTATTTTATTTTTTTTACGTTTACATAGGGTAATGATGTTTATTATATTTTTCCCCTCCCCCCCACCCCTCCCACCCCTCCCACCCCTCCCACCCCTCTTTTCCCTCTACACAGTCCTTCTTTCCTTCATTCTTACTGCTCTCCTTAGCCTAACTCTAAACCTAACCCTAAACCTAATGCTAGCCCCTCCCACCCCCCATTATATGTCCTCATCCGCTTATCAGCGAGATCATTCGTCCTTTAGTTTTTTGAGATTGGCTTATCTCACTTAGCATGATATTCTCCAATTTCGACCATTTGCCTACAAATGCCATAATTTTATCATTCTTCATTGCGGAGTAATATTCCATTGTATAAATATGCCACAGTTTCTTTATCCATTCATCAACTGAAGGGCATCTAGGTTGGTTCCACAATCTGGCTATGGTGAATTGAGCAGCAATGAACATTGATGTGGCTGTATCTCTGTAGTATGCTGATTTTAAGTCCTTTGGGTATAGGCCAAGGAGTGGGATAGCTGGGTCAAATGGTGTTTCCATTCCAAGCTTTCTGAGGAATCTCCACACTGCTTTCCAGAGTGGCTGCACTAATTTGCAACCCCACCAGCAATGTATGAGTGTTCCTTTTTCACCACATCCTCGCCAACACCTATTGTTGCTTGTATTCTTGATAATCGCCATTCTAATTGGGGTGAGATGAAATCTTAGGGTGGTTTTGATTTGCATTTCCCTTATTACTAGGGATGTTGAACATTTTTTCATATATCTGGTGATTACTTGTACATCTTCTTCTGTGAAGTGTCTGTTCATTTCCTTAGCCCATTTGTTGATTGGATTATTTGTATTCTTCGTGTAGAGTTTTTTGAGTTCTTTATAGATTCTGGAAATTAGCGCTCTATCTGAGGTATGGTTGGCAAAGATATTCTCCCACTCTGTAGGCTCTCTCTTCACATTTCTGATAGTTTCCTTTGCTGAGAGAAAGCTTTTTAGTTTGAATCTATCCCAGTTGTTTATTCTTGCTTTTATTTCTTGTGCTATGGGAGTCCTGTTAAGGAAATCTGATCCTGAGCCAACAAGTTGAAGATTTGGACCTACTTTTTCTTCTATAAGATGCAGGGTCTCTGGTCTGATTCCGAGGTCCTTGATCCATTTTGAGTTGAGTTTTGTGTAGGGTGAGAGATAGGGGTTTAGTTTCATTCTATTGCATATAGTTTTCCAGTTTTCCCAGCACCATTTGTTGAAGAGGCTATCTTTTCTCCATTGCATATTTTTGGCCCCTTTGTCTAGTATGAGAAAATTGTATTTATTTGGGTTTGTGTCCATGTCCTCTATTCTGTACCATTGATCTACCTGTCTATTTTGGTACCAATACCATGCCGTTTTTGTTACTATTGCTTTGTAGTAGAGTTGAAGATCTGGTATTGCAATACCCCCTGCTTCGCTCTTGCTACTGAGGATTGCTTTAGCTATTCTAGGTTTTTTATTCTTCCAGATGAATTTCATAATTGCTTGCTCTATTTCTGCAAGGTACATCATTGGGATTTTAATTGGAATTGCATTGAATCTGTATAGAACTTTAGGTAGTATAGCCATTTTGACGATATTAATTCTGCCTATCCAGGAACATGGGAGATCTTTCCATCTTCTAAGGTTTTCTTGAATTTCTTTCTTTAGTGTTCTGTAGTTCTCATTGTAGAGGTCTTTCACCTCTTTTGTGAGATTGATTCCCAAGTATTTTATTTTTTTCGATGCTATTGTGAATGGAATAGTTTTCCTAATTTCTCTTTCTGAAGATTCATCACTTATGTATAAAAATGCATTGGATTTATGAGCATTGATCTTGTAACCTGCTACTTTACTGAATTCACTTATGAGTTCTAAAAGTTTTCTGGTGGAATTTCCAGGTTCCTCTAAATATATAATCATGTCATCAGCGAACAGGGATAGTTTGAGTTCTTCTTTTCCTATTCGTATCCCTTTAATTTCTTTGGTTTGTCTGATTGCTCTGGCTAGAGTCTCAAGGACGATGTTGAATAGAAGCGGTGAAAGAGGGCATCCCTGCCTTGTTCCAGTTTTTAGGGGGAACGCTTTCAGTTTTTCACCATTTAGAATGATATTAGCCATGGGCTTAGCGTAGATGGCCTTTATAATGTTTAGGAATGTTCCCATTACCCCAATTTTTTCTAGTGTTTTGAGCATGAAGGGATGCTGTATTTTATCAAATGCTTTTTCTGCATCTATTGAAATAATCATGTGATTCTTAACTTTAAGTCTGTTGATATGGTGAATGACATTTATTGATTTCCGAATGTTGAACCAACCTTGCATCCCTGGGATAAAACCCACTTGATCGTGGTGCACTATCTTTTTAATATATATTTGTATGCGATTTGCTAAAATTTTGTTGAGAATTTTTGCATCGATGTTCATTAAGGATATTGGTCTGAAATTTTCTTTCCTTGATGTGTCTCTGTCTGGTTTAGGTATCAGGGTGATATTGGCTTCATAGAACGAGTTTGGTAGGGTTCCCTCCTCTTCTATTTCATGGAATAGTTTGAGGAGTATTGGAATGAGCTCTTCTTTAAAGGTTTTATAGAACTCGGCTGAGAACCCATCTGGTCCTGGACTTTTCTTTGTTGGTAGGCTTTTGATGACCTCTTCTATTTCATTGCTTGAAATTGGTTTATTTAAGTTGTGTATGTCCTCCTCGTTCAGTTTAGGTAGTTCATATGTCTCTAGAAATTTGTTGATGTCTTCAAGGTTTTCTGTTTTGTTGGAGTATAGATTTTCGAAATAGCTTCTAATTATGTTTTGTATTTCACTCGTGTCTGTTGTGATGTTTCCTTGTTCATTCCGAATTTTAGTAATTTGAGTTTTCTCCCTCTTTCTCTTTGTTAGTGTGGCTAAGGGTTTATCAATTTTATTTATTTTTTCAAAGAACCAACTATTTATTTTATTAATTTTTCCGATTGTTTCTTTTGTTTCGATTTCGTTGATTTCGGCTCTGATTTTAACTATTTCCTGTCTTCTACTACTTTTGGTATTGGTCTGCTCTTCTTTTTCTAGTGCTTTGAGCTGTAGTGTTAACTCGTTTATTTGTTGATTTCTACTTCTTTTTTTGAATGCACCCCATGAAATAAATCTTCCTCTAAGTACTGCTTTCATAGTGTCCCAGAGATTTTGATATGATGTGTCTTTGTTCTCGTTTACTTCTAAGAATTTTTTTATTTCCCTCCTGATGTCTTCTGTTATCCATTCATCATATAATAGTGTATTATTTAGTCTCCAGGTATTGGAGAAGTTTCTGTTTTTTATTCTGTCATTTATTTCTAATTTCAATCCATTATGATCTGATAGAGTACAAGGTAGTATCTCTATCTTCTTGTATTTACTAACAGTAGCTTTGTGGCATAAAATATGGTCTATTTTAGAGAAGGATCCATGTGCTGCTGAGAAGAAAGTGTATTCATTCTTTGTTGGATGGTATATTCTATATATGTCCGTTAAGTCTAAATTGCTGATTGTGTTGTTGAGATCTATAGTTTCTTTATTCAATTTTTGTTTGGACGATCTATCCAGTGGTGAGAGAGGTGTGTTAAAATCGCCTAGTATTATTGTGTTGTGGTCTATTTGATTTCTGGAATTGAGAAGGATTTGTTTGACGTACGTGGATGAGCCAATGTTCGGGGCATAGATATTTATGATTGTTATGTCTTGCTGATTTATGCTTCCCTTAAGCAGCATGTAATGTCCTTCTTTATCCCTTCTGACTAGTTTTGGTTTGAAGTCCACATTATCTGAGATGAGGATGGATACTCCAGCTTTTTTGCTGTGTCCGTGTGCATGGTATGTTTTTCCCCATCCTTTCACCTTTAGTCTATGGGTGTCTCTTTCTATGAGATGTGTCTCTTGCAGGCAGCATATTGTTGGATTTTTCTTTTTAATCCAATCTGCCAGTCTGTGTCTTTTGATTGATGAATTCAGGCCATTAACATTCAGGGTTATTATTGTGATATGATTTGTATTCCCAGTCAATTGACTCATATTTGTTTTTGACATGATTTGGTTTCTCCTTTATTTGGCTATTCCTTTAGGCTAGCGCCTCCTGTTGCTGATTTGCATCGTTGTTTTTCATCTCTTCCTCATGGAATATTTTGCTGAGAATGTTCTGTAATGCTGGCTTTCTTTTTGTAAATTCCTTTAGCTTTTGTTTATCATGGAAGGATCTTATTTCATCGTCAAATTTGAAGGTAAGTTTTGCTGGGTATAAGATTCTTGGTTGGCATCCATTTTCTTTCAGGGCTTGGTATATGTTGTTCCAGGCCCTTCTAGCTTTTAGGGTCTGGATTGAAAAATCTGCTGATATTCTTATTGGTTTCCCTCTGAATGTAATTTGATTCTTTTCTCTCGCGGCCTTTAAAATTCTGTCTTTATTTTGTATGTTAGGTATTTTCATAATAATGTGCCTTGGTGTGGGTCTGTTGTAATTTTGTATGTTTGGAGTTCTATAAGCCTCTTGTACTTGGTTTTCCATTTCGTTCTTCAGATTTGGGAAATTTTCTGTTATTATTTCATTGAATAGATTGTTCATTCCTTTGGTTTGTTTCTCTAAGCCTTCCTCAATCCCAATAATTCTCAAATTTGGCCTTTTCATGATATCCCATAGTTCTTGGAGATTCTGTTCATGATTTCTTACCATCTTCTCTGTTTGTTCCACTTTGTTTTCAAGGTTAAATATTTTGTCTTCAATGTCTGAGGTTCTGTCTTCCAGGTGTTCTATCCTATTGGTTATGCTTTCTATGGAGTTTTTAACTTGGTTTATTGTTTCCTTCATTTCAAGGATTTCAGTTTGGTTTTTTTTCAGTATCTCTAACTCTTTATTGAAATGATCTCTTGCTTCCCGTATTTGGTCTTTTAACTGTTGATTGGTGCGATCATTTAATGCCTGCATTTGCTCTTTCATCTCCTCCTTCAATGCCTGCATTTGCTCTTTCATCTCCTCATTAGCTTCCCTGATCGTTTTAATTACGTACATTCTGAACTCCCTTTCTGACATTTCTTCTGCTGTGCTGTCATTGGGTTTTATTGATGTAGTATCTAGGTTTGTTTGGGACATTTTCTTCCCTTGTTTTCTCATAATGGTCAGTTGTCAGTGGGACCCTGAGATATTGCAGTTTTCCACTATTGGCTTATAGTGTCCCAGTAGATTTCCAGTGTATCACCTCCCAGCCTTCAGTAGCCTGATGTCTTGGAGGAATCTGATAAAGCAGCTCATTCGAAGAATACTGCCCCTAGCCCCCTACTGGTTCCACGTTTTGGAACTGGCTCTGTGCGGAAATGCTCTCACTGTGGGCCTGCACCGTGCAGCTGGCCGTGTGGGAAGAGCCCACTGCCGGAGTGTGGAAGACTACCTTGGGAAGACTCAAGCCGGAGTGGGCAGAGCCGCCTGAAGAGGTCTCCGGCTGCCCTGCCCTTATCCCTGAGGCTGACTGCAGATCGAGGCTCTCCGCTGGTTCTTTGCAGGAGTACACTGCACTGCAGGGGCTCCGGGACTCGGAGCGTGCTCTGTTCAGACAGGCTCTCACTAGCGGGCCAGTTCCGTTCCGAGAACCTGGAGAAGCTGGCTGTGTGGGCGGGGCCCACCGCCGGAGTGCGCAGGACTGCCTGTGGATGACTCTAGCTGCCCTGCCCGGCTCCGATAAGCCACCTCTATCTGGGCCTGCCACCCGGGCCGAGCTTTACCCAGTGGGCAGACTCACCCGTGGCTCCACTTCAGTCCGAGTCTCTCAATGCCTCCCCTTCTTAACTCCTGGGTTGTGGAGCGACCGGAGGTGCAGTCTCCCTCTAGGCCGCCATCTTGGATCGCCCCGTGAAGAGAGCCCGCAGCCGGAGTGGGCAGAGCCGCCTGAAGAGGTCTCCGGCTGCCCTGCCCTTATCCCTGAGGCTGGCTGCAGATCGAGGCTCTCCGCTGGTTCTTTGCAGGAGTACTGTTAAAGTTTTTGAAATCCCTTTGATAAATGATGGCCAAAGGCTTTTCCTGGGCTAACATTCTATGGCCTTAACTTACTTCAGGCTACATTTCTCTTTTATGGTGAGCTGGTAATTATATTAAGAAGATGAGATTTGGTGTGAACAGCTTTCAACCATAAGAGTGTTAATATGAAATGATGAGTTCTAAAGGTTTGTTGCCTTTTAATTAAATTGTATAAACCAAATCAACCATTGAATTGCCCTAATAGCACATTTTAAAGTACTTTCAATTGGGGAACATATCCTGCTCTAACTGTTCCTTCTCCTTTGACTGATTGCAGCCCAATCTAATGAAAATTGGCTAAAGGATATCTGTAGCCTCCCAAATTAAGTTTGTATGATCCTTACTTAAATTTGGTACTTCAAAACACTCCATCATATTGAAAGCAAAGTGATACCAGAGCTAAAAAAGTTAATGAAAAACCTAATTAACTTGGAGAAGTAACTTTCCATTGTCAATTTTTCCAAGGTAAAAAGCTTATAGAGCATGAGATAATGAAAGTCTCGATTTGGACAGCAACAAACACTTGGCCAGAGGAGCCTTAACAAATATTTTAAAGAGGGTGTTTCCAAAATCTCCTCTGAAGCTGGTCTATGCAGGTCCCCCATTTCTCAGCTCTCTGAACACCTCTATTGAGCATGAACTCTGTTTACAATATACTTTCTGCAATTTGAATCTAGTGTTGCAATTGTAAAGAATAAGGACAATTCTATTGTTTTAAAAGTGTGGCTGTGGATACTAATGTAAACCTGTGTGTATGTGTTGTTGTAGGTTTGTGAGTACATGAGTATGTGTTTGAATTTGGATTTAAGTGAAGGGTTAACTTAGAAAAAGTATTAGATTTTCTAATTAAAATCAGTTTAGCATATGATGCAATATAACCAGACCATCACAACACTCAAATTTGAAAGGGTCTCATTGGGAATGATTGCCTTGGATCTTGATTGGATTATTTACAGAGTGCCAGAAATGCAAGAATATTCGGATTGATCACTCGCCCACACAACCCTCATACAATGCTTTATTGTGGAATATGAAATGGTCACAGTCTGTGTGGAAATTTAAATGTTCAAGTAATGCCCCCTGACTGATTGAAATGACAATGTATTGTCATGCACATGTAATTATGTTACATGAGTGACATCAATACATACAATTGTACATATTCATGAGACACATACACACTAATATGTATCACACTGTTGCTTACTTGCTTACTAAATCATTTAACATATATTTATAGAATCATCACTAATGTGCCAGCCATCATGATTGTGCTACAGAGATAGTAGTAAATAAAACAACCGTGGTTCCCGTTTTTTTAGAGATGATGTTAGGGTATGAGAAACTACCAAGAAATAAGGGCATAAGTCAGTGAGGCAGTGCTATAAGAGTAATTGAAAAACTGACTTTAGATATAGGATCATGCTAGGTTGTCCTAAAGAAATGATGTTTGAAATGAAACCAGAGGAAAATGAGGGGAAAATATTACAGCAGAGCCACAGAATGGATGAGAACACAAAAAGGGAGGAAGTCCAAGGAATGAAGATGAGTGTGGTTGGTGCAAAACAAGTGAAGGAAGAGAAGGCCAAGATGAAGCTGGGCAGTAGGTAAAGGTGAGATCATGCATGGGCATGTTGAGACATATTAAGAAGTGTGGGTCTTATTCAAAGTGCATTAGAAACCACTGGAGAGTTTCAAACAGGGTTATATAACCCCAGTCTCTATATTCAGGGTCATTATTCCAGTTACTCTGTGTAGAATAGAAGTCTGACTTATGCTGCCATCTCTCCAGGTGGTGACAGTTTAAAGAGAATGAGGAAGAGACCTATCAGTGATATGTGTTGGAAGTAGAGTAGACTGAATTTGGTAGCAAAATGAGTGTGGGGCGAGCAAGACAAGGAAGGAGGTACCTCTGTTTCGATCAGCTGAGCATATGATAGTGTTGTTACTGTGATGTGAAAGGTTCCAATAAGGAGTGAGTTTAGGAGAGATATTAAACAATTTATTTGGGATCATTAAATAGAAGATGCTTGTGAGACAGCCAACTCACTTGAAATTCTAACTTTCTGCACACAATTTGGTAATTTAAGCAATGACTTGGGCTAGGCTACAGTTGTTATACAGCAAAAATCCCTTCCCCAGAAGATGTGCTTTTGCAGCCATCTACAGCTGTTATGGATTAGATATGAAGTGTCTCCTAAGAGTTCCCATATTAATACAGGAATATTTTGGGGTGAAATCATAGGATTGTGAGAATTGTAACCTATCAGTTCATCCATTAACTGGGTGGTAACTATACGCAGATGGGACATGACTAGAAAAGGTGGGTCACTGGAAGCATATCCTGGAAGGGTGCATCTTTTCTATGCCTCACCCCTCTGCTCCCTGACCCTGACTAAGAATCTTTCCTCTGCTGGGTCCTTCCACCATGATATGCTGCCTCACTTTGGACACAGAGCGATGGAGTTGGCTGTCTATGGACTGATAACCTCTGGAACCATGATCCCCAAATAAACTTTCCTTGCTCTAAGTTGTTCTCATCAGATATTTTGGTTACAGCAATGAAAAATTAACTAAACACCAGCAAAGCCAGTTTCATTATCAATAGCAAAACTCCATTTAAATCACATGCTTGTTATAAAATATGAAGGGTTAAGTACTTTGAGCACTTACACTATGAGGTACTTTATACATATTAGATTGCAATTGAGCTTCAAATCAACCAACTGATCCTAGCCATATGAGATGATTCCAATTTAACAGATGATGAGGGTGAGTTTCAAAGAATGAAATGGTTTGCCCAAGTCTGTATATCTACTATGTGACAGTGATGTGTTTGAAAAGGAAAAAAAAATTCAAGTATTATTATCCAATCTTTCTGTCTTACCTGTTTCTAGTTTTTTATTATGATATAATGTACATAATCTAACATTTTTGGTTTCAAACCATTTTTAACTATATAATTCTGTGGCATTAATACATTCACAGTGTTGTACATCCATCAGCTGTATCCATTTGTAAAAATATTCCATTATCTCCAACAGAAAATCTATACCCATGAGGCAATAACTCCCTTTCTTTTTTCACCCTGTCCCTGGTAACCTCTAATCCACTTTCTGTCTTACCTCTAATCCACATCTTTGCCTAGTTTAGATATTGTATATGAGTGAAGTCACATACTGTTTATCTATGTTTGTCTTATTTCACCTGGCGTAATTTTTAAAAGTTCATCCATGTAATAGTATATATCAGAATCATTCCTTTTTATACTGGAGAAACATGTATATATCATATTTTAATCAATTCATGTGTTGGTGAATGAACTCTCTCTCTGCTTCTTCATTGTCATATCCTGAGTTGCTTTCCTCTGCCATACCCTTCTGCCATTCTGCCTCACTTCTGGCCCTGAGGAATGGAGCTGGATGTCTTTTAACAGAGAACTCTGAAACCGTGAGCCCCAAATAAACTTCCTCCTCTAAAATTGTTCTTGTCAGGTCTTTTGGTCACAGTGGTAAAAAAGCTAACTAAAACATACCCTATGTACAACAAATTTATAAATCCCACATAGTCAAAATAATGCTAGGAATAACAGCCCAGATAACCACAGTTTAAGGATACCTTTGTTTCATTTAAAATGAAAAAAGATTTAAATTAGGTATATTTAGGATCCACAAGGAGATGAGTAAAGCAATAAAGCATAAAACAATTTAAAAATATATATAAATAATAGAATATAAATAGGATGAGATAAAAATAATCCTATCAGAAATCTCAGAATTGAAAAATATAATTATTGAACTAACAATTCAGTAGACAAGATAAACTCAAAACAAGGCCTAATCAAAGAGGGAATTTATTAATACAAAATGCGGCCAAAGAATTCATTCAGAATTCACACATGAATAAAGATATAGAAATGATAAAAGATATGTTAGTAGAAATAGAGGATACATTGAGAAGTTCCACTATATGTATTATCAGATTTATAAAATAAGAAATAAGAGGGAATGGTAGAGAAACAACATCAAAGAAGTTTTGAAAACAATTTCTAGAATTGAAGAAAACCACGGCACTTCTCTCAAAAGTAAATTTTAAGTAGCAATATAATTAAAACTAAGTTCATAAATAGACACAACTTGATAACATTTCAGAATGTTACTATAAAATATTAAGAATATAGGAAAAAATTTTAAAAACTACAGTACATAGAAAAATGATCTATTAAAGAGCAATAATTTAACAAGTGGATTTCTCATCAATACAAAGAAGGTGTCAGAAGTTCATGGTATAATAAATTCAGTGCAACTACCATCCAAGAGCAAAAATTAAATGAAATTATTTTCTTAAATACAAAGATTACTATGCATAACCACACAAAAACTTTTATTGGAAGATAGTCTGAAGGGTGTTTTTCAACAAGAAAAAAAAAGTGAATATAAATGTATGAATTAAATAAACAATAGTAAGCAACAGATGATAATGTTTCCCTATTGAATGGGAAGTTGCATTTTGCAATTAAAATAAAAAGGTGAAACTGAAAAGTACAATAGCAATAATAGGGATTGAGCTGATACTCTTCAGTATGATCAGTGGTTATTTAAAGGAAGTCAACATTGTTTTATTTTTGTGAGGAGCAGCAAAGATGTACCGAATACTATTAGACATTACTAGAGACATTTTTAGGTAAGGATATATACAAAAATATAAAGTCTAACTATTCATAAGATAAAAGTGTAATACATACATTTCAGATACCCAAGGAAAGAAATAAGGCCTACAGAGAATTTTAAAAAGAAAACACAAATTGGGTGGAATACACTAAAATATATCATAACCAAAGGAGTAAATAAAAACATCAGATTGGAATTGCAAAAACTAAGTTATTTGGACTGGGATTGTAGCTCAGTGGTAGAGTGCTTGCCTAGCATGTGTGAGGCACTAGGTTCAATTCTCAGGACCTCATATAAATAAATAAAATAAAGGTCCATTGACAACGAAAAAACATTTTTAAAAAATCAGTTATTTTCTGTATATAAGACACAAAAAGTAAAATTGAATATATTGTTGAAAAATAGAGATAATGGAAAAGGTATACAAAATTGTCATTATTAACCCTTGATATATAACCTACATTAAAAAACTAAAAGAATCTATGCAATTAATACAATTAATAATAGATTGGCAAGTTTGTTGAATATAAAAATCCATCAACTGTGTTTATATTCACCAGAAACCATTGGAATATATAAGAAAAATATGCTTGTAGGGTAAAATATTTTAAAATATTCTATTGTTACAAATGCATTTTAAATTTATATGGAAGAACAAAGACCAAGAGGAGTCAAGACATTGTTCAAGAAATAGGTCAAGGTGCACAGCCTTGCCTTACTAGCTGTCAATAATTATTATGACACTGTACTAGTTAAAATAGTGTGATGTGAACACAAGGATAAATAACCTGACCAGAAGAATAGATTGTCCAGAAAAAGATTCACACATAAATGTAGTACACTGCATTACTTATTCCCCCAAATTGCTCCGCTTCCTATAAGAGGATTATATATCCCCACTCATAAGTTCCAATGCTATCATGTGAGAGGCGTGTACTCTCCTTCATGCCCCCACAACCTACTACTGATGTTGAGCTTGACCCACCTTTCTTGGCCAATAAAATGTGATCAGAGCCGGGCATGGTTGTCCACGCCTATAATCCCAGCAGCTCAGGAGGCTGAGACAGGAGCATTGTGAGTTCAAAGCCAGCCTCAGCAACTTAGAGAGGCCCTAAGCAACTCAGTGAGACCCTGTCTCTAAATAAAATATTTTAAAAGGCTGCAAATGTGGTTCAGTGGTTAAGACCTCTGGGTTCAATCCCTGGTACCAAAGGGTGGGAAAATGTGATCAGAGATGACATATAGCACACCCGACAGAAACTTCAACCATGGTAACTATATAACTATAATGACAGAAATTTCAATGCATCATTTGACAATTCTTTTCTTCCTAGAAAAAAAAAAAGGTTATGCTCCAAATAAGGAATGCTCTTTCAGTTTGAATTTTGAAAAAAGAAATGTACAGGAGACCTAGTGCTGATAACTTGAGCAAGAAATAAACTGTAATTCTCTAAGATTTGAGAGTCGTTTGATATTGAAGCATAATTGAGGAAGAATTCATTTCATAACAAAATCAGCAGCTCAGTTCAATAGGGAAAGTATGGACTTTGCAAAAGGAAAATATGAAATTGTACTTCCCTATCACATTACACATAATAAATTCCACGTATCTTAGTCCATTTTGTGCTATTGTAATAGAGTATCACAGTTTGTAAGAAATGGAAATTCATTTCCCGTGGTTCTGGAGGCTGGGAAATCCAAGATCAGGAAGCTGGCATCTGTCAAGGGACTTCTCCTGAGTCATTCCATGGGAAAAGGTGGAAGGGCAAGAGAATGCCTATGTGTGCAAAAGGGAGGGAGCAATCAAACTTATTCTTTTATCAGGAATCCATTCCCATGATAATGAACCCACTGACATAACAACAATCCATTCATGAGGGCAGAGCCTTCATGGACTAATTACCTCTTAAATGCCCCACCTCTCAACACTGTTGCATTGAGAATTAAGTTTTCAACAGGTGGACTTTGGGGGGGTGCATTCAAATCATAGCACCAGATGTATTCAAGATTTAAAACTGACACTATAAAATTTTAAGATAACAATATAAGGGAAAAGAAACTCTCACGATAAAGATAGATGGATCAGAATAAATTAAGATCAAAAGTCTATTTTCAGCAAACAATAAGACAAACAGAAGATATGTGCAACATACATAACTCAGAAGGGATTAATATGCAAGAGATAAGAAAATGAGCAAAAGTCTTGAGTAGTCATTGCACAGAAGAGGAAACTCAAGTGGCCAATAAGCATAGGAAATAATGTTCAGCCTCGTTAAATTAAAACCACAATGAGATGGTATTTTACATTCCCCATGTTGGCAAAAATACAAAAGTTTGACAGTTATTTCATTCCTTGCTATTTTCTCCATAAGGGTTAATACTGTAGACCATGGTCAAGCATGTCCTATGGCCTGTTTTGGTAAGACCTTGTAAACAATGTGGGGTGCTTTTTTTTTTCTTTTTGACATTTTTAAAGGTTTATAGAAAACAAAAAGAATATATGGCTAAAATCATATGTGATCTAGGAAGCCTGATACATTTACTATCTGACCCTCTACATAAATAGTTTGCCAATCCCAGAGGGCAACTTTAATATATTTAATATATTTAGTATATCAAAAGATGTATGGAAAGGTTCCTACAAGCACTATTTGTTAATGGTCCCAATCTGGAAATGATAACCAATGTTTATCCATTGTGGAATAGTGAAATTTTGTATATTTGTACAATGAGTAAATACAGTAACAAAAGCAAATCGACTAAGCTGTGCAACAAAGTGGATGAATCTGTTAGTCATAATGTCGATTGATGGAAGTTACGAAAAAATACACACAGCCAGGTGTGGTGGCACACACATGTAATTTCAACAGTTTGGGAGGCTGAGACAGTAAGATTGTAAGTTCAAATCCAGCCTCAGTAACTTAGCTAGGCCCTAAGCAACTTAGCAAACCCTTTCTCACAATAAAACATTAAAAGGACTGGGGATGTAGCTCTGTGGTAAAGCACTCCTGGATTCAATCACTGGTACCAAAAATATATTTTATTTTTTTATATGCATATATATGTAAAAACATACACAATATGATTTCATTTGTCTAATATTAAAGTATACAGAAGTTAATATCTATTATTTTAGGATTGGAACATGGTTAAACAAGTTGAAAACAAAATTCAGGGCTAAGACTACCTATGAGAGGAGAGAGGAGGAATGGGTAAGGCTTGTTTTGATAGAATTTAAAGCACAAAGCATTAACAAGGGTAAGAAGGAACATCCCAATATAATAATAGGACCAAGCTACCAAGAAAATGTAACTGATATGAGGTTTTATACACTTAAAAAACATAGCTTCCAAAATATATATAATATTAACTGATAAATTTACATGAAGCAATTGATAAAACTGTATTACAGTGGGAATTTTTGTACGTTTCTTTTTGAGATAACAGACCAAACAAACAGAAACCAATGGATCAAGCAGATAGAAAATTAGTATTTAGAAAACTGATAAAATACAATTAACTAGCTTGATCTTACACACACACACACACATACATACAGCACATTCCTTCAGAGAAGAAATAAGAATATATATGGCTTTCAAGGTTGCATAAAACATTTACCAAAATTCACTATGTTTTAGATCCTGAATGAAATGAAATCAAATTTTAAAGAACCAATATCATGCAGGTAACATTCTCTGAACATATTCTAGTTAAAACATAGATTTTATATACATATACATTTAAAAATCTTATGTTTTACTTTAAAATATGAACTACTGAATAACTTAAGGATAAGAAGCAAATCATATCATACATATTTAATATAAGTAAAAATTCCAGAATGATATTCATAAAAAGTACCTTTTTTTTTTTCCTTTCTGGACATTGCACTCAGGGGTGCTTTACCACTGAGTCACATCTCCAGCCCTTTAAAAAAAGTTTTTGTTTTTGTTTTTCAAAATTTTGAGACAGGCTCTCCCAAAGTTGTTTAGGGCCTCACTGAGTAGCTATGGCTGACCTAGAACTTGCCTCAGCCTCGTGTCTCTGGGATTACAGTCATATAACGGTACCTAGCACAAAACACCAAACATAAATTAAAAATATAAAACATTAGCACATATTTTATAGATAAATAGTCATGTAACTAATATGTGTAAACAAATCAATTATATTTATCAGCCTCAATATTAAAGTGGGGAATTGAAGGGAATGATATTGGGAAGATACACACAAGGGGCTGTAATTGTGAATATTTAAAGATACAGTACAAATTGTAAGTTAGGTTGGCTCAATTTACCTCAATGTAGCTGAATGTAACAAAGAGAATGGAGGTGTTTCCTTGGCTTAGTCAGAGGATAACTTTGGGTTAAGCCTGGTTACAGTAAAATCCTGACCAGAGTGGGGCCTCCTGGAAAGAGGGCAGGAGACTATGGCCATGGGGAGAAGGCTCTTTTATATGGGTTTCTTTTCCCATGTCTCCTCTTGTTGTTGATGGTAAAATGACAAAGGATTAGGGGAATGGTTCCAAAGGACAGGGCACTCATAAAACCTCTTTCTGATTCCTGAGCTGAAAGTAAAAAGGAGTTCTTTCAGCTCCTGAAGATTCAACCCAGCTCAGTGGATAGGTGGAGCTCACTATATTGCATAAGATTTTACGTCATAATGTACATCCAGATTTTACTGATTTCTTGGTATTTTGTATCCGTATGTAGCTTGTGAGTACACTGTGACAAAACACAGCTGGTTGAGGATTCAGGAGCGTGGGATCTTTGTGATGAAGAGGGACCACTGCTCATTCCTGGAATTTTCTCTCTCCTCTTAGCTCTGGTTCTTCTTACCTTTCCAGGGTCTCCTAGACACTGCCAGTTCCATTTCAGGCTCTTCCTCTGATTCCTCTTCCTCCCATCCCTGTCTAAATAATTATGTCCTCTAAGATTTTTCAACTTTCTTTTTCTCTGTACTTTTTCTGTAGATGGTTTCAGTCCACTTCTTCAGTAACTCCTAAATTCTCTATCTCTAGACCTGTATACCCAGCTGGATGTTGCACAAGTTGTCCTAAATTGAACTTATTGCCCCTGTGAACCGGACTCAATCCTTCTTTCTACTGAAATTCTTTGGTAACTAAAGATGTAATTATCCACTAAGTAAATCAAGCTAGTCACACAGCAGTTATAGTTGCTTGATTCCTTTCCCTTATTCTTAACATAAAAATATTCTCCAAGTCTTGTTTCTATTTCTTCAGACTCCTTACCTTCTTTATTTTCCATCTAGACTCCTTTTCCCTAGTTCAGTTTCTTAGCTTCTTCTGCCAACTTTCTAAGCACTGTTTACATATCTACTGTTCTTTATTCCCAATCCATCCTTTATATTTCTGCCAGAGTATTCTTTCTAAAACATAACAGTTAGCACATAATTCCTTTGATTAAACATTTTTATGGTCTACTTATTTTCTATAGTATAAAGTCCACATTCCTTTGTATGACATTCAAGTTTTTCTTAACTTGACCCCAACCCACCCTGGTTGCTGGCATTTAATCTGCCCTTGCCTCCTTATGAGATAAACTATATTCTAGTTCTACTATGCTGATTATTCTTCTCTGCATTTTTAATATACTATACCTGGATACCCCTTGGCATTTTCTCAGAGCCTTCCATCTTCTCAGAATTTCCTTATGATTCCAACCATATACCATTTTTCCTTGTGAAAATCTACTTACCATTCAAGACCCTGCTCCAATGTTATCTTTCCTACAACACTTACCTGCTCATTTTTTTTTCAGGGTTGGGAATTAAACCTGTGGCCTCACACATGGTAGGTAAGTGCTCTACAACTGAGCTACATTCCCAACCCTAGATTTGTTTTCTTTTGGAGGCACTGCCATGCTTAGCCTAGACCCCCACCAAAAAAAAAAAAAAAAAAAAAAAAGCTTTATTTGAATAAGATGTTAATACATCTTATCTCTAATTAAATCTTTTAGTTAGGAAAAAGTCTTTCAAATATTTTTGAAATGTACTTCAGTACTCAAGAAATCATATACAAGATGTTTTACATCACTATTCCATTTTAATGAAGAAGTGAATTTGTGCTAAATGGATATGTGCAAGCATACTCTGAAGGCTATTCTGAGAGTAACTAAATGGCTCTCATTTTGTTAATTAAGAACACTGAATTCCAAACCAATCTTTAAAGCTGATCACTAAAATGTAGAAGTACATTAAGTATACCAAAAATTGAATCTAAAATGAAGTGCAATAAAGATCGAGAACACTGATCTTAATTGGGCCCTATCTAAACTAAATAAACCTTTCAGTTTGCTTTAGTGAATATGAGTTGATATGAACTTCAAGCCATAATGATGTCAGGAGTGTCACAATGCCTTGGGAAATCAGTTAAGCAAAAGAAGACGACCAAAAATGGTGCTTTACAACTGAGAACTGTAAATGAGCTTAGAAAAACTTCAGAGACTCTTGCTGTATAGAATTCTCTGGATTCAATAGATTTGGGCAGTCTGGTCCTTATGCTCTTTACCTTGAGACTTTGTTTACAATCTTTAGATACTTGTTGGAATTTTGCCTTTTCTTCTTAACTCTACACATTCTTTCTGAAGCTTCTAGACTTTGCATTATGAGATTCAGGTGTTTCTATGCTAGATTTCAAATATCAGAGTTATTGCCAAAAGTCAGACCACCTCCCAACTCCTATAATTCCAGTGGCTAGAGAGGCTGAGACACAAAGATTGCTAGTTCAAAGCCAGTCTCAACAATTTAGCAAGACTCTGTCTCAAAAAGAAAAAAAAAAAAAATTCAACAAAACAAAACAAAACAAAAGTAAAAGGGGATGTGTCACTGTGGATAAGCATCCTTAGGTTCCATCCCTCGTACCAAAAAAAAAAAAAAAAAAAAAAAAAATCAGGCCACCTATGTGTTTCTGTACCAACATAAAACAAAGTATCTACTTAGATTGTATGTAGAAAGTTACAGGAGTAAAAAATGAAGTAGTTTTTATAATATATAAATTCTTTTTGCAGATGGAGCTTTTTAATGAAACCTAAGCAGATGGGAAGAAAAAGTAACCCTCTGTTACACAGTTTCAATAGGCTGATTTTATCCTATCTTGGAATGTACATTTCTATTAAAATGTTAACTCTCTCTGGAGTCTATTAATTTATACTGAAGAGATTTCCCATAATTTCCAGGTTGTACTTCATTTGGCATGATTTAGTTTTTGTTAGGTAATACTCTGACGGTTATTTCTCAATGTGCTATATTTTTATAAGAAAATTAATCTATTTGCCATATATGTATAGAAACTTAATCAAAATGTGTTAGAAGAAACTGAATAAATTTTTGGTAGGGAGATCATTTGGAAATGGAGAATTCTATAAATTTTCTAAAAATAGAGTACTTAATGTCTCTCTATTTTAATAATTATAGAAAATATTTGGAATACCAAATGCTCTGTTTATCCCAGTATATTCGGTATCAGCCACTATCCCCTTAAAAATGCTTGGTCTTTTCATTTCTGAAGCTTTTTCCTGTTGTACTGTCACTTTGCCTTGCCTTCTAGTCTGTAGTTCTCTGCATTTTTCCATTCTTAAAGATTTTTTATCCTAGCTGGTTTGAGTCAAATTCTCCATGAATGTTTTGTTTGTTCCTCTAATACTAGATGCCATAATGACCTTTCTATGAGATACCTACTTATGGCATAGATTCAAAAAAGGACTGGTATTACTCAGGTAAAGAGATGGTTTTCCTTACAACCAGATGAATTGTTGGTGGAGTCTATGACTAAATCTACTTTCTTTATCGTTTCTGAACTAAATTCACCTTCCTTAACCTTTACTCAAACTTAGCCATAGTTAGTAATGTACTAACAGAAGTTTGGGTCTATTACCAATTCCCCTGTCTCATTCATTACAGTCATTCATCAAGTCCACAATTCCTTATCCATCTATTTCTCTTCATCTACACGAAAAAATAGTGTAGTTGAAGCTGCCACCTCTCTTTATGTAGGCTACCAGCAAGTCTTCCTTCTGTATTTACTTTTGGTATTTCCCTCGTCCACTCTTTCCTTCACACTTTTGCTACAGTTACCTTTCTAAAACACGTATCTGATTGACCACAATTTTATTCCTCTTAAAACTCTTCTGTGGCTGCCTATATTCCATAGAATAAAATCGAGAGTTCTTTTTTTAATGATATGTAGGTTTGATTTATAAACTATTGGGTATTCTAGATCACCTTATTTAAAAATGCAACTCTCTAACTCATTTCTGTCATAACACTTAATAATAAAAAAACCTTTCATAGTGGTACTAATCTAGTTGATCAATTATGATAATCCTTCAGATTATGTTTCATGATGGTAGGGTCCTTTCTGCCTATTGTATTCCTCATGCCTTAATCAGTACATTTAACTTCTGTGGAATGAACATGTGAATGTAGTTTGTATGAACATATGCTTATTCTTCTAGCTTCCTCTTCAACTACTTCCCCAAAATGCTTCCTTTGTTCTAGTCATACAGAAAAAACATATGCTTCTCTGAAGAGCCATGATGTTTCAAATTCTCTGCTTTCATAAATCCTATTCCTTTACTTTGTCCTTTCTTCCTCTTTAATTTATTCTTCACATAGTGACTTCTAATTTTCATTTGTAAAAATTATACTAGTTTTATACACTGTGTCCCATAATGCACTGTGCATATTTTATTACATCATGCCATTCTTTTTTTTACAATTAGTTGTCCATTTTCTTGTCTTTTTACTTCACTAGACTGGGCAATTTGAGAGCAGGGACCATGTCTTATATCTTTCCATCTCCCTGTTGCTTTGAGAATCATGGAAAGTACTTATTAAGTATGTGTTGTATGAATAGATATTCTTTCACGCTCTTATTAACTTTATGTAGTGTTTCATTCATATCACCTCCTTGGTATTTTTCAGCTAAATTACTGAATTCACTACTTCTTTTATAGCCTATTCCTGGATTGTGATCTCACTCCATGTTATTAATGTGCTTGTCAATCTAATCTCTGCCTAGTATCTTTTTCAGGTGGATAGTTAGTTGGAGGAAGCTTCTCTTCCCTTTTTTTTTTCTAGTTCCTAATTAAAGGGAATTTTCCACAAAAGTCAGGCACATAGAATAAATGAGGACAGTAGCCAGTGAAATACAGTAGAGAATGACAAGTACTGTGGTGAACTAGAGAACATATAGTTCTTTTATTTAAGTGAGTCAACTCCAATTTAGGTATACTTAATTTCTGTCATACAGAAATGTAGGGGCCAAGCTACCCAAAAATTCTGCTTCAAAAAAGAAAACTGGCAGCACCCGCTGCTCGGAGCCCCCGACCTGCAGCTGCCACAGTTGCAGCCCCGGACTGCACCATGACAGATCAGGCCTTTGTGACACCACAAACGATGCCTACGCCAAAGGCACCATAGTTCTGGGCTTGTTTCTGAAACAGCACAGGACTACCAGGAGGCTGGTTGTGCTTGGCACTCCACAGGTCTCAGACTCGGTGAGAAGAACTTTAGAGACAATCTCTCATGGTGGATGTCTTGGACAACAGCAACTCTGCTCATCTGACCTTCATGAGGAGACTTGAGTTGGGTGTTACGCTGACGAAGCTTCACTGCTGATTACTGACTTAGTACTCAAAAGTGTGTGTTTATGGACACAGATAATCTGGTCCTAACAAATATCGATGACCTTTTTTTTTTTTTTTTTTTTGGATGCTGGGGATTGAACCCAGGGCCTTGTGCTTACAAGGCAAGCACTCTACCAACTGAGCTATCTCCCCAGCCCTGTCAATGACCTTTTTGAGAGAGAAGAATTATCCGCAGCCCCAGACCCCGGGTGGCCTGACTGCTTCAACTCCAGAGTTTGTCTACCAGCCCTCAGCTAAGACATATAACGAGCTGTTGCACCTTGCTTCTGAGCAAGGTAGTTTTGATGGCGGGCACCAGGGTTTGCTAAACACATTTTTTAGCAGCTGGGCAACAACAGATATCAAAAAAATCTGCCATTTATTTATAACCTAAGTAGCATCTCTATAAACTCCTACCTCCCAGCATTTAAAGCGTTTGTTGCAGGTACCAAGGTTGTACATTTCCTGGGACAAGTCGAGCTGTGGAATTACACTTACGACGCCCAAACAAAAAGTGTTAAAAGTGAGTCCCACCATCCTGCCATGACTCATCCAGTTTCTCCACCTCTGGTGAGACATCTTTACCACCTGCGTTTTACCTCTGCTTCAGCACTTCAGCCTTGTCAAATACACCTGCTCATATGTACATGTGGAACATGTCTTAGCAGCCATATCCCATCTGTCCCTTGGAGAGAGCCCAGCAGCACCTCAGGTCTTTGTATCCTGAGGAGCGGAAGGAGCGGTGGGAACAGAGCCAGGTCAATTACTTGGAAGCAGATTCTTTTGACATGAAGAGGAAGCTGGACACTTACCTCCAGTAGCAGCACTGCCATCCCCCCATAGACACAGGCACTTCGCAGACACCTGTTTCTGGCACTTAGCATCTAGAGTGGGCTGAGAAGCCTGTTGCAGTTCTTAAGGCTTTCACTAAAACTCAGCAGACCAGAGCTTCTTGCAGGATAACAGGTGAGAACTAGGCAAAAGTGCTGAAGTTGTCATTCTGAAATGGACAGGTTTTTAACCCTGGACTGACTTAGCTAACATTTCAGAAATTGGCAATTATAGCCAAAATTAACAAACACTGTGGCAGGGGAGAACCAGTATTAATATTATGATGGCTGTACCATCTCTGAATGTGCAGAACCAGGCTCCATGTCCCTCTGATTTCAGAATGGGACATGGCATCTGTCCCTTGCTTGCTTGTTACACCCTTCACCAGACGCACATTTCACGATTGTTCAGAGCCTGCCAGAGTGATGATAATTCTGCTTTCAGGTAAAGGCAGTCATTAACACTGCCCTGTGACTCATAAACATATTGACAGATGGCACCAACCCATCCTGTATCCTAGTCCTAGTGTCTGAATACATTCACCAATGCTCCATGCACCGTGAAGGCAGTATGCTGAAGTTTTTGTTCAGTTCTGTATATTTGAAAACAGTATGTTCTCTGATGGTAACCTGCAGTAGCATCCTGTATGATAATAAAGACTTCCTGCCATAAAAAAAAAGAAAACTGGAAATTTGACTCTCTCAAAGGCCGAATATTCTCTTTGACATGCGAATGTTAACACACAATGAGGGGGTGGAAGAATAGAAGTTTATTGGATTAGACAAAAGGAAATGAAGGGAAGGGAGGAGGATGGGAATGGGAAAGACAGTAGAATGAATGGGACACAACTTTCCTATGTTCATACATGAATACACGACCAGTGAAACTCCACATCATGTACAACCACAGGAATGGGATCCTAATTAGAATGTTCTGATTTTTAAAATTGTGCAGCCCTGTACAAATATAACTCAATGAATCAAAGATCTAAATGTAGGCCTGAAACTCTGAAACTACCAGAAGAAAATAGGGGAAATACCTCAAACATTGATACAAGCAATGATTTTCGGAATAGGACTTTAAAAACAGGAAACAAAGGCAAAAATTGACAAATGAGATTTCATCAAAGTAAAAAGCTTTTGCACAGCAAATGAAACAATCAATACAGTGAAGAGAAAGCCCTACAGAATGGGAGAAAATATTTATTTGTCAACTATTCATCTGACAGAGGGTTAATATCCAGAATATGTAAGGAACTCAAAATCCTTAACCAAAAAATAAGTAATCCAGTTAAAAATGGGCCAAATATCTGAGCAGACGCTTCTCCAAAGAAGATATACAAATGGTCAATCAGTATGTGAAAAAAAATGCTCAATGTCAATAATCATCAGAGAAATGCAAATCAAAACTTCATTGAGATACCATCTCACCCCAGTTATGATGGCTATCATCAAAAAGGCAAAATTAGCAAACACTGGTGAGGATGTGGAGAAAAGGAGACTCATACATTGTTGGTCTGAATGTAAATTAGTACAGCCATTATGAAGAATAATGTAGAGTTTTCTCAAAAAACTAAAAATTGATCTATCATATGATCCAGTTTTCTCACTTCTGAGTATGTAATCCAAAGGAAATGAAATCAGCATACATCAGAAGTAACTGCATACTCATGTTTATTGTGGAGCTATTTTCAGTAGCTAAGATATGGAATCAGCCTAGGTACTTGTCAACAGATGAATGGATAAACAAAATGTGATGTATATACACAATAGGATATTATTCATCCACAGAGAAGATGAAATCCTATCATTTGAAGCAACATGGATGGATCTGGAGGACATTATGTTAACTGAAATAAGCCAGCACTCAAAGACAAGTACTGCCTGTTCTCTCTCATGTGGAAATTAAAAACTGTTGGCTTGAAAGTAGAATAGGGATTACTAGGAACTTGGAAGGGCGTAGGGGGTGGGTGGTGAGTGGGAAAGGGGCAATTGAATCTGATTAGTGCATATCTCTGCATATATGGAAAGATCACATTGAATCCCATGAATATGGACAATTAATACATTTTAAAATATATATAATTAGTATATGCTAAAATAATAAATTTTAAAAATAAAACTCTACACAGGCCAAACAAAGCATAACTGTGAGCTAAATGCAGCCTGAGGGTCCCTGTAATCTCTGTCATTTAACCCTTTTGAAACTTTGTAATAGACAAGGTCAAAATGATACAAAGGCTGTTAAGAATTGAGCCCTAGACTCAATAGGATTCTTTGGTGAGCCTCTGGGAACTTGTGTTGCCTACAATAATGTCATCTATTTCTGAAATCCTGTGACAGCAATATGTGTTGAAGATGTAGTTTGCTGTAACATTAAAGAAACATGGACTTTGGAGATAGGCAGACGTGGTTTTAAATCCCTTCCCTAGAGTTTATTAGTTATGTTATTTTATGTAGATTACTTAAACACTCTGAAACTCAGTTTATTGCTCCATAAAATGGTAATGATGACAACATTATCATGGTTAAAGATTTATTGTGATAATAAATATAAAATGCCTTGCAGAAATTGTGCTTCCTCCTCTGGTTATTATGCAACAACCTTGGGTGGGCTCAAATTATTCTTTCCTGCACTAGACATTTCAATCATAGTTTGCTAGTTTGCTTTGTACTGTGTAATCTGTATCCCCACAAGACAGAAAATCTCACTGAAAACCCTAAATATGTGCTTCTTTCTTTGTCTCCAAAGATCATTTTCAAATGTTATCAAAATATTTTTTCAATTTAAAGGAAACCTTATGAAGAATCCCAATACATCAAAGGATAATGGAGAGCTACTCTAGTTTAAAAAGTAGGGATGTCAATGAAGTCCTTGCACAATGTTGCTTCATAAAATATTTCTGAAGGTTCCCCAAGGTGACTGAGTGGAAAGTTTGCTCTCTGTAGATGGGGGTTTGAGAATCTCTGAGCTGGAGAATGATCTTTTATGCCCAGATCCTCAGTAGCAGTCTATAATTTAACCTATCTGTTGATTAAATATAGTTGCTCCAGAAATTGAGTACTTGCATCCAGTGGCAGCTCTAAACCACTGCTGCTTATATACCCATATTTCTTAAATGTAGTCATGCTGATGAAGGCTCAAGACATTTTGCTTCACAAAATGATGTCTTTTGAATTTTCTGTGCAGTGATGAATCACTGATGATATTTTAGTATTGTTTAGTTTAATTGCTAAATTTTAAAAGAAATATGCTCACAGTGAGATCGTATCCCATTCAGAAATCAATTTAATTTTGAAGCCTGAGTCTGGTCATTACTGAAGTATAGAAAAATGATGTCTTCCGTTTGAAAGCTGTAACACCCATCAGGTGAAGTAACTGCTGTAACACAATGATTGCTTCAGTGGGCTGATGTCTCTGAAAACATTTAAAGAATATTTTAATGTGCCATGTCAGGACTGGGGGAACTTCATTTCCATGGTGACAGCTCCATCCCTGCTGGGTATAAATCACTTGGTGGGGAAGGGAAAGTAGTTAAAACAAATTCACTAAATTTGGCCAGCAAAGGAGGAAAGCCTTCTGAAAAAGGGTACAGGTAGCCATCAGTGACTTTTAAGATACTGGGAAGACCTCTGATTCCCCATATGCAAGACCCATGCGTTTCTTGCAATTTAGGGTCTCTTTAGCAAGGCACATGGCCTGACATGGTTATGCATGCCTGCAATCCCAGAAACTTGGGATGCTGAGGTAGGAGGATTGCAAATTCAAAGCCAACCTCAATGAGACCCTGTCTCAAAAAGTAAAAAGGACTGAGGATGTAGTTTAGTAGTAGAAGGCCCCTGTGTTCAATCTTCAGTACTGCAAATGAAACAACACAAAACAAGGGACAAACCTTCTCCAATTTTAAAGAGGATATTCCTCATCCTCTGTAGGAGGAATTACACAAACACAAATTCAATTGCATCCTGAAAGGCAATATGGTTCAGCTGCAAAATACATAGTTTCTGGAGATAGACACTGTGGGTTTGAACCCCCTTTCTGAAGTAAAACTAGTTGTGTGACCTTACTTTGCTTATCTGCCTCAGTTCTCTTCTTGTAAAATAATGTTAACAGTGATACTTAACTCAATGGCTTGGTGAGGATTCATGGTATAATTGCTTAGATAAATATTACCAAATTAGCCTATATTTTTGAATACTCATTTTGTGTCATGCACTATGCTGAGAATTTGGTGTGCATTTCCATGTTTAACTTTCACTACAGCCTGGGATACTAGTAACATCACCTTTTAACAGAAGACTGAGGCACAGAGATGGTGATGAATTGTCTAGTAAGACAGAATTCAAGGTGAGATCTATCTTTCTTTTGCTATGGCCTATGTTCTTATCCACTGCATTATACTCTTCCTCTTCATATTTCTTCTGGAAATGGCTTTGCACTTGACATTTACTAAAAGTAACCACCTTTTACCAAAGTCCTGCATTATGCTTTTATCATTCAGTTTTCTTTTTTGAAAATTTCATAGTTCTGGGTAAGTTTTATAAGGGAGTCCCAAAATAGAAAAGTATAATCCTCCTCCAGAAGCCCTCTGCTTATTATGGTGGTAAGACCAAAGAGCACATCAAAAGTTAAGAATAAACAAAAAAGCCTTTAAAAATAGGATAACCATTAATTTGCAATTTGGGGGGAGGGGTGATGCTGGGGACTGAACTCAGGAGTGTTAAACTACTGAGTCACATCTGCAGCAATTTTTTTATCTTTTATTTTGAGACAGCATCTTGCTAAGTTGTTGAGGCTGGCTTTGAACTTGCAATCCTCCTGCTTCATCTTCCCAAGCTACTGGGATTACAGGTGTGCACTACCGCATCTGGATAATTTGCAATTTCTATTCCATAGAGCATCGAGGCACCATTCTTTTTAAACCAACTACCTAAACATGATTTCAGTTTATGCTTTTCCTCCTGATTCCCTCTTCCTCAAGCCTAAGGTCTGAGTATAAAGAAAATAAATTGTTAGCTACTTGTCCATAGTAAAAGTTTGGGTTAAATAACACTGATAAGAATTGAACAGTGCATGTATGATTATCTGTTCGACAGCGAGATTAAACTCATTCAGCAACCAAATTTTACTGACTGTACTTCAGTAGTCTATTTTTAGAAAATCTGGTATTTATGTTTTATTTTCTTGAGAAGAAATGTCTCACGGAAAAGCCTGAATTCAAACTGCCTGGGTTCAAATCCTGGTCCAGTGCTTGTTAGTTATGTAACCCTGGATAAGTCGTTTAACCTTGCTATGCTTTACTTTCTTCATCTGTAAAACAAGGTTGATTTATTAGCCCATTTTCTGTTACTACAATGAAATACCTGAGGCAGGCTAACTTTATCAAGAAAGGAGGTTAATGATTACCTCACAGCTCTGTAGATTCAATGTTCAACTTTGGGAAGCCCCATTGTTTCCAACTCTGGGAGGGGAGCAGACTGTACCATGACAACAGGAGTGTGTACAGAAGAGATCACTTGAAACAGGAAGTCAGAGAGAAATTAAGGTCCCACAATGCCTTCAGAAGTTATGCCTCCAATTGACCTAAACACCTTCCACCAGGCCCTACATCTTAAAGGTTTCAAACCATCTCCCAACATTGTCACATTGGAAACAAAGCTTCCAACACATGAACCAGGAAGGAGGAACCACATTAAAACCACAGCAGATGATGAAGATAGTACTTTACTACAGTGTAATTGTGAAGATTAAAAACCCAAAACAAATATAATAGTTCCAAGAATATAGTAAGCTCTCAATATTAATTAGTTTTGATGGTGGTAATGACAAATGATAATAATGACAATTTTATCAATGGAAGATTTTATTTGAGAAAGCTTTTAGGGTTGTGATGGTTAATTTTATATGTCAAGTTGAAGGGAATGTTTGGATATGATTATCATTTAAATTAGTGAATTTAGAGTAAACAGACTGCCCTCCATAATGCGAATGAGCCTCATCCAAACATTTGAAGGCCCAAATAGAACAACAACAACAACAAATGTGGCCTCCCATGTAAGAGGGAATCTTCCAGCACACTGCCTTCAGACTTCATCTGTACCATCAACTCTTCAGGGTTTCTAGCTGCCAGACCACATTGCATATTTGGACTTATCATTCTCCATAATCATATATGCCACTTTAATAAAAAAAAAAATATATATATATATATATGTACACACACATACACCACACACACATAAACTGTTGTTTCTGTTTCACTGGAGAACCCTAAGACAATGGCTAAAATAAATTTTAATGCCACTGTACTAAATTTTCTCTAAAGCCTTCTTCTCTTCTGTTTGTTATTCTTTGATAGAATTGATTTAATTATAAATCCTGAATGTACACAAAGGGACAAAAATATTGATTGCTATAAGTTAGGTTATAGCATATTTCTTGGATAAAAAGGTTCATGAAAGAAATAACAGGTAGTAATTATGGAAAGGAGAAAGACATGCCAGGTATGAGAAAGTGTGGAGTCACCCTTTGCCTTTGTTATTTTATGTAGACAAAGCAGTCTTTTTAATGTCCCAAAAAAAAACTAAATTAGAAAATTTTTAAAAAGAACACACACACACACACACTCTCACACACACACACACACTCTCACACACACACAATCAGATACAGAAAATAGAAGGCAGATGTAGAAATAAAAGTGTTTGTAGGACTTTATCTTATTGGATCTAGAGCACTTATTTGTCATTAAATAGAACTATGTGCTAGATCCTCTGCTAGATGATATGCTGATGAAAAAATTGTGGTTCTATCCTTGATGAGGGAGTCGGGGGGTTACAATGCAATAACCAATTCTTTGCTTGGGAGTCAACTTCTTCTGTTACTAGGTAATACTTTTGTTACTTGAATGCATAAGAAGACTTTGGGGAGCATACTTGGTTTGTAGAGAAACAGAAACAATAGGATATATATAGTAACTGTGGAATGAATACTCATATTGATTATGATTAGATATATGATTATGGAGACTGAGAAGTCTCCCAATCTGCCCTCTGTAAGCTGGAGACAGGGAAGTTGATATTGTAAGGTTGTTGTTTGTTTTGTTTTTTAAAATTTTTTGTTGTAGATGGATACAATATCTTTTTTTATTTTTATTTTTATGTGGTGCTAAGGATCTAACCCTGTGCCTCACACATGCTAGGCCAGAACTCTACCACCGAGCTATATTCCCAGCCCTTGATATTTTAGTTTGAGGGTCTGAGAGCAAGAATTAATACTATAGATTTTTGGCCAGGTCTGAAGACCCAAGAATCAGAAGCACTGAGGGCAGGAGATCTATGTCACATCTCTAGTAGTAAGGCAGAGTTCATTGAACATTCTTGCACATTTTTGTTCTATCCAGACCCTCAATATATTGGATAATGTTTACTCACATTTAGCCCACCAGTTGAAATGCTAATCTCTCTGAAAAACACTCTCACAGACACGTGGAATAATAATGTACAACCAACGTTCTGGGCAACAGTGGCCTAGTCAAGTAGGCACATAAAATGAACCATTATGGAAATGAGAGATGTTGTGGTTTGAACATGAGGCATCCTCCAAAAGTTCATGTGTGAGACAATGCTAGATTTAGAGAAGAAATGACTGGGTTATGATAGCCTTAACCCAATCAGTTAATTTATCCCCTGATTAACTGAGTGGTAACTGAAGGCTGATAGGGTGTGGCTGGAGGAGGTGGGCATTGGAGGTATGGCTTTGGGTATATGTTTTATATCTGGTGTGTGGAGTTTTTCTCTCTGCTTTCTAATCATCATGTGAGCTGCTTTCCTTAGCCACACTCTTCTGTCATGATGTATAGCCTCACCTCAAGTCCCGAGGAATGGAGCCTGCTATCTATGGATTGAGACCTCTGCAACCCTGAGCCCCCAAATAAACTTTTCCTTCTCTAAATTTTTTCTGGCCAGGTCTTTTAGTCACAGCAATGAGAAAAGTGGATTAAAACAAGAGGTAAATACTGAATTGTCTGGGGCAACTTAATAAAGGCTTTTTTTTTTTTTTTTTTAGTTATAGGCGGACACAATACCTTTATTTTATTCATTTTATTTTTATGTGATGCCAAGGATGCAATCCAGTGCCTCTCACACACTAGGCAAGTGCTCTACCACTGAGCCATAACCTCAGCCCTCAGTAAAGACTTTATGGAGAAGATGAACCATGCCTGTGTTTTGTTTTGTTTTGTTTCTGACTTCCAATGAAGTAGGAAGAATTATGCTAAAACAAAAACTTGTGATTACTTTCTAACCCCTAAAAGACTCACTTCAAAAGATTTCTATTTCTGTTTATTGCTTTAAATATGCTTAAGTTTTCCTCCTTTGACAGAAAAAGTTAACATGCGATTTTCCCTAAGGTACAACAGATTAAAGGTAATTACTGGATTTTTATCACAGACATAGTGCTTTAAAACATTATTTCAAAGGATAAAACTCTTCAACTTTATCAGTTCTCTAACTGATGTTTATATCTTTCATTTCTATCATCAAGCACACCAAATCAATGCAATAGCAATGGAATCACTGAAAGAAGGGTTACAGATTAAAGTAGACAATATTCTTAAGGTTGTCATCATTTTCATAATAAATGACAATTGTCAAAAAACAAAAAATTGTCATGCTCTAGCAGTTTCTAACAGTCATATTTTAGCCATATGGATAGCATGAATGTTCTTTGAAGTAATTATTGATTCCTTACTACATTGTGAAACATGTTTTAGCTCATTGAAGGTTATGGTATGTTTTTCCACTGAACAAGCTCCTTATTATGTTTATTCAGTCAACAATATCATTCCCATTCCTGAGGATCAATGGAGCCTAGAGGCTTTTAGAAATTGTTGAGGATCAACTAGAAAAAGACCAAGAGGAGAAAGTAGGGAGAAAATGGCAATAAAGATAGATAGCAATGAGGATGATGTGGTTATTTAAAAAACTGAAATATCTATTCTTCTGAATTTTTTTCAATTTTGAGGCACTGATCCCAGAATCTGAGATAGAAAATTCAGGCTAAGTTAGACAAGGTTACCAGGAAAGCTCATGATTCTCTTTTGAAATCAAAAGTTACTTCTTAAGGTAACTTGTTAAAAATTTCCATAACTTTCTTATGATATATCAGAAATTTGTGAAAGTTAGAATACATTGTTATTTCTCTTGACCTCATCTTTATACTCTTTAACAACTATTGTAATAAATAGCAAAAAAAATGTCTGTTGTTATTCAGGACTCAAAATCTTACAATATTTTGTAATTACATTGACCCTTTTTAGAAAAATAGTCATGGGTTTTTTATTATGGTTTGCAATTCCACATAAATCTTCCACCTTTGATATATGTGATTGGAAGAGAGATTGAGGCTAGCTAGCAGTGCACAAGTGGCCCTGGTAAAACACAAACAAAAACAAAAATAAAAAACAAAAAACTCTATTTATAGGATACACCCTATATTGGAGAGTGATCAGTTGACAAAGTCTCTCCTGCAGATAGTATGAATATGACCCATAGAGTAAAATTCAGTAGAAGCAAAAGGAGAAAAGAGAGAGAGATGCTGAGTCCTAAAAATATTTAATTGCTACAGATATTCTTGGTTAATTATGATTACTGTAAAATTCTGAATGATGCTTCAAACCTCCATGACACCAACTATTAGATTGGTGAGAGTATTTCCTGTGTTTCTTTATACCTTTGTGTTTTGTTTTGTCTTGTTTGTTTGTTTGTTTGTTGTTTTGTTTGCGATGCTGGGGATGGAGTCCAGGGATTCATGCATGTTTGGCAAGTACTCTACCACTGAGCAGTAATCCAGTCCCCAGATAGCTATGAAACTGTATTTTGATCTATATTGTCTGCCCAAATGTGGAACCAGGAAAACAAAAGTTGATCAGGAACTTTAACACTTGTAGTACTAAATATATTTTCTAAAGTAATGGCATGATTCTCCCTCTTCCCAACTCCACAAAATGCAATGTAACATCCTGTTTGGCCAGATAGGGGAAACCCTAACTGTGAGAAATGGAACAGAAGAGTCTAATACTCTCATGCCTTAGGCTTGTAATAAATTTTGTAGCCTTTTCCCTGTTTAAAAAAAAAAGAAAATACAATAAAAATAAGTTCCTATTCAATTTACTTGCAATAGAGTAAGAAAATCCTTTAGAATAAAAAAATTAAAACCAAATGTAAACTCTGACACATTTTGTCACCCATTTTACATGCACTTAATACCACTACTCCTGATTGATGGAGAAATCTGGTGTTTTAATGAAGTAAGAGTTGTCTAAATATGATTAAATCATAGAGGAGACATAAATTGCCTTCTATTATGTATAAAATGCTTGATAGTTTTACCATAATGTTACAGCTTCTAGGAACTAATTTTAAGAGCAATGAAAGTCCTATAGCAGTTACTACAGTGTCTGACCTTGAGTTTGTTCACGTTGCTACTACTAAACATAGAAATCATGATACTGAGTTACTCACTCAGCTGAGTGAAGATGTCCTGGAAGAACTCAGAAAAATCGATATTCCCAAGGAGTATTATATTGAGGGGTTTGTGACTCAGCTATGACATTAAGGAAATCTCATTGTTTTTGTTCCCTCATCTGTAAAATGAGGAGAAAATTGGCTGACCTGAAAAACATTTTAGAGTAATTAATTCATTAACTAAGGTGACTGAAAAAAGAATTACACAGAAGTTAAATTTAGCAATGAAAATAGTACATTAACAATTATCCATAGCCAGGCCTATTGATATGAGTTACATGTAGAAGGAACTGCTATAAAGTTTGATTAGGTTTTTTCTTAATTGCCAGCCAGAACATCATGTGGTGCTTGGTGATATTTTAGGCTGCATTGCAATTTGATATCATGTTGAGAGAAAGAAAGAGAACGGGAGAGAGACATATTGCTTTCTTTATATGTCCCAAGCAGATTGGCTTTGCAAGCTTCCAACTGAGAAGATTCAATGAGATAATGCATATAAAGTGCCAAGCATATAGCCTGACACAGACTAATGGCTCAATTACTATAAGTTCCTTCTCTTGACCATGAAAGCAGTAACTTCTCTTCTCTTCTCTGATAGCACCATCCTAAAAGGATCATACCAAACTATCACAACTTTCTTTATCACTGACTCACATAGACATTCCCCTTGATGCATTAGTAAGCTAATTTTACTAGTCATTTTAGACATCAGCCTTTTAGAGATGAAGAAACTGCTTCACAGACAGGTTAAGTGACTTGTCCAGGGTCATATCAGTTAGTTAGTGGTATACATTCCAGTCATCAGCTACATGCCACACAGAGTGCTAGAACTGGAGATAAATTGGTAAGCAAAATTGATGCAGCTTATTCCTTTATGAAACTTACAATCTGGTAGTGGAAAGAAAGAGTAATCAAATCATTGCAGACACACAAAAAATGTGAAGTCAAATCTCTGGGGGGAGTGCAATATAAAGAAAAAGTATACATGCTATGAGAATATATATCAGAATACATAGCTGGCATGGTATGAGGGATTGGGGAGCTTATCTGAGGAAATTATAATTGAGATCAAACAATGCTAAAGAGTTCACTTAAAAATAATGGCAAAGGTTCTACCGAAGAAATTATTTAGTGAATGGAATATGTGAGAAATTCTTATTATTGCAGGGATGTAATTATAGTAAATGCATTCACACACACACAGAAAGTGTGATTGGAGAAGAGAAACTTCAGCGAAGCTTGGTGCAAAGATGATACTCCCGATGTAGATATGAAGGAATCCAAGCAGTGCATAGAGTTTATATTAAAAATATTATTGGCCAGGTGCAGTGGCACACACCTGTAATCCCAGCAGCTCGGGAGGCTGAGACAGGAGGATCGTGAGTTTAAAGACAGCCTCAGAAAAAGAGAGGCACTAAGTAACTCAGTGAGACCCTGTCTCTAAATAAAATACAAAATAGGATTGGGCATGTGGCTCAGTGGTTGAGTGCCCTTGAGCTCAATCCCCCCCCAAAAATTATTGTTATACTATGCAATGAGAATTCATTACATGGTTTTTAGTATGGCAGAGATTGAGAAGGAGCACAGGTGTGACAGGACAAGGTTTCTGTTTCTTTAAAGATCAGACTTGTAGAGTGGAGACTGGCGAGCCAATTTGAAGGCCCTTACAATATAGTCCAATCAAGAGATGGTACTGGTTTTGACAAGGGTCACGGCAGTGGGGATGCTGAGAAGCAAATGTACTTGAGAACTGCAAAGGGGGTAAAAGGATTAAAGCTTAAAAACTAATAGAATATTGAAGTGAATAAAGAAGATGATAGAATTTTGGTAGAAAATGGAAAAATGAGTTACTTAATAAAATGGTTTGCACTGATGCTATAAATTCTGGTGTAAATGAAATTGGTGAATTTCAGTGTTTTCCTTGAATCCAACCCATTCTTTGCCTCACTTGTGCTATGTGTAAGTTGCTGCAATCAGTCTCTTGCTTCCAGCTATTGGTCCCAAGGTACTTGCCCAAAGTGTAGTTTTGCACTTGTTTAGAAAAGAATGACTGAAAAGTTAGATTAAACCAACTTCTTGGCATAAAATCAGTGAATGCCAGATGGAACTCTGTACCCTACCCCAACATAGGGTTCCAGAATCTTAGACCAAAGTGATCTGAAAAGAAAATGAAGCTCTATTCAGAGACTGCTAAAGAGAAGAGATGCCAACATTTATAAAAGCAGTTAGACTGCTTCAAATATTGCCCATATATAAACTTCTAAAATTCAAATGTTTTAGTTGGTTAAGGCGAGAAATGTCTTACCACTGCTTTGGAGGGATTATTTCTTATTGAGGTGGTATTGGCATGGAAGAAAATAGAAATTCAGTTGAAGTAAAATAATTTCAATTGGATTTAATTTATTTTTTTAATAAAATAAGCTAGCCTATCTGAGACTGTCTTATAGAAGAATTTTAAGACAAACGGGAAATTTAGGTGAATTGCAAATTCAAACTTGTAGTCCTTATGCTGTAACTGTTAAGAATTTACTGTATTAAGTTACTAGGTAAAAGGAGTAGCAAAACTATTAGATGTAGGAAACCTAAGCAATCTTTTTTCTTTTTCTCGTTTTTAAAAAAATATTTTTGGTTGTGGATGGACACAACACCTTTATTTTATTTATTTATTTTTATGTGGTGCTGAGGATCAAACCCAGTGCCTCACATGTGCCAGGCAAGTGCTCTACCACTGAGCCACAACCCCAGCCTGCAATTCTTTTTTCTTTATTCATCATAAGTTTATAATAGTTCCTACTTCTTTGCTCTGTTGGGAGTACTAAAGGAAATGATATTGGGAGACATAAAATAGCATGCAAATACAAGATATAGCAGTGATCACTTTTGAAGAGTCAATTGATAATTTACTACTTCTGCATCTTTCCTCAATCAAAATTAAGATAATTAATATTTCCCTCTGTTTTCTGTCATCCCAGAGTCATGCTAAAGTACTGGTCAATTATCTTTTTACAAGTGTTCCCTAATTCAACAAGTATTTCCAGAGTCCTACTGATGGCAATGTCAGTGGATATTTTTCTCATTTCAAATCAATAATTCATGGTCAAGAGAGAAATAGTCTATAGAATTCTCCACTTTTCCAAATAGATTTTTAAAAATGTCTTTCAGACTTCCTTACTAGTGACTTGGGCTGAGGATAGTGTGGTAAATGAAAGAAGTAGCCAAATGGCACCTCCTCTGCTTGGAGCTTTCTCTCTCTCTCTCTCTCTCTCTCTCTCTCTCCACACACACACACACACACACATACACACACAATACTACTGTAAAAAATTCAATATATTTTGGATTTATGGCCACATTTGTATTTAATCATTAACATCAAAGAAAAGTTCTAGTCAGGTAACTTTAAACAGAAACCTTTGACTATATATATATTTTGTTTTTTCTTTTGAATCTGGGAAATTATCTTGACAAATTAATAATTCATTCTCTCCTTCCAACTTGTCTAAATGGCTTAATAAAATTAAAGTTATTTTATTTAAACTAGATTTTCCTTTTGTATGTTCATATAGCTTAATTTTGTCTACAAATCTAGCTAATTTTATCAACTAAAACTATTTTTACTAGTTTTCAAAATGTTGCTCTGCTTACTGAAAATGACTATCACAAAAATTATCCTGCCTATGTTACTTTATGCTCAAATTATTTTAATGTAAATATCCACACTTCTATACTTAGGACCATTATTTCTCTGTTTTGCACTTCTTTTGTTCTAATCTATGAATTTTAGGGAAAGGGACCTGGGCTTATCTTACCAAGTCACTATGATTAGGTCAATTACATCTTAGAAAGAAACAGGGATTAAAATAGTTGAGATCAAAACATTAAGCCAAATGAATAAATAGTATTTTGGATTCAGATTACTAAATTGGGGTCAAAGTAGATGGAAATCAGTTTCAAAGATAAAGCATTCATCCATTTCTTGATCAAGTATGTGTCAGAGTGTTAAGCACTGAGGAGACAAAGATGAATAGGGACTAGCCTCTTACTTTAAGAGGTTCATAGTTTGAGTAGGAAATTTGGTTGTCAAGGCAAAGGCAGAAAGTTTAGAGATCAGACAAGATTCTTTAGAACATATTTTTAGTAGGTATATCCTACTAAACAATAAGATATGTGCCAAGGATATAGTATACGTG
The DNA here is from genome assembly GCF_902686445.1 of Sciurus carolinensis. Classification (NCBI taxonomy): domain Eukaryota; kingdom Metazoa; phylum Chordata; class Mammalia; order Rodentia; family Sciuridae; genus Sciurus; species Sciurus carolinensis. The sequence goes on from NC_062232.1 coordinate 94,173,869, forward strand.
AAGAAGACATGGCTATAAATGTATTCGATGAATCTATGTATATAATACACTTTGCTCATAAGTGATTTGGACATTTTGGAAAACTGATCAGAGAGAAAAATGGGTCAAACACACTAAACTTTCCTGGACACTACTGACTCCTATTGGATGAACATGGCTGCAATTAAGGTACATGTACACAAAAATCATTTAAAAGTTATGTCAGATTCATTCCACTGTCTTTCCTTTTCCTATTCCCCCTGCCTTCCCTTTATTCCCCTTTGTCTAATGCACTGAACTTCTATTCTCCCCCTGCCTTATTGTGTGTTAGCTTCCATGTATCAGACAGAACATTTGATCTTTGGTTTTGGGGAATTGGCTTATTTCATTTAGCATGATAGTCTTCCATCCATCCATTTAATGGCAAATATCAGAAAGTCTCTTCTTTATGACTGAGTAATATTCTACTGTGTGTGTGTGTGTGTGTGTGTGTGTGTATTCCATGCTCGTTTAACTATCTCAAAATGAATATTGTACTGTCACATATAACTAAAAAGAACCAATAAAAAATCATTTAGAAAAGTGGAACATAGAAAGGTTTTCATTGAAAGTTTGATATTTTCTTTTAATTAATCCCTGTACCCCATAAATATAGGAGTTTGCTGAAATGCTGACTAAATCCACTCTACGAATGCATATTACTAAAGTACATCTTTATCAGTCACTCAGGCTTTGCTAATTGTGTGCTTCAATGTGAGCAGTACTGAGCAACTCAGTGAGACCCTTCTCTAAACAAAATGCAAAAAAGGGCTGGGGATGCGGCTCAGTGGTTAAGTGCTCCTGAGTTTAATCCCTGGTACACCTCCCCCTAAAAATGGGAGCAGTAAGATTCCTTTGTTGTAGGATGTAATTGAGCACTCACACTCATCTTCAAATAAAAGCCTGGTGATTTTGTTTTAAAGAGGAACCTGTGTGCATGTACCCTGAAACCAAAATGCAATTTCTATGTCATCTTAGTAAATTAGCATGTCTATAATGTTGTTCAATTGTACTGTATACTTCTTAGAATTAGCTAAATATATTGCTTTTATTTAAATCAATATTTTCATTTTACAAAGGAAGTTTGGCTTCATTTGTATGTTTTAGTCTTGCATTTGGGCAGCTGTTAAGGTCTTCTCGTTTTAAGCAAAAACAAAACAAAACAAAAAAAAAACACTTTTTACTTTTCATCCGCCTCCTAGGAATATCATACATATAAATTCTACTGAAGACACCAGGAGGCTGAGTTAGATGACCTTTTCCCAGGTTTTGAATTCAGAATTTAGACAATTATTAGTCACTCAAAAACTCATCTACAGCCCAGTAAATGAAAGTCTTTTGGATTTGGAAATGTTGAACTTAAATGCTCATAACAAATATAAAATATTCTTTGTGTACCAATGTTGAAATTATAATTCCAGTGTTCTTTTCTATGTATAATTTTTATTGTTCTTTCATAAACTTGTTATTACAAAATATATTTTTCTACAATATAGCTATATTGTTTCTCAAAATGTAATAAAAGTCTTTAGCAATTCATGATTGAGCCTAAAAAGAAATCTAACGAGTGAGCCATCCAAGAAAAACAACTGCTGAAATCCATATAGTAAAAGGCTGATGGAGAGAATTAAAACATACTTTTAAAACTTAAAAGCAATTACAAAAATTAACTTGGCATTTAAAACCTAAAGTGTACCCTACTTGTGGAAAATACTTGTCTCCAGTTGGTATCAGAAGATATCTATGGACAGGAATTAGGTTAAGACACAGATGAGACACCACTAATTTAGAGTTCAGTTTTATATAAATCATCAAATCTAAGAAATTGGTACCTTGTTGATGAAACCATCTGATCAGATCTAAATTGAAAAATATAGGGGAAATATTACTGTAGCTGATGCTGTTAAAACTCATGGATTTAATAAAACAAAAACAATAAAAATTTCTGAGGTACTCTTCTTGCTCTTGTAGTTGACCCAAATCATACTCCAATCAACTCCTGGTTGTGTCTTTCTCTCAGCCAGGAATAAATGTGTGTCTGGTGTGCTTCTTGAAAGATTAGCTTAGATACTTCTCCAATATTTTTTGCCTGATCTCCATACATGAGGTCTCAGTATTAGGTAATATGTGCTGTAAGGAGATAGGCAGTCAGTGGGTCAGGTGGTCATGGAGTGGTTATCTGATTCCCTCCTGGGAAAATCAGAGGTAACACTGGTGATCAGGTCAGGGTGAGTACAAAAATAGAACCCTGAGGCCAGATTTTGGAACTGAGATGTAAAGAAAAGTCAGATCACTCTGGGCTTCCATACATGTTCACAGCAAGAACCTCAATTCCATTTGATCAGGTACAGTAAAGGTAATGTCATTGCACTCATGCCTTGTGTGTTTAGTTTGTTTACAAGTGCAGTATCAGGTTCCACAAAAAAATGAGAATTGTGCACAGATTGTGGCACTACGTTCTGGTTGCTGTCAATTACATACAGACAATGCTTTCCTATTAGATCAAGTCACAGCTCTTCTGCAGAGACTTCTCTAAATACTCCAGTCTCTCAAATGAATTATTGTAATTGCCACCTTCTATATCACTCACTGATTTTTTTTGCTATTCATTCCTGTATACCTTTCCATCTCAAAAGACTATATTTTATTTGGCTGATAAGACCATTAACTTCTTTTTTCAATTTGAAAAAAAGATTTTAATTTGAAAACATTTTCAATTTAAATTTTTTTTATTTTTTACTTTTTACAGACTGCATTTTGATTCATTGTACACAAATGGGGTACATAATTTCATCTCTTTGGTTGTACACGATGTAGATTCATACCATTCGTGTAATCATACATGTACATAGGGTAATGATGTCTGTCTCATTCCATCATTTTTCATATCCCCCTCCCTCTCATTAACTTCTACATAATCTAAATTTCCTCCATTCTTCTCTTACCCCCACTCCCCCACCCCCATTATATATCATAATCCACTTATCAGGGAAAACATTCAGCCTTTGGTTTTTTGGGATTGACTTATTTCACTTAGCATGATATTCTCCAACTCCATCCATTTATCTGCAGATACCATAATATTATTTTTTGTGGCTGAGTAATATTCCATTGTGTATATATACCACAATTAAAATTAGGAATCTTACACATTTTATATCTTTCACAGAGCATAAAACAATTGAATACATATTAGACATTCTTGGTTTATTTCCACTGTTCCAGAAAGTAATGCACCCAGCATTTGTTCCATATTTTCTTTTTTGTGAAATATGATTTTTAATAGTTGTGTGAAAATTAACAGTGATAGGTTTGGTAGACCCCTGTTTTGTGTCTCCAGCTTCTACCTAGATCTCACCAAATACTGTGTGTAGGGTATATATGTAGTGAGCTGAATTATTACCTAAATACATGGTAAAAACTGGAAAGATGGCAGCTAGAGCCTACTTCTCTGTTTATCCTAACCCTTTGCACAGGTAGAATGGCTAGTGCCACTATCAAGAATAACATGCAAGGACACTCATTGGAAAAACAAAATGCACTCAGAAAGGAGCAGCCATGGACTGCTAAATCATTCAGGTCCTGAGTGATGATGAGAGAAGAACTCATTGTTTCTTTTCCTACCAACCATTTTGTACACCTGAGATTTGCTCGATGGCCAGGAGATCCAACTCAAAAGACACATGGAACCCTCAAGCTGTCAGTCAGTGGGATTCATAGAAATAATAACTTAGATGTATGTGAAATATTTATGGGGAATGAGAAGTGAACAGTCCTGCTATAGAGCTTATAAAGAGGAGTCTGAATATTCTTCTTGCATTGGGTTTATTAATTTTTCTCTATGAGAGTATACAAATATGTATTCACTTTATTATTTGCATCATTGTAATACATAAAAGAGATATAAATTACTAGCTATTCTAGCAGTAACTTTATGCATTCTATTAACATTGAGGAAGGAAAGAATAATTGTGCCAGGAAGGAGAAAGGATTACAATTTGAAAAAGTCTTTACAGAAAGGATGCTATTGATCCAATTCTTGAAGAATGAGTATGAATTTGCTAGTAGACTAAAGTAATAAACATTGTAGATATGAAATAAAATAGTGTGTTATAGAATTGAGTTATCTCATATTGTTGGACCATGGAAGGCCTGTAGAAAACTTACAAGAGAAGAAGCTTGAAAGAATTAAGCTGTGGTTAATGTGCAGACGCATATTTGGGAAAGTGGCTCCAATGAAATACTTTATGCAAGGAAATGATATGCTCATGCTTTAGATAAACCTCTGGCATGAGTATAGGAAATACATTAAAATTGAAGAGTCTGAAGTTTGCACTGAGAGGTTCGTGCATTAATGAGTGATGTTAAAAGGCCTGAACTATGATAATAATAATGGGTATGGAGAGGAGAGAATGGATTTAAAAGAAATTAAGGAGGTCAAATCGACAGAAAGGTGACCTACTCATTGTACACCGAAGCAAAGCGATAAGTCAAACATGGCATTGAAGTTGCTAACTTGAACAACAGGGTGAGTGCGGAAGTTTTCAACTGAAACACAGAACTGAAATGAAGGAGCAGCTTAGGAGCAGTATGGAGGAATTCAGTAAATTTGTGTTCCTGAACTTTTGAGATTTAGTTGTCAGTGGGACATGCAGAAGAGATGTGTTGTCATTAACAATGTTGGTTTTGCTGGTGGTGGTGCACACTTGTAATCCCAGTGGCTTGGGAGGCTGAGGCAGGAGGATGGCAAGTTCAAAGCCAGCCTCAGCAACTTAGTGAGTCCCTAAGCAACTCAGTGAGACCCTGTCTCTCAATAAAATACATAATAGGGCTTTGGATGTGGCTCAGTGGTCGAGCGCCCATGGGTTTGATCCCCAGTACCAAAAAAAAAAAAAAAAAAAAAAAAGGTCTTATGTTCCAGAGGACTCCGGGAGATAGTAGAGTGACATGTGGGCTACATGGATTCACAGGGAATGAATGGTGGAGAAAACATATTTTAAAATTATGATCCATATTCTAAGAAGGAAAAAATATATTAGCCTCCCTTCTTCCTCTGAGTCTGCTAGAGGATAGATGGTGAGATATAATTCTGTCTAGTGACCAGAATGTCCATATATTCAGATTATATTTATTCTACATCCCTCAATCTGGGTTTTTTCATTGAATTTTCAAACAAAAGAGAATTGAGATTTAGCATACTATCAACAAACTATAAACATATTTACTAAGTAGGTGAGCTTAACATTTCAACTGATTATAACTAGTCATGTGGGATTTTTCTTAAGTCCGTGTGTGAATCATCTAAAACTCTGAGGCGGGATGACTAGGTAAGGATCATAATTCTATTTTTGTCTCCTCTTCTATCCTTATTTTTTCTTTTCTTTATATATGCCTTTGTGTATGTGCATTACAGGGAATTTTGCACTCCCCCTGCAATTTAATCAATGTCCCATTCTGTTATTAGCCTTATTACATAATAACATATTTTATCATTAGCCTTTTCTGTAAATTTTTATAAGTGGATTCTCACTTTTCTGAATTCTCTCTGCTATATATGCCTATGTACTTTCCCCTTTCTGCAGAATGCGGTCAGTGTTCTGCTTGTGCTCCTCTCTTATAGCCATCTTCTCTAAGCTTGCTAGCACTTTGTCTTTTTTGCTGTTTGTGCAATGCTCTTATTGAGCTTCCCCTCTTCCTCTGTGCTTGGGTCTCCTCTCACTCTGTGCTGTCAGTAGCTCAGGTAATTCCCACAGAGCAGTTCCGTACTCTGCCATTCATTCTTTTCTTTTTTCCTTGGAACCAGGGATTGAACCCAGGGTCACTCAACCACGGAGCCACATCTCCAGCCCTTTTTAATATTTTATTTAGAGACAAGGTCTCACTGAATTGCTTAGCACCTTGTTAAGTTGCTGAGGCTGGCTTTGAACTGGGGTCCTCCTGCGTCAGACTCGGAAGCCACTGGGATTACAGGCATGCACCACCATGCATGGCTGCCATTCATTCTTCATTGATTCTGTGTTTCTTTTTAGATCATCAGATGGTCACCTTTCAAATGAAAAGTCAACATATATATATAGAAACGTACTACACAATGCATACACACATGCATATAACCAACCTTCTATGGCACATCACTGTATCTTCATGTTTTAAAACATCCCCAATCTGAAAAAAAATATTACCTCTGTACTTTTAAAATTTTGACCTTATATTGCCTCTTATATATGAGTTAAGTGAGCATCTTTTATGATAATGATTATATAAACTGAAACTAAAAAAGGATGAAAATTAGGATATTATTTTATCTATTTATTCATTTATTTATTGGATACCAGGGATTGAACCCAGTGACACTCAACCACTGAGCCACATCCCCAGCCCTATTTTGTATTTTATTTAGAGACAGAGTCTCACTGAGTTGCTTAGTGCCTTGCTTTTGCTGAGGATGGCTTTGAACTTTTGATCCTCCTGCCTCAGCCTCCTGAGATACTGGGATTACAGGCATGTGCCACTAGAGTCAGCTACTTTATTTATGTTTAGAGCCTATTAGTGCATTGTAGTTATACATAATATCAAGGTTTATTTTGACACAATCACACATGCATGCAAATAAATTTGATCCACTTCAATTCCTAGACACTCTTCCCTCACTGTTCCCTTCCTCTACTGGTTTTCCTTCTGTTTATTTATTTTTTTAATCAGTGTTTTATAGGTATACCTAAAAGTGGAATTCACTATGGTATACTCATATACGTACATAGGGTAATTTTGTCAATTTCATTCTATAGTTCTACCCTTTTCTGGTCCCTCTCCCCTCCCCCTCAATCTCCTTCCTCTACTTGACTGAATCCCCCTCCAGAAAATTAGGAATTTAAATCAACGTTTTCATAATTTTTAAATATGTAGTTAGAATAAATCTCATTTTGTGAATTGGAATGATCAGTGACATATCATACATTAAAAAATGTGAATGAAGGAAAGCTTTTAGAATAGGTACCAAAAGTCTCAAAATTAGAAATATGAGACAAGCATAAAAATGCAAATTTCCTATTACCTTGTCAACATAGTATGTCTACTTTGGAAGAATTAATCATTTCTGTCATCCTATTTCAGTGCCCTGATATCCTTGTGTCATTGAGTTTGAAAGGCTTTCATTTAGAAGAGCATATAAATTTTGGTACATAGTGTTATGTGGTATAAAGCTGTTATAAACTATTTCTCTACATAATGCCAAACAACTGGTCACTTCATTGGGAAATCAATCAATATGACTCTTTTAGTGTGGATAAAAAATAGCATTAATAACAGTGCCTCATACATTTATACGTAGCACTTTATTCTTTTTGAAGTCCTTTCATAAATAATCTGTCCTTTGCTTCTAATCAATTGTATGAAGAGACAGGAGAGATAATGCTTTTCAACTTAATATAAGAAAACATTTATGTCCATCAGTTATTTCGCTGGATTTTGAAGTTCAAAGTCATTGTCTTCTGACTTGTAACCTAATGTCTACTTTATTTTTTTTTCAGTTAGAATAATAAAGTCTACCACAGAGGGATACTGTTATGTAACATTATTTTACCAATGAATTACATAATGATATAGGAAAAGCTAGGATGTGTAACTAATATGTTAAACAACAAAATTAAGAAATAAAGAGAAGTAAAATCTAAGAAGTTGACATTTCAGACTATAAAACAAAACAAAATACAATTTTACCCCCCCCCCAACAAATGAGCTGAAATACATGTACCCACCCTCTCCCCTAGAAACAAATTTACCAGTTTTAGTCAAATGTCAGCTCAGTTTGAGTTAACAGAGTAGTGGAGGTGATCAGAAAATCTAATGTAATATAAAACTTCATCTGCAGAATGAGCAACGTCATGTACTTGTTCTACTCTGTACTGGTGGACACGGAAAACTGCATTTCTAGACTCAATTCTTAAAGAGAAGGCAATCCTATATGTGTTCAAAAAAAACCAATAGTGTTTTATTATAGTTGAAGGAACTGGGAAGAGGGATTAAGATTGTTCTGTTTTGTCCAGAGGATATAATCAGGCTCAATGGGGGGAAAACTACCTAAAGACAGATTTTAGCTCAACATAAGAGAACATTTTCTCAATTAAAGGTCTTCAAAAGTAAAATGAGTTGCATGTTGGAGTGTTCATGCAGAGGTAAAGTGGCCAAAAGGTTGAAATGTATAAGGGATGCCAAACTTTTTCTTAGTGAGTTGGATTAGGAAAACTGGTTCCTTTGAGACATAATTTTCTCAGAGAATGATGTTATAGAAATGTGGTCCATTATTCTCAGAATGTATCAAAGTTTGTATCAGTGCAGTACCCCCAGTAAAGGGCCCATCCATAAATATCCATGCCAATGCCTTGAGGTCATAAAAATACTTTATTATACAGCTCATGGCCTGGAACATATTGTAAGTGATCTACACAAAAAATTGACCGATTATAAATTTGGAGGTCTATTTCCTCTGAAATGTGAAAGTGAAGCACCATTTCACCCCACAAATCTATTTGAGGCATCTCTTCCTGGGTTGTAATGAGCCTATTCTATGACCTGACTAGGAGGCTGGGAGACTTGAGCTAATGAAGTGATTCCTTTTTGTTTTTTAGCTTTAATAATGCATTTTCCCTTGGGCAATGATTAATCATTGATACAGAAAACCAACAAGAAAGTCTTCAAATAGAGAGAGGTAATGATATTTTTTTACTGTCTTCATTAAATATTCATACACTTTAAAACAATGGTTGAGAAAATTAATAATTTCTTTTTGTTAATATTTTTAAAAATCCATTGGAGTCAGTCATTGTATGACTATTATATAGCAATTCAAGTGTTTTAAAAATATATTTCATTATAATAATCTGGTTACTTATATTAGATTTGAATGAAGGTCAATGAATTCTCTACAGATTGCTTCATGATTAAAGCTTCTGTGAGGATCAGCAATGATAATCTCTTATACTTCATTTATGTTCATTCAAAGGAATGTTTTCATGTAAGAAAATGAAATCACTGGATCTATATTTTAGGCTAAAGGAGAAATAACCTGATTATATTGTTAGTGGCATATATGTAATTTTGCATCAGAGTGAATATATTATATAAACTTTTAAAACCTTGAATATAGGCTTTAAAATTGAGTATTTGCATTTACTAGCTTTCAGTATCATTCCCCTCATCAATATTTACTCATCTGAGAAATGATACCTAGGATTTTAAAGACTCTAAACTCTGGAGTGAGTTTCTATGCATACAAATTAGCTTAAAAAATCATTTGAATTCCAATGACCAAAATAATTTATTTTTGGTGCTGGGGATCAAAAACCTGGGGTGTTTTGCATGTTGAGAAAGTTCTCTACTATTGATCCACACATACATTGTACAATTACCAAATATTTTAAAGCAACTTATTAAGACCAATTTACTAGTTAGAGATCCTGCCTCTATTTCCTATATGTATCCATAAAAATATGAAAGGAACACAATGTTTTTTTTAACCAAGATATATATGTATGTGTTTGTGTGTATTCCCTCAATCAAAGTTCCTTACTTCAAAAAATTTAATTTTTGTTCATACTACATGTAGGCTATCGTTTTAGTCAATATTTAGCTTCTGTGACTAAATGATCTGACCAGCACAACTGTAAAGGAAGAAAGGTTTATTTGAGGGCTCACGGTTTCAGAGGTCTTAGTCCATAGCAGGCCAGTTCCATTTCTCAGGGCTGGAGGCAAGGCAGAACATCATGGCAGAAGAGTCGGGCAGAGGGAAGCAGCTCATATGATGATCCAGAAGCAGAGGCAGAGAGAGAGAGAGAGAGAGAGAGAGAGAGAGAGAGAGAGAGAGAGAGAGTGTCTCCACTCTCCAGATACAAAATTTATATCCCATAGCCACACCCCAATTCCCACCTCCTCCAGTCACATTCTACCACTTCAATTAATCCTATCAGGGATTAATTTGCTGATTGGGTTAAGACTCTTACCACCTAATCATTTCTCCTCCGAACCTTCCTGCATTGTCTCATCTGTGAGCTTTTGGGGGACTCCTCACATCCAAACCATAACAGCCATTGTGTGTCCTAGAAAATGACTCAACTGTATGTATCTTCTCATTCAGAAATCTAGGCAAAAGGAGGTCATCCTGTGAAGTTAAGTTGTTCTTGGAGCAGGTTATAGTATAAGCCTTGATACTTTCTGTTCTAAAATGAGCAGTATAATTTTTGTTACCTGATAATGGAAATAAAGTTTATTTTAAGAGAGGGCTATTTTTTCCCTAAGAAAACCTGACTGGAATGCAATTATATAAAAGTAATCTTAATGTGGGACAATGTGGTAATCAAATACAAGTAATATTTTGAATGGAATCATTAATAAAAGTTTACAAAAATCAAAAAAATTATCTTGAACTCTATTGATGCTCTAGAGAATATGGTGTGTTGATCAGTGTCTAAAATTATTTCATTCTACTTTGCAAAAATGTCAATATAATGAAGAAAGTTTTTTATGGCTTGGTGAAATATACCTTCAAAATTGTCCAATTCTCCCATGTAAAAACACGTGATATCTTGGTTTTATATGCTAATTTTACTAGACTTTTCCTTTAGTGTAAAGTGTACAGCTTGATCTATTACCACAAAATGATAATATCTGTATAACTAATAGCCAGATTAAGAACATCATGAGCATCTCTAAAGTTCCTTTTCTGCCACCTAGCAAGCACTATTTATTCACTTCTTCCTCAGAAGAAACCACTACCTATACTTCTGTTGCCATAGATCAATTTTCTCTGGATTTGATCTGTACAGAAATGAAATAATATAGCATCAACTTTTGTTTAGATTCCATCACTCAATATTTTGGTTGTAAGATTAACTCATGTTGTTGCATACAGTAGTAACTGGTTTATTTTTATTGCTGTATAGCACTCCATTTAAATGGATATGCCATAACCTATCCATTTCCCTGCTTTTGGATAAAGAGATTGTTTCGGATTTGGACTTTTTTGAAAAATGCTATTATGATCATAGGCAGATTTAACATGAAGATTATAAAATTTAAACTTCAGGTCTCCCACTTGCACAGGTCTCTTTAAAGGCTATGAATTGTTACTATTTGCATAATATTCTAGGTAGGAAGGAGAAACAAGATTCTAGGGAGCATTCTCTGTGAAAACATTATTGATGTCTTCAGAAATTGCAAGAATACCTGTGTCCCAAAGCCTCTCATAATTTTGGTGATTATCTTTTACTATTCTAATCACATACTCATTTTTATACCTAATATAACATTTATAATTTTATATTTTTTCTCAATTAGAGCCCCCCAGGATGTATAAGCTTCAGGTCCCATGAAACATGGAGCCACATCTGGACATGGACATTTCTGTGCATATTTTACTATGTAAAGTATACACTTAGGAATGGTATATCTGGATTATATATAAAATCATTTCAGTTTTAGATAATGCCACTGAAGTTTCAAATTGGTTACATCCCTTTACAATTTCTTAGGCAGTGTTTGAGAGTTTCTTGTGATTATGTTTTAGCGGGCACACAATATATAAAAATGTAATTGGTGACCTCAAATTATCAATCAAAATAATTGATAGTGTGGTGGGCTGCAGTTTTCCCACACCATTGTTTTAATTTATATTTCCCTGTTAACTAAAGAAATTGACCATTTTTTCATATGCTTATTGGTTATTTGAATATAATCTTTTTAAAAATATCTATGCATTTCTTTTGCCCATTTTTGTTGAGTTGTCTTTTTGTATTGATTTGTAGGGAATCTTGTACATTCTGCTTATAAGTCCTGAGTTTGTTACAAACATAGTTCTTTATTTGTGCCTTACTTTTCACATTTTTGGTGATGTCTTTTAATTCAGAGATTCCCAAATTTATTATAGTTAGGTTGGTTAATTTTTCTTAATAGCTAATACTTTTTTGTATCCTGTTAGAAAGATATTTGTTTACCTCAAAATCATGGGGAAATTTTTCTATGTTATCATCAATAAGGTTTAATGTTTTCTTTTTACCATTTAGATATATAATTTACCTGGATAATTTTATTTATATTTTGTAGTTGGTATAAATGAGACATCAAGTTACAGATTTTCCTTCTAGGAGTCTTATTAGGTTATTCTAAGATACTTTATATTTTTTTAAATTTATTTTTATTGTAAACAAATGGGATACATGTTGTTTCTGTTTGTACTTGGAGTAACAGCATACCATTTGTATAATCATACATTTACATAGGGTAATGATGTTTGATTCATTCTGTTATTTTTCCTTCCCCCCACCCCTCCCACCCCTCTTTTCCCTATATACAGTCCCTCCTTCCTCCATTCTTGCCCCCCTCCCACCCCCCATTATGTGTCATCATCCGCTTATCAGTGAGATCATTCATCCTTTGGTTTTTTGAGATTGGCTTATCTCACTTAGCATGATATTCTCCAATTTCATCCACTTACCTGCAAATGCCATAATTTTATCATTCTTTATGGCTGAGTAATATTCCATTGTATATATATACCACAGTTTCTTTATCCATTCATCAATTGAAGGACATCTAGGTTGCTTTCACAGTCTGGCTATTGTGAATTGAGCAGCTATGAACATTGATGTGGCTGTATCTCTGTAGTATGCTGATTTTAAGTCCTTTGGGTATAGGCCGAGGAGTGGGATAGCTGGGTCAAAGAGTGGTTCCATTCCAAGTTTTCTAAGGAATCTCCACACTGCTTTCCAGAGTGGCTGCACTAATTTGCAGCCCCACCAGCAAAGTATGAGTGTACCTTTTTCCCCACATCCTCTCCAACACCTATTGTTGCCTGTATTTTTGATAATCACCATTCTAATTGGGGTGAGATGGAATCTTAGTGTAGTTTTGATTTGCATTTCTCTTATTACTAAAGAAGGTGAACATTTTTTCATATGTTTGTTGATTGCTTGTTGATCTTCTGTGAAGCATCTGTTCATATCCTTGGCCCATTTGTTGATTGATACTTTATATTTTTAATGTCAATTGTACATTTTATAACCTGTTTTCTAGATTTTTATATAATACAATTCATTTCTGTGTACTGACTTTACTACTGATAAACTTTCTATATTCATTATTTAACTTAACAATATTTATAATATTCTTTTGATTTTTCTACATAAACAGTTATTGGTCTGTGAATGAAATAAAGTTTTATTTTCTAATACCTAGAACATTATTTCATTTTCTTATGCTGTTGTAGTGACCAGAAACTCCATTATACAAAAGAAGTATGGTAGTGGGAATCATTGTCTTGCTTTCAATTTCAGAGTTAAATTTTTCAGCATTTTACTATTTGCATGATATTTCTCTTAGATATTTGTCGTAGTCACTATTTATCATGTTAAGCAATTTTCTTTCTATTTTCAGTTTACCAAATGTCAAAGTTATGCTAGTGTCCTCCTAAAATATGTTCAAAATTTTTCTCCTTTTTGATTCACTAAGAGCTTGGTATAAATTTGGCATATGTCTTCATTAAAAATTTCAAAAGTGATATTGACAAGACAGCAAACTAGGAAATACCAGGTCTTCAGCACCCTGCCACCATAAAAACAGTTTTTTAAAAAAGCAAAACAAACAAAAACCATAGAAGCCTAGTAAAATAACATTCTAGAGAATCTAGGAATACATCAAAATTCTACAGCAACTGAGTGAACCCTAATCACAATAAACCACATTTGAAACAGGACATTTTCTGGCACTTTTATTTGCCCTTGCCTTATCTCCTCCTTGGAGTAGTGAGGCATGTTTGGGAGGGAATGGCCCAATTCAATTCCTTATTCTTTCCCTTGGACAAGAAGGAGCAGAGTAGAATTTATTTTCAGTGTTCTAAGTGTCTTTGGGTATCTGAGGGATTGGCTTCTGTCTCATCTGACTGAGTTCATATGAGGAAAAGGTATCATAGTTTGGATCTAAGGCTGAGAAAAGAAGCAAAAGTCAGTGTCAAGCACTATGTTGTGCATAAACTGCCAGAGTCTCCAAATCTGTCATCTGGGACAAGAGATTATGGGCATAGGAATACATTAGACTTTTTAGAGTACAAAGAAGAAGGTAGAGTGAGACTGTTTTAGAAATTAGGATATTTAAAATCAGCCATGTATATAAAAGAATTTTTTTTTAATGCCAGGCCCAGAAAGGAACTCAGAAGAACTTAAGCTTTCACCCTGAGCTTATCCCAATACTTAGAATACACCCTGCTGATAATTAGTAAAAATCTTCCTCACCAGTCTGAAGAAAAATGAAAGAATTGTCTGTTTTTCAATTACAAAACTTTTAACAAAATAGCACAAGGCATCCAAAGAAATAGGCCCATTAAAAGGTACAAATAAATCTCCAGAAGACATCCCTGAAGAAACACAGGCATTGGAATTACTACACAAAGTCTTCAAAATGACTCTTAAATATGCTCAAAGAGCTAAAGGAAAACATATAATTTAGAAACCGGAGGGAACAATATCTAAGCAAAATAAAAATATTGACAGAATGGGTAAGTGATGTAGTTCAGTGGTAGAGCACTTGCTTAGCATGCACAAGATCCTGGGTTCAATCCTAAGCACGACGAAAAAGAAAGAATGTTGATAGAGATAGAAACTATAAGAACTAATAAGAAATTCTCTTATCAATTGACAAATACATAAGAGGGTTTTAACATCAGACATGAACTGGAGGAAGAAATGATAAGTAGACTTGAAGATAGGTCATTTGAAATTATTGAGACTGAGGAACGAAAAGAAAATTCAGAATAACTGAGTCTAAAAGACATGAGAAATCATCAAATATAATGCATATGCATTATGCATTCCATATCTGCATTATGAAAATTTTAGAAGAAAAATAGAAAAAGAAAGGGTCAGAGAATATTTGAAGAAATAATAGCCAAAATATTCCTAAATGTAAAAAAAGGTATGGTTCTACAAATCCAAGAACCAAGATCTGAATGAACTCCAAGTAGAATAAATCCAAAACAGATACACTTTAAAGCATTATATCAAAATTTCCAGAAACCAAAAACAGGAAACATTGAGAGCATCAAGAGAAAAAGCATTGCATACAAGTGATCCTCAATAAGACCAAAAATGGCACATTCTTGAAAACCACACAAAGCCATGATCCAGGCACAGTGGTGCACTCCTGTAATCGCAGCAACTCAGGAGGCTGAGGCAGGAGGATCACAAGTTCAAAGGCAGCCTCAGCAACTTAGTGAGACTAAGCAACTCAGTGAGACCCTGTCTCAAAATTTTTAAAAAAAATTTAAAAGGGTTGGGGATGGATGTGGCTCAGTGATTAAGTGCCCCTGGGTTCAATCCCTGGTATTAAAAAAAAAAAAAAAAACCAAGTTCAGGCCTCCCTTGATCTCTTTGTCACATGTGCTTTCTATTTTGTAATTTGTTCTAGTTATGCATTATAGTAGAATATATCTTGACATATTTTGCATATGGTATAGCTTCTCATTTTTCTGGTTGTACATGATGTAGAATTACATTGGTTGTGTAATCACATATGCACATAGGAAAGTAATATCCAATTCATTCTATTGTCTTTCCTATTCCCATCCTCCCTCCCTTCCCTTCATTCCCATTGTCTAATCCAAAGTATTTCTATTCTTCCCTAACCTCCCTCTTATTATTATCATCCACATATCAGAGAAAACATTTGGTCTTTGGCTTTTTGGAATTGGTTTAGCATGATACTCTCCAGCTCTATCCATTTACCAGCAAATGCCAGAATTTCATTCTTTAAAATTGAGTAATATTCCATTGTGTATATATACCACATTTTCATCATCCATTAATCTGTTGAATGGCACCTAGGTTGGTTCCATAGTTTGGCTATTATGAATCGAGCTGCTATAAACATTGATGTGACTCCACCACTGTAGTATGCTGATTTTAAGTTCTTTGGGTATAAACCAAGGAGAGGGATAGCTGGGTCAAATGGTGGTTTCATTCCAAGTTGTCTGAGAAATCTCCATACTGCTTTCCATAGTGGTTGCACCAATTTGCATTCCCACCAGCAGTGTATGAGTGTACATTTTTCCCCACATCCTCACCAACAACTTTTGTTGTTTGTATTCTTAATAATTGCCATTCTGACCAGAGTGAGGTGAAATCTCAGAATAGCTTTAATTTGCATTTCTCTAATTGCTAGAGATATTGAACATTTTATCATATATTTTTTGACCAATCCTATTTCTTCTTCTGTGAAGTGTCTACTCAGTTCCTTAACCCATTTACCGATTGAGTTATTTTCTCTTTCTTTCTTTCTTTCTTTCTTTCTCTTTCTTTCTTCCTTCCTTCCTTCCTTCCTTCCTTCCTTCCTTCCTTTCTTTCTTTCTTTCTTTCTTTCTTTCTTTCTTTCTTTCTTTCTTTCTTTCTTTCTTTTCTTTCTTTCTCTCTCTCTCTCTCTCTCTTTCTTTCTTTCTTTCTTTCTTTCTTTTTTTGTGGTGTTAAGTTCTTTGAGTTCTTTATGTATCCTGGATATTAATGTTCTGAAGGGCAGGTGGCAAAGATTTTCTCCCATTCTGCAGGCTCTCTCCTCACATTCTTGATTGTTTCCTTTGCTGTGAAGAAACTTTTTAGTTTGATTCCACCCCGTTTATTGATTCTTAATTGTACTTCTTGAGTTTTAAGAGTCTTGTTAAGGAAGTTACTTCCTAAGCCAACATGATGTAGATTTGGTCTTGTTTTTCTTCTATTAGGCACAGGGTCTTTGTTCTAGTGCTTAAGTCTTTGATCCACTTTGAGTTTAGTTTTATGCAGGGTGAGAGATAGGGGTTTAATTTCCTTTTGCTGCACATGGATTTCCAGCTTTTCCAGCACCATTTGTTGAAGAAGCTATCTTTTCTCCAATGTATGTTTTTGGTGCCTTTGTCTAGTATGAGAGAACCATATTTATGTGAGTTTGTCTCTGTGTCTTCTATTCTATACATGTCTGTTTTGGTGCCAATACCATGCCATTTTTGTTACTATAGCTCTGTAGTATAATTCAAGCTCTGGTATTATGATGCCTCCTGCTTCACTATTCATGCTAAGTATTGCTTTGACTATTCTGGGTCTCTTATTTTTCCAAATGAATTTCATGACTGCTTTTACTATTTCTATGAAGAATGTCACTGGGATTTTAATAGGAATTGCATTAAATCAGTATAATGCTTTTGGTAGTATGACCATTTCAACAATGTTAATTCTGTCTATGAAGATCATGAGAGATCTTTCCATCTTCTAAGGTTTTCTTTAATTTCTTCCTTTAGTGTTCTGTAGTTCTCATTGTAGAGGTCTTTCACCTCTTTTCTTAGGTAGATTCCCAAATATTTTTTTGAAGCTATGTTGACTGGGATAGTTTTCTTAATTTCTCCTTCAGTAGATTCATCACTATATAGGAACATATTTGATTTATGGGTATTAATTTTATATCCTGCTATTTTACTGAATTCACTTATTAGTTCTAGAAGTTTTCTGGTGGAATTTTTTGATGTTCTAAATACAGAATCATGACATCGGCAAAGAGTAATAGTTTGAGTTCTTCTTTTCCTATTGGTATCCCTTTACTATCTTCTAATTGCTCTGGATAGAGTTTCAAGGACAATGTTGAATAAAAGTGGTGAAAGAGAGCATCCTGTTCCAGATTTTAGAGGAAACATTTTCAATTTTTCTCCATTTAGAATGATTTCAGTCTTGGGTTTAGCATAGATAGCTTTTAAAATGTTGAGGTATGTTCCTACCATCCTTAGTTTTTCTAGTGTTTTAAACATGAAGGAGTGTTATATTTTGTTAAATGCTTTCTCTGTATCTATTGAGATGATCATATGATTCTTGTCTTTAAGTCTATTGATGTGACAAATTATGTTTGTTGATTTCCATATATTGAACCAACCTCGTATCCCTGGGATGAACCCCACTTGATCATGGTGCACTATCTTTTTAATATTTTTTGTATGTAATTTGTCAGAATTTTTTGAGAATTTTGCATTTAGGTTCATCAGGGATATTGGTCTGAAGTTTTCTTTCATTGATGTATCTTTATCTGGTTTTGGTATGAGGGTGATACTAGCTTCATAGAATGAGTTTGGAAGGGTTCCCTCCTTTTCTAGTTCATGGAATAGTTTGAGGAATATTGGTATTAGTTCTTCTTTGAAGGTCTTATAGAACTCAACTGAGAATCTGTCTGGTCATGGGTTTTTCATAGTTGGTAGGCTTTTGATGGCATTTTCTATTTCATTGCTTGAAATCGATCTGTTTATATTGTGTATATATCCTCATGATTCAGTTTGGGTAGGTCATATGTCTCTAGAAACTTGTTGATGTCTTCATGATTTTCTATTTTATTGGAATATGAATGTTCAGAATAGTTTCTGATTATCGTCTGTTTTTCAGTTTGTCGTGATATTTCCTTTTTCATCACAAATTTTAGCAATTTGAGTTTTCTCTCTCTGTTAGTGTACCTAAGGGTTTATCAATTTTATTTTTTCAAAGAATCAATTTTTTTAATCACTTTTTAAAATTGTTTCTTTTGTCTTAATTTCATTGATTTCAACTCTGATTTTAATCATTTCCTGTCTTCTGCTTTTGGTGTTGATTTGTTCTTTTTCTAGGGTTTTGAGATATAATGTTAGATCATTTATTTGCTGACTTTTTATTCTTTTAATGAATGAACTTAATACAATGACCTTTTCTCTTAGAACTGCCTTCATAGTGTCCCAGAGATTTTGATATGTTGTGTTGCTATTCTCATTTATTCTAAGTACTGTTTTATTTCCTCCCTGATGTCTTCTGTTATCCATGTGTCTTTCAATAGCATGTTATTAGTCTCCAGGTGTTAGAGTAGCTTCTAGTTTTTATTTTATTGTTGATTTCTAATTTCGTTACATTATGATCTGATAGAATACAGGGTAGTACTTCTATTATTATTTTTATTGTATTTGCTGAGAGTTTCTTTGTGGCATAAGATATGGTCTATTTTAGAGAATGATCCATGTGCTGCTGAGAAGAAACTATATTCACTCATTGATGAATGAAATACTCCATAAATGTCTATTAAGTCTAAATTATTGATTGTATTATTTAGTTCTACAGTTTCTTTGTTTGGTTTTTCTTTGGAAGATCTATCCAGTAGTGAGAGAGGTGTGTCAGAGTCATCCAGTATTATTATGTTTCAGTCTCTTTGATTCTTGAAATTTAGAAGATTTTGTTGATGTATGTTAATGCTGCATTGTTTGGAGCATAAATATTCATGTTTGTTATGTCTTGTTGATTCCTTTAAGCAGTATGAAATGTCCCTCTTTGTCCCTTCTGATTAACTTTGGCTTAAAGTCCACTTTATCTGATATGAGGATGGAAACCCCTGCTTGTTTATGTGACCCATGTGAGTGATGTGGTTTTTTCCCATCCTTTCTCCTTCTGTTTGTGGGTGTCTTTGTTTATGAGGTGAGTCTCTTGGATACAGCATATTTTTGAGTGTTTTTAATACAATCCTCCAGTCTATGTCTTTTGATTGATGAATTTAGGTCATTAAACATTCAAGGTTATTAGTGAGATATGATTTGTATTCCCAGTCATTTTGGTTTATTTCTGGTTTTTAATTTGAATTAGTTTCTCCTTTGATTTACTATTACTTTAGTGTAGTTCCTCCCTGTACTGGTTTTCACTTCTTTAAATCTTCATGGTATATTTGGTGAGAATGTTCTCTAGTGCAGGCTTTCTAGTTGTGAATTCTTGTAACATTTGTTTAAACCATTAAAACATTAAAACCATGAAAGGTTTTAATTTCATTGTCAATTCTGAAGCTAAATTTTACTGGATATAGTATTCTTGGTTGGCATCCATTTTCTTTCAGAACTTAGTATATATTATTCCATGACCTTCTAGCTTTGAGGGTCTGGGTTGAGAAATCAGCTGAGATCCAAATTGGTTTCCCCCTAATGTAATCTGACATTTTTCTCCAGCAGTCTTTAAAATTCTATCCTTACTGTGTATGTTAGGCATTTTCATAATAATGTGCCTTGGTGTGGGTCTGTTGTAATTTTGTACAATTGAGGTCTTGTAAGCCTCCTGTATTTGACTTCACATTTCATTCTTAGGTTTGAGAAATTTTCTGATATTATTTTATTGAAGATTGTGCATTCCTTTGGTTTGTATCTCCATGACCTCATCTATCCTGATAAACCTTAAATTTGTTCTTTTCATGTTATCCCACATTTCTTGGAATTTCTTTTCATGGTCTGTTAACATCTTCTCTCTATAGTCATTTTTATTTTCAAGACTGTATATTTTGTCTTTGTTGTCCAAAATTCTGTCTTACAAGTGATCTAGTCTCTTGGTGATACTTTCCACTGAATTTTTCATTTGATTGATTCCTTTATTTAAAGGATTTCTGCTTGATTTCTTTTTAAAAATTTCTATCTCTTTATTGATGTGATCTTTCACATCCTGAATTTTTATCTCTGATTTCAGTACCTACATTGTCCTTTACGTCACCAATTTGTTTAACTACATATATTCTGAACTCCTTCTCTGACATTTCTTCTACTGTGATATCCATGGATTTTATTATTGGAGCATCTTGGTTTGTTTGAGGGTGATTCGTTCCCTTGTTTTTTCATGCTTTTTGTGTGTCTACCCACATAGCAGTGTGGATCTGAGGCAGTAAAGTTTTTCCCCTATAGATTTATAGTGTCCCTGAATGTTTCCATTACCTTATCTTTAAGGGGGAGACAAATAGTAACAACAACCAATGCAAACAATTATACAGCCTTAAGCCAAATAGCTCCTACTAAGAAGTCTACAGTTTTGTCACAATAAACAAAAATGATGTGTTCAGTTATTGCCTACAATATAAAGAGTAAGTTTACAAAAGTGTTTACAATTTCAAATGGTGGACAGAGTGAGAACAAGTGGTGTAGGATGTGATATTTATTCAGAAGGAGGAGAGAAGATAGAAGTATAAGATTATAGTAAGAGTAAAAGAAGGAATAGTAGTGTTGGCTGTTAGCAGGAGAAAAGAGAGAAAGAGAATCAATGGAAACAGATAAGTGAGAGGAAAATATATATAAAATTTTTAAAAATTTAAAATTAAAGACAGAAAGGAAAAAGTAAAAAGAATACAAAAGTGGATTATACTATTCAGACATCTCAGTCCTCAATAAACTAATGCATGAAAATAATTGGTTTCCAAAATGATAGAACTGTGAGAGAAAAAAGAGAAAGAAAGGGAAAAAAAGATCTTGATGAAAAATTGGACAATTTTTTGTGTTAGAGTTCAAACTTTTCTCGGCTTTCCTTCTCAGCAGTTAGATGGGGTTGTCTGCAGTTTGATGCTTGCTCCAACCCCAGGGTGGGTGGTGTCGCTAATGTGAGAAGGTTAATCCTGGAGATGGAACTCCTGGAGGCAGAGTATAGGCTTATGTGTGCTCCAGTCTCTTCACTTGGTGCCAATTAGTCAACAGACTTTAAGTCAGTGCACCTCCAGGGCTCAGCAATTGCTGGTCCGCACTGGAAAACTGCACTCCAAAAATCTCCTTTAGTTCCAATCATGTGGTATAGGAGCCTGTTCTTTGCCCACTATGTTGCCTGCAGGTTCCAAGATTCCTTGTCTCTGATTCAGTTTCCAAACTCAATCTCTCCCACCCTTTCCCTTTCCAATTCCTGATCAGGCATTTATCTCCCAGCAGGTCCTGTAAGTGACTGGATTGGAATGGGAGGAGGAAGCCAGTTGAGTTTCATGACCAATATTCCCCTGTATAAACCTCTTTCCCCATGCTTGATTTTCTCTTGGTCACTTAGGCACATTCTCTGTCATGCAGCATGAATTTTCCCAGCTTATTTTTTGAGTCAGACCCGGGTATGCCAGAAATCAGCTCCTGCAACAGTTGGCCCCCACACTGTGGCTGCAAAATGATCCCTTCCTCTGTCTTCTGCATGCCACAGAGAGAGATGGTGGCTTTTTCCCATACAAGGATATCGTGCAGTTTAGCTTAGTGTTTATTCAGGCAGTGACTCTGATTTCTAAATTTTCCATATAGTCCTCCCAAGAATGGAGTTTCCTTTGATTCCCTTATTGCTTTACTGCATTCATGGAGCTACCATTCTGGCTTGTGTCTCCAGCCGCTGCCATGACTCTGCAGCTGGGGATTTTCTTTTCCTTATTATATTCAATCTCCTGACTCCCTGATCTGTTTTGAGTGTCTAGTATTAAATTCCAATAAAGTCCCCTTAATTCTTGTTCATTCACCTACCTTGCTCAAAAGTTACCTACCTGCTTTTCATGGTTTCATGCCACTGAACCACCAGGGAAGTGACCTCTCTATTCCGCCACCTTCCCAGAACCTCACATGTGCTTTCTTGTACTTCCACCTCCTGACATGAAATGATATAGCAAAAAGGCCTTCATTAGAAGTAGGTCCCTCAAACTTGGATTTTCCAGCCTCTAAAACTATAAGAAATAAATATCTTTTCTTTATGAATCACCCACTCTCTGGTATTCTCTTATAGCAGCACAAAATAGACTAAGAAATGTTGAAAAAGATGCTTCGCACAAATACTAACCAAAACAGAGCAGAAATGACTATATGCATATCAGACAAAATACACTTTAAATGAAAACTCCCATGAAACACAAAGGAGAACATTATATTTTGATTAAAGATTTAATTTACCAAGAAGATAAAATAATTATAAACATATATGCACTGAATATATCAGGTCCTAAAAGTAAGAAGCAATTGTTCACAGAATTTAAGAGAGACCAGATACCTCAACAGCAACTAGAATTGGAAACTTCAATATTTCACATTTAGTAATGGGTAGAACAACCAGACAGAAGACTGATTAAGAAATATAAGACTGAACAACCTACAGACCAATTGGACCCAAAAGACACATACCAAACACTCCATCTAAAACTAGCACAATACACCAGTGCACTGGGAAAATTCTCCAGGATAGACAATATGACAGGCCCAAATCAAGTCTAAATACATTTTAAAAGGTTGAAATCATAGACAGTATATTTTTAAATCACAATGCAGTGAAACAGGCAATCTTTAGGAAAATGAAAACCCACAAATATATAGAAATTAAACAATGTACTCTTAACCATTATGTCAGAGAAGAAATTAGAAAGGAAATCAGAAAATATTTTGAGATAGAAGAAAATGAAAATTCAATATATCAAAACTTATAGGATGCAGGAAACATAGTTCTAAGAAGAGAACAATTAGTAGACAGTAAATTTTAAAAAGTCTCAAACAACCATACTTTACAACTTAAAAAATTATAAAAGGAAAAAGAAATTAAACCCAAAGATAAAAGAGGAAGGAAATAATAAAGGTTGGAGCAGAAAAAAATAGAATGGAGAGCCAGGAACAGTGGCACATGCCTGTAACTCCAGTGGCTCAGGAGGCTGAGGCAGGAGGATCATGAGTTCAAAGCCAGCCTCAGCAAAAGCAAGATGCTAAGCAATTCAGTGAGACTCTGTCTCTAAATAAAATACAAAATAGGGCTGGGGGTGTGGTTCAGTGGTTGAGTGCCCCTGAGTTCAATTCTCAGTACCCCCCCAAAAAAATGGGTTATTGTTTTCCACTCCTTTTGTTTTAATTTATGTGAGAGGCTTGTTTTTATTTTAAACAATTACATTTTTTATAGAGAGGATATAGTTGGTTCTTGATTTTTTAAATTCATTCTGATAAACTGTGCCTTGTAAGTGGAGAATTTAGTTCACTAATATTTCATGTAGTTATTGATACACTTATATTTAGGTTTGCCATTGCAGCATTTGATTTCTGTTTCTACTCTGAATTTTGTTCCTTTGTTCCTTGTTTCTTTTGGTCTACTTGAATTTTTTAGATATCTCTTTAAGTTATCTACTGAATATTTATCTATACTTCTTTCTTTTATTTTTTTAGTGGTTGCACAGTCTTGAAGTTAATACATAGAAAGTCAAAAGCTTACAACCATATAGATCCATAAGACCACCCTATATGCTATAGATATTTTATATATCACATCTACATATGTTACATAAGTTACTATGTTACATATATTACTATAAAATATCATTGTTTTGGTTTCATATAGTTACCAGTATTTTAGAAAACTTAAGAAAATGCAGTTTTATTTACCTAAATATTTACTATTATCAATGATCTTTATCCATTTCTAAAGAACTTATTCTCTCTCATAACCATTCAATTTAAAGAACTTTTTTTTAACATTTTCTATAGTACCAATCTGATAGCAATGAATTGCCTTAGCTTTCTTTTATAATAAAATGTCTACATCTCTACTATCCTTCAATGATATTTTCACTGTATATACAATGCTGGGTTGAGAGCCCCCACCCCCAGCACTTTAAACATGTTGTTACTCCATTTTCTTCTGTACATCATAGTTTCTGGTGAATTGTTTTCCTGAAGGTAATCTATCATTTTTCTCTGGCTATCATAAATGTTTTCATTTTCCCATTGGTTTAGGCAAGCTTGTCTTTTCCTTTCAGCTATTGCTTGAATACCAGCAAGTGCCTCTAAAAAACTATCTAGCTTACCTCTCCATGTCTACCTTATCTTCCAGACTTTAGTGCTGTAAGACTCACTATCATGGTACCTTCCTGATGACTTCATTTGTTTTCTAAAAAATGTTTTGCCCAGATTTTCTAATTGTTTAAAGCAAAAAGTTCTTTCTGCAACAAGTTACTCCTCCTCTACAGGAGGTGTGAATCATTATCTTTTTATTATATTCTTTATTATAAAATATTTTGATTTTTAATTTAAAATTTTTTTAGATTTTGAAATGCCTTATTCAGATATGAATAAACTTAATTTGACTTAAGTACAATAATTGTACAATTTTTATTTAGCATTTTTGAATTTTTTTAAATGATGATATTACATTTTTATTCTCTCTCCATATTACCTCCCCAATTCCAGAACTCTGACAAATAAATATGAAATTCAAGGGAGAAGACATTTCCTTTTCCTTTTTTTTTTTTTTTTTTTTTTTTTGGTATATTAAGGATCCAGGTTTCAAAATATTCTCCAATTTTTTTAATCGTAAATTTACATAGGGTAATGTTGTTTGATTCATTCTGTTATTTTTTCCCTTCCCCCACCCCTCCCACCCCTCTTTTCCCTATATACACTCCTTCCTTCCTCCATTCTTGCCCCCCTTCCACCCCCCACTATGTGTCATCATCCACTTATCAGTGAGATCATTCGTCCTTCGGTTTTTTGAGATTGGCTTATTTCACTTGTATGATATTCTCCAATTTCATCTATTTGGCTGCAAATGCCATAATTTTATCATTCTTTATGACTGAGTAATATTCCATTGTGTATATATATGCCACAGTTTCTTTATCCATTCATCAAGTGAAGGACATCTAGGTTCATTCCACAATCTGGCTATTGAATTGAGCAGCTATGAACATTGATGTGGCTGTATCTCTGTAGTATGCTGATTTTAAGTCCTTTGGGTATAGGCCAAGGAGTGGGAGAGCTGGGTCAAAGAGTGGTTCCACTCCAAGCTTTCTGAGGAATCTCCACTCTGCTTTCCAGAGTGGCTGCACTAATTTGCATCCCCACCAGCAATGTATGATTGTACCTTTTTCCCCACATCCTCGC
This sequence comes from Sciurus carolinensis, assembly GCF_902686445.1. Taxonomy (NCBI): domain Eukaryota; kingdom Metazoa; phylum Chordata; class Mammalia; order Rodentia; family Sciuridae; genus Sciurus; species Sciurus carolinensis. The sequence goes on from NC_062232.1 coordinate 94,199,553, forward strand.
CAACACCTATTGTTGCTTGTGTTCTTGATAATCGCCATTCTAATTGGGGTGAGATGGAATCTTAGGGTAGTTTTGATTTGCATTTCTCTTATTACTAGAGATGTTGAACATTTTTTCATATATCTGTTGATTGCTTGTAGATCTTCTGTAAAGTGTCTGCTCATATCCTTAGCCCATTTGGTGATTGCATTATTTGTATTCTTGGTGTAGTGTTTTTTGAGTTCTTTATAGATTTTGGAAATTAGTGCTTTATCTGAAGTATGAGTGACAAAGATTTTCTCCCACTCTGTAGGCTCTCTCTTCACATTACTGATAGTTTCCTTTGCTGAGAGAAAGCTTTTTATTTGAATCGATCCCAGTTTTTGATTCTTGCTTTTATTTCTTGTGCTATGGGAGTCCTGTTAAGGAAGTCTGATCCTAAGCTGACATGTTGAAGATTTGGACCTACTTTGTCTTCTATAAGATGCAGGGTCTCTGGTCTGATTCTGAGGTCTTTGATCCATTTTGAGTTGAGTTTTGTGTAGGGTGAGAGATAGGGGTTTAATTTCATTCTGTTGCATATGGATTTCCAGTTTTCCCAGCACCATTTGTTGAAGAGGCTATCTTTTCTCCATTGCATATTTTTGGCCCCTTTGTCTAGTATGAGAAAATTGTATTTATTTGGGTTTGTGTCCATGTCCTCTATTCTATACCATTGATCTACCTGTCTATTTTGGTACCAATACCATGCCATTTTTGTTACTATTGCTTTGTAGTATAGTTGAAGATCTGGTATTGTGATACCCCCTGCTTCGCTCTTCCTGCTAAGGATTGCTTTAGCTATTCTGGGTTTCTTATTCTTCCAGACGAATTTCATGATTGCTTGCTCTATTTCTGTAAGGTACATCATTGGGATTTTAATTGGAATTGCATTGAATCTGTATAGCACTTTTGGTAGTATAGCCATTTTGACAATATTAATCCTGCCTATCCAAGAACATGGGAGATCTTTCCATCTTCTAAGTTTTTCTTTAATTTCTTTCTTTAGTGTTCTGTAGTTCTCATTGTAGAGGTCTTTCACCTCTTTTATGAGATTGATTCCCAAGTATTTTATTTTTTTCAAGGCTATTGTGAATGGGGTAGTTTTCCTAACTTCTCTTTCTGAAGATTCATCACTTATGTATAAAATTGCATCGGATTTATGAGCGTTGGTCTTGTAATCTGCTACTTTACTGAATTCACTTATGAGTTCTAAAAATTTTCTGGTGGAATTTCCAGGTTCCTCTAAATATATAATCATGTCATCAGTGAACAGGGATAGTTTGAGTTCTTCTTTTTCTATTCGTATCCCTTTAATTTCTTTGGTTTGTGTAATTGCTCTGGCTAGAGTTTCAAGGACGATGTTGAATAGAAGTGGTGAAAGAGGGCATCCCTGCCTTGTTCCAGTTTTTAGGGGGAACGCTTTCAGTTTTTCACCATTTAGAATGATATTGGCCATGGGCTTAGCGTAGATGGCCTTTACAATGTTAAGGAATGTTCCCACTATCCCTATTTTTTCTAGTGTTTTGAGCATGAAGGGGTGCTGTATTTTATCAAATGCTTTTTCTGCATCTATCGAAATGATCATGTGATTCTTAACTTTAAGTCTGTTAATATGGTGAATGACATTGATTGATTTCTGGATGTTGAACCAACCTTGCATCCCTGGGATAAAACCCACTTGATCATGGTTCACTATCTTTTTAATATATTTTTGTATGCAATTTGCTAAAATTTTGTTGAGAATTTTTACATTGATGTTCATTAAGGATATTGGTCTGAAATTTTCTTTCCTCGATGTGTCTCTGTCTGGTTTAGGTATCAGGGTGATATTGGCTTCATAGAGAGTTTGGGAGGGTTCCCACCTCTTTTATTTCATGGAATACTTTGAGGAGTCTTGGAATGAGCTCTTCTTTGAAGGTCTTGTAGAACTCAACTGAGAATCCATCTGGTCCCGGACTTTTCTTTGTTGGTAGGTTTTTGATGACTTCTTCTATTTCATTGCTTGAAATTGATTTATTTAAGTTGTGTATGTCCTCCTGGTTCAGATTAGGTAATTCATATGTTTCTAGAAGCTTGTTGATGTCTTCGAGGTTTTCTGTTTTGTTGGAATATAGATTTTCAAAATAGCTTCTAATTATGTTTTGTATTTCACTTGTGTCTGTAGTGATATTTCCTTGTTCATTCCAAATTTTAGTAATTTGAGTTTTCTCTTTCTCTTTGTTAGTGTGGCTAAGGGTTTATCAATTTTGTTTATTTTTTTCAAAGAACCAACTCTTTATTTTCTTTATTTTTTTGATTGTTTCTTTTGTTTCCATTTCGTTGATTTCAGCTCTGATTTTAACTATTTCCTGTCTTCTACTACTTTTGGTGTTGGTCTGTTCTTCTTTTTCTAGGGCTTTGAGCTGTAGTGTTAAGTCATGTATTTGTTGATTTTTTCTTCTTTTGTTGAATGCGCTCCATGAAATAAATCTTCCTCTAAGTACTGCTTTCATAGTGTCCCAGAAATTTTGATATGATGTGTCTTTGTTCTTGTGTACTTCCAAGAATATTTTTATTTCCCTCCTGATGTCTTCTGTTATCCATTCATCATATAATAGTGTATTATTTAATCTCCAGGTGTAGGAGAAGTTTGTTTTTCATTCTGTCATTTATTTCTAATTTCAATCCATTATGATCTGATAGAATACACGGTAGTATCTCTATCTTCTTGTACTTGCTAACACTAGCTTTGTGGCATAAAATATGGTCTATTTTAGAGAAGGATCCATGTGCTGCTGAGAAGAAAGTGTATTCAAACTTTGTTGGATGGTATATTCTATAAATGTCTGTTAAGTCTAAATTATTGATTGTGTTATTGAGATCTATGGTTTCTTTGTTCAATTTTTGTTTGGAAGATCTGTCCAGTGGTGAGAGAGGCGTGTTAAAATCACCTAGTATTATTGTGTTATGGTCTATTTGGTTTCTAAAATTGAGAAGGATTTGTTTGACATACATGGATGAGCCAATGTTCGGGGCATAGATATTTATGATTGCTATGTCTTGCTGACTTATGCTTCCCTTAAGCAGTATGTAATGTCCTTCTGATCCCTTTTGACTAGTTTTGGCTTGAAGTCCACATTATCTGAAATGAGGATGGATACTCCGGCTTTTTTGCTGTGTCCATGTGCATGGTATGTTTTTTCCCATCCTTTCTTCTTTAGTCTATGGGTATCTCTTTCTATGAGATGAGTCTCTTGCAGGCAGCATATTGTTGGATTTTTCTTTTTAATCCAATCTGCCAGTCTATGTCTTTTGATTGATGAGTTCAGGCCATTAACTTTCAGGGTTATTATTGTGATATGATTTGTATTCCCAGTCATTTGACTCATTTTTGTTTTTTGACATGATTTGGTTTCTCCTTTATTTGGCTATTCCTTTAGGCTAGTTCCTCCCATTGATGATTTGCATCATTGTTTTTCATCTCTTCCTCATGGAATGTTTTGCTAAGAATGTTCTGTAATGCCAACTTTCTTTTTGTAAATTCTTTTATCTTTTGTTTATCATGGAATTATTTTATTTCATCGTCAAATTTGAAGGTAAGTTTTGCTGGGTATAAGATTCTTGGTTGGCATCCGTTTTCTTTCAGGGCTTGGTAAATGTTGTTCCAGGCCCTTCTAGCTTTTAGGGTCTGGATTGAAAAATCTGCTGATATCTGTATTGGTTTCCCCATGAATGTAATTTGATTCTTTTCTCTCGCAGCCTTTAAAATTCTGTCTTTATTTTGTATGTTAGGTATTTTCATTACAATGTGCCTTGGTGTGGGTCTGTTGTAATTTTGTGTATTTGGAGTCCTATAAGCCTCTTGTACCTGGTTTTCCATTTCATTCTTCAGATTTGGGAAATTTTCTGATATTATTTCATTGAATAAATTGTTCATTCCTTTGGTTTGTTTCTCTAAGCCTTCCCCAATTCTGATAATTCTTAAATTTGGCCTTTTCATGATATCCCATAATTCTTGTAGATTCTATTCATGATTTCTTACCATCTTCTTTGTTTGGTTAATTTTGTCTTCAAGATTAAATATTTTGTCTTCAATATCTGAGGTTCTGTCTTCCAGTTGTTCTATCCTATCAATTATGCTTTCTATGGAGTTTTTAACTTGGTTTATTGTTTCCTTCATTTCAAGGATTTCTGTTTGTTTTTTTTTCAGTGTCTCTAACTCTTTATTGAAATGATCTTTTGCTTCCTGTATTTGCTCTTTTAACTATTGATTGGTGCGATCATTCAATGCCTGCATTTGCTCTTTCATCTCTTCCTTCAATGCCTGCATTTGCTCTTTCATCTCCTCGTTTGCTTCCCTGATTGTTTTAATTATGTACATTCTGAACTCCCTTTCTGACATTTCTTCTGCTGTGCTGTCATTGGGTTTTATTGATATAGTATCTAGGTTTGTTTGGGACATTTTCTTCCCTTGTTTTCTCATATTGGTCAGATATCAGTGGGACTCTGAGATATTGCAGATTTCCTCTATTGAATTATAGTGTCCTGTAGATTTCCAGTATATCACCTCCCAGCCTTCAGTAGCCTGAAGTCTTGGAGGAACTTGATAATGCAGTGTTTCCAAAGAAAGCTGCCCCTAGCCCACTACTGGGTCCAGGGCTGGTGGCTGGTTCTGCGTGGAAATCCTCTCACTGGGTGGGCCTGCTCTGGGAAGCTGGCTGTAGACAGGGCCTGCCACCGCTGGAGGGAGCCGGGCTGCTCAGGGACAGCCTCTCATTGTTCTGTCCTGGTCCCAGAATCCGCCTGTGGGCTGGGGCCGGCCTCTGGGTTCAGGGCTTGGGGTTGGTTCTGTGCGGAAAAGCTTCCACTGGGCGGGCCTTCTCCTAGAAGCAAGTTGTGGATCGCACCTGCCGCCAGAGGGAGCCGGGCTGTTTGGGGAAGACTCTCACTGTCCTGCTCCAAGAAGCTGCCCACTGACCTGGCCTGCCACCCAGGCCAAGCTTCACCTGGTGTGAGAGACTCACCCCGTGTCCCTATGTTGGTCCGAGTCTCTCAATGCCTCCCCTTCTTGAATCCTGAGTTCTGGAGCGATGGGAGATGCAGTCACCCTCTAGTCCGCCATCTTGGATCACCCCCAACAATAGTGGTTTTAGTGTTGAATGCTAAATATAGCTTCAGGTTTCCTTGAAATAACTCCTTCTAAGTCCTCTTCTACCTTCAGTACTGTGATACTTTTCTTTTACCAAGTGGTCAGTCAGCAACCTCATTCATTGTAAAGAGAGTAAATATACTTTACAGGTTTCTGTTCCCAAGACAGACCTTCTCGATTCTGTCCAGGAAGAACTCTTTTGCATTTTTGAATTTTTTATTATTTTTGTGATTTATAATTATACACAATAGTTTGCTTTATTACAAAATATTTGCACATGCACCTAACAATTTTTAAGGTGATTATAGGAATGAAAATGAGTAATTGATGAAGAGTATAGACTCTGGTTTCTGATGGCCTAGGTTTAAAGTCCAGTTTTGCCATTTAGTAGCTCTGTTATGTTGGATACCTACTTAACTTACCTAGGACTCTATTTGCTTATGGATAAAAATGGAATTAGAAAAGCATGTACCTCACAGTGTTGATACAAGAAATAAATAAATTGATTTTTATAAAGTGTTAAATTAGTACCTGGAAACTAATTAGTGTTATTTAAGTGTGTATAAAATAAATTACCTTACATTGTAATATTATTCTAAGGTAGTCAAGTGACTTCTTTCAATCTTATAGAAACAGCAAGAGCAAGTTCATAACTGGGTGAAATACAAGACAAGACAGGGTGAAAAAGTTCTACAGAATAACTTTTTTTTTTTTTTTAAAGCAAATGCTAGTTGAGAGGAATGAGAGCTGCTATATAGTGAGGAGCTCAGTAAGGTTTTATGGAGTCAGTGACTTTTCTTTAACAAGAGCATTAAGATTGAATTAGTAATTTGGATAGGTTTTCCAAAGGGAAGATGATAAGCACAGACATTTCATGGAGAGGAAATAGCATGAATAAAAATTTAAAACAATAAAATGATCTGAGAGACTGGAGACAGCATGATTTGGCAGGAACACAAAGCACAAGTGTGAAAGCAGGTGCACAGAAAGTTGGAAAGTTGGTTTGAAAACTTTCTGATATGGGACAAAGGAGTTCGCTCTTCATTTGATAGGGAAGACAGAGGAGGTTTATGACCTAACTATCTATCAGTAGTGGAATACTTTAGTAAATTACAGAACATTAAATCAATGGACTATTGTGCAACTATTATATTAGATCATTTGGAGATCATCTGTCAATACTCACAAGTGCTTAAGAAGTAACGTGTCCAAAACAGAACACAAAAGTATGTTTATGCTCTATTAGTAACTCAGAAAAGTTGCATGTTTCTGTGAAGAATTGGAGGAAAACATAAATTAATTTTAGAGGTGGTGGCATTGCAGATTATATATTTTATGATTTATTCTTGTGTAAAAAATAAATTAAAATCATTGAAGTTGTGCTTTAGGAGAATTAATTTCATCTTCAAGATTTGAAATAGATAACATAGCTGAGGTAAATAAAGAACCTTTAGAATTATGATAAGATAGTCTAGAAGAGAAATCATAAAGAAAAGGGCTTCAGTACCAACAAAAATGAAAAGTTCATCAAGACATGATGGCAAAATTTATAATCCCAGTGGCTCATGAGGCTAAGGCAGGAGGATCTCAGGTTCAAAGTCAGCCTCAGCAATTTAGCAAGACCTTGCATCAAAATAAAAAATAAAGTATCTGGGGATATAGCTCAATGATAGAACTCTACTGGGTTCAATCCCTAGTAACACCAAAAAAAAAAAAAGGAAAGGAAAAGGAATGAAAAAGGAAGGATGTTCAAATCCTCTTTCATCACTTTGACCAAAGCACATAAAATTTATCTGGGGCTTATAGTTTCAGAGTTTTAGGTCCATAGATAACCAACTCCATTGCTCTGGGTCCAAGATGAGGTAGCACATTGTGGAGGAAGGGCTCAGCAGAGAAATCTGTTAGTTCATGGCAGGATTATGAAGTAGAGAGAGGGAAGGAGGAAGGGGAGAGGAAGAGGCCCCCAGATAGAACAGTCCTTCAAAGGCACACGGCCAGTGACCTACCTGCTTCAGTGTCATCCCAACTGCCTACGGTTACCACGCAGACAATCCATTCAGACTAGGATGAACTGATTAGGTGACAGCTCTCACAATCCAATCATTTCACCTCTGAATATTTCTGCATTAGCAGGAACTTAGGGGGGGACACCTGACATCCAAAGTATAATAAACGTCCTTTTGTCTAATAGTACTTCCCTAAACACAACTGATCATTTTCTCGCCTTACATTGCTTATTTTTTTCCTTCTTCCTTTCCTTCCTTATTTTCTTATTTCCTTCCTTCTTCCTCTCTTTTTTCTTCCCCCTCCATCCCTCTTTTCTTCATTCATTTCCTTTCATTCTCTCTCTCTCTGTCTCTCTCTCTCTTCTTTCTTCCTTTCTCTTTCTTATACTGGGGATTGAATCCAGGGTCTTGAGCATGTTAGGCTAGCTCAGTAGCTCACCTCTACCACTGAGCTTCATCTTCAGTCACACCACTTTTTATCCAAAGCAAATTTCACTATTTGAAACTAAATTCTGAATTTTGTTGTGTTTGTTGTCATGGCTAAGAGGAATATAAGCTTCATGGAAACTGCATTTAGAGATATAGCCCTAGAATTGATAATAGTGACTGGTACATAGTGGATGCTAATAAATATTTATTAGAAAAAGAAATAAAATGATGCTCATGACATTCTTGGGAGTTAAGTAGGAAAGGGGATGATCTCATTATCCCCATCTCTCCATTATATGAATAAAGAAATTGAGGTTAGAATGGTTAAGTGACTTGTACAAAGTCAAGAAGTTTGTAAGTGATGGAATTCATAGCAGAACCAAATCCTTTGTTGTGTATTTTTAAATCCCTGTAGCAACTGAATGCAAAAGGAAGGCTTAGCTTTGGAGATATAAGTAAAGAAACAACAGGACAAAGACAGATTTTAAAGAAGACAAATGTGAAGAATTATTTTCTTAGGTGTACCCATTGAGTTTTTATTTTTATTGGTGCATTATAACCGTATGTAACATTAGAATTCATTGGAGGAAGAGGAGAGTTTATCTGAGAAGTCTAGAAAGCAAAATTATGGAAATGACGTTGAGAACAATGGGATAGATGAAAAATAGAAGACGAGAGCTAGAATAAAAATGGTGAAATCACTAATTAAAGGGAGAAAAACCACATATGGTTTGGAATATGGGGAGAAAGATAGTTGTAGTGGTCCTAGAAACAGAAGTATAAATAAAGAAATACTGTTATAGATGAAGAGAAAAATTTGGTGACTGATATAATATTCAGTGTGAATAACTAAAAGTTCTGAGTCTGGAGGCCCAAGAATATATTGTTTATGTTTGAATATCAGGGAAGTTAGAAGTAACTACTATAGAAATGCATTTATTCTTTGTCATACTTCTGAGAAGAATAGAATAATATGCTGAATATTAAAGCAAAACCTTGGATAACAGTCTGAGTTTTAAACCACATAAAACGTACCAAGTAGAAGAACATTAGGTATGGATACACTTTTTGGACCATTACATCAGAATAAATTTGTCTCTGCATTTTGTTTAAGGGGAAATATCAGATTTATAAATTTCAGTTATATTAACTTTATTCCTGGCACAGCGAATTTCAAACAGAAAATGAGACAGCAATTCAGACTTAATATTCACTAACATTGTTAAATTTACCTCATTAAAAGATAGCAAAATATTTGATAATGAAAAATTATCTCTCAAGCAAAGTCTTTGATTATCTCCTTTTCTGACAAGAGTTCATAGCAAACAGACTTACACACATTTTGATAAAATTAAATACGTTTAGAACAGTATAATAAGCTTCCAGAAAACCCATTTGCATTTATATTATTTAAAACATTTTATTTTGAAGAATTGGGAAAAAACACGAAATGAACACATCTGAGTAATTAGTGTCCAGATCAATGCACAGAACATTATCAGGACTACAGAAGTTCTCCTTACTATTCCTTCTAATCACAACTGCCAAACTACACCAAGGGTAAACTTCCTGACTTCTAACGACTCACATGTTTTTGTACTTTATATAAAAGCAATTATACATAATTACCTTCTTTTTTTGGCTCCTTTCACCCCAAATTTTGTATATGAGATTCATACAGATTGTTACATGTAGTTAGAGATTATTCTCATTAGTATAAAGCATTCAGCATTGCTGTATGGTATCCATTGTGTGACTATATAACACTTAGCTTTTGAGGGATATTTAGGTTGTTTACAGTCTGTAGTTATTATCATAAGACTTACTATGAACATTTTAGTACATGCCTTTTGGTGGATATGTGTGTTTTCTTCTGTCAAGTATGTACTAGAGGATGTAATTACTGGGTCTTGGGGTTTGCATCCAGTTAACTTAAGGTAGTGACAGTTTTCTAAAGGATTAATCAGTTTTACTCCTACCAGAAGTATCAGCATTCTGGACTCCACAATCTGATACTGGTATTATCATTCTTTGAAAATGTTATAATTCTGGTTGATGCATATTGATGGTTCATTGGCTAATGTAGTTGTGTTCCTTTTCATTTATTTATCAGACATTTGATATCTTCTTTTGTAAAATGCTAATTCTAATTGTTATGTTTTAGATATAGGGTGTTCCTCAGAGTCTTAAACAATGCAAAAATTTTCAGAAGTGAAAAGATTGGGTTATGAGAACCTTAACTTAATCAGTGGATTAATCCACTGATACGGATTAACTGAGCGGTAACTGTAGTTGGTAGGGCGTGGATGGAGAAGGAGATCACTGGGGCTATACCTTCTGAGTTTATATTTTGTCCCTGGTGAGAAAAGCTCTCTTTGCTTCCTGATCACCATGTCCTGAGCTGCTTTCCTCCTCCATGCTCTTTGGTCATGATGTTCTGCCTCACCTCACGCCCAGAGGAATGGAGTAATCTGCCTATGGACTAAGAACTCTGAAACTCTGAGTGCCAAATAAACTCTACATCCTCTAAAATTGTCCTTGAAAGGTCCTTTGGTCACAGCAATGAAAAAGCTGACTAAAATGCTAGACTTCTTTTACTGTGGCTTTCCCATCTTTTATGTTATAGTTATCCTATAAATATTTTGTTTAGAAGTCTTTTGTTGGATATATAAGTGTTGTGAATATCTTCTCCTACTCTGAGTTCTGTTTCTTTCTTTTAATGGTGAACGTGGATAAATGAGTTCATAATTTTAATGTAATCCAAGTTATTGTTTCATCTTATGATGAATGCTATTTGGTTTTCCTTTCAGAAATTTTGGTCTACTCCAAGTTTACAAAGCTGGACTTAATTCACATTTGATGTGCAGTATATTTGGGATTGACTTTTATTTTTATTGTGAGGTATAAATGAAGATTTTTTTTCTTATGTGGATATCCAATTGATCTAATACTATTTATTTTATAAAAACTTTCCTTGGCTCACTCTGTCATTTTTTTATAAATCAGATGATCAAATATGTATGGGACTGTTTCTGGGCTCTATTTTGTTCAGTTGGTTAGTTTGTATATTATTTTGCCAATATATTATCTTACCTATTATACCTTATAAGAGACCTTCATTCTAACTTTATAATAGACCTTGATACTGAACATGTAAGTTTTCCTTATTCTGTTTCTTTTTTGTTTTATTTATAACCATCAGCACAGAGTCTAGGAGTGAGTTTTGCCTGTCCAACACATTATAATATGTCTTCTCCACACTGTTGCTAATATATATTTAAATACTGTGACACTTTTTACTAAAAGTGCCCAAATTTGGAGAGTGGCTTTGAACTATCAACGTCAAGTAGAATTTAACTTCTTTCTAATGCCTATTAAGAATATATAGAATAATTTTATAAAAAATGAAAAACGTTAGACAACATCAAAAAATATATCTGTCAGGATGTCAGTTTTAAGGAAAGAAATTGCATTTTCCTTGATGTATAATAGTTGGGCCAAAGGACGTGGTTAGGGTTCCAGAAGCCAAGAATTTAATACATTCAGAATTCCTATTGTATTGATTCAGCAGAGGCATGTTTTACAGAAGGGGGACAATTTTTAAGTATGGATAATGGAACAACTGCATTACACCACTAAATTAGAATCTCTAGGTGTGGGACTGGGGAATATGCATTCTAACAGACTTTCTAGTTGATTCTGATGTATATTATAGTTTTAAAAACACTAATCTTGAGCAGAAGCTGTCAACCAGAAGTAATTTTGACTCCAGGGGACATTGGCATTGTCTAGAATCATTTTTGATGTTTCAGCAACCTGGAAAAGATGCTATTAGCATCATAATTGCAATTCAATGGACACTGTCCCAAAACAAAAAATCATTCATCCCAAAATGTCAATAGTATCACTGTTGAGAAACCTTGATTCAGAAATCATGAGGTCATTGAAAAAGCCTGGTTGGATACTAACAAGGGTTTTTATACTGGAAGAAATACCTATACAAAATGACTTAACCCAGTGCTCAGTCTGAAAAAGCAGCAAAAGCCCTCAGACATTTTTCATCATTAAATTTTGGAAGGCATGTCCTGGCTGCAAAGTAGAATTTAACCTCTTTGCTGCCATCAAACTTTACCTTTCGCCCTTAAAATGTAGATTCTTTAGGGACTGCCTTAGTCATTCAGACTAGCAAGAAAACAACTTAGTTCATTGCATCAAAGGAAATATCTTAGGCACTTTGCATATGTGATTACAGATAATTCTCACAACAAAATTGTGAAGCAAATAGTATCAGACATTTTTAAATGTGAGGACACATTAGATAAGTAAAATGGAACTCAAAGGAGATAATTTCTTTTAGATAGAGATATGTGATTGAAGCTCCTGTCATAAATAACTCACAATGTAGTTATAGGTTATATTATATGTGATATATAGACTATGGCAACTAATTAATACTTATATTCCCTGCACTTGACACACAATGTCATAATATTCTATATGTTAGATCTCAATATTATTTCCATTTTGTATATAAGGAAATTGTAGGTTAGAGAGGTGAAATTAGTTGTACATGAATACACAGTTAATAAGTGATGGTCTGTTGAATTCCAAAGTGCTCTTAATAACTACACTGCTGCATTAGCAGATATATGCATGTAAATATAATTTAGAAACCAGGAATGATACAAATATTAAATGCCATTCTAAAATTTCTTCTATTAGCAATTTAAAGAAATTATGTTTTTGGCATTATAGAAAACATGAAAAAAGAAAAATATATTTAACATTTTAGGCCTTTTAGAGATAGGAACTATATGAATACCTGTGGGATTTATTTTTGATAATGTAGTTAAAAAGTTTTTTAAAAAGATTCCCTCTGAAATCTATTCAACTGAAAGCTTTCATTATCATAATTGCTTTTATTAACTAATCAACTTGAATTATGCAAAATTACTTGAAATAACATTTGAGTATTTTTCCTAGTTATTTAACTTTACTCCTCATAATAGAATCACTGATCAATGGTCTGTCTTTGGAGATTGTAGCTGTCAGTATCTTCTCAGCTTGAACTGTTTAGAGCAACGACTCAAATTCAGATATTTTTTCACATTTGACAGTAATTGGTCTTGTTTTAGCTAAATTCTTTTGGAGGTTTATTGAAAATTGTTTCTCTGATCTATAAGTAAGCCTAATTTTTTCTGAAAGTAGCTTCGAGACATCAAAGTTCTGTGCTTAGTTTTACAAACTAAGCACAGAAAAGTCCAATCACACCAAGGTTTCAAACAATGTGCTGTAAGAAGATGCTCTATTTTAGAATACTAATATAATACTATATGGAAATGATTTATGCAGCATGGTGAGCATGGGGTGATAGATATTCATAACAAATTTAGAAATTATATGTATATAATATAAAGTGTATTTATGTTTAGATAATATTTTTAAAGTTCTTTGACATATATGTAAATATATACATATAAATATATATGTTTAATTCTAATTTACTCACCATAAACCTCATATATTGTGAATACTCAATAATTTTAAGTAAATTTGTAAAGTTGTCCAACCATCACTGAAATAAATTTTAAAGTATTTCTTTCTCCCTTCTTGGTATTCAGTTCCCACTCCCAACCCCAGAAAGTTGCTGATTTTGTTTCCATATAGTCTCTAAATAGATGTTTTCTGGACATTTCATACAAATGAAATAATACAATATGTGGTCTTCTGTGTCAGAATTTCACTTAGTGCGAAGCTTTTAAGGTTCATTCACACTGTAGCTTATCAATGTTTTATTTTTATCAATGAATAATATTCTATTGTATGGAAATGATACACTTATTTATATTTCTCTATTAATGGACTTAGATTATTTCTACTTTTATCTTTTATGAATAGTGTTCCTATGAACATTCATATATATATATGTCTTTGTGTAGATGCATATTTTTATTCCTTTTGAATCAATACCTAGAAGTAGAAGAGGAATTTCTAGGACATGGTAACTCTATGTTTAATATTTTCAGGAAATTTCAAAGCAGTGGCATGATTTTATATTCAAACTAGCAATATTACATAAGAATGATGGTTTTTCTACATCCTCATCAACACTTGTTATTATCAGTCTTTTTTGTATTTAGTTATCCGTGTGGATGTGAAGTACTATCTCATTGTGATTTGGATTTACATTTTCTAGTGGCTAACGATGTTGATTTTCTCTTCATGTGCCAATTGGTCATTGTCATGGTTTTTTAGAGAAATAAAATGACTGTTCAGATCCTTTGTACATTTTTTCAGTTGAGCTGTTTATATTCTTATTATTAAGTTGTAAGAGTTCTTTAAATATGCTGATAAGCTACTTATAAGATATATGATTACCAAGTTTTTCTAACCTGTTTCTTTGTATATAAAATGAGATAATAGGTGACCTATGCTGGATAATCTTGACCTACAATTTTGTAATTAGTCATTCTGGACCCCTATTTTCATATCTGAAAAGGAAATGATGGAATATTCATGCTACACGGTGGTATGCTTTGGATACTTGAAGAAAAAAGTTAGATACAGCAAATATTCTGGACACATCCATTTTACTAGATCAATTCATGTTGAAAACTTATTTCTATCAAAAATAATCTTTTAGTTTTCCAAATTAGTATTAATCTACTCTGTTTTTTCCTAAACAGAATTTGCACTTACCCTTTTTGTTTTGTTTTGTTTGGTTTGGTTTGGTTTGGTTTGGGGGGTTTTGTTTGTTTTGGTTGTTTGTTTGGGAATTGAACCCAGGGCACCCTACCACTGAACTACATCCCCAGCCATTTTTACTTTATTTTGAGACACTGAGACCAACCTTGAACTTGCAATCCCTCTGCCTCAACCTCCTAAGAAGCTGAGATTACAGCCATGCACCCCTACCACGTCTGGCTGCATTTACCCTTTGTGTGTGTGGGGGGGTGTGCATGTGCATGGGCACATGTGCTTTCCAGAATGTTTGAGTTGAATGGTTGATGATATGCTCCAGGTTTGTAAAAACCTTTGATGTTCTATGACATATAATTGGAATATGATAAGTACCTCTTACTATTTCATCTTCTAATATCTCTGTCTTCTTTTAAGCAACCTCCACTGGAGGCCTTTTTATTTCAGCCTTTCTATGATGCATAAAATCTATGCAAACATCAAACTGTACCAGAGTAAACATTTTGATAACAGAAAACCATGTGAGCAACCTCTCTCTATTTTTGTCTCTTGTAAAGTATAATTTGTATCTTTTTTGCTTTCTTGAGATTAAATATAGCTATCATATATTTTGTGGGTTTTTCTTAACAGAATCATGGATAGAGAAATTTCGGAACAGAGAGGCTGTCTCATTCAAGGTCATTCAACTAGTTAATAACTAAATCATGATAATGAAAATCCTTATGGTTGGTTATTATTGATTGCTTCCAGTCTTTTTTGTTATTGGCAATTCAAGGCAAAGATAACATTACACTAAAATGAATAAACCTGCATGGAATTTATTTTCTAAAAAACATGCTTAAATTTGACTTTATATGAAGTATTGTACTTCAGATAATTCCTGAATTATTTTTCCTTTCTACAGTAATCTTTGATAATTCATGGATGTTTGTTGTCTGAATACTATTAATGATGATAGACTAAAGTATTTGTTTGTCTTGAATGTCTAGATTGGTATACATTTTATAATCCAGTTCATATTTTATTTTTTTGCCAAGTAGTTAGGATACTGTTTGGTTTTGGAACAGATTCATGAGCGAGGATAAAATGTAAGAGCATATAAAGAAATGTAAAAAAAGTTGTAAATAAAATGTATTTTTTCTCCATTTGCTTATTAGCAGATTTTTATGACTCAGGATTTTTTTGCACATTATTGTAAAACAAACTTCAATATGTCTTTTTCTCATGAAATGTGAATATGAATTTTAATGCAGAGTAAAAAAAAAGCTGAAATTAAAAGGTAATATAAAAATATGTAAAACTTAAAGAGCAATTGCTTAAGGCCGAACATGTTAAATAATTCAGTTTTCAATTCCATGAGCAATTAGTTCTTTAAAAAATGTCATCATTTATAAGATAAAAAAAGAATATTGTTTTGAGATTCTTTTTGGGGGGGGTACTGGGGATTGAACTCAGGGGCACTTGACCGCTGAGCCACATCCCCAGCCCTATTTTGAATCTTATTTAGAGACAGGGTCTCACTGAGTTGCTTAGCATCTCACTTTTATTGAAGCTGGCTTTGGACTCATGATCCTCCTGCCTCAGTCTCCTGAGTCTCTTAAATTACAGGCCTGTGCCACTGCACCCGGCTGTTTTGAGATTCTTTGCCTGAAATTTAAAAAAGAAATCCTGCAGTTTAAATGCTGCAGCAAAATTTATAATTGCTTTAACGTTCTTATTTTGGCTTTAGTTAAAAACATTTAACCAAAATTAGAGACAGACAACTCCATTGTATTTGTTGGTTTTGCAATGAAGCAGCGTCATGATCAGCCTGAGGTTGGTTCATTTAGTTTAAAATACAGTGTATGGACAAAATCTACTGTATGCTTACTAAACCAGTCATCAAAATTTCAGAGATAAATGAGTTAATTAACTGGAGTAAAGGACTGATTTCCTACTTTGTATATGAATGAATGTGTTTATATTCCAGAAATTCATCAGTAAAGTCGGGAATACAGAATATGCTCCATTCAGCAGGGATGGGGAGCTTCCAATGAAGTTTACTCGTACTTCTTTGTAAATTTAAAAAGTTGGTTCTAGGGAATGAAGTTAAATTTATTCTGGAGAGCATCATAATATAAAAATGGATTTCCTGGGGCTGGGGTTTTGGCTCAGTAGTTGAGCACTTGCCAGCATGTGTAAGGCACTGGGTTCAATCCTCAGCACCACATAGAAATAAATAAATGAATAAAATAAAGGTTCATCAATGTCTAAAAATATAAGTAAATGGATTTCCTAACACAAAGAATGACAGACTTTGAAAGTTTGTGATTCATGCTATAGGCAGAAATGTTGAAAGTGCAATTAAATAATTTTATGGGCAAAAAAAATACAAGAAAAAATAAAGATGTCTTCTTCCTCTAATGGTACTCTAGAAATTGTGATACAGGGTTTTGGTATTTTTTTGTTTGTTTGTTTTGGCTTCTTTCATTTTTTTTTCACCAAAAAATCACCTGAGACAATACAGCAATGACAAAGGTATATTTTTTAATGTTTTATTGCAAGATGCAAATCTCTATATTCCTTTCATATGAAACAACTACATATTTTGGTTCAAAGATAAGGATACAAGTGATAATGCAGAATACTGTTTTGACTCTTTAACATACAACTGCTTCAGTGTAATACATCATAGTCCAACTGTGTCCACCCAATAGGAGTCATGTTCTCTATTTTGACTGTGGTGGTAGTTATAGTAGTATATACCTTGGTCAAAAGCCATTTGTACACTTCAAATGGTGCATTTCATTTTATCTAAATGATACTTTAATGATGCTGACTTAACAAAAGAAAAAAAACTGATAAAAATGGTTAAATTGATGGGAGGGTAGTACTTAATAACCATAGTGAATTATTTCATCTTTGACATAATAAACTAATTCTATTATTCTGCTTTCTCACACTTATACCAATTATACTAAAAACAGCTAGATATAATTGATAGCCCATCTTAATTTGGGATTGACAAAGAGCTAGAAGGTACAGAGGAATACTTGGGAAAACTGTCTGTATTAATATTCTAACAGTCTTTTGTATTGTTTGTTCTATTTAGTTATACATGACAGCAAAATGCATTTTGATTCATTGTACACAAATGGAGTACAACTTTTCATTTCTCTGGTTGCACATGATGTACAGTCATACCATTCGTATAATCATACATGTACACAGGGTAATGTCTGTCTCAGTCCACCATCTTTCCTTCCGCCCTCCCCTCCCTTCATTTCTCTCTACACAATTCAAAGTTGCTCCATTCTTCCCTTACCCTCTCACACCCCCATTATGTGTCCATGTCCACTTATCAGAGAAAACATTTGGCCTTCAGTTTTTTGGGGTTTGGCTTATTTCACTTAGCATGATATTCTCCAACTCTATCCATTTACCTGCAAATGCCATAATTTTATTCTTCTTTATGGCTGAGTAATATTCCATTGTGTATATATACCATAGTTCCTTTATCCATTCATCTATTGAAGGACATCTAGTTTGGTTCCACAATCTAGGTATTGTGAATTGAACTGCTATAAACATTGATGTGGCTATGTCACTGTAGTATGTTGATTTTAAGTTCTTTGGGTATACACCAAGGAGTGGGATATCTGAGTCAAATGGTGGTTCCATTCCAAGTTTTCTAAGGAATCTCCATACTGCTTTCCAGAGTGGCTGCACCAATTCGCAATCCCACCAGCAATGTATGAGTGTACCTTTTCCCCACATCCATGCCAACACCTATTGTTGCTTGTATTCTTGATAATAGTCATTCTAATTGTAATGAGATTAAATCTTAGAGTAGTTTTTATTTGCATTTCTCTAATTACTAGAGATGTTGGACATTTTTTTCATATGTTTGTTGATTGATTGTATATCTTCTGTGAAGTGTCTGCTTAGTTCCTTAGCCCATTTCTTGATTGGGTTATTTGTATTTTTGGTGTTAAACTTTTTGAGGTCTTTATAAATTCTAGAGATTAGTGCTCTATCTGAAGTATGAGTGGCAAAGATTTTCTCCCACTCTGTAGGCTCTCTCTTCACATTACTGATTGTTTCCATTGCTGAGAAAAAAGTTTTTTAGTTTGAATCTATCCCATTTATTGATTCTTGTTTTTATTTCTTGCACTTTTTTAAAATATTTTTTATTTTTACAGACTGCATTTTAATTCATTGTACACAAATGGGGTACATATTTTTATTTCTATGGTTGTGCACAATGTAGATTCATACCATTTGTGTAATCATACATGTGAATAGGGTTGATGTCTGTCTCATTCCACCATTTTTATACCCCCCTCCCTCTCATTTCCCTCTACGTAATCTAAAGTTCCTCCATTCTTTTCTTACCCCCTACCTCCCACTCCCATTATATATCATTATCCACTTATCAGGGAAAACATTCAGTCTTTGATTTTTTGGGATTGGCTTATTTCACTTAGCATGATATTCTCCAATTCCATCCATTTATCTGCAAATGCTATAATATGGTCCTAAACCAACGTGATGAAGATTTGGGCCTTCTTTTTTTTTATTTGGTGCAGGGTCTCTTGTCTAATTCCTAGGTCCTTTATCCATTTTGAGTTGAGTTTTGTGCAGGGTGAGAAATAGGGGTTTGATATCATTTTGCTGCATATGATTTTCCAGTTTTCCCAGCACCATTTGTTGAAGAGGCTATGTTTTCTTCATTTTATGTTTTTGGTGCCTTTGTCTAGTATGAGATAACCATATTTATGTGAGTTTGTCTCTGTGTGTTCTATTCTGTACCATTGGTCTACCTGCCTATTTTAGTACCAATACCACGCCATTTTTGTTACTATTGCTCTGTAGTATAGTTTAAGATCTGGTATTGTGATACCTACTGCTTCACTCTTCCTGCTAAGGATGCTTTGGCTATTCTGGGTCTCTTATTCTTCCAAATGAATTTCATGATTGCTTGCTCTATTTCTGTAACATACGTCATTGGGATTTTAATTGGAATTGCATTGAATCTGTATAGCACTTTTGGTAATATGGCCATTTTGACAATATTAATTCTGCCTATCCAAGAACATGGGAGATCTTTCCATCTTCTAAGGTTTTCTTTAATTTCTGTCTTTAGTGTTCTGTAGTTTTTATTGTAGAGGTCTTTCACCCCTTTTGTTACATTGATTCCCAATTTTTTTTTTTTGAGGCTATTGTGAATGGGGTAGGTTTTCTAATTTCTCCTTGGGTGGATTCATTACTTATGAATAGAAATGCATTATATTTATGAGCATTGCTTTTATATTCTGATACTTTGCTGAATTCACTTATTCTAGGAGTTTTCTGGTGGAATATTTTGGATCCTCTAAATATAGAATCTTGTTGTTGGTAAATAGTGACAGTTTGTAACTCAGTCTTTTAAATCATGGGCTTTGCCTTTTGAAATTATCAATTCCCTTGTCTATAAAATGAAGGTACCAGTAGTACCTAGCTCATTCTTCTGAAGAAATGAAATGAAATAATCTATGAAAAGCCCTTACCTTAGAGCTTAGTATTCAGTAAGTACTCAGTCAATATTAACTTTGATCATTTTTCTAATCTCTCCATCTCTATTTCTATATAAAATTGAGAAAAACCAGAGAACATGTGCGGATTCCCTGGAGCAGTGCTCTTAAGCTTTAGTGTGCATTGGTGTCCCCTGCAATGCTTGTCACAACACAGGTTACTAGGCTGCACCACTGAATTTCTGATTTGTTAGATCTAGGATGGAGCTCAAGAATGAGCATTTTGAACAAATTCCCTGATGATACTGAAACTTGGGGGAGGCAGTTATGAATTGTGTCCAACACACACCAATTACAAGAGCTTGTCTGTTCCATAGATTTCTTAATTTGGAAAGAACAATAGTTATGATCCATCAATGTGTACATTTACATTCTGAAGAAAAATTTCAATATTGAAATTTTGCAGAGCACTCATCAAAATATTAGATACTTTAAAAAAAAAAAAGACTTTCCTTAAGCTTTACTTTGCATTCACTCATTGGATGAAAATAATCTAAAAATTATCAAAATTATCTGATATTCTATTTGAGGCATTTAATTACAGTACACTGACACAAAACTGGCATATTTAACTTTATGAAGTTCTGCTAATGGAGTCAGTATAATCACAACCACTGTGTCACTTTTTACTCATGCATAATAATAGAAAATTGAGCGATTAATTTAGAAGAGCAGTCGTTTGATCTAAATAAGTTATATCTTCTAGAATGATATGCAAATACACCTGTTCAGCTGCTCATATCATTGTCTTTGATAATAATCTTCTTACAATAACTACTAACTTTTAGAGTAGATATTGATATTTCTTCAGCAAATTTGTCCACTCGTTACCATGAGGTCAGTTATATTACTATTGCTCCTTTAACATGTAGGTTGAATGTTTCTATCTATGTTCTTGAGAAAGAGAGACTCAATATTTTATTTGCTGTTAAGTATATGCTTTCTTTTACTCTGAAGGTTCATTGCAAAACTGAATGTGATACCAATGAGAAGATCAATAAGCACTGAAAATTTGTAGCATGGCAAAACAACAGTATTAAGAGTGTCAGAATTCTCTTCCTGTCCCCACACTGCTCTGTCACTTTTAAGATTTTTGTAATAAACTAAGAACACCCAGCCAGGCACCTGTAGTCCCAACGACATGAGAGACTGAGACATGAGAATCACAAATTTGAGGCTGTAAGCAACTTAGTGAAGCCCTGTCTCAAAATAACAAATAAAAAGAGCTGGGAATGTGGCTCAGTGATTAAGCACCCCTGGTTTCAATCTGTGGTACAAAAAAAAGATAAGAACACCTTTGGCATTGACATTAGCATTCCTATGCAAGAATCCCATCAGAAATGGTAAATATGAAGGTTCATGTAACACTTCATAAATGAATATAGCAAACATTTATTGAGTGATTACTAAGTCAAGTAAAATATATATCTTCTTTGACTCTGATTTGTTGACTTGAAACAACAGAAAACACCTTCACTTACTAATAGTAGTTTTTGCTAATAATATTAGTAACAAAAACATATACTAAATACTAATGATGCATCAAATACTTTTATGTTCAGTAGTTTATCTCCCTGTCTCATTTCCTTGTCTTATTTCATTTTCTGTTCCAACAGCAAATTTCTCCCTCCCCTTATGAAAAACTTTCCACTGTGTATACAGCAAAATAAGCATTTTGACATCTTTAATTCTGAACTAGATAGCATCTTTTTCCTGCGCAGCCTCACTTAAAGATTTGGAACCTAAGGCATAGAAAAGATTCAACTATTTCTCATGTTATGCAGTGAGGGAAAAATCAGGCTTATTTGACCATGGAAGTCCGACTCCAAAGCCCACACGTTCAATTACTTGACCATACTTCTTCCTGATCCTAGATATCAATTATCCAAGTGTCAAACAATAGATGTTGGTATAAATAGGATAGGGAAATCAAAGGTAACTAAGGCTGCCAGACTCATTTTAAACCTCCTGTGAGAACCACTTTGTGGGTGTTCAGAAATATTTAGAGGATACTTTGAGAAAGAGTAATTTCCTGCTTGACAAATTCTTTGTAATTTGAGCATGAATTTCAAGGGAATGTTATTTGTAACCACAGGTTGGAGAGGGCTGGATTGGATTGTATGGAAATGAATGTGTTTGGATAAGATTATTCCTAAATTTCCCATGTGAGCTAGTTAGTATTCTCTGATTCTATGAATATCTCCCATGGCACCATAAACATTGGATTCAATAGTGTCTTACTGACTGATCGATGCAAATGAAAGAGCAGATGATGTCCTTAAGCCCATGTTCTTAGTTTCTAATAGAAAATGACTCTTTAAATGGCACTTGGCCTTTGATGATCCTCTTATTGCATTCTGCTTCTCAAGGCTGAGCAGAAAAGAAAGTGTCACATCACATCATGTGGATCATATTTAAACATAAAGTCAGGCTGTTGAGAATATGCCATGTGTTCCCAGCTAATGTGGAAAATCACTTTCATCGGGAAAAAAAAATCAAACTGCCCACTGGGTATTGAGCTTGATAATCAGGTTGCAACCTTTTGTTCTGGTTGATTCAGACAGCTGTGCTGGCAGCCAAACAGGAACCTTGGAGAAAGTACTTTTCAGCCGCATTGCATCCCTAATGACACAGGGCAGAACTTTGCAAACCTAAGGTGATTCGAGGAGTTGAAGCAGGCTATAGAAATCTGAGCATCATGGAACAAAAAAAACCTGAGTCACAGTTTTTTACAAACTGCTTGAATCTATATGGGATTATGCCCCTATCAAAGCTTAGCACCCCCCAGGAGCTCTAGGTCCTCTTCCCCCACTTCTTCACAAGTATTTTGGTTTCAGTTATCTCTTCTCTGGCAAAATGGCATGTTTGGCCTCTATTTTGTCACAGTTGGTATGTCTTATTTTCCTCTATGAAATATTTTAAATACACAGCAGCCTATAGTCAATAATATAGCATGTATAACCATGCATCTGCACACAGCTTATCAAAACTTACAATTGTGTCATTATTCCTGATCATATGATCTCCTTATTCCAGATCAAGTGGTGTCTTTTTTTTTTCCCTTGGTACTAGGAAGTGAATTCAGGGGTGCTTAACTACCGCGTCACATCTTCAGTCCTTTGTATTTTTTATTTTGAGACAGGGTCTCTAAGTTGCAAAGGCCTGGCTAAATTGCCACAAATGGCCTCGAACTTGCAAACCTCCTGCATCAGCCTCCAGAGTCGCTGGGATTACAGGTATGTGCCAACATACTTGGCCTTTCTTTGTTGTTTGAAAGAAACTACCTAAAGGGTGTGTTTTCAGCCTGTGTATCCTCATCCCATTCTATTACCTCCTTCATTTTCAAAAAACAAGCACTGCAGTGGTTTTGTATTGGTATGTCCCTGTTTAGTTTTTTATTTTTATTATGCATAATTGTACCCATAATGTATGTGAGGAGATAGGAGTATAGTTGGTGGTAGAGTGTTTATCTTGTGTGAGGCCTTGAGTTCAATCACCAGTACCATAAGCAAACAAAATGCCTCATAAAAAATGTTTGTGTAGAGGTATATGTGTACACACACACACACACGCACATATATACATACACACATGCACATGTATACATACACACACATGCACATGTATACATACACACATGCACATATATACACATGCAAGCACCTATATGCATATGCACACACACAGGCTACGTATCTTTATATATGTTCAGATATTGACTTAATGGCCTTCAAAATTACCCATATGATACTTAAGATTCTGTAGCTTGCTATGTTTCCTTGGCCTTGTAGTTTTTATTTATCTCTGTTGATAAATGTAGCTCCAGTTGATATATTTTGACTGTTTTACAGTACTCTGACTATATCCTAATTTATATATTTTGTTTTATTGCCATTAGAAGTAATACTAAATAATCATTCTTGCATGTATTATCTTGTGTCTATGAGCTAGGAGACCTGTAGTGGATATAAAATAAAAGTTAGAATTGATGGTCATGGTGTATGTATATTTTCATCTGTAGTTTAAGTGTTAGTTTTTCCACATATTTACTCATGTAGTAGGTCAGAATAAAAATTTTTGAAACATTGTTGTAGCTAAAGTTATGTATATTTTATTTTATTTTGATTCTCCTGATTACTATTGGCAACTTGTAAAATGTATATTGACATTATTACCGTACAGCTCTCTAAATTTCCTCTACTTTTTGCTTGTTTTCCTTTTGGGATTTTATCTTCCTTGTTTTCTTTTTTATTTGAAACTTTCCTTAATATTTTCTGGATGCTAAAACTTAGTTATAAGCATAGTGAATTTTATCTCTCAAATTCAAATTTGGTAAAGTCATTGGACTCCAATTTATGAAAATTTTACTAAGTAATATTATAGAACTGTATGTATATGTTGAATGAAATGAAAATAAAACTTTAAAGAAACCAAACAAATAATCAATTTCACCTAATTTATGCCCCTCTCTCAGAGTTATTAATAACTATCTTTTCCTTTTGGATTTGGTGGGACATCCCAGGGGTTGCTCTGGTATGTTGTCTGTCTCATTACAAGGGGTCAATAAACTTGACTTCATCAGATTGTGGATTTGTCCCTGGTGGTCTTTGGTTGACTGGGCAAGGATACTCTGAAATATTGGTGTCCTCCAGGTTCTGTCAGAGCCCTCTTTTCCCTCTGCAGGTTTTCTTTGGATGACATCATTTACTTCCATCCATGTGTTTATCACTCCAAACCCAAAAGCCAAGGCCTTTCTCCTGCTGTGAGGACAACTTCCTCTGGTTGACTTACAAGTTAAGCTTAGAGTTTTCAAATCTGAATTATCTTTTTGTCTGACCTTTTTCTTTGGTTGGAGGGCAACAACAACTCACTTATGTGCTCCAAGTAGAACAAGGCACTGACCATCTCTGCCCATAGGATGGGTGGGAAATATTTCTTACCTGGACCAGGTACTTCTTCAAACTCTATCTTCAAGTTACATCGACTTAATCTGTTGTTTTTCACTTATTCAGTGTCCTAAAACCCTAGAAGGTTGGGAGGATTGGGATTAGGGGAATATAGAAACTGGGCCTTATTTGTTCTGTCCCCTGCCCCATCCCTTCAACAAAGGACTGTACTGGGGGGACCACCTCTCTCCTCCTTCTCCTGGTGTGATCTCTCAGATCCTCTCCCTTGAAGCCCATCCAATTGGTGTTCCCTCCCCACCTCACTCTGCCGTGTCCAGTTCCCAGTCCCTTTTGGTGCCTTGGAAATTTCACAGCCATCTGACTTCATTGATCCTGGAGGCTTTTTCCAGGGGCCAACTCAGATCTCTGCAGAGGGGTAAAATGTGGCCCATTTCTTACTGGGAAGGAGAATGAGTATTGGGGAAGTAAGTTTCCTTTCAGTTCTCCCTTGTTTTCTAATGCTGTTTTTTGTTTGTTTGTTTGTTTTTGTGAGGCTGGGATTTGAACCCAGGAACTTGTGTGTGCTAGAGAAGACCTCTACCACTCAGCTACATCTCCAGCTCTCTCTAGCACTTCTTGAAACCAAGAGCACTTCTACAACTTGAGGGTTTAACTTCCTTGTGAAGGCCCCTCTTGCCACTTCATCCTATTCCAATTCTGCCACATCTCATCTATGGAAAAAGTTTGTATTCTTCTTATTCACAAAACTTTGACCTGACATCTTTTAAAATAATATGGGCTCATCTTCCCCTTTGTTGCCTATTTCAAAGACTTTTTCACATTAGCCAATATTGAATGAACCTGAAATCACAGGTTTCTCCCCTTAGTGGGAGGCTGTCTTCCATATTTCTTGTGTGTATTGTCTTTTTTGTGATGTGGAGAAATTTTAAATTTTACTTTAGTAACATGTATTAAAACATTTTAGTTTGTTCTGTATTTTTTACATTTTATTTGAGAAATCATTTCCTTCTTGAATTTTATAGGACTATTCTCTTGTATTGTCTTTTAATATTTGTAAAGTTTTGCTTGTGTCCATGTAGATCTCTAATATATCTGAAAGGATTTTTGTATTCTATATTTTAGGGGTTTGATAGTTTATGTTGCCATTTCTTCATTTGTTCTTTCATTCATTTATCAACTACTTATTGATCACCTGCCATGTGCAATGCTTGTTTTAGATTCTCATGCCAGTACAGTGAACAACACAGACCAAGTCCTATACAATATGGAAATTAAATTGTGGTGAAGGAACATAGAAACAGAAGCCTCACTGAACAAAGACCTCAGGAGTTAAAGGGAATGAGAAGGGCAGAGTCAGTAGAGGGGATTAGCTCAGAACATGTTGAAAACAGCAAATAGCTAAAGTGGTTAGAGTGGAGTGAGAAGTGAGAGATTAAGAGGAGGTGAATGAACCAGACAGTATTGCCCTATTTACATATATGATTACATGACCAGTGTGGTTCTACATCATGTACAACCAGAAGAATGAGAAGTTATATTCCATTTATGTATGATGTGTCAAAGTGCATTCTACTGGCATGTATAACTAATTAGAAATTTTTTTTTTAAAAAAAAGAAGCACAGGGAAAGAAAAAAAGAGATGATTCTTTAGTCTTTCAGAGATATTTTAGAATTAGCTTGAACTGTTTCATCAAAAATCTGTTGGGATTTTCATTGAAAACATGTTGAAATTACTCATTGTTTTGTCAAAAATTAGCATTATTAGCAATTGGAATGCTTCTATTCATGAGCATGGTGGGTTCCATACACATTTAAATATCATTTTATATACTTTAATGAAGTTTTTATAATTTATACTATGGACATCTTAAAAATATTTACCCCTAAATGCATTATAGTGTTCCTTGCTATAATTAAGTTCTTCTTTCAAAAAACTGCATTTTATAGTAATGTCAGGGTTTAGAAGACAATACTGCAAGGTATGGTATTTTGGCATGCTGAGTACTTGGAACTGAAGATTGGGTATCTCTCTCTGATCTGTTTCTGCCCTCCTTTCCCCCTCCACAAAGTGAGTACAGAAGGCAGAATTCCTCTTCCACAGTGAATCCTTGCAGAAGAATTTCAAATAACTTATGTTCTACTCCATGCTCAAGGAAGTAGAGCATATCACTGCTCATTGATTCATTTATTTAATCATCTATTTATACCACCATGAACTCATGGATATTTATTTTATTCTTTGAAATATAAAGCAACACTACTTTGTTACTTTCATTCTTTCAGCTTTGGCCACTGGGAGCTATCTCAGCTGATTCCTGTGTCTATTTGATATACCCTCATACTTTTCTGTTTAAAGTACTTTCTTACTTTTTGGCACTACAAAGTGCTCTAAATTCATATATTCCTTAACCTAGTCTTAGAATCATCTATTATCCCCAAGGATCCCTGGTTACTTTTATTGTGGAATTGTTCTAGAAAACAGGATCTGAGTATTAGGTATGCTCATTGCTTCTGGGTTGTTGCATTTAGTTCTACCCTGCTGACAGAATAAGGAAATATATGTATATATACTAAATGTGTATATATATATATATATATATATATATACACAATAAATATTTCTATATGTCACCATCTGTATTTATATTAAGCTACATATGAGTTCATATTGATGTCTCCAACTCCAATTCATTACCACATGGACCATTCTAGCCTTGCTTATCTGTCAACTCCCACTCCAACAGTGAGAAACCTGGTTCCCACCATATGCCATCTATTTATTTAGTTGTTCTAATTCCAGTGTATATGCAGAGAAGTTTCACAATTAACTAGTACCTCCAGGGAAAATAACTTCATCCAAAAGAGTACAATATTTGCAGACAGATTCTTTTGCTTTTAGTCTTACAGACTCATGTCCAAAGTTATTTAGATCAGCAATTTTGCCCCCATTCCTTCAGTGAAGTTGTTTTGTACACTTGAAATACAATGAGATTGTTTTATCACATTCTACCTTCCATCCTGGGATCTCTTAGACTGCATAAATGATTTTCAAAATTTAAATACATTAAGTTTTACTTTTTGTCCTGTGAATTTCAATAGGTTTTAATAAGTGCTTGGTGACATGTGTTTACCACTATAATATCAAAACAATTCCACTACCTTGAAAAATTTTCTGAGTTTCATCAATATAGATACTTCTTGACTTACCATGGCATTAGATCCTCATAAACCCATCATAAGTCAAAAATGTATTTATTATACCTAACCTATTAAACATCCTAGCTTAGCAACAGTGTATACTGTACAATATTGTTTACCCTCATGATCACATATCCAAGTGGAGGTCCACCTAGCTATGAGAGAATACTGCACATCTCTAGCCCAAAGTAAAATTTCTACTGAATGTATATCATTTTTGCACCATTGCAAAGTTGAAAAACCATATGTAAAAATATCTTAAATCAGGGATTGTCTGTACAATATTCTCCCACACCTTTCCCAAACTGGCAACCATTGTTTTCTACTGTCTCTATATGTTTGCCTTTCCCAGTATGTTATAAAACAATATACATGTATAGCCTTTTCACCAGGGTTCTTTTATTTATAATATTCATTGAAGATATCCATGATTTCATGACTTGATGTTTCATTTCTTTTTACTGTTGTGTAATATGCCATCATCACATGGATGAACCACAGTTCGTTTAAGAATTTGCCTATTGAAGAATACTTTGGTCACTTCCTGTTTGGGTTCATAAGTAAATATGTAAGCCTCCACATACAGGGTTTTGTGTGGTCTTAAGTTTTTAGCTTATTTGTATCATTTGGAAAGAGTATTTTTAGTTTTATAAGAAACCGATAAACTGTCTTCCAAAGTGGCTGTACCAATTTGGATTCCCACCAGCAATGAATAATAGTTCCGATTGCTTTAGATCCTTGCCAACATTTGATGTTGCCAGTGTTTTGAAACTTAACCATCTTTTATATTCATTTTGTGCGTAGAAATATTTAATTCTAATGGTTTTCACAATTTATATTCCAATATTTTTGAATTTGCTATAGGAACAATTATATGGACAGTAAATAATTTTTTTCTTTTGGTTTCTCTATGTTTCATTTTTTTCATGTACCTCCATTTTGGTGGTGACTAGAGGCAGTGATAGTAAATATCTTTCAAATTAATGGTGGTTTTTAATGTTTCATAATTAGATCCTGAGTTCGTTTTAGCTAGTTTTTTTTTTTTTTTTTTTTTTTTTTTTTTTTGCTGCTGTGACTAAAAGAATTGAGAAGAACAATTTTAGTGGAGGAAAAGTTCATTTAGGGGCTCACAGTTTCAGAGGTCTCAGTTTCTCAGTTTATAGAAGACGGGCTGCATTCCTTGGGGCTCAAGGTAAGGCAGAACATCATGGCAGAATAGTGTGGCAGAGGGAAGTAGCTCACAGGATGATCAGGAACCTGAGAGAGACTAAGCTCAGCTCAACATATATATACCCAAAGGCATGTCCCCAATGACCCATCTCTTCCAGTCACATCCTATACACCTTCAGTTACCACTCAGTTAATCCCTACCAAGGAATTAATTCACTGATTGGGTGAAGGTTCCCATAACCCAAACATTTCATCTCTGAATGTTCTTGCATTTTTTTTGCACATGAGCTCTTCGGGGACACCTCACATACAAACCATAACAATGAGGTGTTGGCGAGGATGTGGTGAAAAAGGAACACTCATACATTGCTGGTGGGGTTGCAAATTAGTGCAGCCACTCTGGAAAGCAGTGTGGAGATTCCTCAGAAAGCTTGGAATGGAAACACCATTTGACCCAGCTATCCCACTCCTTGGCCTATACCCAAAGGACTTAAAATCAGCATACTACAGAGATACAGCCACATCAATGTTCATTGCTGCTCAATTCACCATAGCCAGATTGTGGAACCAACCTAGATGCCCTTCAGTTGATGAATGGATAAAGAAACTGTGGCATATTTATACAATGGAATATTACTCCGCAATGAAGAATGATAAAATTATGGCATTTGTAGGCAAATGGTCGAAATTGGAGAATATCATGCTAAGTGAGATAAGCCAATCTCAAAAAACTAAAGGACGAATGATCTCGCTGATAAGCGGATGAGGACATATAATGGGGGGTGGGAGGGGCTAGCATTAGGTTTAGGGTTAGGTTTAGAGTTAGGCTAAGGAGAGCGGAAAGAATGAAGGAAAGAAGTACTGTGTAGAGGGAAAAGAGGGGTGGGAGGGGTGGGGGGGAGGGGAAAAATAAAATAAACATCATTACCCTATGTAAACATAAAAAAAATTTAAAAAAAAATGATGTTGACCATGGGCTTAGCATAAATAGCCTTTACAATGTTCAGGTATGTTCCTACTATCCCTATTTTTTCTAGTGTTTTGAGCATGAAGGGGTGTTGTATTTTGTTGAACGCTTTTTCTGCATCAATTGAAATAACCATATGATTCTTATCCTTAAGTCTATTGACATGATGGATTACGTTTATTGATTTACGGATGTTAAACCATCCTTGCATTCCAGGGATGAACCCCACTTGATCGTGGTGCACGGTTTTCTTAATATGTTTTTGGATACGATTTGCCAATATTTTGTTAAGGATCTTTGCATCTCTATTCATCAAGGATATTGGTCTAAAATTTTCTTTCCTTGATGTGTCTTTTCCTGGTTTGGGTATGAGGGTGATATTAGCTTCAAAGAATGAGTTTGGTAGGGTACCCTCCTTTTCTATTTCCTGGAATACTTTGAGAAGTATTGGAATGAGTTCTTCTTTGAAGGTCTTGTAGAACTTGGCTGAGAATCCGTCTGGTCCTGGGCTTTTCTTGGATGGTAGGTTTTTAATGGTTTCTTCTATTTCATTGCTTGATATTGATCTGTTTAAATTGTGTATGTCCTCCTGGTTCAGTTTGGGAGGAGCATATGTCTCTAGAAATTTTCATCCTCTTTCTAATAGGGAATCAGGAAATAATTCTATTTCATTTCAAGGGAACTCACAAATTTTTTGCCTGTTAAGTGATAAACACTACACTAGAGATTCTGCACATCAAATTACAGACTATTAGAGAAGAACAGTCTATCAGTATCTTAGATGGTGAAGGAACTAAACATCAAAACTGTATCATATCTGTTTTCAATCTCTGGACTTAGATATTTTCCTTTCAATTCAAAGTTGAGATAATGGGGGTGGGGCAGGGAAATGGGGGTGAGGCCTACGGCAAAAATATGAGCAGTATAAGACAAGGAAAATAATAAGAATTTAGAAAGAAAAGTCTTCATCTAATACTAATTTTTCTGCAGAAACAGGAAGATATTTTAGAAGAGTTAAAAAAAAATTTAGGCCTAGGGTAGAGAGCACTCTCCTTGCATGTTTGAGGCCATGAGTTCAATTCCCAGAAACACACACACACACACACACACACACACACACACACCAGCCATTTATAGATGAATAGGTAAGCAAAATGTGGAATATAATACAAGGGATTATTATTCAGTCTCTAAAAGTAATGAAGTTCTTGTACATGGATGAAACTTGAATATATACCAAGTGGAATAAGTGAGACATAAATGAACAAATATTGTATGATTACACTTATATGAGTAAAATAGTCAATTATATGACTATAAAATAGCTAAATTCATAGACAGAAAATAGAATCATGGTTTCCATGTGTTGAAGGGAAGTGGAAATGGGGAATTATTATTTAATGGATACAGAGTTTTAGTTTGGGAAGATGGAAAAGTTCTGGAGATGAATGGTGGTGATGGTGTTTTTTTTTTTTTTTTTTTTTTTTAAGAGACCCAAAAACCAATCAAGATTTTTTTTAATGGAGTTGAAAAAGTGGAGGGGGAGTGGGAATTCTGAGAATGGAGCAGGGAGGTTCTTAACTACTGAGTCCCAAGGCCCAGGAGCAGGACCTTCCTCTGGCTCTCCCCAACTTGAGAAAGCTTCAGGGTCTTCAGGGAACCAGGCAGTGTCCTCTGCAAGGGCCTCCAGGAGGTGGGCCAAGGGAGGGAGGCAGCCTCTTCAACTCAGCATCTTGGCATCTCATAGGCAAAGACATTCATAGACTGAAGTTGAAAGGATGGGAGAAAAATAAATCACTCATATGGATTCCATGAACAAGCAGGGGCTTCCATCTTCATGTCAGATAAAGTGGACATATGTTGCAGCAATTCCATGGTCTCCTTGTGTTCATCCAGTTTTCTGTATTGCCTCCACAGCTAGATGGACACTGTGAAAAGTATTGCCAATGGAAGCTACACTCTGTTGATGGACATTTACATTGTTTTCAGTATTTTACTATTACAAATAAAGTTGTCATAAAAATTCAAAAAAAAAACCATAACAATGTTTGGGTTTTTTCCCTCTAAGATACTTACTGACACACTCTATTGGATTAAAAAGATATTCTCAACCTGTAGTTTTGTAAAATAGGTTTTTGTCACGAAAAGATGTTTAATTCAATAAATCATTTGTATCTAATGAGGCTTTCAGATAAATTTTCCTGTATCTATTAACATAGTGATTAAAGGCACTAAATTTTCTAATGATAACCATTTTAAATTTCCGGAAGAAATTCAATTTATCATGGCCACATTTTAAGTATACTACCGAAGTGTTGATATTTTATTTAGAACTACTATTTCATTTATGTGCATAAATATGTTTGGCCTTAAATGTTCTTTTCTCTTACTTTCCTTGTTAGATTTTAGTGTAAAGTTTTATTAGTCTCACAAAAGGTTATTTGGTGTTTTGCTGCTATTTTGTCTATACTTTGAAATTTGTGTAAGATTGGCACTTTCTTATATTTAAATATATGGTGGAATACCCTTATTAATTATTCTGGTCCTAAAAGAAAATTTATGGATATGTAGATTTAAAAATTATTGATTCAATTTATTTAACACTTACATGTATATTGAGAGTCTTTAAAAATGTTGAAACTATTTTTAAAATTTAGATTCTTTAGGAAATTTTCCTTTCATTCTAAACTGTCAAATATAGGAGCATAAAGTTGTTTATAATTCTTTATTATGGGTCACCTGAAATCTATATATGCCTTCTGTCTTTCCATTCCTATTATTATTTATAAAGTAAATTTGGACAAAGGTTTGTTCATTTTGTTACAGCAATTAGTTTTCAGTTCTGTTCTTTCTTTTTTGTTTGATTTTTTTTCTAAGTCCCTGCTGTACTTACTTTATTTTATCCTTCTCTCTAAAGACTTTAATTTTATTCTATTTTTCTTTCCCTTAATGTCCAAGTTAGATACTACAGCAGAGAAAGCTAGCTTCCCACCAAAGTTTTGTATTCTTTTTTCCATAGTGTGAAGTTGTTGCTGACATGTGTCTACCTAACTAGGGACAACATTAAATTGTCACCCATATGTATAGTTCCTTCCAATGAAATGTCAACAGAAGTAATGGGTTTCACTCTTGGACCAATGAGGTGAACTATCAGAGTCAGGGTTCACTGCACACTATCCCTTTGTGTTCTTTCCAATAGCAGTTCTCTGACACCAACTGGCTATCAGGTAACTCAATTCAATTCTGACACTAAATATCAAGAGTTAGTGTAGACATCACAGGTTAAGAGACTTAGTCCCACAAGAGAGCCCCACTTCAGACTCCAGCTACAATCCCAAGTTCCTAGGTTACCTGCACTTCTGTCTGGCTTGGCTACAAATTTAGGGGTTCCCACATTCCCACTTCATGTTTGATGATTTGCTAGAATGACTCATGGAACTCAGGAAAATTCTATACTTACAATTACTGATTTATTATAAAGAATACAAATGAATAGCCAGCTAAAGAGTTTACAGGAGAAGAGGAAAAAGAGTCCTGAACATAAGGACTTCTGTTTCTATGGAGTCAGGGTATGTACCCTACCAATACATTGATATATTCACTAACCAGGAAATTCCTTCTGTCACATTATTTCAAAGTTTTTCTGGTCCTTCTTTCTTCTTCAGGGGCTAGCTAGGTTGTAAAGCTGAAAGTCTCACCCTTCTAATCACATGGTTGGTTCCTTTGGCAATCAGTTCCCCTCAGGAAACTACCTAGTGTGACCTCTAACACACTGTGTCAACTCATTAGCATAAATTCCAGTATGGATCTAAAAGAGTTGCTATGAATAACAATAGACCCTCAGAAAATTTCAAGGGTTTTAAAAAACTGGGATGAAAATCTGAGTACGCTTTTTTGTTTGTTATATTACACTTTATCAACAGGCTGAAGGAAAATTGGAATTACAAGATGGTGAGGGGTTGGAGAGATAGCTCAGTCGGTAGAGTGCTTGCCTTGCAAGCACAAGGCCCTGGGTTCGATCCCCAGCACCCAAAAAAAAAAAAAAAAAAAAAAAAAAAAAGATGGTGAAACTACAACAGGGACTTAGAGAGACTGGTGTTTCTAAAAGCAGAGACTCTACTTAGGCCTGCAGTTACTCTATGGGTAACTGAAAGCAAGATAAAGTGTGACATCTCTGTCTTCATTTGTATCCATCTCTTTTAGGACCTTAAACTTTGTGACCTGCTCAGTTCTGCATGTATGCATGTTCATTATTTAACGAGTGTTCATCTAAACACTAATAATATAAGACTTATTAGATCTAAATTTATTTGTAACCTGTTTTGTTCCCCTTTGAGGTTGAGACTAGATTTGCAGAAGCTTTCATTTTCTATTTTTGTAGCATCAGATCCTTGGAGTGGCACTAAAAAGCTTTTAGAAACAGTGAAAAGCAAGCACATGACCAGATGATGAGGCAGTCCACCCTAAGCAGGAGCAATTGCCCACTTCCAGGATCTCAAGTCTGACAGATAAACATCCTGAGCAGCAAGTGAAAATTGCTCCCTCAAGCAATAAAACTTCTCTGGAGTCATCCCACAGAACCAGAACTGAAAGAATGATCAACCAAACCACAATTTGACCAAGACTTTCATTATACATACCTCTTGCCTCCTGCCCCAATTCTTCCTCTATTTAAATCTACAGCTCCTGTGAGCATCCTAAAGACAGAACTGAGATGCTTGATCTCACTTTGCCTTCCCAATATACCCTATTGATTAAAATTCCTGTCTTTCTTTTCATCATTACCTTTTCTGCTTGGTTTTTGGGGTGAGTGGCTAGATGTGGTTTGCTGGAACCTCTGCAGTCAGGCCTCTGATTTAGGACTCATGTAATGAAACCACAAGATTTAATCATCAGGGAGATTCAAAGTCACTTCTTGAAGGAGAGCTGTCAGAACTGATTGTATGGTCATATAAGTGAGAAATAAAATCTATTTCGTTAAGGAACTTTGATTTGAGCATTGTGACAGCATCTAGCATTTACTTACATTGACTAACTCATATATAAACTCAATTTTTCTGCCTTTATTTTTTGGCTAAAATAAACAATTTTGACTAAATTTCTGAAGACAGACTTTGGGGTGAACACAAAAGGAGAAAGTTAGGGAGGAAAAGGGAGAGCCATAGAAATAAAAGCCTACATTTTGCATAAAATAAGCATCATAAATGTGTGTGTTTCTAAAAGCAGTCTCAAAATACATGAATGAAAAATTGACAAAAGTAAAGGAGATAGAAAAACGCGCAAATTTTGTTGGAGATTTAAAAATGTTTCTTTAGTCGATATAAGATCATCAGTGGTGAATACAGTTGTTAGAAGACCTAAGAATATTATTAACTATCCTGACCTAATTGATATTTATGCATTATATTCTAAAGAAGAATACACTTTTTTACAAGTATATATTTCATATTCACCAATATAGAAAATATGTCTGGCCATAAAACAAGTCATAATAAATTTATAAGGTTTGAAACCAAGTAGAATGTGATCTATTCTCTTAACATAATGAATTTAAAATAGAAACCTATAATAACAGAGACCTAAAAATCTCAAATATTTGGAAATCAGTGGCATACTTCTAAGTATTCTGAGGGTCAAAGAAGAGGTAAGAATTTAGAACATATATGATAATAGACATAATAGATATTTATAGCAAAATTAAAGTAATGTATGTGGAAATTCATGTATTATATTTATAAAGTATTATAAATACATAAATATATAAAGTATTATATAGTGGTGTATAGATATTCTGCTATAGCTATAAAATATATGAGAACTTTTGTTCCTTTAATTTTAATTTAGGCATAAATATTTATATTTATTATCTCATATTCTTTGGTACCTGAGATATTTAGAAGTTTTTTCTAAAATTTCCAAATAAGAAAATATTATATAGTACAAAGTCCTATGTTGACATATGCTTTTGGATCCTATACATGTTCAATTTTAATAAATGTTCCGTTGTGCCTGAAAAGAATTTACATTTCTAAATTATATATGCCAGATTCTATGGATGGATGTAGAAGCATTTTATGTCTGTGTTTCTGATATCCTGTAAGCTAAATACATGTATATTAATGTTAACTTTTATAATGATGCAGTACATATATAAATTTATCCTTTCTATCTTGTCAATTTTTGCTTCATATTTTGTATTACACTACTGAATACATACAAATTTGGTATTGCTATAGTTTCTGGAAATTTTTAATTTAATAATACACAGGGTTCCTAGTGTATATTCAAATAATGTCTCCTGTCCTAAGATGTATTTGGTCTGTTATTAATTTATACACACCACAATATGTTCACTATTTGCTAGGTTTATCTTCTTCATCTTTTTTTAGTTTTGCGCTCTTCTATGTTTGAGGGTGTCTCTTATAAATGGCAAAAAGCTGAATTTATCAATCTAAGAATCTATCTTTTAACTAACAAATCTGATTCATTTAATATGATGTGATTACTCTTATTTTGATTCACTTCTAAGCTTCCTATAGATCTTGTATTTTCTTTCATTCTCCCCCTGTCTTTCCCTGCCCTCTCTTATATAATCATAATCTCTTTTTTTCCTGTACTTTCTTCTAGTTTGGAAGTGATACATTCTAATTTTGATAGTGGTTTGATGAGCACTCAAACACCACTAACCGTTCTTGCACAATATTACAATATTCATTTTCTCTTCAGATATGTTACTTTCTAGTACTTTTATCTCTACCCTATTCAATTCCTACAAATTAGAGTCCATTATAATGAAAATAATTATTTTATTATTTTCTGTTTCAGAGCAAGGCTATGCAGGGAATTGAAGCAACAGCAGAAGTCCTTGGTCGCTGGTTCTGGTTCTTTATGACCACCGTGGAGGGATTTCAGTTGAGTTGTTCAGAGTGGCTAGCAAGAGTTTATGATAAAGAAAGTAGGTATGGGGCTGGGGAGATAGTTCAGTTGGTAGAGTGCTTGCCTTGCAAGTACAAGGCTCTGGGTTCAATCCCCAGAACTGCAAAACAAAACAAAACAAAAAAAAGAAAGTGGGTATGGGTGTTCAAGATAGGCTGAACAGTGTGCCTTAAGGAAGTCAATGTGTCCCTCACAGAATTGGAGCTTTTAAGGATTTTTAAGTCCATTTGTCCCTAGCCCAACTCCTCATACTCCCTTAATTCTTTTATTGCCTTTTGGATAGGTCTCAGCACACTTTCTTTGTAAAAGTCTTTAAGTCCTGGTCACAGGGGTGATTGGGGCAGTTTTAACAGTTTCATCGATGGGTGGTCCTGGTGACCTGGTTCAAGACATGGTTTGAAAACAGTAGTTTTTTTAAGGGGTTATAATTAACTGTTGCTGAAGATGAGGGAGACTAATACACCAGGCCTCAATTTTCTGAAGCCTGTCTACTTCAGAAGGTTCTCCGTGGTTTTAAATGATAACTTCCTCAAGGGGTTAGAGTTATCTACAGCTTGGGGGAAAGTTGGGCATTCCACCTCTCATTTTCCAAATGCTTGCCTATTCTGATAAGGTTCCCTGCAGTTTTATTTTTATGGCTTGTGTTTTTTTCATAATTCATTTGCCTACTGTTTGCTCTTCAGTGTCCTTTCCCCTACCTGCCTGTTTTAGTCAACTTTTTCATTGCTGTGACCAAAGGACCTGTCCAGAACAATTTTAGAGGAGAAAAGTTTATGTGGGGCTCATGGTTTCAGAGGTTTCTATCTTTAGACAGTCTAGATAGTTAGGTCCATTCCTTGGGTTCAAGGTGAGGCAGAACATCATGGCAGAAGAGTGTGGTAGAGGAAAGCAGCTCACATGACCATCAGAAAGCACAGAGAGACTCCACTGCCAGATAAAAAATATATACCCCAAAGCCACAGCCCCAATGCCCCGCTCCTCCAGCCACACCCTACATGCCTACAGTTACCACTTAGTTAATCCCTAGTGGGGATTAATTCACTGATTGGATTATGGCTCTTATAACCCAGTTATTTCGCCTCTGAATGTTCTTGCATTGTCCCACATGTGAGCTTTTGGATGACACCTAATAATTAAACTATAATACCACCTGTTTATGCATAAATAACCTACCTACTACCTAACATTTTTTTTGTAGGGAATACTTAGACATGTTTACATGTTTTTTGTATTTTGTTTCTCTCTCACAAATCTAATTTTGCCTCTCTGAAGCATATATTTAGCAATTTTTAAGCAATAAATTATTAGTGGTAACTTTTAATCTTTTACTGGCATTGTTTCTTTAACATTTTTAGTCTTGATTGATAAATCTAGATGCTTCTAGGTTATATTAGATTACATATTTTAGATTGATATTATTTATTATATGCAGCCTTGTTATCTCAGTTTCTTTATGTACCTTATCACTGAAACCTTCCCTAACCCCTCTGAGCTAGTATGTTTGCACTGTTGACACTTGAAAACAATACCTCAAACAATGACACTTTGACATTCTGAGCACTTTCAATTAAAGGAAATTGAAAGAACTTAGACGCGCATCCCAATAATCAAGGACTTTCTGACTTTCTCCTGTTTATGCCTCCAAGCAGAGAATGGAACTCTCTCACTCTGACATTCCTTTATCTGAAGCATCTCCAGAAGAAACAGGATTGCTTCCTTTCCTGTTCTGGAGATTTTATTAGCCAGGCAAGATTAAACTTAGATAACTGAGAGGAAGACAGCAATGTTACCACTCCTAGATAGACTTTTGTCACAAGTTATTATTATTCGGTCCCATTCAGCTTCCAAAGAGAATCATTTATAAACTATCATCTATTCTTCAGGCCTATTCAACTTACCTAAAAAATAATTTACTACTTCTCAAAATTGAGTACATCCCCCATCTCCCTGTCCTTTATGAAGAGAACATATATGCTTCTAAACCTAAGTTATTAGATACCTTTCTGTGATGCTCCAATACTCATTATTAAATTTATAAGTGTTTTTTTTCTTGTTAATATGCCAATTTATCTCAGTAGATTTAAAGAATTAAACTTTTGGGGAGATACCTTGCCTGCCTTTACTCAACAGTATTTCCTTTCTCTTTGACACTTATCACCATTAGTATTCTTTTTATTTCCTTATCTATTCCCTGATTTTCCCACTAGCAATGCAATTTTCCCACTAGGATATAATTTTCCTATAGGCTTGGACTCTGTTTTGTTTACTCATGCATTCCCAAAACCTGTACCAGTGGCAGGCACATAGTAGAAAATCAGTATACAGTTCTTGAATGAATGGCTAAATTCTGTTTGTGCTCCTAAGAAGTCTACTGGCAGTCCAGTTGTCATTCCTTTTCTTTCTGGTTGCTTTTATAATCTCTTTATCCTTGGTGTTCTACCTTGTAATTATAGCTTGCCTTTAATATGTAACTTTCCCACTGTTCTTTACTATAGCTCTCCTTTATTTCTTTTTTTTCTTCAGCACTTTCTGTAACTCAAATATGTGATTCCTCATAACTTATTAAATTATGGAGATATCTGTGATATGTTGTCTCTTCAAAATATTGTCTTTTCCCCTTTCTTTTTCTTCATTCCTTTTGTACTCCTTCGAGATGTGTAGTTGATCGGCTAATTGAGCTCCTCATATCTCTTAATGTCTTTGTCATAAGTTCTATTTATCTCTGCAATGAATTTTGGTAATGTTCTAAGACTAGAATATGTTTTCTATTCCCTGAATTCACTGTGTCTAATTTGTTATTCACATTCTAGTTTTATTTGTACTGTGGTCACTTTTTCACTTAAAAATTCAATTTATTTATATTTAATATCACTTTTATTTGCATAGTGGTGTTTCTTACTTTTTATATCTTTCATTAATAAATCTTTAATTCCTTGGAGCATACTCTTTTGTAGGAGCTGATAATTGTTTTTGAAAGTCTGATCATCCTATTTGTTATATAAGATGGATTTTCACCATGGTAAATTATTTTCTTATTCATTCCATATTTTTCCATTCTAACTTTATACCTAATAAGTAATTTTCTGTGATAAACCTGTTACATGAATTGAGACTATATGCCACAGTGGTTTTGCATTTGTGTTTTACAAGTGCCCAATAATTATAATGGGGCATAGGTTATAGTAATATCCCAGCTTAGTGATTCCTATGTCATGTATATAGTACATATTTAAATCTGTAAACTGCATGTGTTTTTGCCTTATGTTCCCAAAAGCTCAAAGACTGATAATCTTCCTTATTATCTTTCCTAATATTGACTGGATTTTTTCTACTTTATCCATTCAGTGAGTTTATTATAACCCTTGATGTTTCCAATCA
The DNA here is from genome assembly GCF_902686445.1 of Sciurus carolinensis. Lineage (NCBI taxonomy): Eukaryota > Metazoa > Chordata > Mammalia > Rodentia > Sciuridae > Sciurus > Sciurus carolinensis. The sequence continues at coordinate 94,239,944 of NC_062232.1, forward strand.
GAGGTTCCTAAGCTTTTTATATAATACTGTGCTTAGAAAAATCATAACATTCCACTACACACTAAGATAAGTCCCTCCATACTATAGTTAAGAATCTCTGGTCTTAGTATATAAAGATCTTTGTTCTAATTTATCATCTTGAGAATGGACAAGCATGGTTATGATAGCCCATATTTCTCTTTTTTCCCCAATCTCATGGTAACTACAGTGTCACCTTATGTGCCTAGAGTTTTAGTTTGCAGTTTATTCATTTATTGTTATTCCTTGTCATTTTTCTGTTTCTTTTGAGCTCAACCATGTATTTAAAACTTGACATTTCCATGTATTTGCAGTGTGAAGGGTTTGGGTTAATTTTATTCAAAATATTGTTGTTACAATAAGTTACTCCTTCTCTTCAACCCACTCTAATTTTCTCTGATCAATATCACTCCACTATAGTTACCTTTTCAAAGTGTAACAGTTGTTTGGACTATGTTGCGCTGAGGCTTTCCTTCCCCATCATAAAAATTCATGACAGTATCCCTAAAACAAAAGACAAGTTAACAAGAAAAGAAAAAAAAAATATTTGATTCATAGTTTCATGTGATGTGGGAGCTTTCAAATGAAAACTTAAAGACTTGGGGTGAACAACCCATTTCTATGCTTATGTTCAATGAAACATGGGCAGTGGTGTAGAATGTAGTTGGATGAAAAAAAGTTGTCAGTTAATGGGAATAGACTGGGAATAACCAGAAAGTCTCGTCTATTCAGAATCTTTTTAACCCCTTTGTTGTAGCATATCTTTCTTTCAGGTGTGGGACAGAACACCTTCTGTAATAAAGATCTTAGGACCTACAACCAAACAAGGTAGGTTCAGAACATTTCTTTATGACCAACTCATACAGAAAAATGGGGGGATGTTAGAGCAATATTATCAGACTGTATAGCAGTCTTTGAGTAACAGGGATTCTGGTTTCTATGACTCACCTTGGGGAAGAATTATAGTTTAAATGGTTTCTCTTAGGAGAGAATGAGGAATAAGAGACAGGAGAGCAGAGAAGGACTTTGCTTCTGAGACCTTCATTTTCTAGAACCCAACACTTAAACATGTATTTCTTTTGCCTATTATATGTTGGTTGCAGGGAAGAAGCAATCCTGTACCATACCCTGTTCATTTTAGTATTCAGTCTAAAATTAAACTCCTCTCTGGAATATTGTCATTCCTGTAGCAGAAGAAAAATAGGAAGTACACATTCTCACAGATGATGTGAGAATATTCAACCCCCTACCCCATAGGAAGAGCCATAGCAGAGACTGTAATGAGAAGAAGATAACATTTTGAAAAGTAACTTAACATCCCACAATCTAAAATACTAGGTTATGTTCTCTGCTGCTAGTTCCCCTAAATACATTTCAGTCCTCTTCTTAACCAATATATCACTATTATTTGACATAGGACACCTGTTTCCTACTTAAAACAGTTGATTACATGGTTTTCCTCAGTCCATATTTTTCTGATTTTACTTTGGTAGTTAGAATGTATGTGATAACTGATAGAATGGAGCACTGTAATGATTACATTTTTAAATTCTCATATATTAAAAAAATCATAAACTTACCTTTATTATTCTAAGAAAACCACATGCAATTCTTTCTTTTACTGTTGGATCAATGAATTAGAAATCAGCAAGCTGTCATGTTAATAACATCATTCTTAGTAATGTCTGATTTTTACCATGGAAATAGGAACTATATTCAAAGTTCTTAGTCCTATGTTAAAAGTTGTATAAATAATCTCAATCTATCTTATTTGTCCTTTTCATTTAAAATCAAGTCTTACGTTAATGGCACATTTGAAACCATCACTTAAAGTGATTTCTTTTGCTCCCTCAGTAAATGTAAACTCAGGAGGAGTTAAATAGTTTTAAGACCACAAAATAACACAGATTTTAAATAGTCATAAGTCCCAGGTTATGCACCTTATCTGACAAAGTGAAAAATATAGTTCTTTCAAAATACATTGTGTAAAATCATGCAAGATTTAATCTCATTGTCACAAGCATAAACATATTTCTCTTTTCACAATGTTTTGCTAAATAATCCATTGCTGGAGATTCTGCTATCTTGGAGATCTTTCTGGAAAATCAACAACCACACACTGGTTGATATTTTGAGACTAAAATCATTACTTCTTAGAAAAATATAGAATAGATATTCTTGAAGTCAAGAGTATTGCCATTACTCATTAAGAGCAAACTTTATCTCTTCTTCTCTGTTTTCCATATGCATAAAGTGAAGGAGTTGAGTTAGATGATCTCCAAAGCCTTTTTTAGCACTTTCTGCCTTACTGGCTATAAAAGTACAATGACTTTTATGGTTATTTTTTAAAAGCTAAGTCACATTGGCTATGAATGGAACCATTGTTCCTCCTAAATGACATGTCCCAGATTCCCTTTCCTGGACTTATTCTCTGATAGTCAAATTCTATGGGAATAGCATCATCATTGTGGCTTGAAAATGCCTTTCAATTGCCTAATTTACAACCAACAATTTGACTGTAGAGAATGGAGCACTGTCTTCCTGCATATGCTCATTTAATACATTAAAAAACATAAGACACAAGGCACCTAAGAGATGGAAGAGTGTCATTGAATGGGTATTTACCTGATTATTAGGGGACTTAGTTTTAGTCCTGTCACTTACTATTATATGACTCAACCTAGTCAATAACTGCCATTAAATAAGGGGATGGGGATTGAGAAGACCCTTTTAGCTATAAAATTATGCAAACTGTGTCACACAGTGGCTCCCATTTTATATTGAAAAAAAAAAACATAAAAGCAAAGTTGGAAAGTCAAATGTAATAATAGGTCTGCACATATTTAGACTTTTATGGCCCTTATATCTCCAGCCTTCTACAATTTTTGAAATTCCATATCCATTCATGTTTATCTCATTTATTTCCCTGGCATTTTTAAAACATTTATTTATTTTCTGCTTTACATAAGTAACATAATGACTAACATTTTATATGTTCAGTAGGAAAAATTTTATGTTTTATTTTAGGTTTTTGATTGATTTACATTCACTTAGATCATCTTTTATTTTTGTTTAGACTTTGTAATAAACTGTTTAGATTGCTTTTGATTGGTATAATCCATAAATTTTATCTGAATCTGTTAAGCAAGTTTAGACCAGCTGTGAACTGATTAGCTTTCAACAATCTGCTTCCCTTACAGCTGCCTGTGACAGAGGCACAGCTGTAATTATGATTAGTGATGAGGTGAAGGTAGAGAATTGTTAGGGAAATTTCAGGCATCATGAGGATGCCTGACGAAGCTATTTCCTACAGAAGCTTGAAAATAAGTAATGTCAGGAAACACAATGATGAATGAAGAGAAATATAGGAGATAAATTAGATATATATATCAAAAACTTTTAAGCCTAGATATGCACAAAGACATTCATATTAGAAGAAGAATTGTATTTTCAGAGAGCAATACCTCTGCTTGGTGGAACTTTCAGAAAAGCTGTTTATAAAATTGATTGCAAACCCAAAAATGACTAACAGTGGATATCATCCTTATTACTGGCAATGAAATTGTCATAATGTGATTCTTGTCTATACTGAAATACCAGGTTGCTTTAGCTGATAATTGTTGAATTATTATTTTCCTTATTTCAACCATTCCTAAGCTATGCAAGGTTCAACTTTGAGTGTTTATAACATGCTCATATGAGAAAAACTACAGAGGCAAAGTATACATTTATGTAAACAAAAACATCTGGCTGCCTCACTCTGAGGAAAACCCTTGACTTTTTAATGAAACCAGGAGGAGTCGGTAATGTACAGAAGTGCCACTAGTAATGATGGAGGGCTAAATTCAAATCTTAGTTTCAGTATTTACCGGCTATGTGACCTTTACAAATTGCCAACTACTTGCCCTAATTCTCAGTTTTCTATTTTGTAAAATGGACATACTAATATGGTCTTTAATATGGTCTCTTCCCAATTGGATCATAGGAAATAGATGAGTTAATGCTTTAAAATAATCAGCTGATATTGTGTTACATTGGGGCTCAGGACCATCACCCCAAAATATAACTATAGGGGATCAGAATTTATGCTATGCCAAAATATACTTTCTTGGCATATTTTGAGATGGTTATTTTGAAAAACTGATGATACAAGAGTAAATCTGAAAAACTGCCTTTAGTAAAATAAATGTATACCTATAAAAGAAATTTTCATGAGTAAACAGAAGAGATTTGCTCCAGACAACTTTTACCACACCAGAGACTTTTATCTGCATAACAAGACAACTTTTATTCACCATACATTTCCTTCTCTTACCTTCTCATAACTTTTTCGTACCACCTTCAAGAAGACCTAAATCCCTATTCCCTCTCTGTAGCTCGGGATGCTATATAAGCTTCAATCATATAAGCCTTCTTCAAGTATCATATTTTGGGGGACTGTGTGTATGCATATAATTAACATGGTTTTTCTCCTGTTAATCTGTCATGTCAATTTTATTTATCTCAGTCAAAGAACCCAGGAAGGTAGGGGAAAGCCATTTTCCCCTCCCCTACCATTATAATAAATTTGAGCCTATTGTTACACTTCCTTACATAGCAAACAGTTTCTAAGGGCAGTACCACTGGCCTGCTTATTGATTCTTTCCACTAATGTAGAAAAAATCTAGTAAGACAAAAGCATTTAGGGAGACACTATAAATAATCACACCTATAATATCAAATAAACACAATGTGAATTTAAAGGAAAACGCAAGATTTAACTACAGGCTTATTCTCTTTCTGTATGAAAAGGTTTGATATTAGGTCACCTTTTAAAATTAATAATAGATATCCTTCTGGTGGCAGGGCAGGAGTAGGCAGATTTGAAATCTGAGCTCTGAATACAAAACAGGTGAAGAGAGACAGAGAAGAAATACTCAAGAGCAGGGACAAGTGAGAAAGGTGATGAGATAGATATGAAACCCAATAGTTAAGAAAAAGTTTGGATCACAAAAGCACTAAGAGGAAAATCTAATTTTGAGAACTTGTTCACAATCCCCTAAAAATAAATGTCCAAGATAATTCAAATTGTGGAAATGGCAAATTTTATAGATATAGCCAGAGCTACTTCCTACCAATTTTATTTAAGCTGCCATGATTCAACATAATCATTTTATAATACATGAAGCAAATATGTGTTCTATATTGATTGGCAGAGAATTCTTTCACTTGTGTGTGTTTTCTGAAAGCACTTAGGATAAATATTACATATTGTTCAAATAGCAGTTCTATTTTAAAATTAAATGTAGAAATAAAAAGTGCATTAATTTGTATGGCTTTGCCTTTGAAGGGACCTCAAATAGCAAGCGAACAATGTCATCTACATAGGAATGATGATTTCAAATTGTAGCATGAAACTGCCTGTTAAAAAAATGCCTCACTTGGTTGAATTCATTTGTTAGGTTGTGAAGGAGCAGACCACAGATGAGAAAATATTTTTAAAGTTTAAAAAATTCTACATGAGCAAATAGATGTTGATGTTGCCCATTGATAGCATTAAATGCAACATTGTGCCTTAAAATTCCCAAATAGATGCAGATTTCTAAGCAAACAAAATAAACTGCTCTAGAGAAAATAGAGACAGGGTAACTGTTTTCTGAAACATTCACCTTTTCTAGTGTTGACCATTTCAGAAGTTGGATGTTCCTGAACTTTAAAACTCATTTTGCTAGTGCAGTGGTATAAGTAAATAAATGCGTACTACATACATGCATATTAAACTATTTGTCCTTCAACTAGGCAATGCCAGTATGCATACAAGACAAAGTTTGTATGCATTTTGGAAAAAGGGCAGCTGATAAGCTCATAAATACATTGATTTATTGCTTGTAATTAACAAGATGAGTGATTGTGATTTTTTTTTGTCATTTATTTTTATAGGTTAATAGCTGAGAAATAACTTCCCTTAGAGAATTTGTATACTAACTTAGAACTTTATGAAGTCATACCACCATCTTTCATCTGGACCTCCATACTTGGCAATTGTATTATTTGACTTATAACTCTAGTCATGCTGCCAAATCCATATGCCACAAGCTGTGATTTGGGGAATGATTATTTCAAGTAGTTACTATATGTCTCTTGCCTGCATAAATTTTGCAACTTGCCAGGTTAACCATAATTTGCCATCAGTTTAGTCAACAAGTTTTTCTTGGAAAATTTCTGTTTCCAGAACAGTACTGAGTTGCAGATTATGGAAGAAAGAATAGGGAAAAGAAAAAGCAATGCATACTTTGATCTTTTCCCTTAAATATCTTCTAACCCAAACACAAATATACAAATATATGTAATACCAAGTATACTAGGAAGAATTCTAAGATGGTGCCCATATGGTAGTTTCCCTGGTATTACTAACATGATTATGTTATACTGCAAAAGAGAGTTTACACATGTGATTAAGGTTACTGATCAACTGTCTGCGAAATGGGAATATTATTGAAGTGAACCCATCCTAATAACATGAGACCTTAAAAGTAGAATGTTTTATCCTAGTAGTAGCAAAAGAGGAAGTCTGAAATTCAAAACACATGGAAATTAAAGGTACTGCTACTCACTTGAAGATGGTGAGATCCCTGTGAAGACCTCACAGTAACCTCCAATTGTTGATTGACTGCCATCAAGAAAGCAGGGATCTTAGTCCTTCAACCACAAAGAATTTGATTTCGACAACCAGTTGAATGAGCTTGGAGGAGGACCCTGAAGCTCATAGGAGAATGGAGTCCCAATGGACACCTTTATACCTACCTTCTAACTCTGGACAGAAAATATTGCTTAAAGGAAGTCCAGTGTAGCTGCAGAAGGGTGGGCAAGAGAGAAAACATGGACAGGATCACAATAGGAACCTGAGCACAATGGTAAATCAAAGAAGGTTGTTGGTTTTTTTCCTTGTTTTGTGTTTTAAAGCAAGGAAGGTACAAAATCAAATTTGCATTGTTTAGTAGTAATTCAATTTGCCAGGTGTAGGATGGATTAAATGTGGGTGAGGAATAGTAAGGTGAAAAAAAGAAATTACTTTAGAAATTACAGCAATAGACTAGGTGAGGGTTGATTCTGGCTTAGACCAGAATAATAATATTAAAGACCCATGGAAATGGCAAGATAATAAATGTGTATGGTTTTAAGCTGCTAACTGGTAAAATATGCACCATAAGTAAAATAAAACAGTGACAAGTGTGAGATGTTGTATTCTTATAAGAATTTGAGAGATAGGCTTCATAGAGAAATTTGTATTGGAAGCAGGTCTTCAAGAATTTGAATTTGATTATGATAAGTAGAGATATAGGGAATTAATAGGCCAGAAGTTCTCAAATTTGGCAGTATATTGGATTACTGGGTTGCCTTAGAAATACTAATGACTGAATTTCTAATTTAATTGGTCTGCATACTACCTAGGCATTGGGATTTTAAAACTCTCCCCAAGTGTTTACAATGAACAGCTAGAGTTAAGGAATGTTCCAGGCAGAAGGGACAATATGAACAAAGGCATGGAATGGAATGAGTTACTGAAGAGTGAGTAACTTCATCTTGTTAAAACAGGACATATATGAGAAAGGAGTGGTAGCAAAGTTGGAGAGCTGAGGTTTCATTGTAGCTGTAGGCATATTTTGTTTGACCTGCAAAAAATTTTTTGAATTATTATTTTCTTGAGTTTTTTTTTAAAATTTATTTAAATATATTCAGGCAACCATTATTCTCACTTTTCATAAGTCTCATTCCTTATTGCTTATTATCTCTCTTGGCTTCATTCACACATTTAAGATATCTGTTTTGTCCCTATATGTATTTAATTCAGTTATTTTTGTAAGGCATTTTTGGGCAAGATTATGAAGGCCTGAGAGTTTGCCTTAGTTTTATAGACAATGAATAGCTATTGAAGATTTTAGAGCAGGGAGTATTTGGCCTTAATACTTAGTCCAGGTTGCAATAGAAAGAGGAAAAAGAAGCCAAATAAGAAACTATTGCAATAGTCTAGACAAAAAGTAATTTGGGAACGAATGAAAGGTTATTTATAGGTACTGCAAAGAAAAGTATTGATTCAGAAATATTTTATCTATAGAACATAGTCCTATCATAGATTAGAAAGGAAGAGAATAATGGATAATGGATTGGGGTTAAGAGGAGAAGGGCCGATATTTGTACTTTTGCAAATCTTTCCTTCATTTAATTTAGCAAAATAGCACAAATATGATTAAGGGTTAAACACTTATGGGTACATGATATTAAAGAAAGAAATATTTAGTTGTTCACACAAAGTCCCTTGAAAATGGGCTTGAAAGGGTAGAAACAGCAATTGCTCTGCTACAGTCAACCAAACTCAAGAACAAGTATCTGTTAAGCACTTACATGTGCCAGACACTGTGCTAAAGTCTCAAGAGTCAAAGTCAACATAATCATGCTTCTTGTCCTGATGAAGCCTAGATAGTCTAGAATAATATATATGTAGATACACCTATATAAAATTAATGAATTCAAAAATAAATACATGAATAGGAAAAGACAAAAATGATGAAAGAAAAACTGAGGTTATATGGGAGAAAATAATGGATGAAATCAAATTTAGTTTGGAGATTAAGTGAAGATTCCTTTAAAGAAATGATATAAGTTACAACCTGAAGAGCCAAAGAGAAAGCCATGTATGGAGTGGGGGAAGGGACATTATAAAGAGAAGGAGAGAGATTAGCCACACAATGGCACTGAGACAAAAAAGGTCTTGCCTAAAGATTAATATGACTGTAGAGCAGGGAACAAGGAGAACAGTGAGAGGAAAACTGTTCAGGATTATGCAGGAATCCTATTTATAAAACACTATATTAAATTACATTGGCAAGTCAGATAACATTGTTTGTTTATCTGTTTATTTTGGTGACCTGATGGAATTTGCATTGCGAAATTACAATTCCAGTTGTTGGGTGAAAAATAGATTAGGTATAGGGAACAGGGGAGAATGGAATGAGAAATTTATTTGGGAACTATTTCAACAGTTTAGGTAGGCAATGATAGTACTTGAACCAGGGTACTTATATTACAAATAGTAAAATTTGGACAAATGTGGGATGTTTTCATAGTGGATTAGACAGAAACTGATAAAAGATTGGATAAGGGGACTAAAGAAGAGAAAAGATTCAAGGATGAGTCCAAGGACTCTGGCTTATGTACCTGGAAGGAAGTCACTTATTGTGATGGGGGAAGCACACAGGAAACCTAACATTCTGGGGGAAGATAATGAATTCAGGTTTGGGCATATTAAGGTTGAGATATTGGTCAATAATCAAGAGGTATTGTCCAACAAGGAATTTGATTAATGGATCTGGGAATCAAAGAGATTTCTATAGTAGATAACAAATTTTCTTCCTTCCTTTTGCCCAAATTCCCCCATCAACTTTTTCCTTCTTGTTCTGCATTCTCATGTCTCTTCTGCAATGTTTAACACCATGGACCACGGACTGCTCTGTTCTGGAAACTTCTCTTTCTGCCTCAATATTGCCTTGATTTGTTTCTCCTTTTCTTCTTCTTCTTCCTCCTCCTCCTCCTCCTTTTCTTCTGGTTAAAACAATTCTTGTTATAAAAGATACAACTTTGTAAAACACTATAGAAATGTGTAGTATGAAAAATACAAGATGGGCACAGTGGCACACACCTGTAATCCCAGCAGCTTGAGAGGCAGAGACAGAAGGATCACAAGTTCAAGACAACCCTCAACAATTTAGTGAGGCCCTCAGCAAATTAGAGAGACCCTGTCTCAAAATAAAAATATAAAAAGGGCTGGGGATGTTGCTCAGTGGTTAGGCACCACTTGGTTCAATCCCTGGTACAAAAATTAAAAGTACAAATGGCCTTCACTTACATTTCAAAACCTTCTAAACTTGCCAGAGGGGATATGCTACCAGAATTCTTATGTATCTATAAGAATGTACATTAACAAGTAAAACAGAATTTCACATATGTCTGTGGTATATATGGTGAAACTTATTATTAATATTTTTTCTGGCACTGGGGATTGAACCCAGGCTCTTATGGGTACAAGGCAAAGTGCCCTACCTCTAATCTACATCCCCAGTCCTTAAGACAGAATTATAAATATAGTATTTCTCATCTCAGTTTGGCTGAGATTCTAAAGCAGATAACAATACATGCCAAGCACCCTTATGTTCTAAAATATGGTACCATACTACCTATTCTGGGGTAGCAGAGTTATTCCTTCACCCACTTTAAGACATCATAAAGAAGGTTAAGTATTCATTAATCATTTAAAGGAGTTGGTTGAGAAGATTTTGTTAAAAGAGTTGGAGTGCTTAGGTATTGTCCTCCCGAAGGAAAAAAAAAAACGTTTTCAGGATATCCACTCAGAGAAGTGTCTTATAGTATTTGGGGAATGTAGATACAGGCACTGGAATTGGTTTACTAGACAAACAATTCTGTAGACAAGCAGCTAATTGAAGTAAACTGCCTGGCACCAGAGCAAACTGACAGGTCTATGCTGGGACTAAACCACATTTCTTCCAGTGGGTGTCATTTGTACCAGATGAACTCTAAAAGAGATTCTGCCCAAGACATCCACCTGATGAAGGAGATGACCCTGGTGGGGAAAGATTGGTGACATAGTGTTGGAAGTCAGGAACTGAGAAGGAGTAATGAGTGATAAACAAATCAAACAAAGAAAGATATAACCTACACCAACAAAATGCAATGAGAGGGCCCCCTGGAAAGTGAGGATCACCAAAAAACCTGAATAATACCCATGGGAGAGTATACTACCATATTGGTATCCAACTCACCAGAGGTACCGATGGTATAGATTATAACTGTCATAAACAGAAGCTTTTCTACTACAGGAAGGGTTAGACCAGCAGAGGGAGCAAAGCAGGTAAGTACATAGGAAAATGGAGAAGGCTAAACCTGTCTCTCTTGGCCAGCATCTCTATTAGTTTTCTCTTACTGTCATCTTACCACAAAGATTATGTCTTAAAACAACACAAATTTATTGTCTTATATTTTTGTAGGTCTGAACTTTGGGAATAGCCCAACTAAGCTAGTTTCTCTGCAGAGGGACTTAACAACCTGAAACAGAGTTGCTGGTCAAAATGTGGTTCCATTCTGGAAGAATCCACTAGGCTCGTTCAGGTTGATGCCAAGTTCAATTCCATGTGACTGTGGAAATATGGTCCTCATTTACTTGCTGACGGTGAGTTGCAAGTCATTCTCAGCTTCTGAAAGTCTGACTTTGCCTGATTCTTTGTCCCTATGAATGGCAGCAACAGAGAATCAAGACCCTCTCATGCTTACAATAACACTGAGTTTTTCTTCTTCCATCTTATTTCTTCTAATGCATTCCTTTCATGTCTTACTTTCCTCCCTCTTTTGAGGGTCCCTGTGAGTACACTGGGTCAACCTAGATAGTCTAGAATATTCTATCTCATGGTCATTTCATTAGTGACCTTAATTGCCATCTGCAAAGTTTCTTCACAGCAGTAGTGTTTAATTAAGAAAGCAGGAGACAGGAATCTTGTGGGAACATCTTAAGAATTCTGTCTATGCCAAAGCATAAGACAGAACAGGCCTTAATGTGGAAAATAAGTTTATATTGAACTGGAATAGCAGCTTTAAATTCAGAAAAATGAAATTATTAATATTACAGATTAAATGGAAATATGTGTCACATATTTCATTCATGTTTGAGGAAATTAAGTCAGTACAGTTAAATAAGATGAGCATTTTCTAAGTTTCTGTCTTGGGTCTCTCCTTAGAGTAGTTAACTACCCTCACAACTTCAAAATTTCTCTCTGCATGAATTACCATTTATTTGTGTGTGTGTGTGTGTGCGTGTGTGTGTGTGCAAGTGCAGTAAAGTACCCAAGTATAACAAATACTATAAAGTGTTTGGGGTCTAATACTTTAGATATCATCTAAAAACATTTTTGGTAGCTTTTTCTGCATCTTGAAACTTGCCAGTCTAAACCAGATTTTATAGAGAAGTTTTATGTTAGGGTAAAGGCAGCACTAGACTTGGGTTGCATATACACTGTGGTATAAGTTTCTGTATGACTTGGAAAAGTCATTTAAAATCTCTATATAATGAATAATAATATTTTATCTGCATATTTTCTAAGAATATTTTAAAGTCAAAATGAGATTAATGTATATGGAAGTACTTTAAAAATCACAAAGGACTTTTTAAATAAAAAAATACTGACTTTTACCTTTACCAACCATGATGTATCAGTTGCAAACTATTTTAATTAAAATTATCATTAGGGGCTGGGGTTGTGGTTCAGTGGTAGAGCACTTGCCTGGCACTTGTGAGGCACTGGGTTTGATCCTCAGCACCACATAAAAATAAACAAAATAAAGGTATTGTGTCCATCTGCAACTAAAAGTTTTTTTAAAATTATCATTAATGTAGAAAAGTCCAAACAAATGCAATCGTTGATTTATACAAAGGAAAATGCGTTTTTGAGTTGAGTGTGAGCTATTGATAACATCATTTGTCTTTGTGATAGCTGATAGATATGCTATGGGTAATTTTAATTCGATTTTGAGAATTTGTTTCTTTATAATACATCTTCTTAATAGCATATGGATTTGAAATTTGAGCAAAAATCATTTTCATGCTAACTCTTGCAATATTAATTCAGCAGTTTTTTAATTATGCAAAATTCATCTTGATCAATTTTTCAATATTTTCAGATCAGCAAACTCACACATTTTTATTAAATACAAAAAGAAATGTCAACCATATATTTGTGATTCATTTGTCTTTGGCACATTATATCAATATGCTACATAAAGTTAAGAAATGAACAGACTTTTTCAGAGTCCCTAAAAATTTAAATTGTAATATTACCAAAATAATATAAAACAAATCATGAATAAAACATTTTAAAAATCACTAATAAAGCGGGCTGGGGAGATAACTCAGCTGGTACAGTGCTTATCTTGCAAGCACAAGGCCCTGAGTTCGATCCCCAGTACCGCAAAAAAAAAAAAAAAAAAAATACTAATAAATAAGGAAAATAAGTTGAAATCTCTTATCATCATTACATATTGGCTTTAAGAGCTTTATATGGACATATGTATATTTGGGGGGGGGTACCGGGATTTGAACTCAAGGGCACTCAGCCACTGAGTCACAACCCCAGCCCTATTTTGTATCTTATTTAGCAATAGGGTCTCACTGAATTGCTTATTGCCTCCCTTTTGCTGAGGCTGGTTTTGAAGTTGAGATCCTCCTGCCTCAGTCTCCTGAGTCTCTGGGATTACAGGCATGTGCTGCCATACTTTTCTTGGACATATATATTTTTTAACAGGCTTATTGAAAAAATCATTCTGTGGCAGGCTAACTATTGACCCTCAAAGATCATAATCATCAGATCCTTCACATGTTATCCCATAAAACTAACATTTTGCAAATGTAATCAAGGACATTTTAACTGGAGATATTATTCTGAAATATCTGGGAGAGCCTTGCAAACAATCAGTGTCGTTATAAGAAGGAAGTGGGCAGGGGGATTTGATGACTGATAGAAGAAGAAAAGGCAAAGTGACCACTGAGGAAGAGACTGGAGTGATGTGGCCATAAGCCAAGAAATCACCAGAAGTTGGAAGAAGCAAAGAATGAATTCTTTCCTAGATCCTCTGGGAGGAATGCAGGACTTCCAACACATGACTTTAGACCAATGAAAACGATTTCTGACTTTTAGACTCCAGAACCGTAAAAAAATAAACTGGTGTTTTTTTAAACCACTCCATTTGTGGTAATTTGTTTCAGCAGCAATAGTGTTATTGAGTAAGGGCTCATTGCTCAAGGTGCATAGAAGTCCATACTATGGCACCAGGTTTTTGTTAAAAGAAAAAGGTTTATTGTACAGTCAACAAACAAGAAGGTCAGGAACTATAAAATCATATTTATCTCATGGGTGGTCAGTAGCAGGGGAATTTATAGGAAGGGAAAGGGGAAATGTTTGTCGATTGGATAACAAGAAGGGGGGAACATGTTTCTTTTCCCAGGGAAGTTCTGTTCTTCATGGGGGATTTTGAGCTTGTGATAGCATTGATTAGAAGAGATAGCTGCTTATGCTCATGTCCATGCTTAAAAAGCCAGTTTCAAACCATAGAAAACATTAGCAGAACTTCTGGAGTCTTCCTGGAAGACAACTTAAGAATGTCATTCATTAAGGAATTTATGTTCAGGTGTGTCTAGACCCTAGCCAATTTCAATAGAAAATAATAAAAATTTACATAGAGTACAATTGATTCATTTAAAATGTACATTTTAATGATTTTTAGTGTATTTTCATTTGTACATCTATTGAAACAATCAATTTAGAGTGTGTGTGTGTGTGTGTGTGTGTGTATGTGTGTGTGTATGTGTATTTCCCTGTGTCAGTCTACTTTTCACCTCTGTGAGCATAATACCTGACAAGAAGAACTTAGAAGAGGAAAGATTTATTTTATCTCACAGTTTCAAAGGTTACAGTTCATAGTTGGCTAGCTCCATTGCTTTGGGTCTGAGGTGAGTCAGAGTATCATGGTGGAAGGTCAGGACATTATACAGCTGTTCACCTCATGACAGCCAGGAAGGAGAGAGAGAGAGAGAGAGAGAGAGAGAGAGAGAGAGAGAGGGAGAGAGAGAGAGAGAGAGAGAGAGAGAGAGAGAACAAGGAGCCAGGGACATGATATAGTCTCTACGGGCACACCTTCAGTGACCTACTTCTTCCAACCATGCCCCACCTGCCTACAGTTTCAATTGCCCATCAGTGAGGCAGGAAGATAGATATCCCATAGGCAGCCTGGATAAGGTCCTTGGAGAAGGAACGGAGGGGAGGGGAACATCATGCCAACCTGAAAGGCGACATCAGTCTGAAAGACATTCTGTGATTCGTTGTTCTCTGCCAGTGTTAACCACGAGGACTTCTTCTGACATAGAATACTTGTTTCTGTTCCTCACAGCTTCAACCACAGCAGCCCTTTCTTAGTTACCCTTGCCCTTGCCCCTAGCAATGGCCAACCACAAGCAGATCACTACCTGGAATGCTTCTTCTTTCTAACAGATGGGTCAAAAAGCACCAGGTGGGACCTGTCCTCTGAATTATGTAAATAAAGGATTGAAATCATGCATTTTGTATTGACTAATTAAACTCAGAGCTTAGAGAGCTTGATTGGTCCATCCTAACATTTCTCAGTCCACCAATCACCTGTACTTGCCCATTAGATATGCCTTTATAAACCCCTAGACAACAGACGCCCGTTGGCATCCCTCTCTTGGGGTACCCCCATTCAGGAGTTCTGCTTCTTTTTTTCTTTTGCTCTAATAAATCCTGCTGCTTTGCTCTCACCCTTGTGTCTGTGGATTTCATTCCTGGAATTCAGGAGACAAAGAACCCAACTGCTTAAGACCAGTGTTATGCCAGTAGTTCATTCAAATTATTAATCCATTAAATGGATTAATCCACTGATGAGGTTAGAGCCCTCATGATCCAAGAGACCAATTCTTCAACACATGAGATTTTGGGTGACATTCCAGATCCAAACCATAATATAAACTTAATTGTTGGAGCAGATTTAGGTTCACAGAAGTATTCAGCAGAAGATAGAAAGTACGGAAATTTCTCATATTTCCCTGGCCTCCACATATGCACAGGCTGCCCATCAAAATTCTGCATCAGAGGTTACTTCTGTTACAACCAATGGCCCTACATTGATATATCATTCTCATCCAAAGTCCATAATTTACAGTTGGTCCAGTCTTGGTGTTTTATGATCGATCTATGGAATCTGACAAATTTATTGCAATATGTCTCTGTCACTGTAGTATAACACAGTATTTTTCCTGCCCTAAAACTCACCTGTGTTCTGTCAATTCATCCCTCTCTCCAATTAATCCTTGTCAAGCAATGTCCATTTTACTGTCTCCATAGTTTTGCCTTTCCCAGAATATTATACATTTGAAATCACACAGTATGTGGCATTCTCAGATTCACATATATCATTTAATACTATGCATTGAAGGCACCTCCATGTCTTCTCATGGGTTCATAACTCATTCATTTTTTTTTTTTGTATTAACCATGTCTTTATTTTCTGTAACTTGCTGATGTTTTGACATCCTGGAGACCTTGCTGACCTGAAGACACTGCCTCTCTCAGGGTTGGCTAATTTCTTAAGGATTCCCCTGCAAGTGTGCCTTTCACATGAAAATCAGTCAATCTGAAGTCCACACTCGAACCGCCTTTTCTATCAGGCTCTGGTAATGGCCCATACTCTCCTGCCCTGTTCACCCCAGAACCAGGTACCACAAAACTAGAGATAGGCCCTATGTTCCAGAACCCACTGAGAATATTCACACTAGCTATTCCTAAACCTGCTAACCTTGCCTTACCTGTTCCATCCCATGGAAAGCACAGTTAAGATGCCTGCCTACACTCACTCCCTGTCTCCTAACTGACCCCAATGTTTACCTCTATGTCCCAGCATGAAGTGCTACATGGTGTTCCTCAGCATCTGTAAATATAAACGTCCTTTACGATAATCATTTCTATGTCCATATGTCTTGTCATACATGATTAAAACAGTTCACTTTAAACACTTATTATGTGTTTCATAAGTTTTCTGTGTACAAGATGGTACAAGAAAGCTGAGTATAAGAAAACTCTGCCTCTCATTTGTCCAGTTTCTCCCCCTGAGTACCCTCTGTTCTTAGTTTTTCGTGGATTTCTCCAAACTTTTTCTTTTTTTAAAATTGTTTTAATTTTTACAGACTGCATTTTGATTTATTGTACACAAATGGGGTACAACTTTCATTTCTATGGTTGTACACAATATAGATTCACACCATTCATCTAATCATACATATACTTAGGGTAATACTATCTATCTCATTCTACCATCTTTCCTTCCCCCACCCCCCACCCCATTTTCCTCTACACCATCCAAAGTTCCTTCATTCTTCTCTTCCCACAACCCCCCAGCCTCCCTCCTCGTTAGATATCGTCATTCACTTATCAGAGAAAACATTAGACCTTTGGTTTTTTGGGCTTGGCCTATTTCACTTAGCATGATATTTTCCAACTTCATCCATTTACCAGCAAATGCCATAATTTTAATCTTCTTTATGGCTGAGTAATATTCCATTGTGTATATATACCACAGTTTCTTTATCCATTCATCAATTGAAGGGCATCTTGGTTGGTTCCACAGTCTGGCTATTGTGATTTGAGCAGCTATGAACATTGATATGGCTGCATCACTGTAGTATGCTGATTTTAAGTCCTTTGGGTATAAACTGAGGAGTGGAATAGCTAGGTCAAATGGTGGGTCCATTTCAAGTTTTCTGAGGAATGTCCATACTATAGCTCATTCATTTTGAGCATCAAATAATATTCTATTGAGTGGGTTCACCTACTGAGGGAAGTTTCTAAGCTTCTTTGAAGCTTCTAAGTTTAGGCTATTGTGAATAAAGATGCTACAAAATATTTGTGCACAAGTTTTTGTGAGGACACACATTTTTCAATACCTTTAGATAAATATCACAAATGTGATACTGGACTGTATTGTTAGATTATGTTTAATTGTGTAAGAAACTGCCCAACTGTCTTCTAAAGTGGCTACACCATTTTGTTTTTCCCACTAACAATGAGAGAGAATTCTGGTTGCTCCACATCCTTGTCAGTACTTGGTGGTTTCAGTGTTTTAGATTCTAGCCATTTTAACAGATGTGTAGTAATATCTCATTGTTGCTTTAATTCATAATTCCCTAATGACATATAATTTTGAGCACATTTTCATGTTTGTTTCTCATGTGTACATCTTCTTTGATATGGTGTATCTATTCATGTATTTTGCTTATTTTTAAATTGAGTTGTTTATTTTTTATTGCTGAGATTTAACGGTTCTTCATACATTTTGAATAATAGTATTTTATCTAGTATGATTTTGCATATAATGTCTTTTTGGGGGACACTGAGAATTGAACCCAGGGGCACATCCCCAGCCCTTTTTATTTTATTTTGAGACAGGGTCTTGCTAAGTTGCCGAGGTTGGTCTTGAACTTGCAATCCTCCTGCCTCATCCTCCCCAGTAGCTGGGATTACAGGTGTGCATCAGCACATGGAGCACATACCATTTTTCTAATAATAAAGTATCAAAAGTATAAGACAAATCAAAGCTTTTATTGTACCTTTACTTATTCTTTCTCCCTTCTTTATTTATATTTGAATTTCTATGTATCATTTTCTTTCCCTCTGAAGAAATTTTACTATTTCTTGCAAGGCAGGTCTATTGGAAACAAATTCCCCCAGTACTGTGTGAGAAATATATTTCTTTATCACTTTTGAAGGATAATTTTGCTAGGTGAAGAATTCTATTTTGGTGGGACTTGTTCCCCCCTCAACCCTTTAAGTATTTCACTTCATCATCTTCTTGCTTGTATTGTTCTGAGAAGTCAATATAATTCTTATCTTGGGTCCTCTATAGGTAAAATGTTTCCTCTGCCTTCTTTCCAATGTTTTGAATATAATATACCTAAGTGTAGTTTTTTGACATTTATCTTGCTTGCTGTAAGTGTGTTTTTTTTGACATTTATCTTGCTTGGTGTTCTCTGAATTTCTTGGATTTGTGCCTGTTTGACATTAATTGGGGGAAAATTCTTAATCTTATTATTTTATTTTTTTGGTTCCTTTCTCATTTCTTCTCCTTCTGGTATTTCTATTACATGTACTTTAGACCTTTTATTGTTGTCTCATGATTCTAAGATATTCTGTTCTGTTTTTGTTTGTTTGTTTGTTTGTTTGTTTTTTCTTTGTTTTTTCTTCTTCAATCTTTTCTATCTTTGCTTTCCCAGTTTGGAAGCTTCTGTTACCTTATCTTCAAACTTAGAAATTCTTTGCTCAGTCATGTCTACTCTACTAAGAAGGTTGTCAAAGGTATTCTTCATTTCTGTTAACACAGTTTTTTATCTACAGCACTTATTTTCTTAGTCTTTGATTTTCATTCTCTACACTTACCATGTCCACCTGTTCTTTTATTGTGTCTATTTATCTATTAGAATACTCAGTATACTAATCAGAATTTTTTCAAATTCCTAGTTCAATAATTTCAACATCCCCGCCATATTTGAGTCTGTTTTGTTGTTTTTTTGTTTGCTCTGTTTCTTCAAAGTATTATCTTTACCCTTTCATGTGCCTTATAATTTTTGTTGTTGTTGAAAGGTGGATAAAATGTACTGTGGACAAGGAATTGCCTTTAAATAATGTGATGATAAAGTGTGTTGGAGAGGAAGCTTTCTCTAGCCCTGTGATTATGTTCCATATTTTTAGTAAGCCTGTGCCTCTGGAATATGAGGATCACAAGCACTTCTTAATTTACCCCCTCCACCTCAGGTGGGACAAGATGTCTGGAGTGTGATAGACTTGGGTATAAATGTAGAGGTTAAATATTTCCCTTCTACCCAGAGCTGACTGGAGTAATTTCCCTCCCTCGGGTCATTTAGTTTCACTAAAACCCAATAGGTTAGCTTTTGAGTTCAGGTTATGGCAAGATAATTTCTCTTATGGGCAGATTTTGTTAAGAACAGAGTGCTCTGCCATATTCCAGAATATTTACTTTTTTCCTCCCTCTGTCAGAAGTGCCATGGGATTTTTCACTGATATTCACTATGACAGCCAAGTTGAACTACTAAAGGTTAAATTCACAAAAATGTGGGGCTTTGCATATAGCTGGGCCCTCCTGGTAATTTTAACTCACAATTATAGAGCATTTTCATTAAATTCAAAACCTGCTGGCTATCAACAATATCTCTACCCCATTCCCAGCTCAGTAATTTAGTTTTTCTCTTTATGAATTTTACAGTTCTGGTCATTTTATATAAAATGAAACTGTATGATATTTGATTCTTTGTCACTGTTTCCTTTGCTTAGCAGGTTTTGAAGTTTCATCTATGTTGTAACATGTATTCTGTATTCTTTTTTGTGACTGAATAACATTGTATGAATATCCACATTTTGCTTATCCATTCACTAAATGATTGACAATGGGTTGTTACTACTTTTTGGCCCTTTTGAATAATACTGCTATGAACATTTGTGTATCAGTTTTTGAGTAGATATATTTCATTTTTTTATATATATATCTAGGAATGGAATTTCAGGATCCCTATGGTAACTGTTTCCTTGTTTGATGTGCTACCTAATTGTTTTCCAAACAGGTTTCCCAGTTTTGTTTTCTGTTATCACTGTATGAGAGTTTTGATTTCTCTAGATTCTCAACAACATTTCTTATTATTTGTCTTTTTGATTTTAGCTACCTTAGAATTTATGAAGTATTATCTTTTTTTTTTTTTTTTTTTTTTTTTTTTTTGCGGTGCTGGGGTTCCAACTCAAGGCCTTGTGCTTGCAAGACAAACACTCTACCAACTGAGCTATCTCCCCAGCACAAAGAGTTTTTTTTCCCCCTCCATCCCCCACCCTCATCTGAGGGTCCAGGGATTCGAACCGTGGCCCTTGCGTATGCTAGGCAAGCACTCTCCAATATGAGCTATTTCATCAACTCCAAATATTATCTTCTTATGGTACTTTTACATTTCCCTGGCAGCTAATGATGTTGAGTATCTCTTTGTGTACTTATTGACTATTTGCATATTTTCTTTGGAGAAATATTTGTTCAGATATTTTGCCCATTTAAAAATTGATTTTCTTAATTTTTGAATTATGATAGTTGTCTTTATAGTCTAGACACAACTTTTTACATGCCTATTTTTTCTTGTCATAATTCTAACAGGTATAGTCTACTATAGATTTCTTATTATTTTGATCAATGGCATATTTTATTAAATTGTCTTATTTTTATTACATATAACATTTCTTCTTTCTTCCATTATTTGATATTTATGTTTATTTTAATTTTTTTAATTTGTAAAAATTATTCAGTGCTTCTCCATTTAAGGCACTATTCATTAATCTGATTTACACTTTAAAATGCAATGCATGTTCATTGAAAAAAAATTAGAGACCTATTAATATTATAAAATAAATGTATATAACATTACTATATCACTATTAATATTTTGAAGCATTTCAATGAATTTTTTCTTTGCATAGGAAATGAAATAGAATGATACTATTTTCTTAGTTGGCCCTGAAATTCTTTTGCTTCGTGGATGAACTGGGAAATTGTCCTCACGTGAAAAAGTGACAGAACAGGTGGGTGTGGATGTTTACATTCATCTTCAGCTCAGAAAGAAGGGGAAATGAAGATTTTAAGAATGGTAATTCCTAATGTTCTGTCTGCATTTGCTTGTGAAACTACAATTAAATATTTTCTCCATTTTCCCCTGAATTTTCAGTGAATAAACTCTATGCCTCCTAAAAAGATTTTCCTGCACAATTTTTCTTCTGAAAAAGTAAAACAATGTTCTTAGTTGAATGTATGGATCAATACAACATATATATAATAGGAACCTGAAAACCAAGGCATGTAGCTTTAAGACCAAGGCAAGAAGCCTAGAGGTACAAGGAATGTAGCTTCCTAGGAATTTGCTGGGATTTTAAGGAGGGCTTTGTATGTCCAAAAAACCATGGTATTGGGAATTTGTACCAGTTTTACAGAAATTGTTGAGGAGCAAGGAGGTCAATGGCTGATATCTGGACTATACGTAAAATTTACTTTAAATTAAATGTAATATACTGCTACGTTTTCACTTAAAATATATAATTAACTTTTTAACATATCTTAAAGGTTTTGAAAATATGATTTTGAATGTATAATACTCTATCATACTGATTATCATGAGTGATTTAACCAAAAATATAGTATTGGAAATGAGTATGCTTCTATCTGTCATTGAAATTTAGGTTAATTTCATTTGTTTTAACTCTGTTCTCATGTTGCTCATTGTCCATAGCCAGCAGGAGTTTGTATTAGTGGCATTCAGACTAAATTAACAGCTCCTCATTCAGTCCAAACACATCACAGAAAAAAAACAAAGGATATAGAAACATCTGTATAATTTCAGTCATTGAGATGCTTCTGATTATTCTCTTAAGATAAAATACGCAGGGAAATGGCTGCTATTTGTCCACTTTAAATGCACATTGTGCTATCATGTGGACATATTTTCCTTTCCATATCCTTTTTTTATGTCATGGATGCTTAAATAAAATTTATCATTTTATGCAATCAGATCTGCTTTAATTTTATGAGGAGAATAAATACTAGGTCAGCCTTAAGAAAAACACATGTTTCTATCACATCAAGTTCTTTTCTTCCCTTACAAGCTGCTTTCCTCTTTAGAAAGAGATAACAAGAATCCAATGTTATATATTGTGATTTAAAGAAAAATATCTTCAAATTAAAGAATATTTATTTTTTGTTTTATTGAAGTACAAGATACACTAAAAAGAACACAAATCCTAAGTGGCATGCCAAAAGATGAACATATCTGAATAGCTAGAATGAATGCAGAAGAAGAAATAGAACATTGTCAGTACAGTAGTCTTTCTTGATTGCTTCCAGTCACCAACCCGTCCCAAGTATAACCACTATTTTAACTTTTAACCTCATGAATAAGTTTTACCTCTTCTTGAACTTCATATAAATGGAATCATATACTGTGCACTCTTTCATTTATGCCTTTTTCATTTAATATAATATTGGTGAAAATAAAATTATGGATATATCCTAGCAAACAGAATCAATGATCTGTGTGAGTTCTGCACACCACTTTCCCCTGGATGTTTTAAAGTACTGTAGATAGGAATTTGGAGCAAAAATACAATGTATTAAAAGAAAGAATAATGTAGAGAGCACATTTGTGCATGTTTTCATTGTGACTTTTTTTTAATTAAGGAGAAATTTCTGATCTAGAAGATATAATTGAAAAACATTATAGGTCATGAGTAGTGGGGACTCTAATTATTTCTTGTTGGAATACTCATATTAAAACTTAATAACTCCACCAGAAATGTTAGCCTAACATGGAAAAAAAAAAAGAAGTATACAGTCTGTAGTTAAACATTTTCAAGAATCTATAGGTCTAGGGAAAGGTAGGTATAGAAAACCCAACCAATTTCTCCTGGTTTTTAGTTGCTCAGAGACATATATATGAATTAGAGGACTAGGCAGTCAGAAGTTTAAGATAGGAATGTTTTGAGCACTGAATTTGGACAAAATAAGATTGTGATGAATCTGAATATTTCCAACAAAGTAAAAAAAATAATTTTATTCAACAAAGCACTAGGATTGTGACATCTTATCAGGTCTTTCTCAATTTTCTTTTTGTCTACAAAGGTCATTTTTATTTGTACTCTGATTCTACAAGCAAAAAAAAAAAAGGAGAAAATATCCTTTTGGAATTCTATGTGCCGTTAAGTGCAAAAAAAATAGATTAAGAAATGGTAAATCAGAAGGTTAACAAACTGTAAAAATGTGAATTTATTAAAATTAAATAATAAGTTAATAATTATAGCAATGTATTATATTTATATAGCAAATATATAACATTGTAATATGTAAAAAGGAAGAGGAATAAAATTATATAGGAGTAACATTTGTATATATAACTGGAATTAAGTTAATATAAATTAGTTATGAGTAGACCAATTATTTTAAAATAATTGAGTCTTTACTACTCATGATCCATGATGGTTTCAATTAGAACTTCTCATTCAGAAATATCTAATTCAAATTATTATAAATTAAGTTAATCTTTAATCACTGGAATTAACTTAGTATCTGTTTAAGTAATAAGTTTTTAAAATTTAAAGAAAATTTGCTTAAAGGAATTAAAATATTAGGCTACAAATATTCACTTAATTATTCACTTAATGCAAGCAAGCTTTGGTCAACCACCTGTCCACCAGGTCACAGAGTATCCCTGCCCCATGCCATATTTATGAAATTTTTAGTTTTATTTCTACTTTTTTGGGTACTAGGGATTGAACACAGAGGTCCTTTACCATGGAGTCACATACCCAGCCCTTTTTATTTTTAGTCAGTGTCTCACTGTTGTTTAGAACCTAGCTTAGTTACTGAGGCTGGCCTCAAACTTGTGATTCTGCTGCCTCAGCCTTTCAAGTTTCTGGGATTACAGGCATGTGCTACTATGGCCAGTTGATTTCTACTTCTATATTCTTGCTTGTCCTCCAATTTTTCTTGGTATTGTAACAGCCTGCTCCAACAGGCTTTCAAGCACAATGTCAGATCTTTCATTTTTGGGGTGAGATGCAGATGGGAAGTATATATTATATTCTATGCCCATAACCTACTTACTTACTGGAATTCTAGAATCGAATGGATAAATTGATGTAATTCCTGGTGAAATCATGACAGTGAACTTTTGACCATGATTCAGAAATTCTATGTCAATTCAAATGAGGAATAAGAGATATAATTTACCTGTACATACACTTGTCAAGTGGTGACTTTGATTCCATGATGCTCGTATAGTAAATGATAAGGTATAACACACTATTCTCCATAGGAGAATTTTTCACTTCAGATGAAATCACACAAATTGTTTTCGGTTATTCCTAATTTACTAATTTAAGGAGAACTTCTCTTTAAATCTTTACCACTTTCATGTGTTGGCAATTGTATTTGCTGCGTCAATCTTCAGAATACAAATGGCACAAGAAAACAACTAAAACATGGGAATGTTTTCAGGTCCTGAATCTTCTTTCTGTATTTGGAAAATTCTCCACTGTGATGGTTAACTTTAGGTATAAACTTGATTGGATTAAGTTATACCCATAGAAATGGCAAACTATCACTTCTTGGTGTGTCTGTGAGGTTGTTTCTGGAGAAGATTGGCATGAGTCAGTGGACTGAGTGGAGACTATCTCCCTTCAATGTGGTGGACACCATCCAATCAGTTGGGGATCCAGATAGAGCTGATAGAGAGAGAGAGGGAGGAAGGGAGGAAGAGGGAAAGATTTCCTCTCTCTCTCCTACATCTGGGATACTTCTGACTCCTTTGGATATTTGAACCCCAGACTCTTTGGCCTTGGGAATCCAGGACTTAAACCAGCAGCGGCCCCTCCCCAAAGATCTCAGGCTAATGACTTCAGATTAAGAATTACATCATCAGATTTCCTGGTTTGGAGGTTTGGGGACTTGGACTGAGCCATGCTGCTGGCATCCCAGGACAAGACTTCCAGACAGCCTTTTATGGGACCTATCAGCCTCTATAATTGTATAAACCAATTCCCCTCATAAATACATTCTTCTCACTTTCTCCTCCGCCACCACCACAAGAATCCTATTGGTTTCTTTCTCCTATTGGCTCTGTCTTTCTGGAGAATTGACTAAATATACTCATCTTGTGAACTTTGGAGGGAGATAGGTTCAGTCAACTAAAAGTAGATTCCTGGAATTTAGAATCTGGAACTAGTGGCAAAAGCATGTAAGACTAAGGAAATAAATAGTGATGGTAGTAATAGTAAAAACCTATTTCCACAGGCAGTTGAAAAAAATAGTGTCAGTACCAATGCAAGCTGGTGATCAGAGGCAGTGACAGTAGTGACCTGAAAACATTATTTCTATGAAAGATTTGCCTCTTATTCCACTTGGTTTTGTAAGGAAAAATGCAGCTCAGCTTGGGACCCGCAGTAGCTCCAGCCCCTCTGACGGAACTGGCGCTCCATATGCCCGGTCTCAGTTGTCACTCAACAATAGCTCCCAGAAATCCACACAGACACAGGAAATCACATAAGGGAATTTATTAAGCAAACAGAGCGTCTCCTTGCAGGGTAAGAGAGAAAATGAGAGGAAAAGAGAAAGGAAAGAGAAAGGGTGTGCGTTAGAGAGAGTGGAAAGCGAGGAGGATAGAGAAAAGTGTGTAGGAGAGAGAAGCAAGAGAGGAAAGATGGCAGTTGAATTCCACCAGGCTAACAGGGGACCAATAATGGAGAAGGATACTTGCAAGCTGACTGATGAACCAATAGCTAGCTAGGATGTTCACAGACTGACAAGTGGTTGGGAGGCAGGGAAATGGCTACAATGGAATGGGCAGGGGAGCAGCTTTATACATTACAGGTTTGTGTTTTATTTTCTAAGTCGGTGTCTCGAGTATTTTGGCAGTTCTTTGAACTACTCATTATTTTCTCAATAGACTCCTTTTGGGCTTAAGTTACTCAATCATTTTTTGTTGCTCAATTGAAACAATGGTCATAAAATTCCAAGGCTCAGAAGGAAATTTAAATACATTTAATACAACCATTTCTTACACATGGAAAAATTGAGAAATGATACAATACTTCATGTTATTTGGGCATAAATGGAGCTTCATTCTAGTTGTGTGTAAGAAAGTTCAGTGAGAGGGATAAATAATGATTTCACTTTAAAGGCTTTAAAAGTACTAATGCCAAAGAGTCATTCATGTTAGTAAATCCAGATTTATTGAGAAGATATTAAAGGCTAATGTGTCTTTATTGATAAATTTCACAGATGGAATGAGATCAAAGGTGTTATTTGATAGAAGAAAGGTTAATGAATTCTTTTATTGTTGTGGTCTATGCCTAATATTTCTGGCAGAGCTAGGTAAGTTATAATCAATGGGGGTACCATGACATCTGTTAGGAATGGATGACAGGGTTGAAGGGGAAGACAAATATAAAAAACAGCAAAATAGTAAAATTGAAAAAAGTTTAGGTGTGATCAATGGAAACTTGAAATATAGCAAAATTTATTTTTAAAGGAAAAATGAGGTTTGAAAATGCATGAAACCTTAGCCTTCAGACTTACTTTAAGATATTTCCACACATATTTAATATATTTTCTCATCTTTAATTTTTCATTAAGCATAAACCTATTAGAAAATCACATATAGTACAGTTTCTCACCATTTGTTTCATTTAGGCTATTTAAAAATAGTTTAAATATATTGTTGATTTGGGGGAACAGAACTAATAGCTTCTCTTAAATGATAGAGGCTATAAAAGGTATTTTCTGAATGTGGTCTTGGTTTGGGGTCCAGAATTTTATTTGTAGAGTTATCCAGATCAGCGCTCTTAAAAATTTTCTCATAGAAACATTTTCCATTTTCTATCTAAATTTTGTGTATATAAAGGATAATTTTGGGGAAAATCTCAATTTTGCACTTTATCAATGTCAAAATATTTGGCAGTGTACACCAGGTATCACATTGTAGTCAAATTCTTATAGGTTTCTGCATGTTTGTCTTATAACACTTATTCACAATGTCTATATGGTTCTTAAAATCCAAAGCAAAACAGTTTATATCCATTCAAATAATAATTTATATTTTAATGTTTATTATGTTCTTCTGATCTATAAATACTTGTACTGAAGACTTTACAGGCAAGCGAGTATTATTATCTCCTTTTCACAGGTAAGGAAACTAGGGTTTAGAAAGTTTAAGACACTTACTTAAGGCCACAAGGTTAATAAGAAGCAGAGCTAATATACAAGCTCAGGTGGATTAAATCCCTAAACTCCTGCTTTCAATTATTGTGCTATACTGATAAGAAAATAAAAGTTTTTAAAATGCCTTGCTTATAATTGAATAATTTCAAAAGGTAAAATTTTTAAAATGTATTTATTATGAAGAATTTTATATGTATTTTTAATTTAGTAGTTATTATCCCTCATTTACAGATGAGGAAACTGAGGTTGAGACAAGAAAAGATTTATTTCACGTGACATGACTCTAGGATAGCTATTTTAGTCAGTTTTGTATTTTTATAACAAAATACTTGAGATCAAAAAATTAGATGAAATATTTTGGTTTATGGCTTCAGAGGTATTCAGTTGATGGTTACTTGAACCTGTTGCCTTTGGGCCTATGACAAGGCAGTACATGATCACAGGAACATGTGATGGAGGAGGCTGGTCATCTCATGACAGACAGGAAGAGAAGGATCAGAATTCCAACATCCCCTTCAAGGATATTCCCTAAATGCCCAACTTCCTCCATGTAGGTTCAACCTGTTAAAGTTTCCACCACCTCCCAATAGTAGCATGGACTTTAACACATGGTCTTTTGGTGGACACTTATCTAGACCATAGCAACATGTTTTCAACTTGAACTGTGGCTGTGACTGAATTCAGCATTTCAGGGTCTATTGAAAAACTCTAAGCTGCCTTCTGATTCTTCCACTTTCTGATTTTATCCAAGTAGAAACATGCTTGGATGGTCAATTTTGAGATATTCTGGAACTTATTTCATAGATGTAGACAGAGCCTCTTCCTAGACTTTCCAACAATTTTGTAAACAAATGCTGCAAATGTATTATTCAAATATCTTTCTGTGGTTTATCCAAATTACATTTGGGGATTTTTTTTTTTCTTTTTACCACCTCAGCCTCAGTGAATAATAGAATGACTAGAAAGAAATTCAGTAAGAAGTTCTGAAAAAAAAATCTAATTAACATATATAGAACATTACACACAATAGCAGCAGCATATGTTTACTTTTTTTTGGAACATTCATCAAAAGAGACCATGCTCTAAGACAAAAATAAACAACAACACCTTAACAAGTTTTCAAGAGTGAAATCACATAGCATGTGCTCACTAACTTTAATAGAATCAAACTAGAAGTCAGTAACAGAAAAGAAAAAAGGAAAATCATTAAACAATGGAAAATTATACAATATGCCTCCACATGATACATGAATCAAGGAGGAAATCTCAAATAAAGTCTTAAAAACTTACACAGAACTAAATAAAAATGAAAAACACAGCATATTAAATTATGTGGGATGAAGCTGAAAGATGCAGAGGTATATATAATAGCCCTAAATATTTATGATATCAGAAATAGGGGTTATGCAACCATTGAAAGGGTAACAAAAGAAAACAACAAACAACTTTAGGCTCATATATTCAATTTAATAGAAATGGACAGACAAACTTTGAAATCCACAAACTACTAAATCTCAATCAATAGAGGAACTTTAGATTATGTAGAGGGAAATGAGAGGGAGGGGGGTATGAAAGATGGTGCAATGAGACAGACATCATTACTCTGTGTACATGCTTGATTACACAAATGTAATGAATCTACTTGGTGCACAACCAGAGAAAGATGTAGCCCATATGTGTACAATGAATCAAAATGCAGTCTGTAAAAATAAAAAAAAAAAATTAAAGAAAAAACAGATAATCTGGAAGAGACATCTGCACTCCCATGTTCATTGTAGCACTATTTTCAATAGCCAGGAATGGAAACCACCGAAGTGTCCATCAACTAAGGAATGGATAAAGAAAACGTGATACATATATGCAGTGGAATACTATTCGACCATTAAGAAGAATGAAATCCTGTCATTTATGACAACATGGGTGAAACTGGAGATCATTATGCTAAGTCAAAAGAGTCAGGCACAGAAACACAAATACCACAAGATCTCATTTATGGAGAATATAAAATGAATCTCATCATCATGTACATCTACAAGACACTAATTTTTTAAAATTACAAGTAAATAGAAAGATGAGTAGAGCAGAGAGAAGGGAACAGGGGGAGGGAGGAGGGGAGGGAAAGGGAAAGTGCTGGGAACTGAAATCAAGTAAATTATATTCCATGCTTTTATAATTATGTCAAAATGAATCCTATTGTCAGGTATAACTAAAACGAATCAATAAAAATTAAAACTTAAAGAAGAAACTGAAAAAAATAGTTCATCTCATAGAAACTGACATTAGAATGATGGTTACCAGAGGCTGGGGAATGGAGAGAGGAGAAAATGATGGAGAAGGTTGATCAATGAGTACTAATTTACAGATAGATAGAATTAAGAAGTCCTGATGTGCTATTTCACAGTAGGGTGACTACTGGTAACAAAAATGTACTGCATATTTCAAAAGCTAGAAGAAAGAATTTTGAATGCTTTCATCATAAAGAGGTGACAAATGTTTGAAGAAGTAGATGCGCTTAACCTTATTTAAACATTACACTATGTATATTGAAATGTTTGTGTTATACTGTATCTGTTAGAAATAAATTTAATTAATAAAATAAATAATCTGAATATTTCTATAACCATTGAGAAACTGAATTTGAAATTTGAGAGTTAACCAAAAAAATATATCCCCAGTCCCATATGGGTTTTTTCCTCCACATAAGTTTTTTATTATGGTGAAATATGCACAACATAAAATTTACCATTTTAAGTGCACAGTTCAATACATTTATGTTGCTGTTCAACCATCACCACCATCCATTTCCACAACTTTTTCCCATATGGTTTTAGTGGAGAATTCTACCAAACATTCAAAGAGGAACTAATAGGAATTTTACACAATCTCTTCCAGAAAATAGGAAAGAAGGGAAAACCGTCATATTTTATGAGACCAGGATTATCCTGATACTGAAAGTATACAAAGTACAATGATGAAAAAGGAAACTACTGACCAGTTTTTCTCATAAGTAAATGTGAGAAGCCATTCTTATTTAGCAGAATAAGACTAGATTGAACCGTGGGATGCAGAGGCCTGGCTTCTAGGAACTGCCAGGAAGCATGTGGCGCTGCATGGAAGTGGTTCCCAGTTTCCTTCTGGAATAGTCCCCCTAAGAGGATGAATTCCCTAATTCCACCCTATCCAGTCCATCACAGAAGAAGCTCCTCCCAGTCCTTGCCCCATTTACCTGCATATTATAAATAAAGTAGAGTTGGGTGACTCTATGTTGTTGTAAGAGACCAGAGCTGGTATGACCAGACCCATCATGCCCCTCTCATTTAAAAAGAGTATTGACAACTTGTGTGTTCATTGAGTAGATAAGTTTTTTGGGTAATTGAGTGATGTACCACCAACATCCTCCTCCAGCAGTTAACCCTTTTCTCATCCACGTGGGACGTAGCAGAGAGGACCCTGACAACCAAACACAACAATTCTGCAATGTATAAAAAGAATTATACAGAATGATCAAGTGAGACTTACCCCAGGTGTGAAAGATTGGCTCAACGTTCAAAAACCAACCAATATAACCCACCACATCAAGGATCTAATCTAAATTTTTATCATCAACTGACGAAGTATTTCATCAAATCTAACACACTGGGTTCTAGTTTTGTTTTTATTTCATAGTTATGGGAGGCAGATAAGTGGTTGCCTTTGTCTGGTAGGGGGTTAGAGTACAAGCAATGCCTTTGTAGTGATAGAGTTGTTTTGTTTTAATCTTGGTGATAATTACATAGGTATTAAAATGCTTTCAACTGTACGTGTAAAATGGACACATTTACTTTTGTGTATTATTCTTCAATAAATTTTGTTCAAAAATTTTTTAAAAAACAAAAGCAGAAATCATTGGGATAGACTAAGCTATAAACAAAACAAATGAGAATGAAAAGCAAAACAGAACCAAAGCCAGATGTGGTACTTAGCTACAGAGGCTAATGATGATTTCAAATGTCATAAACCCTGATGTTTGCTCTGTAAGAAGCAACAAGAACAACAACAACAAAAAAAAATATTGCTGTTAGGGGTATCATCAATGAGACTATAAAATGGGATGACTGATTTACCTTGGGTATTTGGAAAACACTTCATCAGGAAGCAACAGTAGTGCTAACATGAGCAGAGATTAACTGTGTAAAAGGGGAATGATGTGAAGAATGTTCCCAGTTAGAAGAAGAGCTCATGCTAAGGCTCAGTGGGAAGTAAAGAATGTCAACTGGATGAAGGCACAAGAAAATGGCTGGAATGTGGTTGAGTTAAAGTTGGAAAGGTAGACAAGGACCAGCCCATGTAGGACTTTGCAGGATTTTAGACTACTCTAAGGATACTAAAGAATTTTAAATTTAAAAAGTTTATGTGCAATATAAGATTTATGTTTTTAAAATATTGTTCTAGTTGCTAGATAGAGATTAATGGAGTAGGGTTTCTGAGAATGTGTGCTAGGAAAATATTTATGTGGCTACTGCCATAAACCTGAAAGGAGATGATCAAATGTTATGTAACTTAAGCTGTCATGGAAGAAATGATGATGTAAAAAAGTGGATAGATTTAAAGATACGTAGGAGATCAAATCAAAGGCATCTGCTGATTATCAGATATGGGGGAAGAGAGTGTACTTTCAAGGTTGCTTTCTGCATTTTTCTCTTGTAGAACTAGACATATAATAATAATGCCAGTCTTTGAGAAGAGAAACACTGGGAAAAAATGCAATTTGGTAGAAGAAATTTCAGAAATTCATTTTTTTATATATTATTTTCTGGTGCTGGTTTTAGTCCATTTGGGCTATTATAGCACAGTACCAAAAATGACATTTATAAGCAGAAATTTATTTCTCACAATTCTGGGAGCTAGAAAGTTCAAGATCAAAGCACAGTCAGAGTCAGTGGTGGGGATCTGTTTCCCCAGTTCATAGATTGTGTCTTTTTTGCTATGTCATCACATTGTAGAAGGGGTGCTGCCTTAAAGAACTACTTCCCAATATCATCACATTGGTGATTAGGTATTAACATAAATTTTGGGAGGACACAAATAGCATTCTGCCTCTGTTCCCCTAAACTTCATGTCCTTCTCACATTAAAATATATTCACTCTATCCCAATAGCTTAAAAAAACTTAATTCAGAATGGAGGAACTTCAGATTACATAGAGGGAAATGAGAGGGAGGGGGGTATGAAAAATGGTGGAAAGAGACAGACATCATTACGCTATGTACATGTATGATTACACGAATAGTATGAATCTACATCGTGTACAACCACAGAAATGAAATGATGTACCCCATTTGTGTACAATGAATCAAAATGCATTCTGTAAAAA
Organism: Sciurus carolinensis; assembly: GCF_902686445.1. Taxonomy (NCBI): domain Eukaryota; kingdom Metazoa; phylum Chordata; class Mammalia; order Rodentia; family Sciuridae; genus Sciurus; species Sciurus carolinensis. The sequence goes on from NC_062232.1 coordinate 94,272,725, forward strand.
TAATTTTAAAATGTTTAAAATCTTAATTCATTACGGTGTCAATTTTAATGTTTAAGTCCAAAGTCTCAACTAAATATCTAAATTAAATATAGGTCAGACTGAAAGTGTAATTCATCCTAAGATACATTGCTCTCCAGGTGAGAACTATGAACTCAAACATGTTATGGGCTTATAAAATAAATGGGACTGCCATAGGAAAGACATTCTTATTGCAAAGAGAGAAATAGACATGAACAGAGTGATGGGTCCCAAACAAGGCAAACAATATAAATCCTAAGGCTTGAAAGAGTAACCTTTCTTGATCTATGTCCCAACTTTAAGACACATTGAGAGCTGGGTTTGCCCCATAGCTCCAGATGGTTCTTTCCCCATGGCTCCATTAAGCACTCTGTACACTTACAGAAATAGCACTGAGTGGACACTGCCAAGGGTTACCACCTATACTCTTCTAAACATGGCACCTGGGTTCACTGGAGCCACACCTGGGGCAGCTGAGGAGCACTGCACCAGAATGCCTTGTACTCTTGGACTGTGATGGGAGGGTCAGCCCTGATGATCTCTGAAACACCTTCAAAGTCATTCTTCCATTGTCTTAAAGAAGCACTGGCTTATTCTGAGATGGCCAATCCATGTTAATTGTTATCAAAAAGCTACTTGTTCTCTCCTGAAACAGCTTTCACATTTTTTTTTTCAATATGGATAAGCCAAGAATTTTCCAAAATTTTAGGTTTTGTTTCCCTTTTGATTACAATTCTGTCTTGAAGTAATTTCTCCTTTCTTGCATTTTAGTATAAGCACTGAAAGGAAGCCACAGCTTCAATACTTTACTTAGAAGTTAGTTAACTTGCAGGGCACAGTGGCATATGCCTGTAATCCCAGGGGCTCCAGAGGCAGAGGCAGAAGGATTGAGAATTCAAAGCCAACCTCAGAAATTTTGCAAGGCCCTAAGCAAATTAGCAAAACCCTGTCTCAAAATAAAAAATAAAATGGACTGGGGATTGGGATGCTGCTCAGTGGGTAAGCATCTCTGGGTTCAATCCCTGATACCAAAAAAAAAAAAAGTCAACTCTTCAATTTCATTTCTCATAAGTTTTACCATCCACAGAATGCTAGAACATGAATACAATCATTCAACCTCTCTGCCACTTAAATAACAAGGATTATTTTTCCTTCCGTTTCTAATAATATGTTCCTTATTTCCATCTCAGACTTCATCAGAGTGGTCACTATTATCCACATTGTTACAAACGTTCTGTTCAGAATTACTCAGGGATTCTCTAAGATTGAGGCTTTCTGTAAAGTTCTTCCCCACACTTTCTGAGCTGTCATCAGAATCACACTTAACAGCCCATTCATGGAAATGTGGGTTTTTTCTAGCAGGTATACCAAAATCTTTCAGGCTCTAGCACTTCTCAATTTCAATGCCACTCTACATTCTTAGGTATTTGTTATAGCACCTCCACATCTCAGCAGCAATTTTCTGTTTTAGTCCATTGTCTGCTATAATAAAATACTGTAAACTGAGTGACTTACTATCAGTAAACATTTATTTTTCACGGTTCTGGATTCTGGGAAATCCAAGATCAAAGCACATGCAAATTTGATGTCTGGTGAGGATCCTCTTCTTGGTTCCTAGATGCCTCCTTTTAGCTGTGTCTTCACCTGTTGGAAGGGACAAGAACGATCTTTGAGGCTGGAACCTTTTTCTTTTTGGTACCAGGGATTGAACCCTGGGGTACTTAACCACTGAGCCACATCCCCAGCCCTTTTTACTTTTTTATTTTGAGACAGTCTCACTAAGTTGCTTGGGACCTTGATAACTTGCTGAGGCCAAAACCTTTTTACAAGAACACTGATCCCATTTGTGGGGGCTCCACCTCCTCATTTCAACATATGAAGTTTGGGGATCACGTAAATATTCAGATCCTACCAGTGTCCTTGAAAAAACTAAACAAAGTTTTTAGGGTACAGGTACAAATTTTGAATTTGAACTAACTGCATTTTCCACCTTTGTCCTTTTTCTCTAGTCCTTTCCCTATCTCTGAAAGATTTTTCTCCTTGTTTGAAAACCTAGGGCATGCATATTTTTTATCTAAGTCATTTTCACAGTGCATTTCCATTAAAGGACTATATCCTAATCCTGTCATACTGTCAGAGGTACATGATTTTTCAAGGGCTTATTTTCTCTTTGTTAGGAGAAGACAGGTGAAACATTTGATTGTTTTTCCCCTATGTGCTTTGCATGAGTGTGGCCTAGCATGTTTTGTTTACTTGTCTAGGGAGTATGCAATTAATTCTTTAAAACCTTTCTTATTGTGCAATAAATTGTGGGTAAAGGAGGGTTCTATGCCTCGATCAATAATGTAATAGACACTCATAGACTTATAATGAAAAATAAAGCACAGAAAACATACCAAGAACTAGACTAGATTTAAAAGCTTTTTTTTTTGTTTCCTTGGAACATCTGGCCTCTTAGCTTGATGATGAGCTCAGTATATTATGCAAATTATCATGGAGGATTTTGCAGAGTCAGTGCAGTGCTATGAGACTGATGTCAGTATAAAGGACACCAAGGTCAGAAATTAGCCTGCACTAAAGAAGATATGCCTACAAACAAATTTTTATTGGTAAAAATATGAGCTGAGGGTTATTAGTAAACACATTAATTTATAGCCAGCAAATATTTCCTGAGTAACTACTAAGTACAAGTATGATCTAGATACAAAAAATAGTATATTATTTAATAATAGATTTAATAAGGAAAAATAAGAAAGAACTAATAATATGTTTTCCTGGAAATCAGCTGAGTATAGTGTCAAAGTGATATCTAATTTTTCTCACAGTACTGGACTCAAAAAGGTAGTGGAATTCCCTACTTCTGCTGTTTACCAAAGGCCTCTCCACCCCAATTCAGGAAGGGTGGCACTGAAATATCCTAAGGGTACCCAGAATATATCCAGAACACACTTCTGAAAGCATAGTGATCTGTTTCATCTTGAAAAATTTGAACACATTTTACATTCTGTTCCTCAACCTATTTATACTTGTTTGTATATGAAATGTATTTAATTAGTTAAAATAAATAAAAATGCTGCTTGAGAAAAATATGGTACATTTGTCCTACACATCATCTATCCTCTAGTACAATTCAAGGCAGCCTAAAATTATGTATAATCTAGTTACACATGATTTCATAGGTAAACCTTAGTTTATGGAATATATATAATCACAAAAAAATTGATTATCATTAAAATTTTCAGCATGCTATTTCCCTTTTGTTTTTCATTACCAAATTTGAGATCTCTTGCTTTGGAATAATTTCATGTATAATCATAACATATCTGTAGGAACCAACTAACTGAAACAGAGAACAATGAGCCTATTCATTAGATAGAGCTCTGTTTATATTTATATTGTCAGTGAAAGCTACTTAAGAAGGCTCTGTTGCTTTGACTAGAATCATGAACACATGAAAATATTTGTTAATCTGGTTCCTGAGTATGAAATTTACAATAACTTACAAAATTAGCCTGTATTATAAAATGCAAATATATCTATATATACACATGTACACACACTCACACATACAAACACACACACACACACACACACATATATTTTACATAGGATAACAATAGGTTGCTGAGGGTTTTGCTAAATTTCTGAGGCTGACCTTGAACTAGCAATCCTCCTGCCTCAGCCTCCTGAGTCGCTGGGATTACAGGTGTGTGCCACTACACCCAGATGTAAATATATTTTTATTATTATAGATGATAGTAAGAGCTGGTACTATTTTTTTGTCAATGACTTGTAGATGGAAAATCAAGATAGTATGTATATATGGTTGAAATCATCAAAAAGTCCTTAAAATTCCTATAACCTGGAAACAGTTCCAAGAATTTGGAACTGAATTATGCCTAGAATATAAGCAACAGAAAGGTAATCAACTTTACTATATGCTGTTTGTAGTGAAGACTGTGTATGTAAGAAGGCAAGAATTATTCTAGAAAAATTATTCTAAAAAGTGGTAGTCAACCCCATTTGATATCTAGTATTCCCTGATGGGTAAGGACTAATGCAAAATGAAATATTTTTTTTCATTCAGGTCTTGTAGATGAATATCATGCAATTTTATATACTTTTATTTTTACATATACCTAAAGTACACTGAACAGATTGATTAAATTGGTAGTTTCCTTTAGAATTCCTAAACAAATTAAAATAGTACCAGAGTTACCAAGTATTTTAATTCAGTATTATACTTAAATGTACATAAAAATAATACCATTATTTGGCTGCCATTAAATACATAAATTGTACAAAACTCCCACATGTATACCTAAAATTTTTAGGAAAGATGCTATTTTTTTGAATCATCAATGTTATCTCACTTCAGTTGTGGTTTTTAATTATAATATTCTTATTTAATTGAAAAAAGATTGAATGATTATCATTCATTTTAAATGTTGATTATTTTCTTCTTTGTGCATCCCTAACAGCCTCCATTGATATCAGTTAATTTTCAGATTGTTTCCCCAAACCATTTCCAAGCATTTATCTAAATCTAACACTAGATAGAAATGCCAAACCCTGCTCTAAATCCTTAACCATGTGAAGTTTACTCCCATTGCCGGATATTCTAGAGGTATTTGACGAGGACTTTAAAATTTATTTTTCTTCGCTCAGAGTTGAAAAGGTTAATGGACTTATTTTCTGGCAGCATTCACCAAAATACAGTTCTAGGCATGAGTCTGAAAGTATTCTGATATTTCACAAGACTTAACAGCAATAATATTTCACATCGAATCAATGTTGTCTTAAAGTTGTAAGAATTGACTACTCAGCACGTAGTAACCGGCTTTCAGTTTTAACTTTCTTTGATGATGGAGGCAGTTTCAGAATTTGAAAGTTGCTCACACCCCATTTAACATAATAGCTAAATAGAATTACAATCAGCTTGAATAAAGACCCAGCACGGAGGAGTTTTTAAATGGAGCAGTTATCTTTCAGAGCTATTGATTACATTCTCCTTGGGAATTGGCGCCAATTCCCATTTGTGGACTTTACTACTTTGGAGAGTATTGTGGAAGATGAAACACAGAAGTAATAGAAAGGTTATTTTCTGGAATGTGTTAGCATTTGTCATGTTTTAGATCTATAAGCCACAGCACCATTCATTTTTCATATTACCTTTTTAAATATGGGCTCATTTCTTTTACTGCTTTATGCCAGAGTTAAAATGTCAGCTATACATCAATATCCAAAAGCTCAAAATGGAATTTGGTGGTGGTGACAGGAACTCTAAAGATATTAGTTCTGCTCAGATCATTCTTCAAATGTGTACTCCTCTTTTACTTCAACCAAAAAAAAAAATACTTCAAAAGGAGGGGGATCTAGCAATTTTATTCTGCATGAAATTAGGATTTTTCTTAATTTAGCCCTCTTGTTGGTTAAGTCTTGTTTTCTACTCTTATCTTCTCATGTCCTATATTTACATTAGAGAGCATTCTGGTCAATTCCCAAGGTATGGTTTCTAGCAATGTATAAAAATATGTTTATATACAGAATTTGAGAAATGCTTCTAAACATGAAAGGAGAAAAAGGGGAGAAAAGTGGTTTTTGTGCCTTGCATCCCAGAGCATCTCTTCCATTCTTCTGGATGATTCAATTGAGGACCTTCCAAGATGACAGAAGAAACTTTGAAAGGTAGGGAAAAAAAAGGACACATTAGGTTTGCAATAAAATTTACATCTGTCATTGAGAATGATCCTTTTTTCTATCTGTTAGCTCTTGTCAATGTGTATGTGAATATTTGCATGCACATTCATACATTAATTCACCAAACACTTACTGGGTATCCACTCTATTTATAGCCCAAAGCTAAGTGATAAGAAGCAAAGATGAACCACACAGAAATAATAGTTTCAAGGTGAAATTCTCTTTTTAATATCCACTTGATAGAGGCAATAATTTCTAGAAGAGTGTAGACATATGGAATAACCTCCCAGATGGTGGGTAATAAAAAATGTAGGTGGCATTGTGTTGGGCCTTGAAGGATGAGTAGATTTAAAGAGATGGAAAAGATGCTGGAGAGCATTCCAAAGATAACTAAATTTCTGGGAAAATATGCCAGCAAAAGTAGAAGCAGTGTATAGTGAATACATCTGCCTTATGGCAGCATGGGGTTCACTTTGTTGAACAGGAACAAATAAAACCAGAAAGACAGGATACTGGAAGTCACTAAATATAACAATGCATCAGTCCTCACTTGGATAGGCTATAACTTAGGAGTTTCACCTCCTGAATTAGTGAGGAATGGAATTGTTCTTGCAGCTTGAAGGACATCTAGGAAAGATGTCTAAGAAAACCTGAACCCCCACCTGACCACTAAGTAAATTTTGCAATCTGTGTGTCTGGGACTTGAACTTGGCTTTCTTATTTGATCTATAATTTTTTGTGTCACATTTAGAGTCCTGTCATGAATGCTTGTCTACTTGAACAACCCCTTCCTTCCTGGAACTGCATCTAGCATTCTCTGTTCCCAGTTTAAGGCTAGTATCTTGCTCTAAATTCAAAACCATAATGTGTAAATCTATCTGATTCCAAATCTCACCACTACTTTGAAATTACTGCAACTGTACACGACTATATTAAATAATCCCTCATTATCACCAAAACAGGATAAATTCGATGTCACATTGCTCTTTGGTGTACCTTCACCTTACTTCTCATGAGGACCTACATTTCCTCATAAACATCAGCCCTATGTTGACACAGTTGGTTTCTTGCTTTTTACTCTCTGCTACTGGTTTGCTGCTATGGCCTATGTGTGTCTCACAAGTGATGCATGAGGCTCTCTGTCTTATAAAGTCCTCTGATTTAGAGATGACAGAATAAAGTCACAGAATGTCAGAACTCTAAAATAACTTATAGGTATGTCAGCAAATCTAAGCCCTTCATTGTACAGAGAGGGAATCTAAGGCTCAAAAGATTTTAATTGACTTGCTCAAGGTCTATCGCTAATTAGTGAAAGAGTCAGTGCCTATTTCTGCTTATTTCCCTAGATTTTTTTTTTTTTTTTTTTTTTTGCAGTGCTGGGGATTGAACCCAGGGCCTTGTGCTTGTGAGGCAAGCACTCTACCAACTGAGCTATCTCCCCAGCCCACTTTAGATTTTTTTTTTTTAAAGAAAAAAACATAAAGATGTCAGCAAACTATCGCTCTAGTATCTCTGAAAACTGGAAGAAAGTTGTTCCTATTTCCCACTATTATGGTGTGGATATAAGGTGTCTTCTAAAAGTTCCTGGGTTAATGCAGGAGGTGAAATGATTATATTATGGGAGCAATGACCTAATCAATGGATTAATTCAATTGATGGGTCAATAATTTGAATGGATCACTGGATGGTAACTCCAGGCAGGCGGAGTGTGGTGGGAGAAGTGGGTCACAGGATTCATGCCATTAGGATTATTTATTTTGTCCATGGATCCTCCCACTCTTTCTCTGCTTCCTAGCTGACATGAGCTGAGCAGCTTTCCTCTGCCATGGCCTTCTACCATCATGCTCCACTTCTCTTCCAGCCCAGAGCAATGGAGTTGGCAGATCATGGACTGAACCTCAGAAACCATGAGCTTAATATAAACTTTTCTTCCTCTAAGTTGTTCTGGTCAGGTATTTTGGTTAGAGCAGTGAAAAAGCTGACTAATAGACACACAAAAACTGTTTTAAATTTTCACCATTGTTCTCAACTCCTTTCCTTACCATCACTCTTTCTCCTTTTCAGTTGATGACATTTCTTAAAGGTGATGAAGAAAATTTATATGACACGCTAAGTGCAAGGAGTTAACCAATGTTGGCTGTAATTACTTAGTCTTCCTAGCTAGGGTTTGGGAGTCTCTCTCAACTTTCTATCCCTTTGTCTACTGATCTTCACAATCTATACCAAGACCCATCCTTAACACTTTCCGTTTTTTCTTAAAGCCTTTTCTCATAACTGATCCATCTATCTCGATTCTGGATTTCAGTACTTCCCACCCATTCAGGAAAATTTCCCATTTAATATCAATTTTAATAGTCAGTGAATACAACTTCTCCCTTTCTAGTATGTTTTCTTTTAGTATATATACTTGTTGAAGCTGCTCTCATTTAAAAAGTAAATGAAAACTCTCAATCCTACTACTCTGTCCCTCCTTCCCTCGGAATGCAAATTTCTAAGTGTCATCTACACTTAACATACACTTTTTAAAAAATCTCTCATTATTTTTTCAATCACATCAACTTGCAATATATACCCAAATTTCATTGGCACTGCTCTTGTCAAAGTTGCTAGTGGTTTCTTCATTGTTAAGTCTCATGACACTTTTCTCTGCAATATTTGATACTGCTAGCTTAATTCCATCATTGAAACTCTCTTCTACCTTCTTTGATTTCAAACTTTCTTATTCTGAGGGTATTTTTTTTTTAATTTTTAAATTTCTTCTGTGGGATCTTCCCAACTCTATATATCTTAAATGTCAGCTTTTCCATATGACATGCCTGTAGACTTGTGTTTTCTTTTCTAACTCTACTCACTTTCTTTGGGTGGTCTCATGCACCAGCATGATTTCTCTTATCCCCATGACTGAATGACTTCCATATATACTATGGCATCAAAATTTTAGCTAATCTCCAGATTTTATATCCAAATGTCTATCAGATATATCTACATATCTATACTACAAGACACATAATGTCTTCCAACTTTCCCTCCAAATAATTTCCTCTACATATGCTGTTTTTCTTGTTACCTACTCTTGTTACCGACCATTTCTACATTTGTCAGACAGAAATCTGGGAGTTACCTGTAATTCTCTCTTAAGTACATCTCCTATCCAATTAGTCACTGAGTCCTTTTTCCTCTTCCAACTTACTATAGTGCCTTCTCTTTTTACTCCTTTTCCTCTTCTTCACTCTGACTGCCTTAGTTTCATCCTAATCACATCACTTTATTCCTAGATTATGATCATATTTATTCAATAAATTTTCTTTTTATTTATTTATTTTTTATTTTTTTATTTTTACAGACTGCATTTTGATTCATTATCACAAATGGGGTAGGGTACATCTTTCGTTTCTATGGTTGTACACGATGTAGATTCATGTAATCATGTACGTACATAGGGTAATGATGTCTGCCTCAGTCCAAGATTTTCATACTCACCCTCCAACTAAATGCCATGCATTTTTGGAGTGCTGATGATACTATAACGAACAAAACAGAACAGCACGTTTCTCATGTAACTTGCTTTGTACTGGGAAGTCAATAAACAAATTGATGAATAATATAATTGCAAACAATGACAAGTGTTATAAAGACAATAAAGCAGGATAAAATGAACCAGGGTTGGGTATATGTATATGTGTATACTTTATACAGGATAAGCGATGACATTTATCAAGAAATTCCATTTGAATGGAGATCTAACTGATAAGAACCAGCCAAGTGAATGGAGAAAAAAATAATTTAGAAAGAAACACAAATGTAACTCAAAGAGAGGAATTAGCTTAATGATTTCACAAATAGCAAAAGGATTACCATGACAGCTTAATTGTGAAGAGCAGTAGCAAATGAAGTTAGAAGGGAGATCAGATCAGGTAGGTCTTTTAATGCTATGTGGTTGAGCTTGACTTTCTAGAATAAATTTAATGGAAATAGAAATGAAGGTAGGTTTGCATTTGGGCTTCTGTGTAGAAAATAGACAACGGATGAGTAAGAACAGCCATAGGTGTAAGTGCAAAAGGACGGGAAGCAGACCTTGATGGATTCAGAGAAGCCTTTATTCATTCGCAGACTCAGGGCACTGTAGGGGTGCATTTTCCTGAAGCAAAACCGGCCCTCAGTTACAGAGGAGATTTGGGTTTTATAGGTACAATGAGAATGGTTTAATTATTGGAAGCGGTGGACATGCAGTTTGGACAGTCAGGGGCTAGTTTTACAGGTTAAAACTTTAACTTAGGGAAGGTAGTTGTAAAACAGTTGAAACTCATTATTATCTGGGGAGAGAGGAGTCCAGATCCTGAGGGATGAGTACTCAAATCTTGCCCATTGCTTTTCTTTCTCTGGGATCCATTGTTTCCCAGTTTCAATATTTGCTGTGCCGCCATTCAGGACTAATTTGCCATGGGGAAAGGTCAAAGTTTAAGGCCCAGCATTCAGTATTTGCTCCTTTACTTTAGGGTCCATTGTTATTAGGAACGGATTTACTGGGAAGTTAATGCCTGGCTAGTTTCCTCTCCCTCCTCCCGAGTTGCATTGTCCCTCATAGAGAGCTGTCTTGCAGAAATATTATTTTCCATAACCCTTCAATAGGGAGATCAGGTAAGAAGTTGGTGCAGGAGTCCATGTGAGAGGACTTGGATGATTGATAGCAATTGGAATGGTCAGAAGGGGTTACATTTAAGGTATCTTTTAGAGTTAGAGCTGATAGAACTTAATGATGTAGGAGGTGAGAAAAAGAGAAGAATCAAAGATGTTTCCTTATAACTGACCTTCTTTTAATTTTGGCATCCCTTCAATCCATCCTCCCAAATAGTACCAGTGCTGTTTTTCTAAGAGTATTCTGATAATGACACTCTACCACAGTAGTTGTCGACCAGAAGTGATTTTCCCCTCTTTTTCAACATGTTTGGCAGTGTCAGGAGACATTTTTGGTTATTGCAACTTAGGTTAAGAATGTTGGTTCCTTGAGTCTAATGCATGTAGGCTAGAGAGTCTGCAGAACATTTGGAACATTCGACGATGGAGAGAACAGCCCCACACGACAAGTTATCTGGCTTTAAATGCCAATAATGATGAGATTGAGAAATCCTTTTCTATTCAGTTTAAGTGTTACCTCCTTTTCTAGTTTAACAATGTAGTAAAAATAGTTAACATCAACTAAACATTTATGATGCTTTTTTCTAATGTTAAGAGCCGTGTATGAATTTGTGAATTGAAAATTGTTATTATGCCCATTTCAGATAAGGAAACTGATGTCCAACTGATGAATAATTTGCCTAAATATACTAATAATTTGCCTAAATATACTATGCTAGTGATACCGCCAGTTACCATGCCAAGGCAAGTGTAGAGTAGAAAGTAAGAAGCTTTATTAAAGAAAAGTAAAAGCAGACTTCTCCTGGGTGGAAGAAGGGGACCCAATGGCGGAATCCATGGGTTGAGTAAATCTTGGCCTTTTTATAGGTTTTATTCTCCTGTTCCTTCCCCCTTATCTCTTTCCTTCCTGCCTACTTGACTAGGCCTGGTTTTGCAGGAGAGATGTAAAAAGTGAGAAGTGGATGGGGCAGGGGGAGGCAAAAGTGATTCAGTCAGGCAAGAGCCCAGGGGGCATTAATTAGCAGCTCCTTGCCTGCAGTCCTTGATAAGGGCAGGTAGATTTGGTAATCAATGGACTCTGGAGATCCTTGACATTCCATTCTTGGGGGGGGGGGGAGACACACAGTCTCCAACTTCCAGATGCAGATGGCTTTCGAGGCCTCCATTTCCTTGATTTGACCCGATCCCCTATTTCTACACTAACTACCTGTCCCTAATTCTGGCTTCACTAGGAAAGAAGCAGAGCTGAAAATTTTAACCCTGATTTATTTGATTAAAGAATTTTTAATAACTATGCAATACTGCCACTTCATTCCCAAGGTGAAAGTAGAAGGGCTCCTCCAATGGTTTGACTTGAGAGCTAATTAAATTGGGTTATAATTGTTTATTTGACTCTCCCACCACTAAACAGTGAGTTCATGAAGGTAGGCAACTGTGCCCCTAGACTATGAATGTGCTTTAGAGAAGGCACATTATGAAACTTTAATAAAAATGTACTAAATCTATATTTACTTTCTAGAAATGTGTGTGTAGCTTATTATTTCCCCAGAGTAGTTATTTGGGTTTAGTTAAATTTACAAATTCATTTAACAAGTTTTACAGATGCGGATTAGTCTCTAAGGGAGTTGGTAACTGGCAAAATTTACATTTGCAGTCACTCTATTGAGATTCCTTGGTGGCAGGGTGGTGGGGGTTGGGAAGAAGAAGAGCAATTGTTTTGTTTTTGTAAGCTTTAAAAAGTGATTTCAGAGATGATAGCTCCTTTTTTATATTGCAGAAATTTAGAAGACTTCCATTTCCTGACTGATTTTTCTGAGAAAGATCTGAGTTTCTGTCTCTGGTCCAATGCTCACTGAAGTAACAAAATACAAAAAGGAGCAAATCAGATTAATTCAATTTGTTTTCAGAAGAAATTTGTTTTTGACTTTGCAAAGTTGGGCACAGACACTAAAAACCAGATTATAATGAGTAGAAAACTACTGTGCTACCCTTGAAAGACACAAAATAACAAAGTATTTTATGGATTTACTTTAGAACTTCAATTGATAGCTATGTTGATGTAATAGGTCTAATCCTTGTCTAACTCTTGCCCTGTCATGTTCCAGAGATTTTTGGTTTAATAATAAATAAATACAGAGGGAGAGAGAGAGAAGGAGTGGGAAAGAGAGAGAGAGAGAGCGCAACTCTTCTTGGGATACTCTCTGGATCCAGAGCCTGGTGCAAGTTGTGGTTCAGAATTTCTCTCCCTGTTACTGCAAGCTCGGTCTTTGTTCCCGATGCCAATTCAATAACGAGGTCGGGGTTTTTAGAAAAAGGAAAAAGAAGTTTTATTGCTTTGCTAGCAAAGAAGAAACACAGGGGACTCCAGTCCGAGAGGTTGTGGTCTGCCCATCGGGGAAAACAGAGGGCTTTTAAAAGAAGCTATTTAAAGTCTGCATTCCAGGTGTGCTCTGACCAGGGGGTCTCAGGTGTGCTCTGATGGTGTGTTGAAATTCCCCTGTTAATTTGGGAGATAGTCACTTCCTAGTTCTTCTGGTGACATCTCCTTCCTGTGGAGCACAGATAACTCAAGGTGATCTTGTTCCCCGCCCCCACCCCCTCACCCCCACCCCCATTAGGGAGCAGGAGAGGGAAAAGAGGAAAAGAAAAACATGTCCCTTTTAAAATAAGCAGCAAAGACTCTGTTCAAAAGGTGAAGTGGACCACTGCTACATCCCTGGCATGGCTCCCCCACCTAATTTGGAGGATTTAAATAATCAAGACTAAATAAGGTCAACAGAAGAAATAATCTTTATTATTCTTTCTAATGGAATTCTTCCGAATAACTAGCAATACTTGATGAATGAAAACCAGGGATTGTAATTTAAAGAGAATGGGCAAAAAGGGCAGATCTAGGATACTGAGATGGATTTTTAGGAAGTGGCAGGCAATTCTGATTACAATTCCAGAATGACAAAGAACAGTCAATAAAGAGGGCAAAACCGGTGTTGGAAAGAAGTCTGGGAAGAGGTGGCAGGGAAGAAAATTTTGCAGGAAATGACATTGTTCCTAGGGTAATTGACAAAAAAAAATAAATAAAATAAAGTGGGGGTCTAGAAACTGGAAGATAAAACAAGGACTTATGAATAAAGCAACCAAATCGATATACAGAGAGTGGTATCAATAGTTATATTGACTTGATCTTGAATTCCTGAAGTAGTGGTTCAGAATCCTGTCTATTCACCCTGACCAGGAATTGTATTGGTTCCAAAACCAAGAGAAGAAATGGGTAAATTTTCCAGAGCTATAAAATTTAAGGGAATTTAGTGACAGAGAGTTCATCATATTTTATATCCTCCTCCCCTAAGTATAAAAACAAGGGATGACGTATTCCTTTTCCCCATATAGGAACTCACCCTGTGGGGTAGGAAGGTCTGGGAACCTCCAGGTAGAAAGACTTTCTTTAGCCCAATGCTCTATCTTCTGGTCATTGTCCCCTATTGCATCTTTCCTATATGTGGCGCTCCAGATGTCTTGTCCATTGGCTGTTCTCAAAGGCACAAGGTAATTCTCTAAAGTAACTCCGGATATGTCATTCTCATAATATGTTTTCACAGAATGATGATCAGCATTTCTGAGATGACTTTCTTCCACGTACAGATACCAATATCCAATATCTTTTGACTGCGTCTACAAGATGCTAGTTAGCTTCATCAAGGGCTCCTTTCCAGAAATATTGATTGTTGTTATCTCTTAGCACCTTTCCAAGCTACCAGTAGCCATGCTCCTACTGAGCCCTCTAGTGGTAATGAGGGAATCATGCAACTTTTTAAGGGTTTGGCTCATTTAAATTACCTTGGTGTTCTTTGACTTTGTCCAGGCAAGGAAATCCAAAACAAAATACTATGTAGACCTACTGAATGCTCCCTAATCTCCCACAAGCTCCCATATCATTTTCCTTGGTATGACAGTGAAGAGTACATTATTCCATCTGTTTCTTTTCTTGTTTTTGTAGTACTGGGGCTTGAACTCAGGGCCCTCCCACACATGCTAGGCAAGTACTCTCTCATCTTTGTAGAGAGCATATTAAATTTTCTAGGGGATTTGATAATAGTCCCCAAAATAATACAAATGAAGTAGGTAACTAAAAATGATAACCGACTTAGAAGAGTAAGTGACTTTAAACCTTCAGATATTTGTTAAAGCAATTTTATTTAGAGACATACCTCTAATAATGAGCCAGAGAGGTTCCACACATTTTTTTTATAGCTACAGCTTTGTGTAGTGACTGCTGATACTGAAAATGGTAACTCCAAGGTCCTTTATAAGCTTCAATCTTAAATAACATATTACCAAGTAAGCTAAGTCAGAGAAGTAGCTTCCATGGATCATCATATACTTGTAGAACTCTCTCAATAAAAGAGGTACAAAATGTAATTGGGATGGTAGAAGAAGGGTCAATTATTTCCAATAATGACCAAGAGTGAGACAGTTGGGAGAGCTTTGTGGAAGAGGTGAGAAATAAGTTGGACTTTAAAGAGCGACGCATATTTTTATGGGTGGAAAAAGCAGAAAAAGCATTTGAAGTTGAGGGAACAGCATGAGTAGAATTATTGGAAGACTGAAAATTCATGGTGTATGAGCTTGATTGGGCTAGAGCAAAAAAGGTATGGAGGAAAATAGCATTCTAACAGTAGAAAAAATGGTTAGAGCCAGCTCACAGAGGACCTGGAGTACCCATGAAAAAATCAACCCAGAGTGACTTAGATTTTCAAAAAATTGAAATTGCCTTTTATTTTAATTCTCTGTTACTGACTACATCTTACCTGCTAACTCCCATTACCTATTGATATAAGCGAAGAATATGGACTTGTCAGTTAAAGGTAATCCAAGCACTTCTAATTTATAGAAAAATGTATTTTAGGTAAATATCCAGTCAATTCAAAGCAAAACCTGACAATCAGGGTATGTTAGCTCTTTCAAGGGGTGTTCTTTCCTCTCTTCCTTTTCAGATGGCATAGGAAAATGTACATGTCTCTGTAGCATGAGGAAAGTCTCAATTCCACATGCTGTCATCTGGGTCCTCTTAGGCCCCTGTGAAAATTCTCCATATCTTGCTAGGTCACTAAACTCTTTTTTTTAAAAAAATTTGGTACTGGGAATTGAACCCAGGAGTGCTCTACCATTGAGCTACAGCCCCAGGCCTTTGTATTTTTTGAGACAGGATCTCACTGAGTTGTTGAGGCAGGGCTCAAACTTGCTGTCCTCTTGCCTCAGCCTCTTGAATTGCTAGGATTACAGGCATGCGCCATCACACCCAGCTAGAAGAGGCTTTCCATTCTTTACAAGGAAATGTTCTAGCCCATGTGCTATCCTATAGGGACCCAAAGACTGTGCATGTGACTGCTTTTCCCAACAAGAATGTATCTGTAAATTTCCTAAATACAATCATCTCCCCATTTTGTGTATTTCCCACTTTATAATAATGAACTAAAAACTTCATACCTGTGATTATCTAGAAAGCTTTAAAAATGTATTATTGTACTTAACTAAGGATTGAGGTATTGTGCCTCTTTTGTGGTTGATCTTGCTCTGTCTCTTCTCTATTTGAGTAAAGCATTATTTCATCCAGTGTCTGATTCAAGTCTTTCTTGGTGACCTCAATATCTGTGAACCATGCAGTGAATTGACATCCTGAGACTGTTGCTCCTGGTGAAAGGCAACAGGTGTCATTTGCTCAACAATTTCAGCCTGCTTAGTCTTTTCAAAATAAAGTAGAAGACCAGCATTTGGTCTCTATGATAATGATTCCCTGAGAATCAGACCAGTTTGGGGGCCTTGCTGCAGTCTTCTAGATCCAGACTCTCAACGGAAATTGCATTTCCCAAGATCAATTTCTTTTATGGCTTACTTCAGTGATATGTGGCATCTCTCACATAATAAAAATGAATCTTTCCCTTTGAGAAGAATAATGTTTGTCTTGTACCAAACTTTACAGTATAAGATACTGAAGTGTAGTGATGAAGTTCTAAATCACATTGATAGACCTTTACTCATGGTGAAAAATAATTTTTATAGTCACTGAGTGGTCACATGTATGGTGGGGGTGGTGAGGAGAGGGGAGTGGAGCTCTTCTATAATCAAAGGTTGTGTAAATCAAAAGATTTAACATGTTATTGCTTTCTGGACTTTCCAAGGTTTGTTGGTTAAACCCACTAATAGCTACCATTTAAGACTGCTCACTATATGTTACATATAGGAATGTGTAGACTACCATAATGTCTTAGTCTATTTGGGCTGTTGTAATACATACCATAAACCAAGTGACTTTTAAACAACAAAAATTTATTTCTCACAGTTTTGGGGGTTGGGAATTCTAAAATCAAGACACTGGCAGATTCAGTGTTTGACAAGGGCCTATTTCCTGGTCCATAGATGACTCTTTCTGGTAGTGTTGCCATATGATGGAAGATGCTAGCTAGCTTGCTGGGGTCTCTTTTATAAGAGGACTAATCCTATGTATGAGAATTTACCTTCATGCCTTACTACCTCCCAAAGTCCCTACTTCCTAATACCATTACCTTGTTAGGATTTCAAGATATAAATTTTGTGGGAACATAAGCATTCAGATGACAATACATACATCAACTCATTTATTCTTCAAGTAACACTGTAAGATAAGTATTATTTTTCTCAAGTTTGCAGTGGTTAGGTAACTTACTCAAGGCCACAGCTGGTAAGGGTATTCAGGTATCAAATGCAAATCTATGTGGCTTTAAAGTTAATACTTTTTTTTTTTTTTTGGTACTGGAGATTGAACCGAGGGGCACTTAACCACTGAGCCACACCCCCAGCCCTTTTAAATTTTTATTTAAAGACAGGGCCTCATTAAGTTGCTGAGGCTGGCTTTGAACCCAAGATCCTCCTGCTTCAGCCTCCTGAGCTGCTGGGATTACAGGCATGCACACCATACCAACCTAAAGTTAATACTCTTAACCATTCCCAATCATACCCTCATTGCCACACACCAAATAGCAACACCAAAGGAAGAAATGAGTAACATTCATGGATAACACTGGAAGAGAAAATAAAAGAGCATTCGTGACATATTTGGACCTTGTGTTTCTGATGGAATCCTAGCCAGATTCCCTTCTCTACCATTTGTTGTTGTGGATTTATCCTATACTATATGTACATGCATTCAGGAACAGGGTCAAAACCAAGACCATGAAGACAAATGTTTTAATAAAATTAAGATATCTTACTCAATAAGATATAAGAAAAATTATGGGTGTGTATGTTAAAAAAGCTTAGATGGTACTACAATGGGTAGAGTTGCATATTTTCCCCAGGTTCCTGCAGTTTCAGCAAGTTATTCCAATCCATGTTGTTGAAATAAAATTTTCTCTTCTTACTGAATTATCCTCAAAATTATTTTGTGAAATACAAGTTATACTTCTTATTCAAAAGTTATTAATACTTAGCTCTGTTGAAAACTGATATTCATGCTAGACCAGTGGTTTGCAAGCTACCATCCCTTTTTATTTCTCAATGTTTTATGCAAACTATCCTACTTAGTAATCTGTCTTCTACACTGTGGAAAGTCAGAAGTTGTGCACTTTTCTGCATGGAACTATTATAGCTATTACAGAATTGCATTATTTACAACTGAAGTCAAACACACACACTATGTTTATGATGTAACTGTTTTAACATGGCCAGAAATCAAAAGAACATAGACACTGTGAGAATCTTGCCAGATATAAATGCATTAAAATTGAGAGTGGACACTGTGGTTTGGTTTTATGTGGCTAGAAATGAAAGTCAAGGATTTGGCAAGACACCTCTTCAATGGGTTAATTTCTTCCTGTTCTTTCAATGACTTGGATTATAAAATGTATCATATTATTAGGTTTCATAACCATTTGTGTTTGAGAAATTATTTAGATACTATTAGAGTACCACCTGAAATTTTTTGGGAATGTCTATTAAAATGGGCTTCCTGACCCACAGAGCAATGTGGCATATTTCTATCTATGACAGAAAAGAGAGGGAAACATTTTAGACAAGATAGTTGGAATAAAGATTCACTCTTTGGTATGATATTTGTTGGGACTAATGACACATTAACTAACTCAGGCTGACTCCTTACTCCCTGGCAAGTGAGCAAGATCAAGGCCTCAAAGGTGGTTTCAATAGTTAATGACGATTAATCGGACCACCGTCAGGGATTGGTTAACAACAGTTCCGCAAACATGATCAGCTCGTGCTTGCCATATAGTCCTATGGGACTCTCGCCTGCATAACCTCCCATACCTTGCTGACCTTTAAGCTGATTGGTTCCCGCCTAGCCTCCACCCTACATAAAAGCTGTGTGATTTCCTTAATAAACGAGTTCCTGCTGTGACGGGTCTCCCTGATGCATCTGATTGTCCTCTGCCTGGAGGGCTGGGAGTGGGTGGTCAGCCGGCCCTACCTATCCTGGTCTGACCTTGTTGGGGAGTGTCCCCTTCCCTTCTCGCTGGTCGTGAAGAGCAAGGGGGCTTAAGACCCCAACAGATATTAAGGATAAAAATAAGGCCTAATATCATACCAAAGAATTATTCTTCAATAGGTACTTACTGATTTACTATTATGTACTTGGCACTATATTAGGAAAAGCAGAGATAGGGCTATTAAATTACACAATACCTAATAACGATCTTTGCTATATTCTGCAATGACATTTCCATTTTGTCACCAGGTAATTCTGAGAACAATTTGTTTTCCTCTTGGATCAAGCCTGAACCCAATTGTACAGTGACGGACAGGGAGAGGAAAAAAGACTTTTAAATCTTGTCTTTATGGTATCTAAAGGAGTTGGCATAGACAATCGAAGACAGAAGTTGGCTGTGAGAAATCTTGTTGTCACTCAAGAGAGAAAAAAGGACATTAACACTTTACTTAATTTTCCAGGAAAATCTTGAATTTTTGTACTACTACACTTACCCCTATAATCTACTGTAGCTCATTGTCTCTCTCCTGAAAAATAAAAGAATTTATGTTTTGACAGGGCAGTGTTATACTGTTTTTGTACAAAGTTGGAGGTAAATGCTGTTTATTAGCTTAATTTTTCATTTCAGGGAATTAGACCCTCTGTTTGAAAGTGATAGCCTTTTGGATTGAGTTATGATTCATTAGCAGATGATAAGTAAACTGAGGAAGAATAGATTGGAACATTTAAACCAACATCTTAGCAGACACATTACTGTTTTATCTCAGCATGAATCTCTGTGGAAAACAACAAAGAAAACACTAGAGTTGAAGCAATGGTGAAGGAAAGACTCCCAAAGTAAAAACTTCTAAAATATCTCTTGTCAAAAGTACCTTGAGGCCTACTTCATGACCTCTCCCAAGAACCTGGTTATGGGACACTCTACTGGGTAAAAATTCCTTATATTACATTTGATATTTCTCTCCTAGAGAGGAAGAAGCAGACTGACATTACATAAATTACTTAATATTGAAAACTGTCATAGGAAGGTGTATATCTGACTTTTCAGGATTCAGGGGTATAAGCCAAGGATCGGCTTCTGTAACTTCTAATAATTATAACTAAGAATCTTATGAATACTAATAATGACAATGGGAATAGATATGTGTTGTCCACTTAGTATGTGTTAAGCACTGAGCAGGGTACTTTCTATCCTATGCCTCATTTATTATTTTCAGCAACCAAGTAAGTCATTTTTAACTCTGCTTTTGCAGTTAAGAAAACTGAAATTCAGAGAATTTTATTTAATTTGACAAGGTAGCACAACCAGCAAATGCTAATGTCAGGATTTGAATCCAGGTGTTTTTAACTTGAGATCCTGGCTCTTAAGTATTGAGCCTTTTTACATTTTTACAGTCCTTTATTAGTGTACTAATGCTAATTTTAATAGTTCTAAAAATTCTTCCCCTTTCTTCTTATTTTATATGTTTGAAATAATTGCTTCAATTAGAAAGTATGTGGAAGAGAAGCATCATGACTTTCCTAGGAACCAAAGGATGACCATAAGAAATCTATGTAATATATTTCTAGTATTGCCCAATGTTTGGGATGTGCAGTTCTGGGTACCACCTAAAAGTTCTCCTTTACATTGAAGACATATGGCTTTAAGAACCTTAAATTTATAAATTACCAACCAAGAGAGAACTTAAAGATAAAATAGAAGGTATCAATTCTTTACTTTGGATGAATTGTATAACATAGGGATGATATCTCTCTTTTTTTTTTTTTTGCAGTGCAATCTCAAAAAACCAATGATCGAATGTCTTCCCTGATAAGTGGGTGATGATATATAATGGGGGAGTTGGGTGGGGGGTGAGAGAAGAATGGAGGAACTTTAGATTATGTAGAGGAAAATGAGAGGGAGGAGGGGAAGGAAAGATGGTGAACTGAGACAGACATCATTACCCTATGTACATGTATGATTACATGAATGGTATGAATCTACATCATGCACAACCATAGAAATGAAATGATGTGCCCCATTTGTGTATAATGAATCAAAATGCAGACTGTAAAAATTAAAAAAAATTTAAAAACAGAAGGTATCAATACCAAAATTAGATATCCCAACTACAAAGCGTAACTCTAATGTCTATTAATTACCTTCAGTACAGAGGTAAGACAGCTATCAGTTTATTTGTTCTACCTGTAACTTTAAATCTTTGCAGCTCTTTGAGAGTAGTAATTTAACTTTATGTGAGAGTGTTTCAAACAATAGCCTTTCTAGAATGTGATATTTTCCAAAGTTTTCTTTAGCTTTAGACCTTAGCCAGTAAGCCTGACTTTTAATCAACGTAGCTTAGAAATGGTGAGTTGTCATTTGATGTACGATATTGATATGGATGCTAGCTTCTGGCTCTAATAAAGATTCTCTGTGAAACTGATACCTAAAAATAAGTGTGGATGTATTTTGGGGGGGACCTCGTGAAGGTCACTATTGTTATCTGAGTTACATGCTCAATTCTAGATTCAAACTCAGCCTTAGGACAATATTCAACCTTCAGAGGTGACATAGATAAAATCAAGCTTTCAGTGAACTACCCAGGAAAGAGATTTCTAAGTGGATAGGCAATTTCCTCTGACAAGGGGCAAAATTAATGGTGATTATTCCATTGTTTTTCAGTTATTGGTATATATCCGAGATGACATAAGCCAAACACTGGAGACAAAATTCATGAATCCTTACTTGTTTCATGTAAGATTGGCAGGTTTAAATCAGATTCTCCAGGAATTGGTTAACAGTAATTAGCCAATTAGAATTACTGAATTCTAGACAGATAGATTGTAGAAGTTACTGGAATATAGATGGTGGTTAAAAACATGAAAGTTATCTACAACAAAGGGGGAAAAGTAAAGTGAACCTATAACAAAACTGAAGGAAACCAACATCTAATTGATGAACAGAAGAGAAGACACTAAAGACACCAGAAGGAACAATCATGATAAGACATAAGGAGAAATAGAAGATTATGATGCTGTGGATATCAGGAAGCATTCCAAAATGGAGGGAGGGGTCAACAGGGTTAAAGACTATTGAAAAGTCAAGTAAAATATCAAGTAAACCATGACAATTTAGATTGATCAGTTGATGATCAAAGTAGAATCATAAAAGCATATGTCATATTGCAATGGTATAAGCAGTCACAAATAGATGAGAAAATTCATATAATATAAGAGGAAAGAATATTTGCAAAATTAGGAATTAGAGTTGATAGAGGGTTTTGATTATGGCAGATATTTGGAAAACCGCTAGTAGCACTGTTCAGGGCTCTGGGAATAAAGCAATGAACAAAACAGATGAAGTCTTGGAACTTGCATTCTTGCTCAGAGGGGCAAAAATTTAAGATTAATATTTGTCAGGGCTGGGACTGTAGTTCAGTGGTAGAGCACTTGCATAGCATGTGTGAGGCACTGGGTTTGATCCTCAGCACCACATAAAAATGTAAAAGAAAATAATATTTGTCAGGCAGTGAATAGCTTCATGAAGAAAAATCAAGGTAAGGGGATGGAAAGGATGGGGTGCTAATTTATAAGAAGTGGACCTGGAAGACCTCTCTGATAAAGTGGCATTTTAGCAAAGTTTGGAATGAGATGAGGAAGCAGGCCATGCTAAAATGTGGAGGTGATGGTGTGAGTAAGGTAGGGGGATGAGAGAAGGAAACCATTCCAGAGCCATGTTATAGCAAGAGTGCTAAGAGGGGGATATACCTTTCATGTTTAAAGAACAGAAAGGAACCAGCATGGTTGAAATACAGTGAGTGAGAGCAAAGGGTAGTTAGACCTCCAATTACATTATGTTTTGGT
Organism: Sciurus carolinensis; assembly: GCF_902686445.1. NCBI lineage: Eukaryota > Metazoa > Chordata > Mammalia > Rodentia > Sciuridae > Sciurus > Sciurus carolinensis. The sequence continues at coordinate 94,295,394 of NC_062232.1, forward strand.
AATTACTTTCAGTGAGACATGAAATCAATGGTCAGATTTGAGCAGAGGAGTGATATGATTTATGATTGGACTTGAAGTACTTAAGAGATGATGATGGCTCATAGGATGGAAATAGCATAAATCATTACTGTATTTCAAATATATTTGAAGCAAGAGTTATTAGGCTATGCTGACCAACAAGGGGCTGGGGCTGTAGCTCAGTGGCAGAGCACTTGCCTAGCATGTGTGAGGCACTAGATTCAACCCTCAGCACTGCATACAAATAAATAAATTAAATTAAATTAATTAACATAAATGTTTGGAAAAATGGATATGCTGAACAAGAGGACATAGTATATAAGAGAAAGAAGGCAGTCAAGGATAACTCCCAGAAATTTTGGTCTGAGCAATTGGGAAAATGGAATAAGCATGTATTGAAAACAGGCAATATGTGATAAGTACAGGTTGGCAAAAGGTGGAAATTAAAGTAGAAATATTAAGCTGACAATTTGTGTGTGTGTGTGTGTGTGTGTGTGTGTGTGTGTGTGTGCCTTGATTTCAGGTCAAGACATTTTTATTTTGACAGGGAGGTCAGGTTGGAAATATACATGTGAAGGTCATCAACCCATGGCTTTTATAGTTATAGAATTGGATGAGTTCACTTAATTGGTGGTTTTGGACTTAAAAAAAGGAAGAATACAAAGAACCAAGTCTTAGCTCTTTGCCTCTAGAGATCAGGAAGAAGCAGAGATATCAATAAAGGAGAATGAGAAGGCATGGTCAAATAAGATGTCTCAAGTGTAGATAGTAAAGAAAGTGTTTTGAAAAGGAGGGAGTGATAAGCAGGTCCATGTTACTAAGAGGTCAGTAAAATGAAGGTTTAATACTGAACCTGAAATACTGAAATTGAAGACTTGGTGGCCATTGATCAGAAACATATAAGTTAAATTAGAAGGAATGTGCAGGACCTGTCTGATATTGGAAACCACACAGTTGCATTATTTTCTCTAATATGCCCCAATCATGTGTAACTGTGTAGAAGGCAAATTTTAAGATGTGTCCAGGATCGACAGGTCTGTACAGAAGAATAAGAAGTCAAGAGATACTAATTTATTAATTAGTTTAATGCAATTGACAACATGATATACATTGTAAAAGGAAAAGACTGAGGTCAAGAAGGTTAAAAAATTTACATAAAGTAGAGAAGTTAAATTAATTAAGTGAATGCAATTGACAACATGATCTAGTGTGTACAAGGAAGAAGTTGAGGTCAAGAAGGTTAATAAATGTGCATAAAGTAGAGACGCTAAGATGCTCATGATATCAATAAAGTCAAAGAGTAAGTGATGTAAGAATGAGATTGCTGGAACAATGAGTAATTGTGGTTAGAAAGTGGAATAATGAAGTCAACATTTTCAAAGGAGGGCCAGTTTCCAATGAAGATAAAATTCAGAGAATGGTCATAGATATGAATGTCTGAAGTCAAGCATCAGTGAAAGTCACTGGGATTGAAGAGTAGATAACAAACTATGTTGCTAAGATTTTGGAAGCACAATTCTAAATGAACGTTAAAATTACCTGTAATTATAGCAAGATTTAAAATGAGAAGGAAGATTATGGGCTGAGTACCAAAATCTTCAATGAATTTCAGGGAGGCATTAGGGACCCTGGAAGTCTAATTTCTCCTCATACAGTCTTTATAATAATTCCCCTCTTCACAGCCCTATACCTCTGAAGGCAATTTATTATGATTTTGGGTTATATCAATAAATGCCTATCACTATTTAAAAGGTGAGTTTTTTCTATCCATAAACTCATATTTTTTAGTTCTTTTAGTTAAAAGCCATATTCCATGTTGTTTCCTCTTTCTTGTGTTACTCCTTAGTTTTCATGGAACACATCCTTGGTCATATCCTGAGATAGAGTACAGAGAGGTAAATTTTTGGAGACCTGTGTTTGAAAACAATCTTTATTTGACATTAATACTAGATAAATAGATTTTTTTCTGGGCACAGAATATTAAATGTAGAATCATTTTTCACTTGCTACAACGTTGCTCCAAATTTGTTCATTCCCACTGTGATAGTCGAGTGGTCCGATGCAATTCTGACTTTTACTCCTTTGTAGGTGACTTATTTGTAGGAGTTTTTAGTATCCTATGGTTATTCTCAAGTAGACTGAAATTTAGTGAAAACGTGTGCTGGTCTGGAGCTTCTTTTTATTCTTCCGGTTAGAAGGAAAGAGACACATTTTAAGAACTTCCAATCAGCAACCATGGCCTTTAGTTATGGGAAATATTCCTGGAGTAGTTCTTTGATATTTTTCCCCTACTTTGTATTCTTTCTCTCTAGAATTTGTCGGAATTTGATCCTGTGATTTTTACCCTGTTTTCCTTTTATTTTTCTTTCTTTTTCTCTAAGGAGGCAGTGTAGTAATTATACAAATCTCTTCTCTGGAGCTAGGCTCCTTGGGTTCTATTATGAGGCCATCTCTACTTAATTTTGAACATGGAAGAGTTATTTGTCCTCTTTTTGACTCAGTTTCCTTATGTGAGAATTGAATAGTGTCTATCTTATGGCTTGTGTTGTGAAAAGAAAATTAAGAAGTACAAATAAGTTCTTATAATAATGCCCAATACATAATAAGAGCTATATAAAATTTTCTATTGAGTGTAATTACAACTTTATTGCTTTGATGTTCTACCTTCTGTATTTGTCTTCAACTTTGCCTTTAATTTATTATGATGAATTCTTTTAAAGTGTGAATATTATTGAATTTTCAATAGACTTGTCTTGAGTACCATAGTGATAATAGTTAGTAATACTGCATTGTATTCTTGAAATTTGATAAAAGTATATCTTAAATGATCTCACCACAACAAAAAAATGGAAAGTATTTGAGGTGTCGATATGTTAATTAGCTTGATTGTGGTAATCATATTATGATGTTTTCTTATATCAAAATATGATGGCCTGGTGCGGTGGTGCACACCTGTAATCCCAGTGACTTGGGAGGTGAGGCAGGAGGATCATGAGTTCAAAGTCAGCCTCAGCAACTTAGCGAGACCAGAGCAACTGAGACCCTATCTTTAAATAAAATATAAAAAGGGCTTGGGGACGTAACTCAGGGGTAAAGTGCCCCTGGGTTCAATCCCTGGTACCAAAAATAATTATGTACACTGTAAATACATATAATTTTTTTTATCAATTGTTCCTCAATAAAGCTGAAAAAGATTATTTTTCTGGTTTTCTTATTCTCTTTCATGTATCACTCTGTTCTTTTTTCATGGATAATATATCTTTTTATCTCTCTATGGTGTTTTATTTCTTTTTAAGTTTTCTTACATTGTATCTGTTTCTGTGTTTTTCTGTTTATTCATTTTGGCCTGTATTTCACATTGGAAATTTTCATCAAGTTTCAGTTATTCTTGCCTTTCAACTCACATTTACAAGTGAAGAAAAAGTTGTCAATTTATATTTAAGAGTGAAACTAAAAAATGATTTGAAAGTTCTTGAGAGCCAGAAAAAAAGGTTAATCATTTCATTTCAACTTTCACTTAATTCTAGCAGTGTGTGTGTGTGTGTGTGTGTGTGTGTGTGCGCGCATGCATGAGCCTAGGCCAGGGATTGAATCCAGGGGTGCTTAACCACTGAGCAACATCCCCAGCCCTTTTTTTTTTTGTACTGGGGATTGAACTCAGGGGCATCTCTGGCCCTATTTTGTATTTTTATTTTAGAGGCAGGGTCTCATTGAGTTGCTAAGTGCCTCACTAAGTTGCTGAGGCTCCTTTGAACTTGAGATCCTCCTGCCTCAGCCTCCTGAGCTGCTGGGATTACAGACGTGCACCACAGCGCCCAGCATCCCCAGCCCTTTTTACATTTTATTTTGAGACAGGGTCTCACTAAATTGCTGAGGCTCGCCTGGAAATTGCAATCTTCTTGCCTCAGCCTCCTTAGTCCCTGAGATTACAGGCATGAGCCACCACCACCAGGCTCAGCTCCTAATGTTTTAGAAAAATGTTTTTTTCTTCCACCTGCCACTGTGCTTCCTCCAGTATCTGGGGCCTTTTTAAAATTACTTTGAATAGTTGTCTGTCACTAACAAGGTGAAGGAGCAGTTCTGGAATTCCAGCTTCTCCTGACAGAGTTTTAAGTAATTTTCCTTTATTCTGCCCTATAAATCCTCTCCCATCACCTTCTGAGATACTTGGTATTTCAGACTCCTGATTCTTTTTGAGTTCTGTGGCAGGCTTGAATTTGCTTCCTAAGTAGCATCTTCTGCAGGCATTTAGTTATTGGTTTCCTTGCCTTTGTTCAGTCAACAATTTTCTAATCATTTTTCGTCTTTCAAAAATGTTTATATTTCATATCATTTTTGTCTCTTCTCATGTTTCCTTTGTCTTTGTGGGTCTATGCCTTTTCATTCCTCATAGCATTTATAGACACAAGTTCTAGAGCTAAACTTTCGGGGATTGAAATCTTTGCTGTGTCATTTTACCAACTGAGAGATTATGAGCAATTTAATTTATCTGTATGTCTTCTTTATTTTTCTTTTCTCTTTTATTTTCTTGTTGAAAGAGTGTAATACCAAAAGCACTTATATCATAGGAGTATATATAAAGTACCAGTGCAATAAATGTCACCTGTCATTGCTACTGCTATCAATATTATTATTATATTATTATTGTCAAGGACTGAAGATATTGCTCAATGATAAGAGCACATGCCTAGCATGCATGAGACCCTGAGCTCAATTCCCACCATTGCAGAAAAAGAGAGAATATTATTGTCGCTATTTAAGAGCTGCAGTTGGGAACAGAGATAAACATGCATTCAACTCACAATTTTTTTAACTTATCTTTTTAGTTGTAGGTGGACACAATATCTTCACTTTATTTTTATGTGGTGCTGAGGATCTAACCCAGGGCCACTTGCATGTGGGCGAGTGCACAACCACTAAGCCACAACCCCAGTCCTCAACTCACTATTTAACCACTAGTTTATCTTTAAAATATACATAGGCCAAATGATGATAGAGTTATTAATTGTCCTTGAGAACTTAGATAAAGAAGACATAGTAATTGTAGTGAATTTTTAATAAATGATATCTTTCCCTTTAGAGCCTGAAATGAATGAAGTTTAAATGATCAGGTACATAAGTCATTGCATTTTTTACTTTTCTGAACTCATTATCAGCTTCATATTAATACTGGTTCCTCTTATAGTTACAAGCAGTTGTCTATGAAAATATATGAAACATAGGAAAATATCCAGAAATTATATATGAAAATGTATATAGATGAAAATATCCAGAGACAGTAAGGAGGCCAGGTTATCAGTATCTGCTGCAGAATTAGGAAATCTTTCTCAGAAGTACCCAACATCTTCACTCATCTATCTCATTGGCTACAATTCATATGATTGCCCTCAAACCAGTCACTGGCAATAGGGCCATAACAATTGATCTCGATTGATCAAGATTTATTTCTGGGTCTGAGAAAAGGATTCCAAGTTCTCAAGTCATGTAGTACAGGACTGGATGCATGCAATAAGTGTTTCTTTGCAAGAAAAACAGAGGGAGAAGTGGATGTTTAGTAGGCAATCAACAATTGTAGAGAAAGTTATTCTCCAGGGTTTTCTGTAAAGTCATAAACAGTGAATCGAAACCTATAATTTTGATGAGCATTTTGGAAAGAAAAACGTTGATGGGTCTTTGTCTAGTAAGTATTCTGTCATGCCTAAAACCAGGCTTGTTGAATCTCTAGTAATAAGAGAAATGCAAATCAAAACCACCCTAAGATTCCATCTCACCCCAATTAGAATGGCGATTATCAAGAATACAAGCAATAACAGGTGTTGGTGAGGATGTGGGGAAAAAGGTACACTCATACATTGCTGGTGGGGCTGCAAATTAGTCAGCCACTCTGGAAAGCAGTATGGAGACTCCTTAGAAAACTTGGAATGGAAGCACCATTTGACCCAGCTATCCCACTCCTTGGCCTATACCCAAAGGACTTAAAATCAGCATATTACAGAGATACAGCCACATCAATGTTCATAGCTGCTCAATTCACAATAGCCAGATTGTGGAAGCAACCTAGATGTCCTTCAATTGATGAATGGATAAAGAAAATGTGGTATATATATATACAATGGAATATTACTCAGCCATAAAGAATGATAAAATTATGGCATTTGCAGGCAAATGGATGAAACTGGAGAATATCATGCTAAGTGAGATAAACCAATCTCAAAAAAACAAAGGACAAATGATATCGCTAATAAGTGGATGATGACACATAATGGAGGGTGGGAGGGGTTAGTGTTAGGGTTAGAGTTAGGGTTAGGGAGGGGGGCAAGAATGGAGGAAGGAAGGACTGTTTAGAGGGAAAAGAGGGGTGGGAGGGGTGGGGGAAAGGGAAAAAACAACAGAATGAATCAAACATTACCATATGTAAATTTATGATTACACAAATGGTATGCCTTTACGCCATGTACAAACAGAGAAACAACATGTATCCCATTTGTTTACAATTAAAAAAAAAAGAAAAAAAAAAAGAAAACCAGGCTTGTTGATATTCAAATCAAACTGCTTTTGTAACTTAAACTAGCTTATCACGGTGCTGCAAATAGCCAGTTTTATCATTGAGACAAAACCCGGTAAACTTCCCTGACTTAACTACTTCCTTGCTCTTCAAATATTATACATAAAAATAATAAAAATTGTTTCAAAGAAGTTTAACCATATTTTGCATTCAGAAGTAAACCTCAGTCAGTGCAGTTTCTTGACTCTTATCTATGCCCAAAGAAGTTCTGAGAAAAATTAAAGTCCCTTACCTGACTTCCTGTCTTCCTGAGTCTTCAGAAAATGAATTATTCTTCTCTAATTTGCCTAACACACTTTAGCGAGCTAATTACAATAACACTTTTACAGTTCAGCCTGCTTAAAAATCAAACTGTGCAAGTTGTGATAAACCTACTGGCAATTAAAAGGCAGCAAGATGTATTATCTCCAGATGCTCATGGGACTTCTTAAAGTTTGGAGAGTCACATCTGTTTCTGTTATACTTTGGTATTTTTCCATTGATTGTGGAAGCTCTTTGTGGCCCTGTTGACTTGCAGATATGCAAATGAGCTTTATCCAAGCATGCTTAGTCTCTGGGATGGAAAGTTTCCAAGCTGATATATAGCAGGAAGTCATGGTACATTCACCCTCAGAGCCTGAAAAATGTATGCTGGGTCTCATAAGTTAACTTTCAATTTTGGAAAGAGACGGTGAAAACTTACGATATTTTTCAGTGTGCTTTGGACTGGGGAAGAGGTGAGACATTTTTCTACTATGGAAAGCACTGATAAGAATAAAAATAATGACTCTAAATAAATCTAATACAGAGTATTCTTTTTTTTTTCTGAGTTCCCTGCTTCTTTTTCATTTGAGTTTCTTACAAAAAATTTATTTAATTCTGCATTAGAAGAAAATATTCAGAAAGCTGTAATCGGCAGAGACATTTTTGGCACAAATACTTCATTGACATTAAAGATTAAAAATTATTAAAGTGATTTTTAAAAATTTTTGTTAATCCAGACGTGAGCTCAGTTTTGTGATTACCCATCATAGTTGAATCAACCATTTTAGATGGATTTGGAGTTAGGAGTCAGAAGTGAGAGATAATTGGGCCATTAGTAGAGCAACTATTTTTAAAAACTAAAGAAGTGAGTTAACTATGTATATCCACTCATATAGACAAGTTATTCACCGACACTGTGTCAAAGTCCCAATCCTTTGGAAAATAATTGCTTCATTTTATCTCGTAGACCCTGCACATATGATTCCATTAATGTAAAGTTTCTTTACCTAGTGTTTGAATTTATCTAACTACCTATAGGAAATCTCATTTCTCTGCTATTCCTTAAAATTTATCACTTGAGATTATGATAGATTTGTTTATTGCTATATGTTGAGAATATGCTATCTAGCACAAAAAACTGAACCTGATTTATGTGAATTATTTTTAATTTCTACCCAATGGAGCATTGCATGCTTGTGTACAATCAATTATATTTAACATTTATAAAGCATTTGACATATAGTAAATTTGATATATAATAACAATGATTACAATATTGCTATTGTATATCTAAGTGCAGTACTAAATTTGATGCAAGATAGGTAAGTGTTAGAACGCATGGTCCCTATCCCTAATTCCAGTTTAAATTTCTTTGAGAATATTATGTCTGAAATGAAATCAATAGTTTCATTGTACTCCATAATTAAGCTATTCCATGTTAATTAAGCTATTCCATGGTGTGAATATTTATATTGCTTCTCCCCCAAATTCACAGGGTTGAAACCTACTCCCTAATGTGATGGTATAAAGAGGTGGGGCCTCTGGGAAGTGATTAGGTCCCTTTCTCATGAATGGGATCAGTGCTTTTATAAACAATGTCTGAGGGAGTTCATTCATCTTTTCTACCACATGAGAATGAAGCAATATGGTGCAATCCATGAAGCTGAGAGAGACCCTCACCAGACATCAATCTGCTGGCACCATGATCTTGGATTTTCCAGTCTCCAGAACTGTGAGCAATACATTTCTATTGTTTATAAATCACCCAGTCTAGGATATTTTGTTACAGCAGCTCAAATGGACTAAGGCAGCCTATACTTGAAATAATGTGTTCATTTCTGTTTATCACACTATGGGAAGTCATCTAGATGCTAGAATTATGTACATAGAAAAAGGATGGCCTGAGGAGGTGAGAACTGTTACAAGCACATGTGGAAGAAGGATAGTATGCTTGTTTGGAGTGATAGAGAATGCAATTGGGACCAGAGTGGATAGAAGTTACGTGGAGAAAGAATTCATCCTGTTTTAACAACTTTATTTTTGGTCCAAGGATTTATTTTTTTATTTGGTCTTATTAGTTATACATGACAATAGAATGCATTTTAACATATTATACATATAAGGAGTATAACTTCCCATTCTTCTGGTTGCACATCATGTGAACATAGAAAAGTTAGGTCCATTCATTCTACTGTCTTTCCTATTCCCATTCCCCCTCACTTCCCTTCATTCCCCTTTGTCTAATTCAAAGTACTTTTATTCCTCCCTACCCTCCCCCTTATTGTAAGTTAGCATCCACATATCAGAGAGAACATTCGGCCTTTGGTTTTTTGGAATTGGCTTATTTCACTTAGCATGTATAGTCTCCAGTTCCATCCATTGACCAGCAAATGCCATAATTTCATTTCTCTTTATGGCTGAGTAGTATTCCATTGTGTATATATACCACATTTTTTTAAGAACTTTTTTTTCCTTATAACATCTCTGTTCGCAGGGATGGCATCGCCTCAGTTGATGGCAAACTGATATCACTGCTGCTTGCAAGGATCATTGTTGTTTGTTTTCATCTGGTTCTATTTCTTATCCCCCATATAACCATGCAGATCTTTTAATGTTTGAGTCTACTTGTAAAATGTGTTTGGTTGTTTGATGCTTCTGTGTTTTTTGTTTATATAAGCAGTATTTTGATATAGATCTCATTCTATGTAATTGCCTTTTTAACTGACATGTTTGTTAAGTTCTATCTAATTTGCTAGATATATATCTATTTTATCACTTCTGTTATGAAATCTCCATAATATATCTCTATGATATTTTACCTATTGAATATCCCAGAGATGAGTATTATGAGCCCTTTCAATGGTCTGCCACCATAAAAAATATTTAGTAAATATCTTGGACATGTCCCCTTTTGTACTTTAGTGAGTATATATTCTGGGTCACACATTACACATGTATGTAATTGGATTAAATAACTTCATCTTGCCTTATAGAATGATTCCTTCAACCAAAGTACATGAGGGATCCTGAAACCCAGGATTAGTGTACTTCTCCTGTAATGACCCAAATAGTAAATATTTAGACTTTGTAGGCCACATAGGGTCTTTATCTGTCCTCTTCCTCTGTCTCCTTTTCCTCCTCCTCTTCCTTCCTCTTCTTTTAATCAGACATCAAAAATGTAAAGACCATTCTTTTCTTGCAGGCTGTACATTTTGCCTTAATTTAGCTTTGCGGTCATCCAGAGGCCTGATCTAGCCCTACATCCCTGCCAATATGTGGCAGATAATTTACTTCTTGACTTTGGTCAGTGTAATGAATATAAAGTGAGAACTCACTGTTTCAAATTTCACTTTTCTGATTATTGATTAGCTAGATCATCTTTTCCATTATTTGTTAACATTTGAGTTTCCTCATCAGTAAACTACCAATTAGAATAACTTATTTAGTTTTCTTATGCGATTTCTGTATTTTTCTTGACCATTTTTAGTAGTTTCTTATATATTAGATAGTAATCATTATCAGCTTTAGGCACTTTAATTATCTTTTTCCAACCCAACCAGTTTTCTGTTCATTAGTCTTATCCATGATGTCTTTCAATGAACAAAAATATTAATTTTGATATATTTTAAGAACTTCCTAATCAGTTCAGCAATAAACAGATGGAATGAGTCACAAGAACAGATAGTGAGTTTCTAAGCACCGAAGTGTTTCATTGTTTTTTCTTTTTTTGGGCAGCAGGGAGGGTACCAGGAATTGAACTCAGGAGCACTCAACCACTGAGCCACATCCTCCCCAGCCCTATTTTATATTTTATTTAGAGACAGGGACTCACTGAGTTGCTTAGCACCTCACCATTGCTGAGATTGGCTTTGAACTCGAGATCCTCCTGTCTCAGCTTCCCAAGCCTCTGGGTCCTGGCTAAAGTGTTTCTTCATGGCCATTTGGCATCTGTGTTGTATTGTAGTGTTTCAAACATCTAGTGGGTGTGTGGACAAGACTATAATGGTCATTTTCAATCCTGTGATTATTTGACATGCATAAGGCTTATTGAGAGCAATATATTGAAATCATAAGATCTGGGTAGTAGAAGAGTTAGGTATTAGTGATTTTTCAAATCCAAAGTTCTCATTTTCCCTGGCAAGAAATAGAGCTAGAACAGGGGAGGTGCTTATTCAAATTCCCCACAGCTAGTTGGTGGCAGAGTCTATACCAGAATTTCCTGCTCCACAGTCCACTGCACTTCTCATTACCCTGAGATAAATTCTAAATTGAATGGTTTAGCAGTAAACATTTGAGGTGGTTCCAGAGGAAAGAGCATGTCACTGAGGTAGAAAAAGGATGCAGAAAGGACCATCTACAAGTTTAGCTAGGATTGACTGGTTCAAGTTAATTCTAAAGCTACTTTTAGAACTACCCATAATATATTTGTTGTCATTTTTAAAGAACTAACAATGAAGTCATTACCCATATTTCTCCCTCTCCCAAATTATTATGTTGGCTATAGCCTTTACCCATGCACACAAGGCAAAATTGTACTGTCTTTTCCCTTTGATGCCAAATACTAAACATTAGTATGCCTTTTCAGCTGAACTGAGACTTTGACATGAGCTGAAACACTACAGAATCCTTAACATCTTGCATTTGGGAGAGCTCCTAGGCTGGGGTCCAGCCACCTTTGCCTGATACATGTAAGTTAGAAATCCAATCTTCTCCCACAGTATTTGGTAACAAAGCCTTTCAAGATCTGTGCCCCATTATCCACTCAAATAGGAAAAGCTTATGAGAAAACATGGAGTTATTTAAAGCCTGTGCCACTCCAGGTAAAATCAGCTTACCTCAGTGAGGCCTTGTTTAGATCCACCCGGATGGTACAAAGGAAACAGTTTGTTTAGACTAGCTGTTGTTCTAGACTTTTCAAAGAATTTGTGTTTTTACACAGTGGCAAATCACAAAAGAGTGTGGGACTCTTTCTGTGAGGCACATAAACACCAAACAACTCTTATACTGTTCTGATGCTGACACATAGATTTTCCACCTTTTGAGATTTTTCTACTTGTGGAGGGTGAGGCGCAGGGGGTGAATCAGCTGGGAAGACACATTTGCAATGGTGTAGGGTAGCTATACTTTTTGAGTGGGATCTATAGGCACATGTATGTGGCAGGAGTTCAGTTAAGGTGCTCTAGTGTCTTTTTCCTTAATAGGAATATACCTAGAACTAGCCAGTTTCCTCCTCTGAGCAGCACAGTGGGAGATTTCACAATGTTCTCCCAGACCTTTTCCAAACTTGACAGCTAAGTGAAAGAGTATAAAGGCCACATTAGTTGCAATTCTTCTCTTGTCTATCTTCTGTAATGTGTACAGCAATCCTGAACAAGATTTGATGCCTCTTGGTGTTACCTTCTATGAGTGCTGCATTCATTGTCTCCATTCAACAACAAAAAAAAAAAAAATGAAGAACAGGACACAGAGATAAGAAGCAGGTTTATTGCAAAGAGACAGAGAAAGACTTCTACAAAGAGAAAGGGACCCAGAACTGGGAATCCAGTTGGGGAGCTTTGGCTTATTCTTTTTATGGTCTCTGGAATTTCCTCTTTTACTATCTCCTCCCCTGACCATGCTCTCCTCACTATTATTCATCGGTGCCTCTGTGTCCATTCATCTATTTTAGTTTTTCTATTGGATCCCCCAGTTAGGAGCACAAGCAGAGAAGTGTCTGATTGGGTCCCTCACTTGTGTTATTGAGCACTTTCATCAAACAGGAAGTTGACCTCATTAGAAGACCCTCTTCATGCTCCTTTGTTCTGGTCCTGTCTCCAACCTCCTCACTCACCATCTTGACCTGGCTGCCTAGGCCCTTCTAGGACTCCAAATGTCCTAAGGAAATATTTAGTTGCTGGCAAAGTTCAGAGCGACTGAGAACAATTCTTGGTACCATACATACTCACTTCTCACTACTGTCACATTTGACTTGGACTAGATGCTATGCTGAAGCTATTCCTGTTGCCTTTTTCTTTCCCTACAAAGAATACTATTCTGGGATGGAATAGCTTTCCTCTCCATCTCTGCCCCTCGCATTACACCCCATTCACTTATACTCTTTCTCTTTGGTGTGTAGCCAAGGGACACAATTTAAACACCCTGCTTATTGTTTTGTAAATCAAAACATATTCCTTACTTGAATAGAGGGGAAATGAGAAAGAGAGGGTAGGAGAAGAAGGTCTGACTTCATTGTACCCTCCTCAGGCTACAAATGGCCTATTTGAGAAGTCAGAACTAGAATGAAATGCAGAAGAACACACTGGCATCTCCCTTCTGTGGGTGAACAATCTAAACTCAGTTCCATCCTTTTCCAGAAGCCAAAAGAGTCGATGATGGTCTAAGTAGCACAGTGAAGTTACACTCATTTCCCTTGTCAAGCAAATGAACCCTTTTGGGTAGTTCAGACCACATCCACTGTAGTACATGATTGACCTAAAATACCTTACTCTACTTTCCTCTACCAGTTTATTATTTTACTATTAGAAAGGGGGCACCCACTTGCCACACTTTCCATTTTCTCTTTTAGGTTTCCAACCCCCTTCTCAAGTTCATCACAGGGTTGAAGTCTACATAAACATTGAGATGATGAGTATAGTAAGCAAGTGCTATAAGAAATGCAGAATAGAGTACCAAAACTAATGTAATCACTTGTTGGTACTACAATGAATTGAGATACAATGTCAATTGATGACTAATAAAATCTTAGTTATGCCAAACATGATTTCTGCAGAATTTCTCTTTGGGTAATTTCCCCCTATATCCTTAAGGGAAAAGTAGGAATGAGAAGATGACACATTTGTTGAGGTACAGTGCATGTGATGACTGACATCCCGAATAAGACAGAGTAATCCCTCTCATTTATGGTAAAATAAATGGTTAAATTTGTATAACAAACTGCCTAAAGTATGATCTTTATTTTGATAGTACATGATTATTTTCTTATCAATATACTATTCCAGCAAAAATTTATGGTTAAATTTGTATAACAAACTGTCTAAAGTATGATCTTTATTTTGATAGTACATGATTATTTTCTTATCAATATACTATTCCAGCAAAAATTTCTGTGTCTCATTACTGAGTTTTCTCTCAGCACAAGGGCTATTGTGTACCTGGCCATCCAAACTGACATTATTTTGCAAATTTATTAATTGGTATAAGAGCAGGTCTTTACATATTGGGAAAGCTAAGCATATCTTACAGGTATACTATCAATTGACTATCAGCTACATTGACCTCGCTCTCTGTTTTAGTCAGCTTTGTGTTGCTGTGACCAAAAGACCTGACAAGAACAAATTTAGGAGGAAACATTTATTTGGGGGCTCACAGTTTCAGAGGTCCCAGTCCATAGACAGTCAACTCCACTGCTCTCTGCCTAAGGATGTGGCTGAACATGATGGCAGAAGGTGTGGTGGAGGGAAGTGGCTCAGGGCATCCCATCAGTAAGGAGAGAGAGTGGGGGAGAGAGAGAGAGAGCTCTCCTCTCAACAAGGACAAAAAATATACCCAAAGGCACACCCCCAATGAGTTTTTGGGGGATACCTCACATCTAAACCATAGCACTCGCCTTAGGAGTCCTTCATCACATATGGGTTTCTGTGTTCCAAAGAAAAGTAACTTTTTCTTTTGTTTTTCTCTGGCCCTGAAGACAGTAAAGTGATATATGGCATGAGGTGTCTTTGCTACAGGGTTTGTTTTCATGGCAACCTTAATTAAAATCATGAACAATGAAGACAAGTCCAGCAAACCTTCCACTGCATTTCTTCATGCAGATAACATAGCTCCAAGTTCAGGATTTGTCATTGGTGAAACCTGGAGTTGGCAATCCCCCATTGGCTGTTTCATGGTAAGAAGTATAGAGATGGTGATTTTCTACCCTTTTTGAAATTCAAATGCAGCCTTAAAATTGTCCTCTCTCCTTTCCATTTCAGTGAGCTAATGCTCTGCTTAGGATTCATTAAGTTCAAGGTTGACGTTTCCATTGACCACAGGCTGGACTGCAATCTCCAAATATTATCCTGCAAATGCAGCACACATTACTATCTGTTCACAGTGGAGGAAAAGCAAACTGCAAATATTTTGTTCAGCAGGATGATTATGTGCTTAGGACATTCAAGGTTACAAAACGCTAAGTGACATGTACTCTCAGGTACTTGGCATTGTGATTGCAATGCAGGGCAAATCAACAAGAATTTATTGACTATTTATGTGTCTAGCATGGTAATAAAGTTTTTTTCTTTACATGGTATGTGATATAGCCAGAATAGATACAGGAGATTTTTGGGGGGGCAGAATTTCTTCTTGTGAAATATTCTCCCACCAGCCTATTGGTTTACTAATTAGATATTTTGTTTTAGATTTTTAAAAATGTTGATTTTCTGATTCTATGAGGGTAATCCAGACACCCTGAATATAGCATTTAGAGCAAACATCTTAGTTGCAGTTGATAGGAAAAAAGAGTGAGAATTGGATTTGGGATAAATATTGGGAAGTGAAAGAGTTGGTGCTTGAGAGAGAAGATGCACATGAAATGGGAAAGGAGAGAAGAAGCCCACCACCTAATTATCTTTCTCTACCTCTTAGTTTTACTAATAACTTACCTTTTGTATGGAATAGGGAGCCTCTACATAAATTTGTATGAGGTTGAGTTAATGACTGTAAAATTACAGAAAGGAACAGATTTAGTAATGTCCATGTTGAGGTAAAAAAGGAAAAGTATATTTTACTGTCAAAGACTTGTTTAAAGAATAGACAATTCTGACACTGGGGCCACACTATGATTACTTGATTTATATAGGCATTATTGTAGCAGAGAAATAAAATGATAACTTTTTTTTTTGTTTCATATTTTTTTTTATTTTGATTAAAAATGATAACTTTTCAATAAATAGTATTGAATGAACTGGATCATCACACAGAAAATTTAATTTTGACTGCTTCAGTATAACACACTAAATAATTGAGGCATTTTTGAAAGATTACATATCTAAACATACAATGTGAAACAATTTAGTTTTTAGAATTATCATGTCCATTATGATCCCCACTAGCCACATGTGGAATTTAAGTTAATTAAATAAAATTAAAAATTAAGGAAGAAAAGACTTGTTTGCTTATCCATTTCACTGGACGCTTATCCATTTCAACATGAATGATGTTGAAAAGTTCATGATGTAATAAGTTCTATACAACTGTCACTTTGGGAACGTACTTGTCAAATAACTCAGAGGAACAATTAACAAAAGTATCCTTAGCACAGTGGTTGAACACTCTCAACTACTTTGTCCCTTCTGTTTTTCTCTCCTGTGGTAAGTCTTTGAATAAGTTAGATCATGGAAATTGCTTGCAGATTTTAAAGACAGTGATACATGATTCAATAGCAATTCTCATTATTTTTAAATATCAAGATTCCACTGTTAATTTTCATTCCCATATTTGCCATTCACAGAGAAAGCATAAAATGGCCTTTTTTGTAATGACTTTCAGGAGGAAATGATAGACCATATTAACAAGAAATATCATTTTATGGGTTTGGGATTTGCTATGTAGTACCCCGTCTGCCTGAACTCTAACAGTTGAGGACTCCATAAAAGATATATATGTGTATTATGGTTGGGTCAGTGTGGAACAGGTATTCATTTCATATCAATATGCCACTACCTTCAGAGATGATGTTACACTGATAGTGAGAAGTTCATTATTATCTGTGAGTTGGTAAGTAGACTGGCAATACTGTAGTATAAGGCTGCACTCCAAATTATTCAAAGTGGTTTGAAAACAGACAATGCTGATTCTTGATAGTGGGCTGGAATCACAACTTGCAGATTGGTTTTTAAAGAAAGCTATGTAGGGGCTGGGGATATAGCTCAGTTGGTAGAGTACTTGCCTCATAAGCACAAAACCCTGGGTTCAAATCCCCAGCACCGCAAAATATATATATATATATATATATATATATATATATATATATATATATATATAAAATAATAATAAAAAGAAAGCTATGTGGGATTGGGGTTGTAGCTCAGTGGTATAGCAATTGCTGATCATGTGCAAGGCCCTGGTTCCATCCACAGCGTGCACTTATGCATGTGCGCGCACACACACACACACATACACAGGAAAAAGTTACAAAGAAAGATTAAAGAAGACTATGTCACCTGCTTGCGTAATTATTTTTTTAATCTAATAATGCTTTAATTTTTCTGTATAATTGAGTCTATTTTTTCTCTGATCTTGGAAGGACTAATGTTTACTACAACAATCGTTATTTTTGATATTTCTATGAAGGTGCCTGAATGCTTCCACTTTTTTAGATTTGTTATCAACCTTTTACATTCCAGAAGTGATATTTGTACTCATTTGTATTCTAATTTTATAACATATAGTACTCCGGAGAATGAACCCCTGGGAGCACTATGCAGTATGGATTGCAAGAGACATTTATGACCCATTTATTTTTATAGTTTCTGTATGAAAGTGCTTGTTGTGCAGAAACAACCAGGATAGCTTACAAATATGAATACCTGGAAAGATTCCCCAGGGTCTTCATTATTTGTATTGTTTGTTACACATTCTAATTGCTGGTAGGGTGAAATCAATGTTCTTAGAGCGATGATCTCAAGGTTTTATTTCCTTCATATTCAAGAGACCTAGTCAAGAAACATACATTGAGTAATTACTACATGAGGATGGGTGACTTAATAATTAAGGAGGAAGAAGTTTTTGAATTTGGCATGAACAGTACCAATGAGAGAAACAGAGCACAGTACATGTTGCAAATCAGTGTTTGGTTGAAATAGAGGAAGGCTTTCATGCAGGATAAAAATTGGAGAATAGTGAGAAAAGTCAGAATTAGGTTATAAGAAAGCTTGAATGTTAAACTAAGCAATTTCTTTTATCTTATAGGCAATGAGGACCCACAGAGCAACATCAGTAATTCACTTCCTTTCAGGAAAGAAGCACTTCAGCATTCTATTATGTATTATTTAACATGGAATGCAGACATTCATTTGGAAGTGCAACAGTAGCTTAACTATTAGCATGACAACCCATGGTGATATACAACATTAAATTTTCTCTATGTGAAATCTCATAGGAAGAATGAAATTGATTCCTATTTCTACTTTCTTTATATTTGGAGGTGGTGGTAAATATGTCCTCTGGATCTTTCAACTGTAATGCTGATCATTATCATTACTAACTTTTATTAAATTCCAACAGTATGCAAATGGAAATATAAAACACAACATAGCAAGACAGACCTTGGCATGGTTGATATTAATTGGAGGTATTTCAAGATAAATTAAAAAACTGTTAAACTCTTTGGACTTTTTCTTTGGTAAGAATCATTAAGATACTGATATCTGAGTATAATTTGAGCTCTTTGAGGGTAGAGACTATAACATATTTATTCCACTATTGCAACATCTAGCATATAACTAAATGTCTGGCACATATTTAAAGACTCAAAAAGAATTTATTGAGTGGATGAACAAATGAATGATATTCCGGGACTTCTGTCACCCTCCCCAGTGAGATTTCACTTCCTGTCTATTTTAATCGCCCACTGGCACTTGTACATTGTCATCGTTAAAATTCATCCACTCTTAAGATGTGGAAATGAATGCATCACTTGATCTTGAATGGATCCTGAACAAAAAGGAGGAAATTGGTAATATTTGAATAAGATCTTTAGATTAGATAATAGAATCATATCAATATGAATTTTGTAACTTTGTTAATTTTACTTTAATTATGTAGGATGCTAACATTTGTAGAATACAAATAAATGTTACACAAGAATGATTTTTATAATCTTTGCAACATTTTAAAAAGTCTAAAACTCTTTCATAATAAAATTTTTAAAAAGTTAAGGCAAAAAATAAAAAAATAGCTCTTTTACCTCTAGGATTATATTACTATTACATTTTATTACTCATTTCATCCCCCCAGACTCACTCCTACTTATACGTCACCATGATCTGTGACCCTTAATCTCACCGTATTTTCTACATCTATGAGTAGTTTTTTTTGTACTGCATATTGATCCCAGAGGTGGTGCTTTGTCACTGAGCTACATCCCCAGCCATATATATATATATTAATTTTAAGGCAGGGTATCACTAAATTGATATTCTCAGTAAGTTGTTCAGGCTGGCCTTGAATTTACAATCCTCCTGCCTCAGCCTCTCAGATGGCTGGGATTATAGGCATGAGCTGCCATGCCTGGCATGAATAGTTTTTGATTTCACAGTATTTTCCAGATCTAGCAGAATAGTTTTCAATCTCATTGGCTTCCCTACCTAGCCTGTAGAAACAAAGTTTGTAGTTTAGAAACAATTAAACCTTTTAACTGATATCCTCACATGGTCCCTAGAATCAGCTAGACTTTTTACCTTTCACCATCACCATCATGTCACTAACAAACTTGAATGATCAACTTCTCACCTGTTTTTCGAATGCTAGCAGCTACTAGGGAGTTAATAAAGTGCCAGGACAATACCTACCACATATTGCCTTCACCTATGCTTTCTAAATGCTTTGTAATGCTTTTATTTGTACTTTATTGACTTCCAACCACACTGGACTTACTCTTCCTACTATACTCAAACACCTTTAATTTGCCACACAAATGTCACCACAGTTAACTTTAAGGCATATATTCTGTTAGCAAGCAGAAAGATGATACCTTGGTAGCTAAAAATATCAAAATAAATTTAGCATCAATTGCACATACCCTTTGTAACTTAATTTTCTCACTTAATATAAGTTGAGTTTTTCCATTGCCATCAAATATTAGTAAAGAGAGTAATTTTTAACTATTACAACATATTTCATGTCACAAATAATGTTAAAATGAGAATATATTCATTTCTGACTCTTAGCATAAATTTTTACAAATGGAACAATGAGAACAAGGGAAACATGTATTTTTAAAATACTTTTTTAGTGTTGATAGACCTTTATTTTATTCATTTATACAAATAAATGTGATGCTGAGAATCAAACCCAGTGCCTCACACATGCTAGGCAAGTGCTCTACCATTGAGCTACAACCCCAGCCCTTAGGAATATGTATTTTAAAGTTAACTCATCCTTTTTTTCCCAAAATTTTCTTTTGAGAGTTTAAACAAATTTGCATTCTTTCCAGCAATATAAGAGCATGCCTATTACAAAGTGAATACAGTACTATTGTTACTTTTAACTTTCCCAATTTAAAGAACATGCAACAATAATATACTTGGAACTGTCAGACCATGAACTAAAACCTCTGAAATCATGAGTCAAAATAATCTTTCTTCCTTTAACATGTTATTGTGAGGTATTTTGGTCACAGTGATGAAAAGTTGATTAACACATTCACTGAAATATTTGGATATTAAAAAGCTAAAGAAAAAAGTGGTCTACTTTCTTTACGTTATCATGCTAATTAAAAATTGGTTCAGGTGTGCAATGTAGTATCATCTCTTTTAAGAAAAAGGCATCTTTCCATTAATTCTTATTTTATGTGATTCCAAATTTTATAGTTTCTCCCATGTAGGTTCTGTTGGGTTTAATATTGTTATTTTGTTTTTATTATGAAATATTTTTATGCTTTTGAGAAATTCTAATTCCCCCTTTAAATACTTTTATGAACATAAATAGAATTTCCCCCTCTTACCAAAATTAAACATCATAAATTGCTTTAATAGATTTTCTCATGTAACTTTCATGTTGAACTTCCTCAACATGCTTGGAGTAAATCTCATCTTGGTATAATAAAACTAGTCTTAGTATGAATTTTTTAAAAAGATAGGCTTAATGAAGAATATTTTTTATATATTAAAATTCATCTTTTAAGAAGAACAAATGTATAATTTTTAATAAATACATACATCTGTGTAATCATCACTAAAATATAAATATTGACCTTTTTTGTCACATCCAGAAGTTCCTTGTTGTCATTTAGATTAATCACTTCCTTCCACTCCTATCCTCTGGCAACTATTGAATATGTTCTTTCCTGACAGTTTTGTCTTTTCCAGAATAACGTAAATGGAACCATCCAATATGTCACCTTTTTCAGTCTATTTTTTCATTTAGTGTAATGGTTTTGAGACTCCAGTTTGCTGTTGCCTAGAAACTTCCAAAATAGTATTCATTTGATAGGTGTCCAACAATTGGTTTATCCATTCAAAAGTTGATGGATGCTATGGTTTGGATATGTGGTGTCCCCCAAAAGCTCTTTTTGTGAGACAGTGCAAACATTTTTAGAGGTGAAATGATTAGATTACAAGAGGTGCAACCTAATCAATGGATTAGTCTACTGAAGTGATTGGTCCATAGCTATAGGCAGATAGGGTGTGACTGAGAGAAGTAGGTCAATGGGGTGTGCCTTTGGAATTTATATTTTGTTCCTGGTGAACACAGCTCTCTCCCTGCTTCCTGATTGCCATGTTCTGAGCTGGTTTCCTCCACCATGCCCTTCTGCTATGATGTTCTACCTCATCTTGGGCCCAGAGTTATGGAGTCTACTGACCATGGACTGAACCTCTGAAATCATGAACCAAAATAAACTTTTCCTCCTTTATGTTGTTCTTGTTAGGTCTTTTGGTCACAGCAACAAAAAAGCTGACTAAAACAATGGACATTTTTGTTATTTCCTGATTTTCACATTATAAATACAACAACTACAAATATTTCTGTACAGGCATTGTAGAAATGTATGTTTTCATTTCTCTTGGACAAATACTTTAAAATGAGATTGTTTAGACATATTATAAGTATTTAACCTTATAAAAGATTTTCAAACTCCCAAAGTGCCTGTAATATTTTTTATTTTCTACCAAAATGGATGGGAATTCTAGTTGCTTCACATCTTTGTCACCAATGTGTAATGTCATTTTTTCTTTTTAAATATATTTTATCCATTATAAAGTGTATAAACATATCCTATTTCATTTTAATAGTTTTATTGAAATATAATTTATATACCATTCAATTCCATCATTTAAATGTACCATTGAATGATTTTTAGTATTCATAGTTATGTGCAACTACCATCAGACAGTCAACTTCAGAATATTTTCATCATGTCAAAAAGAAACCCAAGACCCCTTAGCTAACAATCCTTTATTCCCCAACCCCCCAACTCTTGGCCTTGAGAAACGACAGTCAACTTCTTTCTCTGTATGTTTCACATATATGTACGTCTGTTTTCACTTAGAATAATGGTTTTGAACTTTATCCATGATATAGCTTGTATTCATGCTTCATTCCTTCCTATTTATCCATTTATGGATATTTGGGTTACTTCCATATTTTGACTGTTATTAATAATGCTACTATAAAAATCCATGTGCAATTCTTTTGTGGACATATGTTTCCATTTCTCTTAAGTTTAAATTTCTTTTAATAGATACTGTTTTTTAGAGTAGTTTTAGGTTCTAGTAATGTTGACCAGAAAGTAGAGACTTTTCCTACATATCCTCTCTTATCACACATACATAGCTTTCCTACCATCAACCTCTCTCAAGTGAGTAGCACATTTGTTTTAATCAATGAACTTACACTGATGCATTATTTTCACATGAAATTCATAATTTAAATCAGTCGTTCTACGGTTTACAATTTCAACAAATTTATGATGACCTATGGCTAAAATAGTTTCATATAGAATAGTTTCACTGCTCCTAATATCCCTTGTTCTTCATCTATTCATTATCACCTCTGTAGCCCCTGGTCACCAAAGACTTCTTTTACTCTCTCCATAATTTCTTCCTTCTAAAATGTTAAATGGAATCATACAGCATGCAGCACCTTTGCACCTTTGCAGTATCTTCTTTCACTTAAATATTAAAATTCATGGTTTCTCCATGTCATTTCATGAAGTCACCTGTATTTATCTTCATACTTATCTTTTTGTGCTTGTTATTACTTCCTGTAGATGAACATTTCCATCTGGTATCATTTTTCCATCAGCATATTGAATTTCCTTTAGCATTTTTTATAGTTTTTGCCTGCTTGTGACAAAATCAATCTTCATTTGCCTGAAAACATCTTTTTTTTCTTCTTCATTTTAAAAAGATATTGTCACTGAATATAATATTCTTTTATCCAGCATTCCTTGAAAGATGTCATAGGCATCATATTTTCATGGTCTTGTAATGTATCTGCTGATAATTCAGCTGTTCTCTTTTTCCCAGCTGTTCTTTTTATTATTTTTCCTGCATATAATGGATCATTTTTCTCTGGATGCCTTTAAAATTTTCTCTCTTTATTTATATTTCAACATTTAACATATATTTTATTTATATTTATTTGTATTGAATTTTTAAAATTTCTAAGTTTATCTGCAAGTTTTCTGTAAGGATCTGTAAGTTTTAGTTTTGGAAAAGTTTTGGATGGATTTTCTTCAAATATTTTATCTGTTCCTTTCCCTTTCTCCCTTCCTTCTGGGTCTACAAATACATAAACAATAACAATCACCAAATAAATAAATAAATAAATAAATATCTCAATCAATAAATGGGAAAATAACAGAATTTCTCAAAAAAAGAAGTACAAATGGCTAACAAGTATATGAAAAAATGTTTTATATCTTTAGCAATCAAAAATGTAAGTCAAAACAACACTGAGATATCATCTCACTCCAGTTGGAATGGCAGTCATCATGAATAAAAATAGGGGCTGGGGAGATAACTCAGCTGGTAGAGTGCTTGCCTTGCAAGCATAAGGCCCTGGGTTCGATCCCCAGCACCACAAAAAAAAAAAAAAAAAAAAAAAGAATAAAAATAGTAGTAAATGATAGCTCAGATGCAGGGAGAAAGAAATGCTTATGCACTATTGGTGAGATTGTAAATTAGTATAGACACTATGAAGACCAGTATGGAGGCTCCTTAAATGACTAGACAGAGAAACCACATAGATAGCCCAATCCTATTATGCAGCTCCACAGAATATAAACAGCCTCATTCTTTATTATTATTCAACCTTCCTTAGTCTGTGTCTTCCACTATATTGTATAGAATAGTTGCTTTAGCTCTAGCCATCACATATACTAGAAGAAGGAATAAAGAGAGGGCATGTACGCTCTAGGTACATTTACTGTCTATATGGCCCTCAAGACACTTATTATGTACTGCTGGACAAAACTCATTTACATGAACACACTTGCCTCAAAGGAAGTTTAGAAATGCAGTTTTAGTTATCAGGGACCAGATACCCAGCTAAAACTGAGTTTTATTATCAGATAAGATGGGTATAACCTATATTAAGAGAAAAGTAATAGCCTCTGTCACAATGCATCTATACTCTATATTACAACTTTATTGATGGAAAGAACATCTTAATCATCACTTTAAAGCCCATGGAAGGTAGTTTACAATGTCTTCCATATACTATGTACTCAATGATTTTTTTGTTGAATGGATGACTACAGATTAGTTTTCAGAGTCACAAGTTTTTCTGTCCTTCTAGTATTTTGTATGATTCAGCTTAAAATGGTGAGTTAAGAGAATTTATGGTATGATATTCATATAGCATTTTTAAGTCTCTATGTTGATCATAGGTAATATGAGCAGTTTGAGTCAAAATTCAGCTTCCAAATGATTTTATGAGCTATCCTGTAATGTATAATCTACAAGAATAGTCTTAAATCATGTTCATTTGAATAAATTTTATTTTGTTATTATATATAAATAGAATAAAAGGTCATGTACTTTGCAGTGGTATTTTTACACGTTTTTATGATAGTTATAGTGTCATCACTGGTGATCTAAATCAACATTCATGGCTGATTACATTTTATAACTTCTTTTACTGGGTAGCACCCAAGGTAATGCCATGAATTTCATAATAGATAATAACCTGGTATTCTATAAATAGAAAATGAAGCACAGAAAGTGTAGCTGTCTTAACCAAGGTAACAGTTCAGTAGGAAATATTGACTAGGAATGCATAAAAAGGCAGTTTCAGTGTTTATCATCAGCATCCAAATCTTCAGATTAAGACTTGCTAATAGCCCCCTTGCTCTTCTTGACCAGCAGCAAGAGAAGGGAGCACTCTCCAACAAGGCCAGACGGGGATAGGTAGGGCCAACTGACTGCCCGCACCCAGCCCTCCAGGTGGAGGACAATCAGATGTGTCAGGGAGACCAGTCACAGCAGGAACTCATTTATTGAGGAAGTCACACAGCTTTTATGTAGGGTGGAGGGTAGGCAGGAACCAATCAGCTTAAAGGTCAGCAAGGCACTGGGGGTTCACGCAGGCGAGAGTCCCATAGGACTATATGGCAAGCACGAGCTGATCACGTTCGTGGAACTGTTGTTAACCAATCCCTGACGGTGGTCCAATTTATCGTCATTAACTTTTGAAACCACCTTTGAGGCCTTGATCTTGCTCACTTGCCAGGGAGTAAGGAGTCAGCCTGAGTTAGTTAACGTGTCATTAGTCCCAACAGTTTCAGTGTTTATCATCAGCATCCAAATCTTCAGATTAGGACTTGCTAACAGCATCTAAAATTCTCAGATGCCATAAAAAGCAATACTAGTAGAAAGATAATATATAATAAAACAAGCAATAATTAAGAATATGGAAAAATGAAGTATATATATTAAAAAT
Source organism: Sciurus carolinensis (assembly GCF_902686445.1). Lineage (NCBI taxonomy): Eukaryota > Metazoa > Chordata > Mammalia > Rodentia > Sciuridae > Sciurus > Sciurus carolinensis. The sequence continues at coordinate 94,320,862 of NC_062232.1, forward strand.
GGAGATGATATATATGCATATATATTTTTTATTTATATATATTTTATATATATATATACACAGAGAGAGAGAGAGAGAGAGAGAGCAAAAATTGAGACATTATGAAAAGAAATTTGACAGACCATAGACTCAGGTAGTGATTTGCCACAATGCTGTCAAAAGCTAAGTCAAGCAGGAAAAATTCTCAAGTTTTGAAAAGCACAACTAACAAGATAGATTTGTCAGTGTGCATAGAAATGCCCAAGTTAAGGCTGGGGGTATAGCTCAGTGGCAGAGACCTAGCTTAACATGCTCAAGAACCTGAGTTTGATCCTCAATTTTGGAAAAAAAAAAAGTCCAACTAAATATATTACTTCCATTTTAAATGATAAACATTAAAATTTGACCTCATTTGAAGTGAATTTTCATAAAAATCCATAAATTGTTTTCTTTCATCACAAAGTATATATTAGAAATTAACAATAAGGTGTTTGTGAGAGGTAGTGAAACTACAAATGCACTATTGAAATAATGTATTTGTGAAAAAGAAAATGAAAATGGAATTTACCAAAAGCATCCTTGTAAGAAACAAATTACATTTCTTGTGTGCTGTAGCTAAATAAGTACTTAAATTTGTAGCAATAAATTATTAAAAGTCAAGAAAGATTGAAAATTTATGAGTTGAATGTTCAACTCAAAAAGCTAGGGGAAAAAAATAACAGGGCAAACCTAAACAATGTAGAATTAATAAGATACTAGAGATGAGAACAGAAATTGATAAAGTGTGGAACAAGAACAAAATTGAGACAAACGAGTTATTTGACAGGACGAATAAAATAGATAAATCTCTGTCAAAGATGATTAATAAATCAGAGAAAAGGCAAATAAACAATATTTGGCTCTGGAAAGGTTTATAAATTAACATAGAGTAGAGGTTTTGCAAATAATAAAATATTCAGTCCGTTTAATGAAAAAAAATCAAATCAAATAAAAAAATTTACATGTAAAATTGATCATGGATATTGACAAACACAAGTGAAAAACTTAAGTAAATAATATTAAAGACATTTAATAAATGCAATTAAATTCTTCCCCATTCATGTCCACCCAAAAGACACAAACACTTACATACACAAACACTTACAGATGAGTCTTATTGTATTATCAAGTTCAATCTGTTTTATATAAATTGCTAAAAATAAAAAGGTAGATGTAGCCTTATAGAAGGTTAATTTATATTTCATAGTAAATAAATAGTATACAAGAAAAAGGAAAATTCAGACAAATCTTATGAAAAAACATGTAAAAAATGTGAAATAAAAATAATCCTAAAACAAATTCAACAATCTACAGAAATACATTAGAATGAGGGAGACAGACTCCTTAAAAAGAATCATCAGGGCTGGGGATGTATCTTAGTGGTATAGTGCTTGCCTGGCACGCATAAAGCCCTGAGTTCTCAGCACCACCAAAAAAAAAAAAAAAAAAAATCCAAAAATTAATGACAGATTGAAGGAGGAAAGGAATGATCATTTAAGTAGATCCAAACAAATCACTAGATTAAAAATGATCCTTATTCCTTGATAAAAGCTATTAGAAAATTAGGAATGAAATTTCTTTAACCTAATAAATTCTTCCTACCAAAAATCTAGAACAAATATCATGCTCAATATAAAACAAATTTATTCTTAGTGGCAATAGTAAAGAAATATTATTTAGTAATCAATCTAACAGGGATATGTACAATCACTCTTTTTTCCCCAAACATTGTGTTAAAAACATGATTAAAACTTATTAACACCTAGTGAAGAGACGAAGGCTGAGCGGTTGTGGCCACCTTGCGGCACATACATGTTTCCCTTGTTCTCATTGTTCCATTTGTAAGAATTTATGCTAAGGAAAGAGTCAGAAATGAATATATTCTCATTTTAACATTATTTGTGACATGAAATATGTTGTAATAATTAAAAATTACTCTCTTTACTAATATTTGATGGCAATGGAAAAACTCAACTTATATTAAGTGAGAAAATTAAGTTACAAAGGGTATGTGCAATTGATGCTAAATTTATTTTGATATTTTCTTCACATAGAATCTGGGAGTAGGAGATTCAGAATCGAATCTCTTCTCTCTCCCCTCTCCTGTGAGATTTTTTTGATCTTCAGCTACATCCTTGGGCCTTTGTGCGAAACCTCATCAATCACCATGGCTAGCAACGTTACCAACAAGACAGATCCACGCTCCGTGAACTCCCGTGTATTCATTGGGAATCTCAACACTCTGGTGGTCAAGAAGTCTGATGTGGAGGCAATCTTCTCGAAGCATGGCAAAATTGTGGGTTGCTCTGTCTATAAGGGCTTTGCCTTTGTCCATTATGTTAATGAGAGAAACGCCCCGGCTGCTGTAGCAGGAAAGGATGGCAGAATAATTGCCCGTTAAGTTTTAGATATTAATCTGGCTGCAGAGCCAAAAGTGAACAAAGGAAAAGCTGGTGTGAAATGATCTGCAGCGGAGATGTACGGCTCCTCTTTTGACTTGGACTATGACTTTCAACGTGATTACTGTGACAGGATGTTACCCAGCACGTGTTCCTCCTCTTCCCCCTATAATGCTAGGGCTGTAGTGCCCTTTAACCACCAGGTGAATCAGGAAACACCTCCCGAAGGGGCAAAAGTGGCTTCAATTCTAAGAGTGAACAGCAGGGATCTTCTTCCAAGTCTGGAAAGTTGAAAGGAGATGACCTTCAGGCCACGAAGAAGGAACTGACCCAAATAAAACAAAAAGTGGATTCCCTTCTGGAAAGCCTGGAAAAAATTGCAAAGGAGCAGAGCAAACAAGCCCTAGAGGCAAAGAATGATCAATCGGAAGAGGAGCAGAGCAGTCACTCTCTGAACAAAGATGAAACTAATGAGAAGATGGAGTCTGAGGGGGGTGCAGATGACTCTGCTGAGGAGGGGGACCTACTGGATGATGATGATAATTAAGATGGGGGATGACCAGCTGGAGTTGATCAAGAATGATGAAAAAGAGGCAGAGGAAGGAAGGATGACTCTTAAGCACATAGTGGGGTTTAGAAATCTTATCCCATTGTTTCTTTACCTAGGCACTTGTCTAAGATCAAAATTTCACCAGATCCTCTCCCTTAATTTCTTCAACACATGCTCACTGTTCTCTCTATCTTCGTCCTTCCCATGTTCATTAATTCATATTGCCCTGCGCCTAGTTCCATTTTCAGTTCCTTTGGCACTCCTAGTAGTTTTGTTAAGTCTTAACCGGTAATTTTTGCTTTTAATTTTGATACGTCTTTATGACTTAACAATAAAAAGGATGTATGATTTTTATCAACTGTCTCCAAAATAATCTCTTGTGATGCAGGGAGTATAGTTCTTTCCATTTATACATGATTTCAGTAGTTGCTTCCCTAACTGCAAAGGCAATCTCATTTAGTTGTAGCAACTGAGAGCAGCTTTGAGTTAGAGTTATGTGTGTTATCCCCACATAATAGTCTTGTGTAGGGCTGTTCAACACAAATGGAACAATGTATTTTTGTGAATGAGAGTTGGCATGTTAAATACATCCTCTAGAAGAATAATTAGTGTAATAGTCTTCATTGTTTTCTAAAGTTGATACTGTGGGTTATTATTTTTGTGAACAGCCTGATGTTTGGGATCTTTTTTCTCAAAATAAACAAGTCCTTATTAAATCAGGAATTTGGAGGGAAAAAATTATTAAGGCCTAAAAAAGAAAAAAAAAAAAACCTTTGTCATTATTAATGTAAAGTTCAGTAATTTTACTGAACAAAATATTAATCTAATAAATTAATATTATTTCTCTATATTATTAATATGAATAATAAAATGGAACAAAACCATATAATTTAAAATAGCAACAAAAGTTATAAGAAAGCTAGTAATAAATTTTAATAATTATGTGTGCCCAATTTTAAAGAAATGTGGAAGAGAATAAGAAAACTTAAATGAATGGTGAGACCTATTCTGTTAATAAATGGGAAGACTCACTATGATAAAGATATTGTCACAAACATAAAACTATTATCCAATGGAATTTTATTTAAAAATCCAAGGAAATTTATTTCCCATAAAACTTGAAAATTTTGATTCTAAAATTCATATGGAAGACTATAAGGAAAGAAACAAGTTTTTCACAATTCTGAAAAGAAAGCAAGATGTTTCATTTTGTTATAGATTTGTTATGACTCTATGGTAATATACAAAGTGAGATATTAATCTAAGGATGAAAAAATTGACTATCAAAACAGAATAGACATGAGTATATGAAAACTTTACAAGTATTATTAGTGAGAAAAGGAAAAAATGGACTAAATAAATGATGCCATGATAACTATTCACATAGAAAACAATTATATCCTTAACTCATAACATCCAAAAAAAAAAAAAAGTTCCAATTAAATTCTTCATTAAATGTGTGACAAATTTAAAAGAGAAGATTACTATTAGGAAACTTATGAATAAGGTCTAGAAAATGATATGTTAACATAATGTAAAATGTCTAAATCTTAATGGAAAATATTTATAAAATCTGTAAAATTTTTTAAAAAGTCTAAAATGGAAGAAACCATAAACCATTTTAAAATTCAAGTCACATACTGGGAAGAAATACTTCCATGCTAATAATCAAAAAGGACTTTGTATCTGAAATTAAAAAAAAATTATTACAAAGACAATTGTCCTACTGAAATAGGCAAGTGATACAAAAAGACAATTAACCAAAGAGAAAATATGAATGGTTAAAAAAAATGTGTGAAAGACACTTTGTAATTCCACTAAAATGCAAATTTAAACAACAAAGACATCCCATCTCTATTCCTACCCTCATTAGATTTAGCAAATGTTTTATAAATTTAACATATTAAATGTCTGTAAGGCTTTGAGGAATCAGGAACTCCATACATTACTGATAAGTGTATAAATTGCTTCGAACACTCTAAGAACATTTACAATACCCAACAAAACTGAAGAATTTTATGCCCTACAGTGTTACTGTTTCCTAGTTATGTACCTTAGAGAAGTTTATTAGTCAAAATGTCTGAGAAAATCATCTTAAAGGGAAGAAACATTTATTTGACTCATCATTTCAGAGGTTTTAGACCATGGTTGCTTGACCCTATGGTAAGGCAAAACATCTTGGCAGGGAACAAATGGTAGAACACAGCTACTTACCTTCATGGTGACTGGGAAGCACAAAGAGCGAGAGGAAGGGGCTGAGGTCCCCAAATTCACAGTAAGGGCATAGCCTCAGTGACCTAACTTCTTTCACCGAAACTCTTCTTAAAGATTCCAACCAGCTTCTAATATACCACAGGCTGGGGACCAAGCCTTTAACACATGGGCCTTTATAGGACACTGTAGATCCAAACTATTATGGTTTGGATATGAGGTATCTCCCAAAAGTTCCTGTTAATTCAGAGGGCAAATTATTAGATTATGAGAGTTATAATCTAATTGATCCATCCTAGTTTGAATGGACTAGGTGGTAACTGTAGGCAAGTGGGGCATGGCTGGAGGAGATGGGTCACTGGGGGTATGCCCTGGAGAGGTTTATCTTTCCTGTGAACCCTTCCCCCTTTTCCTTTTCTTCCTCCTTCCTGGTGGCCATGAACAGAGCAGAGCTCCTCTGCTTTGCCCTTCCTCCATGATGTTCACCTTTGGCCAAGAGCAATGAAGTTGGACCACCATGGACTAAGCCTCTGAAACCATGAGCCAAAATGAACGTTTCCTCCTCCAAGTGGTCTTTATCAGATATTTTAGTTACAGAGATGAAAAACTGAGAAACACACAAATTATTGCAAGAAACTCACATATCTGTACAAGAATACATGAGAATATTTTTAAAGCATTGTAATAGTGAAAAAATGAGAACTTTCTAAGTATACTTCACTAGGAGAAAGGATAAATACATAGGTGTTTATTCATTCAATGAAATACTATGTAGCAATTAAGATGGGTTAACTATGGTTAGAAGTACTTTTGAATAAATCTTCAAAAGACAGAGTGTAGAAGATACACAGAGATACACAGAAACCTGTTAATGTTTGGAGATTATATACAGTGTGAAATGTTGCTGGTAAGGAATTTTAGTAGAGGAAGGTGTTAATTTTACTGTTTTAAAATAATAGTAATAATATTAAAAATTAATATTTGAATGGTGTTTTCTGTTTTCTAAAGGAATTTTTCACATATATTATCTGATTTCATTCTCATTAGAAACTTGTGAACTAGGTTATTTTTTATCTCCACTTAAAAGAAAAAAGGACCAGAGGGCTGGGGTTGTAGCTCAGTGGTAAAGCACTTGCCTGGCATGTGTGAAGTCCTGGGTTTAATCCTTAGCACCACATAAAAATAATTAAAATAAAGGTATTGTGTCCTTCTACAACTAAACACACACACACACACACACACACACACACACAGAGTTAAAAAAAAAGACCAATTCAAGCCTAAGTTCATGTACGTGGTAGAAAGGTGACTCAGACCCAAGTCTTTAAAACCAAAGCTGTCAAGTAGTCTTCAGAAAATAATCACCATTGTGGGAATCTGTTTGATTTATGCCAAAGCATGGTATTGTTTATATCTCCTTTCCTCCACTTTATGACCTTCTCATTACTATAGATAGAAACCTGTAGTACTTCTCATGTGTCAACAATTATCATCATAAATTTTATTCCCTCATTATTAACCAGAAGTCTTTTATCACCAAGACCTGCTAATTACACTTCCAAAAATATATCTCAAACCTCTTCATGTTGCTCACCTCTTCTGTTTTCACTCTGATCACCTCTTGCCTACACCACCAAATCAGCTTCCTAACCTATACAGGTAGTACCAGTTTAAGAAAGCTTGACTTAATTTACAACTTTACAGTGGTGCAAAAGCAATATATATTTAGTAGAAAATATATTTTGAATTTGGAGTTTCAATCTTTTCCAGACTAGCAATATGCAGTGAGATACTCTTTTGCCTGCTGGGCAGAAGCTCCCAGTCAGCCACATGATTACTAGAAACCACAGTCTACTGTGTTGCTAAACTATACCATTCAGTAGCTTAGGTATATTAGATGCATCTTCATCGTATGATATTTTCAGCTCACAATGCATTTATTGGATGGAGCCCCATCATAAGTTAAGGAATGCCTGTACTGGCCTATGCTTCTAGCTCCTGGTTCTTACAAGATACAAAATTCCTTCTGTACCACATTGGAACTTTTTAAAATGGACATGAATACATAGAGTTCTGAAAGGAAGAAAAATGTATCTGAAAATCTTTCACAGTGGTTGCCTTTGCATATTGCTTCTCCAATTCCTTTTGTTCAATTAATTAGCTGTCAGCCAGCAAACACTAACGGAACACTGGGCAGAAAAGGCCTGAACATTCTGACTCAACCTGAATCAACTGTGTGACATGGTTGATAAAAAGGCAATTGTTATAAAACTCTGTTTATAATATGGGTTTTTATTTTTCCAGCAAAGAAGTACAAATGAGACAACACAACGTCTGTCCCTCTTAACATAAAAAGGTATTTTGTTTAAATTTATAAAACTCCAAAAATTATAAAATGAAAAGTGAATGCTACTCATTCTTATACTTCCTACCCACTATTCCTTGCCCCAAGAGTTAATTCTTAATAACATTTGATATCATTTACTTATAAAAGTATATTCTGGTATAAATATGTATCTACAAATGCATTTTTCTGAATTTTACAAATATACATGGTTCTTCACCTTTCTTTTTTCCATAGCAGTATATCTTTCTTTCTTTCCTTTTTCCTTCCTTCCTTCCTTCCTTGCTTCCTTCCTTTCTTTCTTTCTCTTTCTTTCTTTTACTTTCTTTTTTTTTTTTTTTTTTTTCTTTTTTTGATACTGGGGATTGAACTCAGGAGCACTTGACCACTGAGCCACATCCCAAGCCTTATTTTGTATTTTATTTAGAGACAGGGTCTCACTGAGTTGCTTAGCACCTCGCTTTTGCTGAGGCCGGCTTTGAACTCGCCATCCTCCTGACTCAGCCTCCAGAGTCGCTGGGATTACAGGTGTGTGCCACCAAGCCCAACTTAGCAATATACCTTGTATGTATTTTCCATATTAGTTCAAATGAATGTACTTATTCCTATCAATGACTACATAATATCCCATCATTTGAATGCCTTTAACTAGTTTCTTCAATCTTGTTTATTTTTTTGTGATTAAATAATTTTCACATTTTTGATGTACAAAGTCTCCTCTTTGTGTTTTGTTTAAATTTATGTTGCTGTGACCAAAACATCCAACAAGAACCATTTAGAGGAGGAAACGTTTATTTGGGGTTCATAGTTTCAGAGATCTCAGTCCACAGATGACTGACTCCTTTGCTCTGGGCCCAAGGTGAGGTAGTGCATCATGGGGAAAGGGCTCAGCGGAGGAAAGTTAGCTCAGCTCAGGAGAGCCAGGAAGCAGAGGGAGGATGGTGAAGGGGCTACAGGGAAGATGAACGCTTCCAGGGCATACCCCCAGTAACGCACCTTCTCCAGTCACACACACATACCTACAGTTACCATCCAGTCGGGCCATTTAAACTAGTGTGGACTGATTAGGCTACAGCTTTCACAACACAGTCATTTCACCTCTGAATATCCCTGTAGAAACGCAGGAGCTCATATCAAAACCATAACATGTTTGCAACCCAGTAACAGTTTAAGCATTTGTTTTTAGACTCTTTCTATCATTTTTGGTGATTTAGAATATGAAAAAGAAAATGCTGCATATATTCCAGTTCACCAACTTCATTCAGCTGGAACTAAAATAAAATGTTGTCACATAGCTAATAGAGTTTCAATCTGGTCTATTCTGGTTTGACCACATATGGGAATCTGGGCAATATATTAAGATGAGAAAAAACGATTTAAAGTGAACCCTTGAAGGATTTTGAAAGTATATTAGACATAATGAAAGTTATTCAGCCTAAAGAAGGGAAGACTTAAGAGTGTGGGTATAAAACTTATTCTCATATATGTGAAAAGCAATCAAGAATTAGAATGAGAACTTGGATTTGAGCTTGTTGGGGGATGTTCAGATGTGGAAAACCAATCATTCCTAGAGAAATAGGTTTGAAATTGGGGAATGTGTGTAGGTTATAGGATGATTTCAAAGCAGGCATGTAGAGCATAATATTTAGAAGAGTATTGCAATAGACAATCATTGGCAGTGCAGATAGGTAGTGTGATTCAGTTATCAGGCAAGCAGAACAGTGTGATGGGGGCTCTGAGAGCAAGAATTATAGTATCATCATGAAGCCTCAGTTTTAGGATGGACATAAAATTTAAATAACCATCCAAACTCTGAATATCCTCTGGAACATCCACTGAAAGATTCATTTATCGTAAGTATAAATGCATCCAGAGAGTCAAGGTACTCATTTCAAGGTTCTCTATTTTATCTTTATAAAGCCTTGTTTAAGAAATATATTTCTTTAAAAAAAAATAAACTCTTTATTATAATTTACAGATTTAGGAAATTTTCAAATGTATCAAAATGTTATGAAAGTACATGGCACCTTATAATATTACAATAGGAAGAAATAACAGAGAAAACAGGTCAGGTCCAAGGTAGAAAAAATGTGCAGTAGAAAATAACATCCCCAACCTTCTCATCATGTACCTTTTTTTCCTTCAGTGACTTGTCCTCTGGGTGGCATTCTCTCCCTCAGAGCCCCAGAACCTTGTGCTCCCCCTCTTAAAACATGTTCTCAGGAAAGCAAAGTAAAATGTACTGAGGAAAATAAAACCAATAACTTCAAGTGTTACCCTTGCTGGATATATATTTGCATCTTAACCTTGTATTTAAAGAAATAAGACTGGAGTTTCAGCGTTGGCTAGCAGATGATTTCATCGGTGCCTCTGAAACCTCATGTTAAATACAAACGTGGCCATCCCTAGTTGTAAATGTTTAAAATTTAGTATTTTTTTCTTCATAGTCTCTGTAGGAGACAGTAAGACAGAATAGCAGTGTGAATGGTGCTTCAATACTCTGCCTATGACATTTGCCACAACATGCAAATGATTTAACCATTTTATTGCAGTAATTTGTGTTGATTTCTCTTCAGATCGTTAGCAATTACTCAAAAGCAGTTGTTGTTCTTAGTTAACCTTTGTTACTTTTTTTTCTATGTTGTACATTTGGAGGTAGAAATGTGATTTTGATAAAAGTGCATTAGCAGAATGATCTTTACAGCGTTATTTCAGTGGTTGAATTTCAGAAAGTGATTTGCTAGAGGAAATTCATATTTTTAAAAATTAAGATCGAGAAAGATATTTTTTATGCTGAGCTTATATCTGCTGTTTTATAGCTTCACCAACTAGCACTTCTCATGAGTCTTGCCTCCACACCTTGCACCCAACCTTTCTGTTGTCCAGAATATCTTATGCCCATCCCTCCTGTCCATCCTCCTATTGGATTCACTCAAGTTCAATCTTCTTTTTAAAATGTCTTTGATTGACCTGGCCCATAGTGTTTTTCTAAGATAATGTACAACGCCTTGTATATATTTTATCAGATATATACATACTGATATTATTATGGTTTGGATGTGAGATGTCCTCCAAAGGCTCATATGTGAGACAATGCAAGAATCTTCAGAGGTGAAATGCACGGGTTATGAGAGTCTTAACCTAATCAGTGCATTAATTCCCTGATAGCAATGAACAGGGTGGTAACTGTAGGCAGATAGGATGTAGCTGGGGAGATAGGTCCCTAGGGGCATGCCTTTGGGGTTTATATTTTGTGGTGGTAAGGGAAGTTCTCCTTCTCTCTCTTTCCCTCTCTCTATCTTTCTCTCTCTCTCTGCTTCCTGGCGCCATGCCTTGAGCTACTTTGCTACACCACGCATACTGCCATGATGTTCTGCCTTACCTCTGGCCCCAAAGAACGGAGTTGTTCATCTATGGACAGAGATCTCTGAAACCGTGAGCCCCCAAATAAACTTTTCCTCCTCTAAAATCACTCTTGTTAGGTCTTTTGGTCATGCAGTGAAAAAGCTAACTAAAACAGATGTGGGTACTTGTTTATCTCAAGCATATACAATATTAGTTACCTTTTCAGTGTATGTGTTATGATCCCAACTTCACTATAAATTTCAAAGCCAAGATTATGTCTTGTACACCTCTGTAAAAATGAACAACAGCTAACACACTAAGCATATTGAGTGTTTTCTAAAAGAACATTGATTGCCCCTAGCTTTCTCTACTTGAACGCTTGTGTGAGGGAGTGAATGGGACTGGGAATGAGGAAGTACGTGGAGTATACTGAGACTACTTCTTGGCCAAACTACTAAGTAGACAAGTTTGCATTCCATTCTTTTCTTTTCATTTGCTTAGCCGTTTGGTTTCTCTGTATTTCTGCACGTTAAGGGTTTAAAAGGAGTCATTGGCTTCTTAGAACCCAGCACTGCACTTTACAACCAGTGTGAATGTTGCTCTATGCTTCTGACCTGAACTGTTTGCTGAGAGCCTTCTCTATCCTTGATATGGTTCTTGGTAACTTCCTCTTGTTAATGAGTTAATACGAAATACCTCAAAGTTTGATCTCCTTAAGACTGGTGACTTTCAAAGAACAGAAGGGCAGAAATTTCAACAGACAGCATCCAAGGAGTGCTGGGCACAATGTTATTGACTAAACCTCTCCCTTTACAATGCCTTTGACTACTTCTTCCCTCATAAGGCCTTGTGAAAGATCTTAGGTTAGTTTGCTTTAAATTTGAGTAGTTTCTTGGGTGCATTGCCATCAGGAGGGATCTGATGTTCTCAGAAGAAGACATATAGAGAACAATTTGGGGCTTGGTGTTGTTAGTGTATTTAATTTTTATTTTAAAACAATTATGGATTTACAGGAAGTCACAAAGAAATGTACAGAAAAGTGTTGTACACCCTTCTTCCCTAACCTCTCCTAATATTAACATCTGAAAACTGACATGGGTAAAATTTTCAAGACATATTCAGATTTCACCAATTATTCATGCAATAGTGTGTATGTGCATGTGCACACACACAGAACTCTATGCAATCTTATCATATGTATATGTTCATGTGACCAAAATAAAGACACACAACTACTATCACCACAAGGCATCTTCATTTTGCCCTTTCATAGCCATTCCCTCCTCCTATCACCACTAAACCAATCTCTATCTCTATAATTTTATTATTTCATAAATATTGTAAAACAGAATCATACAATAGGTATTCTGTTGAGATTGTGTTTTTTTCATTCAGCATAATTCTCTTGAGGCTCGTCCAAGTTATGTGTATCAATAATTCTTCTCATTGCTCAGTGGTATTCCCATGGTAATGACAAAAGACATTGGTTTCGTTTGCTATTTGGGGCTATTATGAATAAATTGAGAAGTAGGTTTTGAAGCTTATCATCTTCTTTGAAGAATTATTGTGTCACACTGTCATGACTTTCATGGTTTAAGATGTGAAATCTGCCATCATTTAAACCAGTGTACCTCTATTGGCAATGTGCCATTTTTTCTGACTGTTGAAGTCTTTATTTTCAGAAGTTTAATTATGATGTATCTTGGCATGAATTTCTCTAGGCTTATCTTATTTGTGATTTGCTCAACTACTTGAATCTGTAAGTTAATCTCTTTCACCAAATTTGGAAAGTTTTGAGCCCTGTTGATGCTGCTGCTATCTGGGCATTGGGAAGAGATGCCCTGCCACTGCCACTGTGGAAGAACAGGCATAATTAACTTATAAAGAAAAAGGGTTTATTTTGGCTCATGGCTTCTAAGTTCTCATGCCAAGATCAGGCTAGCCCACTATTTTGGGTCTCTGGCAAGGATGACACATTGTGGTGGGAGTACATAGCAAAGCAAACCACTTACATAATGAGCCAGGAGGCAGAAGAGAGGACTGGTAGGGTCCCAAGATTCCTTTTGAGGACATATCCCCAATAACCTAAGGACCTCCCAGAATATTCCACCTTCCAAATGCCATACTGGGCAACAGTCAATATCCAAACTATAGCAGACGTTATTACTGCTGATGCTCCAGTGTGAAGATGTCATTGTATGCATGTTGGGTCCTCCTGCTCCTTCTGCTGCTGTAGGGTTATTGTTCCATACTGGGTGCTCCTGCTATGGGGGACTGAGTTATATGCCATCCTGGATATTGACTCTTTCCATCAAGTCTCTGTTGGGATGCTTTTGGGGAGTCTTCTAGCCAGCAAGATCAGGCTTTTCTTGTTTCCTTCTCTTTCTCTTCTATACCCATTGGAGTTCCAGATTGCAGACTTCTCCAGAGCCTAGACTGTGCTATATGGGAAAACCCAAGGGACTGGGTATAGTATATTTGCTTCAGCTTGAGACTTTGAGGTAGTCTGCCTTCTTTCCATCTTTCAGGGACATTTTATGATTGTTGAATTATTTCCAGAGTAATTAATTGTAATTTAGAGGTGATGAGCAGGGAAAAATGAATCTATACCATCTTTTCATGGAATACAAAGACTTATGCCTTTTATGATATTTTATAAATTGAAGATGAGAGGATGAGAGCTTAAGTACTAGTAAAGTATATAGAACTAACCTATTGGGATCCATGTTGGAGCAAGATATTAAAAGTAAATATCTGTACTCTTTTCTCTCTTCAAATTTAATAGTGTAATTGCGAAGAGGATTAGAGATTTGTTTGACTTTTATTTCTTACTAATGAGCTATCAATTATCCGCAATGAAGATCCATACCCGCTGGGTATATTAGCTCCCTTTCATAGACTTCTACATCAGATATCATTATGATAGCAAAATGGGGCACTTCTTCTAATTTTCTGAGATTTTCTTATTCTTTTTTGCAGTAGCTTTAATGATGTTTGCATTCTAGACTTCAATATTAAATTATTCAGAAAGATAACAAATGACCATTTGGAAATTCAAGAAAACTGTCAGTTAACACAAAGCAAATCATTGTATCCATAGCCAATGAGGTTTTGACCCACTCTATTTCTAAGACATTTTGCCTATCATTTTGATTAATCCAAAAAGATAAAGGATTTAATTAAACACAATGTTTTCAAAGGTCATTGATTCAGTAAGCTTTTAACTTAGTCCCAGCCTTCCTTATTACTATCCTCACTGTTTCCATCAAGCAAATGTAAACCTAGATCCCAGTTGCTGATATATCATGAAATAGTAATTTAAATAGCTGTTAAATTATCTGGGCTCTTTTGCATAGTATGTGGCCTTTTTTGTTCTGAAGACTACTCATTTATGCAAATAAGTAGAATCTGCATTTTGTTAGAAACCTATATTCTGAAGAAAATGTGTTCTAGACTACATTGTAAGGAGATTTCCCCTCTGAGTAAAAGGACGGCGTCTCATGCTTTTCTGTGTTCCAAGCACTTAACCCACTGCCTTACAATGACAAAGTATTCAATAAATATGTCTTGATATTATTGATAAAATTATCATTCCCACAAAGGATACCCCGTACCCTTTATAATGGAGCCAATATGCTACCACCTTGAACTCTTTGCAGAAAAAATGCTTTTTAAGTGACAAGTACAAGTAGGAGCTATCTGAGTGTTTGTTAACCTTTATCATGAAAGCAGATTAAAATTCTCCAGAGTGTAATAAGTCCCCGGGAGACTGTTCCACTCATTACAAATTTCCTTCATTTATCTCATTACCTGAAATGACATTTAACATCTTGCTCAGTTGGAATAATTTGATCTAATGCACATTATCTTTCTATGAATGATGATGGCTCTATTGAAAGATGAAAGCTCAGTTGTAACAAGAGCATTTTGTCAAATGCGCACATTGTTGCCAAAAATGCAAGTAATAATTTAAAGATACCATTTTTACCCATTTTTAACTACCATGTTATTTTTCCAAAGTTCTTTTTAGCCTATTATCTTGGATCACCTTCAGACTATTTCCATATAAGGTTATCTTGACTCTTCTATCATTCCTTCTTCTGACCTTGCTAACTTCTGTGATTTGATGCTATGCCTTATCACCTTTCTAAGTTGATAACAATCCAGGTTAGCTATAAAAAAAAGCAACAAACTTGGGATCTACTGTGGGAATCTAACCAGTCTTTATAGTTACCTTTGGTATTGGTTTTTGTCAAACCAACTCCATAGTACTATACCCTAAATGCTAAACTGTGGTTCAAATATGTACATAGTTAAGTATGTGTTTTGATATTCTCTTTGAATTATACCTAGTTCTCTACATTTCTAATTCTTGTTGGTTAACCACCAAATTTCTTGACTGGACCCTGGTTGTGTCAATTACATTGGGCATTTAGAGTGCATTTCTAAAAACCAGGTAAAATTAAAAGTATATTATTTTTCTAAAACTTGTGTGAAGGAAACATGGTTCCAAAAGAACAGCCAACCTCAGTTCCTGAGTTGCCTAGAGATCCATTTAGGTTCCAGAGCTTCTCCAGGATTTTTATTACTTGATTACTTTTATTAACCTCAGACATTTTATATTTAGCCAAAGAATGTCAATCTCTAGTGAAAGGAAGTGAAAATCATCTATTATCACAGTAGATTTTGGCTAGAGAGCATGACTTACCTTCTCTCCTTGTGATAGTTATGTGACTACATCATGGTACCCAGATATTTGGTCAAACAATCTATATGTCTCTGTGAAGCTATTTTAAAAATGGGACTAACATTTTATCATTAGAATTTGAGTAAAGTATAATATGCTCTATAATGGAAGTGAATCTCACCCATTCAGTTGAAGGACATAATAGAAAATGACTGGCCTCATCTAAAGAAGAGAGAATTCTGCTAGCAGACCACTTCAGACATGAACTGTAGCTCCTCTATACCATGGATCCTACTGACCTACCACACAAATTCTAGACTTGCCAACCTCTACAATCACATGAGCCAGTTCCTTAAAATAAATCTCTCTATATATCTATGCATATCCTATTAGTTCTGTTTCTCTAGAGAACTCTGACTAATGCATTCCACAACCCACTAATGGGGATTAGGCCTGCTGAGATAATCATTTCATTGTTGAGAAAGAAGAAACCACATGCTTCTTTTCCCATTTTGATATTTCCAATGAAGTGGATAAAAATGAAACTAGTACTTTTTAAACTGTACTATGTGCTACCTTGCTTCTCTAAGCACCAATCTTATAAGTAGTTCCATTCTACTTTACTTATGTAGAACATGAAGCTTATGGAGTTAAATTATGTTTCTCAATGACAGTTAGTGAGTGCTGGAGACAGAGTTCAAGCTCTGCTTTGTCTGGCATCAAAGCCCATGTTGTCCCAATTTAACCCACTGATTTTACCCTGTCTGTTATGACAATAATTCTGTCATGTGTTCTATATAGACAAGTCTTCAAAAATGATGATGGGAAAATTATATGTAGAATCAGATTTTGGTTCAGATGCCAAGAGACTTTTGTCCTCCGAGAAGGATTAAGTGATTATATATATATATATATATATATATATATATATATATATATATATACAGAACCATAAATCAGTGCCTAATTACAAGAATTGGGCAGGCTTTGGTGTAAGATTTGCCTGAGATCTGGCCAATTCTTTTTAAAAATTTTATTTATTTAAAAAAATTTTTTTAGTTGTAGATGGACACAATACCTTTATTTTATTTATTTATTTATTTTTATGTGGTGCTGAGGATGGAACACAGTGCCACACACATGCTAAGCAAGCAGTCTACCACTGAGCTACAACTGTAGTCCCAAGATCTGGCCAATCCTAGCACTGACAGTCTCATAGGCCAGGAAAACGCTCAGTCCCTAGCAAACAAGCAGAGTTGGTCTCTGTAGGCTAATGAAATTAGCCCTACAGAAAATAAGGAAGTCAGCAGAGAAAAAGCTTCCTTTGCAGTAAATTAACTAAAATTTTTGGTATAATTTAAGACAAACCTAATACACAAAGTACTCTGTTCATTTCCTTAATTTTGGTCAATTAATATTTGTTATTATTATTTTATATCATGTATGACTTCTTAGATATCTAGATATCATGTATGATTCTGAGATACTACTCTGAATTTCAAGTTTGTGTACTATCAATAACATATTGAAAGGAAAAATCAACCTTTGAACATTGTTTCCCATTTAATCTGGCTAAAGACACAATAAGAAAACATTTTACTGTGCAATATTATTACTATTTAAACTTTTAAGTGGAGAAAATAAATATGCATTATTAAATCCCTTTAAATGATTAAATACTAAAATTATGAAACTATAGCGAATAGAGATAAGAAAAACAGAAAAAAAATAAAAGAATATATTTTAAGTAAACTGTTGCTCCATTATGCAATTTCTCTACTATCTCAAGTTGAATTTGCTTAAAACTCTGAATATTTTCACATGATTGAGTCAATATTTGTGGAAGAAATTTGAACTGGAGAGGAAATAACATTACAGAAGAGAACAACTTTATCTTCATCCATTTCCCCTCTCCCCTTAGGTTTCTCCATTTATACTTATACTACCTTTACCTTATTAATTTATTTGTGGGAGAAAACATGGCAGACCTCTGGATTTGAGAAATTTATCCTTTTTCTCTAGTATCTCCTTTCCCAGTGTTCTTCTGTTAACCTTTATCCTCCATTCAATATACTTATGTATAGCCCAATCAAACCTGAGCCATCGCTAATCCCAAAGTGACTCTATCAGTGCCATGCTGTATATTCTCCATCTTCCTCAGGCACAGGCTTGTTAGGCCCATGTTCTACAGCAAGTCACATCTTTAACAGGGTGTTAAACTACTTTGTGTTATCCTTCTGTAGTTTTCCACACCTTGTCTAGTGATCATCACAGAACAAGAGGTTTAAAGGACTTGTGGGATTTGCCCTGACCAAGTAACAGAGAGCATTCTAGGCAATGGGAATGGCACATAAAAAGACAATAGAAAGAACAGAGAAGGTTACCATACCTGGATTACAGATGGCAAGGTGATCAGTGTTTATGAGATAGGCCAGAAGACTAAGTAGTGAGTAATGTGGACATTTCAAGAAATGTTATATCTAATTTAGGAGACATGTAATTAGGGATCTTTTATTCACAATTTTTCTTTAGGGTCTGTGAAAATAGACAACTCTATTCAAAACTTCACTGATTCACAAAAGAATTTTGAAGACCCTTTCACTAAATAACATTTTCCTCAAGGATATCTGGATTTCTTCATCCATAAGGGGTATTTCTGTATATCTTAATAATGAAAACTCCCTGGAGGATGTTTTAAGCTTGACTTCTTTGAAAATATCTGGTCGCTAGAGATACAGTGTATTTTTTAAGGAAAAAGCAAATGTGGAGTTTTTTGTACATATTTCAGAGCTCATTTAGAATCTGGATGCTATTTGAGCTGGTGTCAAGGATGCATGAAATTAAATTTAGGAAATCTCAGCTCTAACAAATGCCAATTTTTTTCCTGTATCAGGTAGGTAGATGCTGGGTAAAAATTAAAACTGGCCATTTTCCCATGGAAATGAATGACACTGATGAGTGTTTTCATAACTCTGCACATAATTTAAGGAGCTGAGTGCAAAGTCAAGAAGTCATAAAAAAGAAAGTAGAAGGTCTGTGGTATGGAAAATGATTTCATGGGAGTTTGCTACTTTCTGACTAAGGGACAAATTAAGAATGTTTGCAAAAGTCATCTTCACTGAAAGTATATTTTAAGCAGATTAATTAAGCATACTTTAAAAAGTCTTCAACCATGCATTTTTAACTAAAAAAACTAGAAAAACATTTGGTTTTGTGAATAGTTTAGAGTTTAAATATTCAAATTTTCAAATAAGAATCTAATTTATTATTATATTTTAAAAGACCCAGTTTTTAAATATGCATTAGAATGGCTTCATATGTATCATTTTTATGCATATGTATGGAACTAATGTAAGATATTGGAAAAAATTATTGTGTGAAGGTTGCTGTTCCATTTTATAAATGTATTAATATGAATTAATACAGTATGAATTATAAAATTTAACACACATCACCCACTACCTGTTAGCACATTTTTAAACCATGTTTTCTGTGTGAAATGAGGATTTTCTTCGTAAAGTAATAACATTTACTTTTTCCTATATTGCAAAGTGTCTAAATCAGATAGGCCTTTCATCACAGATTCTTTGTATGATAAAATTATACATTTTCAGAGTGCTTGCCCTTCTCTTTTGTCATTTGACCCTTTCAACAATTCTATGTAATAATTAGAAATGATATGTTTGATCATAGATAAGACAAGTGAGATTCAGATTACTAATAAGACTAAACTAAGATTACATGGTTAATAGTTTGCAGAGGGAGGACCAGCTCTTGAAATTCCTGTTTCTCAATCCCCAGCATTCCTTCCATTATGCTGCATGGTCTCTTTTTACACTGTCACAGCAGACCCCTTTGTTCAACATAAATATTTCTCCAAAACTCAAGGGAAATGGAGTTTTATTAATAAGGCTACTGATTTATATGTATTGGATCTGAAAGAAAGGAATGGGTGGATCATATAAATTGTTTATAAATTGTGAGGGCATTATGAACAGAACATCTGCCAACTTAACGATTTGGGCTGGATAAACTTGGCAGACAGTAGAGTATCTTTGATGATCTCACAAATGACCAAGTGAGAAATTACCACTTGATATTTATTGATTCACTGTGCTAGCCACTGTGAATAAGGTAGGTATGATTTTGGCACTCATTGCACTGACATTTTAAGGGAAGAGGTAGACAAGTGAAAAACAAGTAAAAAGACAAGTAAAAAATAGGGAGAGATTAATGTTATCATAGAAGAAATAGATGCTATACTACATTAAAAGGGACATCAAACCCTAATTCAGAGGTTCATGGAAGATTTACTAAAGAAAAACCTAAAATGCATTAAAAAAAAGTGGATGATGAGTGTCCTAAGAAGAGGGAAGAATATGGGCGGAGACCCAGAGAGCATAAGATATTTGAGAAGCTTCAAAGAAGTTCATTATGAGTGGCATAAATATTACTGGAGGAGAAATGGTGATCAATGAAATGCTTTCATTATCTTACAGGAGACTGAATAAAAGAAAAGTATGAGAAGGAGGAACATGTTAAGAGAAGGGACATGGAACAAAGCCCGGAAGACAAGTCCTGGCCCATCTTAGTACAGGTTCCAGGATTCCTATTGCTACCAGGGAATTGTCTCCCACCTCTCACAGTGTTATTGTGACTATTAAGCAAAAAAGCTACTGTTTATTAAATGTTGACTATGTGCCATCCCACTTGAGGAGTACCATCTAATGGAAGCCTGATGGCACATGAGGCAGGTACTATTGTTCTTATGTTATAGATGAGGAAACTAGGACTCAAAAACCAAAACCAAAACCAAACAACAACAACAAAAAAAAAAAAAAACAACAATGAAAATCACCAAAAGTTATTTGATCAGCAAGCAATCGAGTAAGTACTGGCTAGAGTCCCGGTTTCTCTGCCACCAATCCCAACATTGCTCAACTATATTCTATTGTCTCTTGTTGGTTTTTATTACTGTTATTACAGTTATTCTACATTATCATTGCTTCACAAGAATAATTTAACAGAAAATGACTTGGTTTATCTTAACCAAAGATTTTGCCTCCACCTTGGTTTACTGGCACCAATGAGTTAGAGGTACATTTTCTGAATTAATGGATTTGAGGGCTAACCAACCATGGAGACATGACTAGGAAATTAACAAGAACCTTCCTTAATAATATTTTTGCATGTAAAATTCCATACATTCCCAGACAAAAAAGAGAGACCCCCTAAATATTTTACCATTTTACAGAAAGCTCAGGTTGAGACAACCAACAACCGATGGAAAAATGTTCCCCATACCTGAGAGGATTCTCACTTTATAGGTTTGTAGGAGTGTGGAGTAGGAGGTTGTAGGATGTAACACCAATCAGGAGCAATTCCAGTTTAAGCAAGAACTCACATATGTGAGACCTAATATTAGAGAAACTAAACTAGCATACAATGAAGTTTGTTATAAAGGACATGCTCTTCCTGTGTATTTTTATAGCAATTCTGGTCTTACATTAAAAATGGCAACTATTTCAAAATTGCTAAAAGAATATATTTTAAATGTTCTCACTAAGAAAAAGGCACGTATGTGAGATGACGGATATGTTAATTTGTTTGATTTAATTATTCCACAATGTGTGCATATATATATATATATATATATATATATATATATGTATATATGTCAATATATCATTGTCTTCCATAAATACATACAATTAAAAAAAGAATCATATCTATGAATTAAAAACATACAATTACTTAAGACTTAAAATACCTGTGATTGCACAACTAAATTTTTTTTCTATTAGTTTTAGATTCATTTCCCTCAGGTTCATTAAGGGATAGTTGTGATACTTTCATTAGTTTTATTTCATAATTAATTCATATGAAGAATAAAATAACAAAATTAATTCATACAAGTTTTTGAAGACTTTCTTCCTCTGTGTGTCATCCTACTTTTCTTTCCTTATTCAGGATAATTAAAATTGTTATTTTGAATATGTAAAAAAAATTCTCTCTTATTCGAAGTATGGGGAAATGATACCATGCATTAATCTTGGACTGATATTTAAAATTTAATGCTTTTGTTAAATAGCTGCATAGTAAATAATTTGACCGTAATTTTGTGAGAATTATATTTTCTAAAAGAAAATAATATAATATTCCTTTTATATTTTAGTATGGCTACCCACATTTTAAGAAATTCTAAATGCAAAGTTCTTTCAATTTTATTTTTGGCAGTAAAATGAAGAATAACTTTCAAGTCATTATTTAACACATCATGTGTGATATTCATTATCTTCCAGTTTTACTTGATATTATTTGAAAATGATAGACTGCAGTAGCAGAAACTGGTTGCTCTATTGAACATAAATCCTATGAAGAATATACATTTTAACTTCTTTTGCAAAAATAAAGAGCCAAACATTTTTTTAATTCAATTTTTTCCTGAAATCAAATGTAACCAAAGGTTGTTATTTATGACAATACCTATACAGTTTGAGACATTTAAGGCATAGTTGAGATTGTTTCAGGTTGGAAACTCTAAGTAATATCATGAACTTTGCAACATGAACCTGAAATAAGAGATGAGAAATTATTCTTAAACAAAGGCATGCTTGTGAACCAATGTTTTGCTTCTCTGTAAGGCAATTACAAAATAAGAGTGATTTTTAAAAATAACTTAGTGGTGTGGTTTGAGACTATTCTTTACAATATCTAATAGATGGTGAAAACACTGGACAAACATAGAGATAAAAGGAACTGTACGTGCTGAGCATGGTGATCAATAAAAATAGGAGCAAATTCATGGGAAGTTTTGAGACTTAACAGATGATCTTACTTCCTAATTCTTATCTATCTGGGACTGTGTTAAGCCAAGCATGAGAAAATAGAACGTCAAGAGAGGTGCCCAGAAGGATTTCTAGTGTAAAATAATGCCTGATTAGATTAGTGGACTCTAATTCATAATTTCCCAGCTTCCTATGAAAATAATAAATCTAGGTGTAGATTAGTATTAAATCTCAGGTCACTACTCAAAACTAACTCTGACCAAATGCTAGATTCTGGAAGGAATTTCCACTAACTCTTATGCAAATGGAATTAAGAAAAACCCTTCAGATTTTGCCTGATGAACTCTCTGGATTTCACTTCATGAAAATGTCTCTTCTCTAAAAGGAGAGGGGGGAACCAGAAATTTGGAGACAGCTTTTCCTCTACCTTGAAAATATTTAAAAACAGCAATAATCAAAATATAAACAAGCAGAAATAAAGAGATATGGTTCCTAGAAATAAAGTTCTGTGGTGGGCGAGGTCAGGGAAGAATGAGGACAGACATACAAGGATCCTGAAAGCAATATATTAAATTGGTTCTGTGTGTCAGAAAACCAGTCAAAGTGGTAGAAAATTATCCCACTTCAGAACATCTAAATTGTACTGCTGAAAGTGAATTTGGATGGAAACTATACACATCAACTTGTCCCCAAATATTGATTTTAGGAACAAATTTGTCTATAATTTATGTAAATGAAAGTCAGTCCTAAGGCTGTAAATGAGTCTAGATAAAGCTTAGTTCAGTCAAAGAAAAATAGAGAACAAAATATAAGCAACCACTATGACCATAAACACTTCAGATTTATAGGGAATATGCAGGAATAATGAGTGGAATAAAAACCCACAAGTTCAAAGGAAGCTTGAGTATTTGAAAAATAGCCTACTGAATAATTCTGAAGAAATTTCAAAGATGTTTCATATACTCAATTGATTAGCAAGGAATTATTATCTTTCCAAAAAAGAAACAGGAAAATTATAAGAAAAACCAAGTTTGGATATAAATGAAAATGACTGAAATATGGAGAAGAGGTAAAGTAAGTAAAGAAACTGTACTACAGTAATATAATTAACATCTACATTGAACTGTGTAAAGAAAATAAGACTATCAAAAATAATTCCAGTCATAAGTGACAAGAGTAGTAAACTGTCACAAACAATAAAGGAAAACAATGAAGATAAGAAAAAAAACACTAATCAATAAAAGATTATAGAGGAAAGGAAATAGAATTGTGATCCAAGAAATGCAAGTATTTCTGGGAAGAAATAGGAAGAATAGAGTTGGAAGAAATAATCAATGACAAAATTGTTTAAATCTGAAACAAAGGAGATCTGTGTTTACAGATTGAATGTCTTAGGTTTTCTGGCAAAAATAAATGGAAAGAAAGTCATAAGTGTATACATCTGAGGACTTTTTTTAAAATCACAAAAGTAAAGAAAATATCTTATGAACATCCAAGAAACCCTCATAGTTGTCTATTACAATAACTCAAAAGTAGTTTTTTAAAAGCAAAATCATTGTCCTTTGAGGGACATACCATATAGTCAGCTCAATGGATGCTGAAAAGAGAGAGAAAATTGAACTTCCATTACAAATGTAAAAAAATTCTTAGCACTAGCACAAAACAGTACTGACCAATATGAATTATAAATAGAGATGCAAAAATCCTAAATAAGATATTAGATAATGGAGTCTAGCATTATATGGTAAAAGATTAATGTGCCATAACCAAAATAGTTTATTCTAGGAATTTAACAATGATTCCATGTAAGGAAAATCTATTAACAAAAATCATAACAGAAATAGGTCAAATGACAGATGTACCCTGATCCCCTTATAGCACAGAAAAGGTATATGACATAAGTCCACATTATTTCTGCTAGTGACAAAATCTTAGAAAGTTTGAAATAAAAATCTTTCTTAATGTATTACTGAATATAGCTTTCCAAATAGTGAACTGCATGATATATATTATTGAATTTCTGATCACTTTAAAACAAAGACATTTATTTTCTATCATTCTTCAGGGATTATCCAATACATTAGGACATGAATAAAATTTCTTGGAATGGAGTAAATAATATAATTATTTAGAAATGTGATTAACTAGAAAACTCAAGTCAAAATACTGAATAAAGAATATATACTAGCACGGTGTGGTGGCCTGCAATCCCAGCTACTCTAGAGGCTGAGGCAGGAGAATCACAACTCCCAGGTCCACTGGGGCAATTTCAAAAGACCTTGTCTCAAAAACAACAAAACAAAACAAAACAAAAAAACAGAGGGGAGCTTCAGTTGGAGCTCAGTGCTAAAGTACTTGCCTAGTATGCATGAGGCCCTGGGCCAGCACTAAAAAAAAAAAAAAAAAAAAAAAAATTACTGTAGTTGCCTGGATATGAATTTAGTATGTATAGATCATTAGTTAAAACATACAATATTTAAAGCCATATTTGTCACAATAATTATGGAATGTTTAGAAATAAAAATAAAAATTACATATCTCAATCTACATATAATTTCAATGAGTGGCCTAATAAATGAAGGGTACCATATCATGCTTTTAGATAAAATGATACTATAGAAAAATGAATTCTCCCCAAATTAACCTATATATTTCATGCAATTACAATGAAAATTTCAATTTATTTATTTACTTCTTGTACTGGGGACTGAATCCAGGGATGCCCCACAATTGAGCTACATCCTGGGCCCTATTATGGGGTTTAAATGATGGATTGATATCATTGCATCTTAAAGTTGGTTGCAATGTGGGGCAAAGTCTAGATAAGTCACAAAATATTGTTTACTTTGTTAGGTACTTAGATTTATTTATGATTTATTCAAACAGATTTGAAAGTAAACAATTTGCAAATGGTATCAAGACATATTCATTCATTTTCATGTGAGCTTTTTATTTTGAAAAATTCCCAAGAACTATAGAAAAATATAAGGTACACATTTAAAGTTCCCCTCTTTATTGTGACTACAAAGGTCTATATGATCTTTCTGTCACCCATATCCCTACTGTCCCACTGTCCTATTCATGTCAGTTAATGTCTCCATCTAGATATTTATCCACCAATTCATCCATTAAATTATTTTTCATGAAATTGGAACCATGCCATATATTCTGTGCCCCAGCTCAATTTTTCCCTCCTCTACTTTCAGTAGGTTAGATAAATAATACTTCTATTGATGAAAACCCAAAACCTGGATAATATGTTTTTAAAATCAATTTTAATAACAATATAACAAAAAATTAGTGGAATAAAATCAAACAAAATGCCAACCCAGTGAGGGAGGTAATATTGCTTTAGCATTTTGAAATCTAGAGAAAAGGAGCTAAAAACTCTGAGCTGTGAGTTCGCTGGCAGTGAAGTGGACAAAAATCAAACTCCAGGGCCTAATAAAAAATGGATGGAGTGTGATAAACAACCACCTCCCATTTTAAGCCGGAAACTCAAAGGGCTGCAACCTCACAGCAAGAATGAGCCAAAAATACACCAAACAAACTATGTGAACCAGACAGGCTTCAATTCCCTCATCTACAAAGTGAAGAATTTTAATGAGACTGCATTTGGTCTATGATTTCCACATGTATTCACTGGGATTGGCAAGACATAAGAATATTTTCCTAATTTTCATTTTGATGAAATTTTTAAAAAAAATAGTATATTGTGGATGATCTGTGGGAAAGGGGGAAGGTTATTGTTAAATAGATGCAGGCTTTCAGTTTTGCAAGATTTAAAAGTGCTCTATGTGTGGGCAGTGTTGGTAGCATAACAATGTTAATATGCTTAATGTTAGTGAACTGTATACTTAAAAGTGTGGAGACAAAAAACTTTATATTATGTATATTTTACTACATTTTTTCAAAAAATCAGCAAAAACTACTTTCACAGGAGCAAAATTTATGGAGTATATTTTTATTATGCTAAAAATCATATAACATAAAATTGACCATCTTGACTTTTTTTAATAGAGTATTTTTTAGAAAAGTTTTAGGTTCACAGAAAAATTGATCAGAAAGTACAGAGATTTCCCACACATGCATAAGCTACCCCATTATCAACATCTCCCACTGGAGTGGTACATTATGACAATTTATTAACCTATATTGACATATCATCACCTAAGGTTCATAGTTTACATTAAGGTTGACTCTTGGCATTGTACACTCTATGGTATGGGCAAATTTGTGATGATGCTTATCTACCATTATAGTATCATACAGAATAGTTTCACTGCCTCATGTATCCTCTGTGCTCCATCTATTCATCTCTCTCTCCTTCCTAACCCTTGGCAACCTATAATTTTTTACCATTTCCACAGCTTTGCCTTTTCTAGACTGTCATATAGTTGGAATTATACAGAATGTAGACTTTTCAGATTTCACTTAGTAATATGCATTTAAGTTTCCTCCATGTTATCTTCAAGGATGGAGAGCTCATTTCGTTTGCATATTGAATAATAGTCCATTATCCAAAAATACTACTACTTATTTATCCATTCACTTATGAAAGATGTGTTTGTTGCTTTCAGGTTTTGGCAATCAAGAATAAAACTTCTGTAAACATTCTCGTCCAGGTTTTCTTGTGAACATACATCTTTAGCTCCTTGGGTAAATGTCAAGAAGTATGATTTCTGAGTCATATGATAAGAGTGTTTAGTGTTGTTATAGTAAACTGCCAGAATCTTCCAACACAGCTGTATCATTTTGCATTCCCATAGGCAATGACTGAGGTTTTCTGTTGCTGCACATCTACATCACCATTTGGTGTTGTCAGTGTTCTGGAACTCAGCTATTCTAATGGGTATGTAGTGGTATCTCATTATTGTCTTAATTTGCATTTCCATGATGATATATGATGCAAAGTATCATCTTAACCATTTTCGAGTGTATAATTCAGAAGTATTAACTATATTTATGTTGTTGGAAAACACATCTCTTGAAATTTTTATTCCTGCAAATCCGAAATTCTATAACCATTAAACAACTACTCCCTTTTCTGCCTTCCCCATCTCTGACAAGCATATTTTACTTTCTATTTGTATAAATTTCTCTTTAGATAACTTACATAAGTTTTGTCATATAAGTCATAGAACACATAAAAGTATAAGCATTTGTAATTTTATGAGTGTATATAACTTTACAAATGAATAGGTATATATGTATAGTAACTATATTAATATAAATATCTAAATGTATAAATGCAATAAATCATAATTATTTGTCTTTTTCCAGTTTTATTATGGTATAATTTATAAAAATGTCTATATTTAAAATATACAACATGATGTTTTGATACACATACTGTGAAATGTTTATAACTATTTAGCTAGTTATCCTATCCATCACTTCATATGGTTACTTTTTTTGTGATAATTTCAAATATAAAATATATTATTAACTATAGTCACCATGCTGTACATTAGATCTTGGGGACTTATTCATACTGCATAATTGAAATTTTGTACCAACAAAATTTGACCAACATCTTCCCATTTCCCCCAACTCCAAGCCCCTGAAATCTATACCATTTGATTCCTTTTTTCTATGAATTCAACTTCATTTTAGATTTCATAAAATTCCTTACATTTTTGATCATGTAGTATTTGTCTTTATATAGCTGACTTGTTGCACTTAACATAATGGCCTCCAGGTTCATCATGATGTCACAAGTAACAGATTGTCCTTCTTTTCCAATCTTTTTAAATGTTAAATGGTATTCCATTGTGTGTATGTCACATTTTCTCTATTGTTTTAATTTTCATTTCTATATTCTCATGTGTGGTTGATAATATTTCCTTATGTTCATTGAACATTAGCATTTTTACCATAATCTTTACTATTTACTATACTATTCCTATAAGAGTGCTCATATTTCTTATTAGTTTATAAAACATTTATTTCAGTTGGTTTTGACTATTTGATTATGAACGTGTTCTTATTTATTTGACTGCTCTTTTTTGTGACTTGCAAATTTACATAATTTGTCCATTTTTAAATTGAAAATTTAATAGTGTCTTTAGCATTACCATAATTTGTTACTTTTATACTGTCAAAGCTACCAACATTTTCCTTTATGTGTTTTCTTTGTAGGTTTAGGAAAATGTTTCCTTCACACCAAAATTTTATAATCACCCATGTTTTCTTCTAATAGTTTACTAGTTTTTTTCTCCACATTTGAATTTTTCCTCTTTTTTCCCCCCAAATGGTTTGTCAATTTTCCAAACACAATTTCTAAGTTACTTTCTTTTCCCCCCTGACTAATACTGTGTTTACTGTATACTAAATGTGTGTTGGTTCACTTTTGAGAATTTATATTTTGTTCCTTGTATTTTAAAAATCTGTCCACATCATAGCAATCACTATTTACATGTGGTCACCTTATTTACAATTTCTATATCTCAGTTCAAGTTTCCATTCAGTGTTTTATTTTAGATTTCAAAATTGACTTGACTTCTTTGTATTTTGATTACATACACTTTACAGTCAATTTGTTATATGCCATAATTAATTCTTATATTGTTACTTTAATTTTCTTAAATTTAAATAGTAGTTTGGGAAGAAATTATATTTCATAACATGGACTTCAATCTCCAGAAATTTTGTTCATCTCTTATTGAAGTTTTATTTTATATTGTTTGCTTTTAGTATCTTTTATATTAAAACATCTAAATTTCTGGTATTCGTTAATGTAAAGGTAAAATGTTTACTATAGAAAATTCAGAACATAGTGTTAATCAAAGAAATAGAACATAACTGACCTGTATGATTACTTCAAAGAGATAGAGAGCATGTATATTGTTTGAGAGAGAGAAAGAGAGAGCTTGCTAAAAAATAATTGGGTGATACTGGGTAATGAGTCCAACTTTTTATTAAACTTCCATAATGCTTCCTATATTATCAAGATAAATTTTCAAAAAATCATTTTAATTTCTATACAAAATCTAATTGCATAGATTTACCTCAATTTTCTGAAGAAAAATAAATATTGGATGTGCC
This sequence comes from Sciurus carolinensis, assembly GCF_902686445.1. Classification (NCBI taxonomy): domain Eukaryota; kingdom Metazoa; phylum Chordata; class Mammalia; order Rodentia; family Sciuridae; genus Sciurus; species Sciurus carolinensis. The sequence goes on from NC_062232.1 coordinate 94,350,251, forward strand.
TTAATTTGTTTATTCATGCCCCTATGTTTAAATATATAAGATGTTTTCTATTCTCACAAGTATTATCACATTAATTATACTCAAAGATAAACTCCATGTATCCTTAATTATTTCCTCAGGATAAATATGTTGATGAGAAATTGCTAGACCAAATTAAATGCCTATAAATAACTTTAATACAAATTACTATCTTGCTTTCCAGAAAGTTTATAAAAATATTTACTCCAACCAACTAATAGTTTATATGAATGCCTGCTCTCATGCTGCCATGACAACTTTAAGTATTATCATATCACTCTTTTTAAAGTTTACTTATTTGATTGACCATTTAGCTTCTTGCTATTCATTTCATTAGTATTTTTGACTATTTGATTATGAACATGTTCTTATTTATTTGACCACTCTTTTATGTGACTTGCAAATTTACATACATTGTCCATTTTTAGATTTTTGCCTTTTTCTTACTCATTTGTAAAAACTCCTTAAATATTAAAATATTGAAATTTCATGATATATATTACAAATTTTACCATCAATCAGACCATGATATATATTACAAATTTTACCATCAGTCCTTATATTTTAAGGGTATAGTTTAATGCATATGGATGGACCATGTGGTATCTATCAAGTTGAAAATTTTAATTATTTTTAAAACTAGAAGATACTTTATGATTGTGTGTCAGACATGCACACACAAACACACACACACACAATCTTCTTCCTCTTCTTCTCTCCAAAAATCCTATTGAAATGATACAGAAGCATGAAAATTTTATACAGTACATATATATCATTTATATATTTATATATATAAAAAGGTCAACTGAGAATTTTTTCTATAGAGATAACAAGATGATAACTCCAACATATTGAGTATCCCAAGACAGACTACAGTTATATCTATGTCAGAGTCAATGAAAGCTAGAATAAAAAGGGTGATCCTTGTAACTAAAGAGAGGTGGAAAAACCATACTAGTGCCTACCAGAATAGATACTTTAGGCATCTACCTCCCATTTAAAATATACATAGAAAGCCAAAACAAAAAAACAAATGAATAATAAGTGTTCACTATATACTAATCATTGTCCTACATGCTTTTATATTTAGCTAATTTTATATTTATAGCATTAATAGGAAATCAATTCCCTTTTTAAAATTATATATTTAAACCATAATGGTTGAGTTACTTGCTCAAGGTCAAATCAATGGTAAATGCCTGATCCAGGATTCAGTGCCAGAAAGTACAATTCAAAGTCGACATTCTTATCCAATACACTATGCTACCTCTTATATGACCAAATATATCAGCTATCAAAATAAATAAGAAAGTGTTCCTATAAAAGAAAGTGAATCACACTTCTCTATTATGGAATAGCTGTTATCACACTTGCCAACCTCTCCTCCCCCGTAATCAACTATAAAACTGGGCAAAATACACGAGGCAAGTTTATATATATCAGGAAAAAATTACATTCCTTGGAATAGGAAAACTAATGCAGTGAGCCCAAGTTCATTTTGTATTCCCTGTTGGGATGTTTGCCTTAATATGGCTCAGGGAAGTGGATCCCAATATGAGCAGTGATCTTCCTGAAAAGAAGAGCAAGGATCAAAGTTAAAAGCTGCTGAAGAAGTTGAAATTTGCTTGAGGAGTTTTGAAAAGAGAAAATTGTAAGACTCCTTATACAGTCACACCTTAGTAGTAAGAACCATATACTAAAATAATGGCAATGCCCTACAACATGAATAAAATTAAACTACTCCTATTCCCATAAGGAATAAAACTGAGAATTATAGGATGAAAAATGCTGAGGGTAATATATTTTTCCATCAAAACAAAATGCAGAAGCCTTTAATGGAAGATGATGTAATCTATGTATTTTTAAAAGTATCACTCATGATATTGAGAATATCAAGAATTCTTAGACATGAGAAGAAAAGATGAACTTAGGCAAGACAAAAAATCAATAAAAACAGACTCGAATCAGTCAGAATTAGCAGACAAGATACTTAGAGCAACTATCATGAATATGTTCAGAAACTGAAGGGAAATATTTATAATTGGTAAGAAATGTGTAATCTCAGAATACTAGAAACTATATTAAAGAATCAAATGGAAATTACAGATGTGAAAAGTGTACCTTCCTGTAATGAAAAAACTCATTTCATGACATTAACAAGGACCACAGAGAAATTAGAAACCTATAGTACCAGTATATATAGCAAACATTATGCACAGTCAAATTTCTAGGCATATTAGCATAAAATCTCACATTTAGAATCTTTTTAAAATTTTGATTCATTTTACAAAAATGGGGTATAACTTTGGTTTCTCTGGTTGTACATGAAGTAGAGTCATACTGTTTGCGTAATCCTACAGGTACGTAGGATAATGATGTTTGTCTCATTCTATTATCTTTCCTTCCCCCTGCCCCCACCCACCCCCTCATTTTCCTCTATACAATCCATCCTTCCTCCATTCTTGCCTCCTCCCCACCCCCCATTATGTGTCATCATCCTCTTATCACAGAAATCATTGTTTTTCGGGGATTGGCTTATTTCACTTAGCATGATATTTTCCAACTCCATCCATTTACCTGCAAATGCCATAATTTTATTCTTCTTTATGGCTGAATAATATTCCATTGTGTATACATACCACAGCTTCTTTATCCATTCATCCACTGAAGGGCATCTAGGTTGGTTCCATAGTCTAGCTATTGGGAATTGAGTTGCTATAAACATTGATGTAGCTGCGTCACCATAGTATGTTGATTTTAATTCCTTTGGGTATAGGCCAAGGAGTGGGATAGCTGGGTCAAATGATGGTTCCATTCCAAGTTTTCTGAGGAATTGCCACACTGCTTTACAGAGTGGCTACACCAATTTGTAACCTCACCAGCAGTGTATGAGTGTACCTTTTTCCCCACATCCTCACCAACAACTATTGTTGCTTGTATTCTTAATAATCACCATTCTAATTGGGGTTGATGGAATCTTAGGGTAGTTTCGATTTGCACTTCTCTTATTACTAGAGATGTTGAACATTTTTTCATATATCTGTTGATTGCTTGTAGATTGTCTTCTGTGAAGTGTTTGCTTAGCCCATTTATTGATTGGGTTCTTTGTATTCTTGGTGAGGGCCTTTTATCTCAGTTCCTGTTATGAGAAATATCATACCTGGCTTTCCACAATATAGTCGCGAAGTATTGTAAAATGACAAATTAAAAAAAAACCCAACCAAACAAAGCAAAACCCAGAGTCTTGAGGAACAAAGGAAGTATGAAAATCATATTCGGATATAAAACAGATTTTATAATTAACAGGCAGAATATTAAAAATAGATAGGAACCAGATGCAGTGGAACAGGCCTGTAATCCTAGTGGCTCAGTATGCCGAGGCAGGAGGATCACAATTTTGAGGGTAGCTTCAGCAATTTAGCCAGGCTCTGAGCAACTTAATAAGACCCTGCTACAGGATAAAAAATAAAAAGGGATGGGGATGTGACTCAGTGATTAGGTACCCCTGGGTTCAATCCCTGGTACCATAAATAAATAAATAAATAAGTTAAGGAATCTAGCAAAAAAGTTGACAATATGTAAGACCAGATAGAGAAAGTAAGCATAAAGAAAGAATTTCTTACATTTAAGTCTAATACACTTTAAATTGATTATCTGGTGTGAGACTGTCTAGTTTAATTCTTCTGACTATGGATACCCAGTTTTCCAGACCATGTATTTCAGATTGTCCTTTCTTCATTGTGTGTTCGTGGCATCTTTATCAAAAATTCACTGAAATGTGTGCATTTGTTTCTGGGCTTTCTATTCTATTCCATTCATCTATGTTTTTTTATGCCAGTACCATCCTGTTTTGATTACTATAGCTTTGAAGTAGATTTTGAAATCAAGCAATATGTTGTCTTCAATTATGTTCTTTCTCCCTCAGATTGCTTTGCTTATTTGGGGGTCTTTTGTTGTATAGTATGAATTTTAGGATTTTTTTTCTATTCTTGTGAAAATGGACATTGAAATTTTGATATGAACTGCATTGAATCTGCAGGTTGTTTGGGTTAGTATTGAAATTTTAACAATATTATTTCTTCCAATTCATGAATAGATTATTTCTCCATTTATTTTTACCTTCTTCAACTTATTTCACCTGTGTTTTATAGTTTCTAGTGTACAGATTTTTAACCCTTTTGATTACATTTATTTCTAAGTATTTCTGTCAGAAATAGAAAGTTTGACAATATTAATATAGTGAAAATAGAATTTTAAAAAGGTAAAATTTGTGTTCTCTGATATATGAAGAGCTTTGTTTTTAAATGAGAAATGTCTCAATTTTGTGTGTGTGTGTGTGTGTGTGTGTGTGTGTGTGAAAGACAGAGAAGGAATAGTTTATATTTAGAGAAAATGTGATGTTTGACACTCTTTATAAATTCTTCCCCAAGGTCAGTCTAGCTCCTGAATTTTCCATTGTTTATTCACATGAATTAATAAATTCCACATTTTGGAGTAAATTAACTTCATTTAGTTTGCAATTGGAGTATTGATTCAGTACACAGAATGTAAACTACCTAAGATAAACTTAAGAAGATTTGTGTAAGTACTATATAAAGAAAACAGTTTTTCTTAAACTCCTTTGAAGGGACCTGAATAATTGAAACACATGGATCTATTCCAGGATAGGAGATGCCAGTTCTTCCTAAATCAATCTATACAGTCAATGCAAAACTTCTGAAAATTCCCCCAAATGTGTATTTTTAATCACATTTTTTTTCACTAGAAAAAAGTAGTTGGATGTCTTAAAATAAATTTCAGTCTGGAGTTAATTGTGTTGAGCTTGCCATACTTTTTATACATTTTGCAATTTAGAAAATGTTATGATAAAAATCATACATAATTCAACATATTATATTTATCAAGTGACAGACTTAGCATGAGCATTTTTAAATTTGTTTTGTAGCTTGTACTATGACTTCATTGACTCATACTTTCCTATCTTTGAGTATAAAATGGGTAGTGCTTCTCCTCAGTATTTATCCTAAAGAATTAAAGTCATCTTAATACAGTGGTACATGCATACCCATGTTTATAGCAGCACAATTCACAATAGCCAAATTATGGAACGAGCCTAGGCGTCCATCAATGGATGAATAGATAAAGAAAATGTGGTATATATAAAATGGAGTTTTATTCAGCCCTAAAGAAAAATAAAATCATATCATTAGCTGGAAAATGGATGGAACTAGAGATCATTATTTTAAATGAAATAAGTCAAACTCAGAATGTCAAGGGTCATATGTTTTCTCTCATATGTGGAAGCTAGAGAGAAAAAGGAAAATAAAGGTGGAGACAGATCTCATGAAAATCAAAGGAAGATTACTAGAGGCAAGGGACAAAGGAGTGGGAGACTGGAAGAGAGGAGACAAGTGCAAGGGACTGGTATTGACCAAATTATATTGTTATATTGTGTGCATGTAACAACAAATCCCATCATTATGTATAACTATAATGCATCAATGAAAAATGTAAAAAAAGAGTAATGATTCTAAAGCTTATTATCTGGATATAAGTGATATTATTGCAAGTAATCAGCAATATTTATGACTGTTTTCTACCTACTGCATTTTGATTGAAACTTGACATAATTACTATTTTAATTTTTACAAATTTACTGTTTCCTTTTATAGGGTACAGTTTTTTTGAGACTTAGGGAGTTCCAGATTTGAAAAGAAATTGAGTGTTTGCAATTTTGAGTCAACCAAGAAATGCTCTTTTCACATTGTATTTTTTTCCATTCAAAAAATGTGATTGGATAGAAAATAGACCTGACCATTACTTTACATCTGAGGTATCTCACAGTATGGGATCTGTCTGCCAGAGGATGGAATTCATGGTCACTCTTCTGTATGACAGCTGCTTTGCTGTCCTTGGTAAAGAACTTTATTTGAGGTTCTTAAGCTCCTGGGATCTCTTTCTGGCTTAGTTTATACTTATAGACTTTGATGAAAATATGTTCAACCTTTTATCAGACTCATTTTCAGTCTTGGATAAGTTACATAATCCATGTGGGAGAACACCAAAGGGAGAAAGGCATCATAGCATTCCTCCTTGGCATGCAGCTGCTGTTATTTCTGGATCACTGGTGACAGTTTTATTGATTATGCATTCTCAAAATAACCTGTAGGGTTATAATGATACAAAGAACTCCTTGAGAGGAGATCAACATATATTCTAAAATTGGATACCCAAACTCTTGACCATTCATTGATTCAATGCAGGTAGGGTGGGAGGACCGAAACACAGATCTCTGGAGGATTTTCTCTGGATAGACAAGGTTTTAATCTTCATTTGCTTAAAAATGTTATCACACCCATCTTAGTTCTTTTGTTCTTTGTCTTCATGCCATTCCCTTCATGTGGGGAAAGTGTACTAAATGTTCTAACCAGGAGCTTGTTTGCATAAGACTTGTTAAAGTGCAGGATTCAGAAGGTGCTAAGACCTAGTAAAATAAACACACAGGTGAAGAAGCCCAGCTATTATTCAATAGAATCCTCCCTATTATTTTTTATATTTTATTGTCTCTGACCAATATTTCCTCTTTTTCTGAATTATTTTTACGTTTTGTAAACCAATATGAATCATAAGCAAATATGAAATTGTCCTGGATCCTATCTGTGATGAAGGATCAGGGCCAAACTGAGAAATCAAAACCTGGTAACCTCTTATGGAGCCCAGTATGTACTATAGTCTCATTCTTTTTCTATAGCTTTCCATTCATTGTTCTGTAGTTATTCAAGGTTGTACAATTTGGGCTGTATCATTTAATCGTGAATGGTAGGATGATACTCCTTGGCATGTGGATACACATTTTAGAATAACACAGAATTATTTTCCTTTTATAATTTCTTTTAGTTTAGTTGCACTTTTCATCCACATTTGGTTGTTTAGAAAACTGAATTTTGCTTGAGCACAATGCTTATCCTGATACTCTGCCAATTTCTTGCTTTTACACAGTTTATGATGCATTCAAACTAGAGGTTAGCTATTCATCTATCACTTTTGTCACACTGATCTTAGAACCTGCCTTTTTGATAAGAAGGATTGCTAATTTCATGTTGATTACAGCCTCCACAACCTCCAATCACAGTTTCATCTACCCCATTTCAACACTGCTATTGGAATGACTCATATTCTACAATAGCAGCGTTTAGCTTTTGAAGTTTTTGAAGCAAAAGAATTACATTGAAGTGTTTACCCTTGCTCAGCCTAGCTTTTTTTTTAGCAGTTTTGGATGTTTTTGATGACAGAATTTTGCTGCTGCTCTGGATGTGATGCTCTTTCTTTTGCAAGCTGATAAGCACACTCTTTGATGATATGGCACTTTCATAAAAACAAATGAGTATTGAATCTGTGTTGCCTCATGCAATGACTGCAATCAATATTTTCTTGAATGAATGATTTAAGAGTGACTGTGTCTTTATGAAACTGCTATTGCCCAAAGCCTAGCTTGACAGTGGGAAAACATTTGAGATTGGTTGCAGGCTCGTATTCTCCTTCAGCTCCAGCATTGTTCCCTATCCAACTACCTAGCTGCTGAGCTAAGTCAATTACCACCTTCAAAGGTCAGCAAAAGTGACATTTTCCCTTCACAGGTACCAACATACAGTGAACTACTCACAGTTGCCATAGTACACGTTATTGATCTCTTCATTTGGTCTCTTGGTTCAGCCTTAATGCCAAAGAATGTAGCTATTTTCTTTTCCTGTGTCTGGTGCCTAGAACAGGGCTATGCTGTGTTACATAAATAATACCAGGGTGTGAAGAATACAGTTATTTCTTTGAGATGTGTGTGTGTGTGTGTGTGTGTGTGTGTGTGTGTGTGAGAGAGAGAGAGAGAGAGAGAGAGAGAGAGAGAGAGAGACAACACAATACATATTGCAGTATATTAGGTGAGTCTTACACATTTATAGTAATTATTCTGGTTAAAAAATGTTATAAAAGAGTGTTTGTGGACTGGGGATATAACTCAATTGGTAGAGTGCTTGCCTTGAATCTGTAAGGCCATACGTCCAATCTCCAGCACCACCAGGAAAAAAAAAAGAGCCTTTGTTAGGTTTATCCACTCTAAAATTACTATTCATTCCCCTTATATGTTCCTTTCTTGCATGTAAAACTGAGTCCATGCCACACTGACAGGTGTGGGAAATGAAGATCCATTTCTTGGGGAGAAGTATATTTACTTATATTATTTGTACTCATTATTTTAAATAACATGTGTCCCCCTCCTCCATTTACGTATTTCTCCAATAGCATCTTTACATCAGTATGGGATTAAGTATGTTTACTTTATACTTTGGATTTTAATCCAATGTCATATTATTTATTTTGTTGCTCCAAATAAACTTAATTGTAAATAATGAAACATAAAACATTTTAATAGGTATATAAGATATAATAAAATATCATTTATATTATATACAACAAATGATGAATATAAATAGACAATTTTTTCATATAAGACTATGTCATTTATTTTGTGGTTCTTGTTTTGGCCATTTAGAGTGTCCCTTGAACATGCTCCCTCCTTGTGTTTCTTAAGCACAATTGTGCTTTCTGACACTACAGGTGACCCAACCTAATCTTATCTTTTGTCTGCTCTAGCCTTAAAATCAGTCATTTTTTTCCCCCCAAGGAACTCTGGTTTCTTGAATTGGAAAGCAGTATTTGGAAACCAAGATCAGACCACATCATGTGCTTTGATCCTGGGTTGTCATTGTGTTCAGGTCCTCTCAACAGAAGAATTAAGAAATATTTTTGCATGTATACTAACCCATTTGATCATATTTTCAAGTACATAAATATTTTCTCTGTTCATTTCTTTCTAATATGAAAGGTAACTTATTATAGATATTCTTTTGCACTTGACTTTTTTCATTTAATGCTATCCTATCGAAATCTTATGGAAATCATTCCACTGTTTACTTTTATAACCATTGTTTTATCTTTTTAAAAATGAGCTTAGTCTCTATTTTCTCATTTAATCTTTTTCTATTTGATTTGGAAGTTTTCTATTCATTTGGTTAGCAGACTTATTTTCCCCTAGTGTCTTTTAGAACTCATTTTTTTCAAGTATCTGTCTTTTCAATTTTTCTTTTTCCTACTTTTTCTTTTTGACTTTCTAAAATTACATTATTTTTATTTCATTAAAATATATAACGTTTGTCAATTACTACTCTACCCTCATCTTCACCTAGGTTTTAGTCTTACATGCACATTTCTGTTTCAAAATGCTCAGCTTTGAAGGGTTATGGAAAATAATATTCCTGTAAGGCAGCCCCCAAAGAAAAATGGAGAGAAGTGTGGCTCAGGAGGAGGGAGGGGAAACTAGTCAAGGAACAATGGGTCCTGGGGAAAACGGGCCGATACTAAATGCTGGGCCCTAAACCATGACCTTCCCCCATGACTGGCTAGTCCTAATGGGAAGCACAGCAAATACCAATGGGCAAAATTTGAGTACTCATCCCAGGGATCTGGACTCATCTCCCCAGACAACACTGAGTTTCAACCATTTTACAACTACTTTCCTAAATTAAAGTTTTAACCTGTTCAACTAGCCCCTGACTGTCAAGACTGCACGTACACTGCTCCCAATGATTACATCATTGTACCCTATAAAACCAAAATCCCCTCTGTAACTGAAGGCCATTTACCCATCCGGAAAATGGGCCCGAATGGCACCTGAGTCCATGAAGGAATAAAAGCTTCTCTGAATCCGTCGAAGTCTGCTTCCCATCCTTTTGCACTTACAAGCTTTGCCAAAGTTACCATTACATGAAATGCATTCTGTAGTAGATTCCGCAAGAAAGGCTGATAGGTGCAGAATTCCTTAAGTTCTTTTATTTTGAAAATTGTATTTCAATATTGATATGTAAAGGATATCTTGACTGGCTATACTGGCTCACACTCATTTAATAGTTTCAATAAACTATTTTTTTATAATTGTTTTAATCTACAGTAAAATTGCATTGATATTACAGAGTTTTATTTTGGTTTTTGTGATGCTGGGCACTGAACTCAGAGTCTCACATACTAAACAAACGCTCCACCACTCAGCTACATTCCTAGCCCCAATAGTACAGAGTTTCTATAGACCCCATACTCAACATTGTCTGTTACTGTATCTTTCAGTCATATGGTAAATTTGTCATGATTAATGAGTCAGTATTGATGCATTATTGGTCAAAGAATCTGTACTTTATATTTTCTTAGTTTTTATTTAATGTCCTTCCAATGTTCCAGGATGGCATCCAGGCTAGCACATTATATTTAGTTGTCTTATTTCCTCAGGCTTGTTTAGGATGGTTTCTTAAAATTTCCTGTTTTGATGACTATGAGAATTTTGAGATGTACTTACCAGGAACGTTGTAGAATGTCCCTCAATTGGGATATAGTTGAGGATTTTCTCATTCTTAGACTAAGGCTAGGGTGTTTTGATAGGAAGACCTGGAGGTAAAATGCCATCCTCATTACATTTTTCAATGGTAGACACTATTGATATGATTGTAGTTCTCCATATTAACCTTGGCCATGGAGCACAGTTAGTTTTTGTCATGTTTCTCCATTGTAAAGTTATTCTTTTTGCTGCTTTTTGGAAAGAAGTTACTATCTGCTCTCTACACTCAGGAGCAAAAGATTATGGTGCATCTCCTTGATGGTGAAATAGTTACATAAATCATTTGGAATTCTGCTCAGAATATTTGTCTCATATTAATTTATTCAAACATTTACTTTCAACAGTATGAACTCATGGCTTTTTACTTTATACTTTGCATTATAATTCAAGACTGCTTTATTTATTTTGTGGCTCAAATTATTCCAGCTTCTGCTACTGTGATCTTTTTCAATAGGCTCCTGTGTCCTTTGGCATATTCACATCTGTGTGTGTGTGTTTGAACACATCCTTATTTTCTGGCACTACAAGAAACCACCACTCACATATTTTATGTTCCAGCACTTCAATAAAATAGTTTTCCAAGGAGACCTGGTTTCTTTTGTCGGACAGTGTTACTATGCACCAATTTCAGAATGCTTGTTACACTCATTTCTCTTGGGTGTCATTGCTTCCAGGCCCTCTTTGGAGAGAAAGCTAAGAAATATGTTTTATGCTAACTCATTCATATGCTCATACCTACACACATTTCTATATACAATTGTCTGGATCGATAATAAACTACACATGATTTCATAATGATGTCTCCAACTCCAATGTATCACCACATCAATAACTCTTGCCTTCTCCTCCTGCTCTCTGTAGCCATTACAGAGAAATCTGCTTCCTACCATCTGCCATTTATTTACTTAATTGTTCAGTTCCAGTATACATAAATAGTAGTTTCAGAATTATTTAGCAATTCTCTAATGTGAGATCATTTTCATTAACTAGAGCACAGCGCTTGATGTACAATTTCTTTTGTCTTTCATTTTAATGATTCCTCTCATTTGCAATGTTACTTAGAATAGCTACCCCCCCTTATCATCTTTCCCATCTTCAGTGAAGCTGTATCGTCTCTTTATAATAAAGTTAGATTCTTGTCTCACAGTCTGCTTTCCATCCTCTCTACATCTATCTTTAAAAAACAACCCCCTGTGACTCACTTATTTAACCCTCTCCATCTGATTTGTTTACCATGTCAAGAACTTTGCTTTTTCTAGAATGTCATATAAATGGAACCATACAGTAAGTTGACTTTCAGATTGGCTTCTTTTACTTAGGAAAGTGCACTTGAAATTTCTCCATATCTGTGTGTAGCTGATAGTTCATTTCCTCTCTCTGTTTCTCCCACCCACTTCTTCTTTTCTTTCTCCCTGCCTTCTATTTTACACATGGTGCTGGGATTAAACCTGGGGGGCCTCATGCATGCTGAGCAAGCATTCTGCCACTGAGCTACATCTTTAGCCCCTGTTTAGCTGTGTAAGAAACGACCAACTCTCTTCCTAATGTCTACCATTCCACTTCACATATCTATGAACAAAGAGTGAGCATTTCTGTTGATACCTCTTTATTTTTTTTAGGGGGGGTTAGTTTTTAAGTTTTTAAATATCCTTTAAGTGCTTGTTTTAATGTATCACATTCTTTTTGAAGTATAGGCTTACAGGTTTTTTTTTTTTCTGCTCAAAGCTACTTTTGAGAGTTGGTCTTTAGTTTGTAAGAGTTAAATTTAATTTCCTGATTTTGTAAATATTTCTCTATGGACATTAGTTTCCTCTTGTTCACTTTTATGACTTTGGGCAAGCGGACCAATGCCCTTTACTGTCAGTCCAGCTTTTGCAAGCCCACTTTCTTTAATGGTGTTTCATTTTGTCGACTGCTTTGTTTATTTTGGTAGAAATGGGGGGCGGGGGTGCGCAAATATGTGCTCTCATATTTATCTTTTATTCTGCGGGACTTAACATTTTCTCTTTTTCAAATTCTTTTCCCCTTCATGATCTGATTACCATAGAATACTTCTTCCTCCCTTTTAGCCTTTATTCTCCCCTTGAAGCTGTAGGATTGGAAAACTGTCCCTTTAAATTTCATATACCCCTATACCCTCCTCTGGATCTTTAAATGAAGCTTATTTTGAAATTCCTTACCTGTAGTCCATACTCTGATCTGCCTGGACACTTTCCCACTGCATCTGGAGTTGGGGTTGGTTTAATCTTTTAGATGTGTATTGCAAATCACCCTTAGACCCCTTTGCTAAATCTCAGTCTTCTTCAGTTTTTCTGTTTTCATTTGCTCTTCGCAAAGCCTTGTACCAGGCCAGAGGTACAAGGAGTGTAAGAGGCTGTGTGCTAAGTTTTGTTGATCTCTCCTGTTTTTTTTTTTTTTTTTTTTTTCCAAAGTTATTTTGTGGTTTCAACTTTTGGTGTTTTGAAATAATGCTGTGGCATGATTTCAGTGTGAAATGTTCATGGCTCCAAAATGTTTTCATACAGTTTGGAAAGGAAATTTGGGGATTGATGACTACACTTATCTTCAGTTATCCAGAATTTTCAGCCTCTGTGTGTCTGTGTGTGTGTGTTTGGTGCTGGGGATGGAACTCATACATGATAGGCAAGTACTCTACCACTGAGCTATACCAGTAACCCACGGCTCTCTTTTTTTTAATGTTCATTGTAGAACACTGAATTTTTCAGATATGAAGGTAATTCAAAAGTTTCAGGTTAGTAGGTATGAGTACAAACTTTGGACTCATACCTTTATCATAGTTTTGGTTCTCTTACTTTTCTTGGGCAAGTTATTTAACTATTTTAAACTTCAGTTTCTTGGTGCAGATATGAATATCATAAAATCTATATTATGATTTACTGTGGACATTAAAATACAATCTAAGTACCAAGTATAAAGCATCCCACATATGGAAATTTATTGAATATCAACTGTTAATGGCAAAACATTGTTATGGGGTGCAACTTACGAACAGACTGATCACCACTGAGAAGTCCAAATTTGAGAGTCTTTATTAATCAGCCGGCTGACTGTCTCACACAATGCCCCAAAAATGGCTATTGGGAGAACAGCCCCGATCATAGGGCTGCAGGGGTTTTTATACCATAAATCAGTATATCAATTGTAAGTGTCTGTTGCTATGATTCAAAATTACAAACTAACATCATGGGATCTGAAATCATTAGTACAGGGGGAAGTAGGTCAAAATGACCTTACTTAGATATAAATGAAAGAATGTTTACTAATATCTAGACATTCACTGTTGGCATCACTGTTGACACGGTACATTGTTTAGGAAAATAGGAAGCAAAAAGGGAACAACTTTTCATTATACAAGAATTGCCATTTTGTCATTTTGTACTGCCAAGCAAGTCATGCTAAGTAACTGATGATATGTACAGAGGCAGGATGTCCCCATGGGAGAAACTAAGCAACTGTTGATGGGTACAGAGGCAGGGTGTCCCCATGGGAGAAGCATTTCCTATGTAACATGGAGTCTCAGAGCAAAATGGAGTCTGTTTAGTCATTGCCCATAGAGCCTGGTCTATAACTTTTCCATGGAGTCAAATCTGTCAGCCTGTCATGGCATCAGTTTAGTAGTTAGACTGGTTTTTATTTCTTCTGATTTTGAATTGTTTCTGCATTAAGAAAAAATTCACTCGTGAGTTCCATTTAGTAAGTACATTCATTATTAAAATATTAGAATTTAACCTGCATGTTGCCTTGTAGAAAGAAAACACCATGACATATATTATGATCACTTCACATTTATGTTTAATTTCACAGACCAATAAGATAAAATAATAGTAATAATTGGATAGTGTCACAAGAAGTAAAATCTATAAAAATAACTTTCTTCTACTAGACATTCGATTAGAAAAATGTGGAATACATTATCAAGAGAAAACTTTTTTTTTCCATTTTATGGCTTTGCAACAACATTTATAGAAAAATTGTTCAAGAAATATTAGAACCTCTTTTATTTAATTAATGTTCTTGGAATGAAATGATACAATTTTTAAAAGGTGCTCATTAACTCATTTCCTGTGCATGAATAAATTTATTCATATATTTTTTTCTCCCCTAGAGCACCTGCAATTCTCATCATTTTGCTCTACTGATTTATTTAAATGAGACTTTTATTCATATAATAAGGAAATAAGTAAGGAGTGGTCTAGTTATACTTTTGGTTCACTAATAAATTATTCATTCAAATATTTCTTTTCACAAATACAATATTTTAATTAATATAATATAATTTAAATTCATCTAATGGTAAATATTTATTTTGGGCAAAATTGACAATATAGGCCACTTAGATAATTTATAGGTAGAAAACTATATAAAGAAAAAAAATTAAAAACCAACTTTCAAGTCAACTTTTTCTTCAAATTTCCATATGTTTCAATCATTCTAAATAATGCTTAAATTGAAAATTACCTGATCTTTTTTTGGGAATTTAAATTTTATGAATGATGGTGTACTGCAGGCTACTTGAAGCATATATATATTTTTTTTTTCAGAAATACAAACTACTTTAGAACACAGAGTTTGATAAGAAGGCCATTATCGAATTTCTGAAAATAAAAAAGCAAGAATTTTAAGTTTGGCTACTCCTACACAAACACATTAAATTATGATTCAAAACATCAAAGTTGTGTAACATGTTCTGTTGCTGAAAGCTCGGTCCTTGTCCCCAGTGCTAATTCAATAAAGAGGACACAGTTTTGAGGCAAATGAAAAAGAAGGTTTATTACTTTGCTAGGAAAGGAGAAACACAGGGCACTCCTGTCCCAAAGGCTGTGATTCTTCCCATCAGGAAGAACAGGGGGCCTTTTAAAGGAGCTCTTCAAAGGCCATGTTCCAGGTGTACTTGGACAGGGGGTCCCAGGGTGCCCTGAAGGTGTTTTAACATTCACTTACTAATTTGGGAGATATTCACTTCCTAGATCCTCTGGCAGATATCGCCTTCCTGTGGAGCACAGAGAGCTCAGGGTAATCTTGTTCCCTGCCCCCAGGTTAGGGAGGGGGAAAGGGAGAAGAGGAAAAGGAAAACTTGTCCCTTTTAAAAATTAGACTCAGAGCTACATTCAAAAAGTGAAGTGGACCACTGTTACAGTTCCACTACAGAGTTTCAATGACATGGCTGTTGTTTCATGTACATAAAACGGTTGCTACTAAATAATCAGGACCTGAAAGTATGGCTTTATTGTCTACCATATGTAGGTAACAAAGTTATGCAGGTATGATACGTTCTTTGAATGCAAAAGGAAAATGATTCTCCAGGATATTGCTAAGTAGCTTGCTAAATTGTGACAATGAAGAGCAATTTGAAAAAACTGTGAGGAGAATAACACTCTTGTGGTATCAATAACATCCTGTTTGCCTTCCTTATATTTAAATAGTGCTGTCAATGTCATCACATTCCCACAGTAAACAAACTTCCCACAGGTGATCAAAGAAACTAAGTCACCTTTTCCATCAATTCATATTTAATAGTGAGTCAACCAACACACTGTCAAGCCCATTGGGTCAGAGAGGGACTGGTAGACACGGTGCAAAAAAAAAAAAAATGCAATTAATTGTCTTTAGGTAATCCCTTGTTGTACCTGTTTATGTCCCTGCACTTTTCAAATTGCACTTTATTTCCATTAACTCTGGGTATTTGAAAGGTCTGTTCTGATTTGCTGATAGACTTTCCATGTTGCCCTTTAAAAATGTCAAATGAGAGGGGAAACAAATGAAAGGAAAATCTATGCCATGGGGAGAGCTGCTGTCTGGTGTAGTTTTAGAAGTTTAACAGTAACTAACAGAACATTTAAACACATGTCAGTGTTGTTGTTTTTAAAGATGCACTTATAATAATTGTTTTATTTTATTCCCTTAAGAAATGTTTTCTCTCTCTGAAGCTGGGAGAGCTGTGTAAGCATGGGCAGGATTTAGCTAAATCTATGCTACCAACTGTCTCTAATAGAGCTAGTTCATAAAAGCAAAAATATACTCATTAAATGTAGCTGAAAATCATATCATTAGCATGGCTATTTCCTGCATAAATTATTTTATCCAAAGTAACATAAAGCCCTATCTGTATGCAGTTTATAAGGTGAAAAACTGTGTTGGTGTTCATTAACAAGATAGGTACCAATTTCAACTCAACATCTGGCTTAAGTTCCCACTGATACAATTAAGATTTTGACTTTTTATCAGTATCTGACTTTGAGATAAAAAATAATTTGCTTTTTTGGTAGTCTGAACTGGTACTTTATGGGAAAACTTAATGTTCATTATAGAACTCCTAACTTTTTGGTTAAATAGATGCTATGTACAAAAATAGAAGCTGGTAAGCATCAGTAATGTGTTTTATTTTTTCCACTTTTCACTTGCAATCTCCTGAGCATTGAAGAAATTTTTGGAAAAATGAACTCAAGATATAAGCCAAAGTTGGTATGGTGGCTCACGTGTGTAATCCCAGTGGCTTGGGGTGGGGGCGGTGCTGAGGCAGGAGGATTGTGGAGTTCAAAGCCAGCCCCAGCAAAAGTGAGGCGCTAAGCAACTGAGACCCTGTCTCTAAATAAAATGCAAAATAGGACTGGGGATGTGATTTAGTTGTCTGGTGCCCCTGAGTTCAATCCCTATTACCCCCGGGGAAAAAAAGATAGAAGCTAATTCTGTTCACAATATCTCTGACTGATTTCACAACCCAGTCCAGGTAATGGAATTTGCTAAACCTCAACACAGATGTTTAATAATTGATGTAAATACAACCAACATATATTTGTAAGGTAATATGGTGTAAAGAATATCTTGTAACTTGATTTTCTCTTCACAAAGTTATGAAAATATGAAATAGTAGGCACTTACTGAGTACCTGTGACCAATTTCTAACAGGATTTTAGGGCCAAGGGGTCTTATTTTGGAATCTAAGGATCCTGGAATTTTTTTCAGTTAAATTCAACTGCTATGTAATTTGGATGGTGAAAGTTTCAACTGCTATGTGAATTTGGATGGTGAAAGTTTTCACTATCCTCTAACTAAAAAATTAGCAATTCCTTTGATTGTGAAAGTAGACAACAGACTACTGGCCATCTCTATGATTTTTCAGCAACAGAAAACACAGATTGATGTTACATACAAGTTGTAATTAATATATAATGTAGGTTTATGTTTAAATTAGTAAATCTAAAGTGTTAGATCTAATGCTAGATCTTGTTATCCAATGCAAGAAAATAAAACAAATATATTACTCTATTTTAAAATTTTAATGATTTTTTTGATAACTGTCTTTCAACATAACTGGTTTTAAATTTGTAAAGAGGTATATTAAAAGTACTTATGTCAAATGATTTTTCTAAGAATAAGTGAATATGTGTAAAATGCTGGGAATAGTACATGCTATTGTTACTTGCTTTGAGAGATTTCATTGTCATACCGAATGCAGAGCATACATCCATGAAACTTAGCCACATAGGAAAGGATGTGATGTGTACCATTGCATCATTAACAAGATATAATAGATATATAATAAGATAGATGAATGATAGAAGTGATAATTATTTTAGGAATCCAAAGAAAGGGAGAAATTAAAGTTGTGTTTTGTTCTTCCAGGATGGCTTCATGGAAGAAAGAGATTAGCTTTAGCTGGATTTGACAGAGGAGTTCACGAAGCATCTTCATTCTTCTAAAGATAGATTTATCACAGTGTACACATGCATTGATGAGTATAAGTGGTGAGTCTGGTATGGATTTTAGGATCACTTTGGAGGGCCTGGACTCCTAAAGATTGTTCAAAATGATGCATTAGTTCGACTTATAGTCTTGACATTTAACTATGTGAATACTGATGTTGCTATCATGGGAAATTTATATCATTCCACAGGCAAACAAGGAATTCAACATGGCCAAGTAAGGAAAGCATGAATTCATGAATCAAATCCTGCCTCTGAAACTTTGGGAAAATTGCTTAAATGCTGTAATTTTTCTCACATGAAATTCTATTTGTTTATTTATTCAACAAATATGTATTTTCTGATTTGTGCCAGGTCCTATGCCACATTCTGAGGATAAGGCAAATAAGATACATGATCCTTAGGAAATGTAAAGCCTCTAAAAGGGAGAAAATTATAGCAACCTTAAAGATTAGAAATACTATAATTGCATGTTGTAATATTATAAAATGTAAATAAGGTAACATATAAAAGTGTGTAGACCATGCCTGACCTATAGCAGGTCCCCAATAAATGGTAGCTGGTTTTACTAGTACAAACTCTTGAACATATTTTTAAAGCATCTTAGGTGATTCTTATGTAGGCATATTTGACAACCACTGACCTAGAGCAATGATTCTCAAACTTGACTGTGTTGGAATTACTTGGAAAACTTTAAAAACTACTGGCCATGGTTCTAACCCCCACAAATCCAGATGTCCTTGAACACACGAATGACCTGGGCATTGGAATTTTTAAAATGTCAGGGGATTTAAATATGTAACCTAGGTTGAGAACATCTGAGAATTGTAGCAAGGATTGGTTATGTTGTCCAAAACAGCTGTTTGAATAGTTTTGAGGGACACTAAATAACCTTGTTCAGTTAGAGCTAATCTGGATAAGAGCCAGATTTCAGGTATTCATATCATAGGAGTGAGAAACACCACAGGATAATCCAAATAAAAGCATCCCAAAAGAATGGAAAGAACAAAAATTCTCATTCCTTAATGTAGATATCTGAAGGAAATTGCACCACTCTAGAAACTACATCAACACACAGAATCAATGAATGGGTACACATGCATTAATGGTATTTGCAGTTTTACACATATAGTTAACATGTACTGCTAGAGAGGGGCATATCAAAAGAATGGAGGAACAATTGGAACATTCTACCCCAGTGAGGAGGAGTGTTATACTATTGACATAGCTTAGAACGTGTGATGAATGCTTTTGAAAGTAACAACTTTCAGAAATGTAATCATTGTCTTTAAATTCACAAGAGCAATGTATTGCCTCAGTGCCTTTTCCTGAAGTCGGCCACTTCCATTGCCCTGCACCTGGTATTCCTCTGCTGTTAAAAGTCGGCTTTAAAGAAATCTCCATTTAAGATATTAAGTTGGTAACAAACTTCCACAACATAATGATTTGTTCATTCATCTTTCAAAAACATCTAAAATAAACTTCTGCTAATACTGAATATTTTCACAGATGCCAAGATTGAAAATATGGAAGAAAATCAATAGGACCTCTTAAAACGGCACAGATCTGACCATAGAAATGGGTAGTTATAAACTTTGGCATGATTATTTTGAAATTCATTCAACAAAACCTATTAAAATCAAGGGCCTGGAAAGCTTAGTTACATAAATTTAACCCCATATGATCATCTTTATCATTAAAGTAATGCTTAAATTGATGACAGCCTATGTGTTTTATTGTTTGTATTTTAATGTCTAACATATTAAAAGTGAACCAAATGATATCCCTAACCAGATGTTAAATAAAAAGAGGCATTAATTGTCTTTCTCTAGGCTCTCCATCTGTTCTCTGATACTCCTGTAATTCTAGCTACTTGAAGACATTATCATTTTTTTCCACTCTCTAGAGGTTTTCACTGGTTTTGTGCTATGCCCGCTAGTCTCTGATCCAAAATTACTTTTGCCCCATGATTATATCATCTCTTGCTTCTTGAAAAGAAATGACATAGTATAAGCCTATTATTCCTTTTATCTGGAGAAAATTGAAAAGAAAACCTCCGGGCCTTCTAGAGAAATAGAGTGTCCAAAATGCTTTTCATCAACATCACAATCCATCCAGAATATGAGGAGGACAGTAGTAGTACATTATGGGTAGTAATAGAAATGTGGAAAATATAACTGCTAATTGATGATGGAATAATGATCAGTGAACGCTGGGAAATATGATGAAAACGTATTACATTCTGCACTTCAATCCTTGAATTCCTACTAAAAGAATTTAAAATTCAGCCTGGTGTATTCATATTGACTTATATTAATTATTATGTAATAGACCAGTATTATAATAATTATGATCAGAAATACTCTAGATATTTACCAAGCTAAGAAACTTGACATCTGAAAGGTCCTGAGCTCAACATCCAATGGTATAGGAAAAATAAGGTATATTAGAAACTGATAATTGTACCTCCAGATTTTGGATTCAATTGACCTAAGTAATATGTGGGGAATGCTATTTGGAAAATAGAAAGATAAAGAATTCCTGAATTGCCACATACACAATAAATATCATTATTAAAAACAAATGAGAAAAAATGACAACTTGTCAGATATAAAACCAAAAAGAATGTATTGTGGAAAAAACTGAGAAAAAAAACGAAGTTCTTGTAGAAATTCTGCCAGTAACCAGCTGGGTGGCCTTGGGCAAATCAAATGACCTCCCTGGCTTTCAATTTTCTTATCTGTAAATGAAAGATTTTGAGTAGATCATCTTCAAAGTCATTTTCAGCTCTCAAAATATATTTATTATTTGAAACGTAGTCACCATTTGACCTGTAGTACCTCATTTATGAAGAGTCAGCTCTTATCTGTTTCTTCAAAAAACCTTTTTTTTTTTTCATCTTAAATTCTCATATGTTCTCCATGGAATTTTTTAGCTTGTTAAGCATTTTATTAATGAAATTCTGATATAAACTGTCTAAGGTTTAGATTCCACTGCATAGGTTAGCCCTTTAGGATATGAGATGGTATTGACAGGAATAAAGTATATTAACAAAATTCCTAGGAGTTATTCATCTAGATTTTGATTTTAGCTGTGATATACTGCACTCAATTTTCTGACTAAAAGACCACCTCCTTTCAACTATGACCAATTAATTTCACATATTCAATTCTGAAATTTTAAAAGGGATTTGAAGTTAGCTTAATCATAATTTTTTAGGTTCTTAAAGCTGGCATGGCTTCATTTTTCATACCCTAAACCTTGATAATTACTGATGTCTGAGTTATGAGTGCTTCAATTCATTAAGCTAAATGTTTCTTTATTATCTAACACCTTTTTAAATATTAAATCTTTCTCCTCTACATGTAGGTAAGATGAGTTTTAGCAGAAATTTGGTATTGTGTGTGTGAAATTGTATATTATATGTGTACAATGAATCAAAAAAATAAAATAATAAAAAATGAAAATAATAATTTTCTTCCTGGTTTGACTCAATGTAGCAAATGTTTGCTGAGTCCACAAAAGCCAGGGAAGATACCATAAACTAAGAAACTGAAAAAATCTTTAGTATTTAGTATTTGCTATGACCATGTGACATTATGTTTCCCTCTAATCCATGGAGTTAAGTTAAAATTTTATGAAATTTCAATCTGTACTATGAACAACACTCTCAGAAATCAGTTTTCTGAACAATCCAACAAAATTTAAAACAGCACACAATGCTTATTTTTATATTTCTAGATGGTTTTTAACAAGGAAACTTTATTCAAAGAATTAGATCTTTATACAGCCTTTAAAGGGCAGTATTAGAATCTAATGGTAATTAGTTTTTGTAGTAGAAGACTATGATTGGAAAACATCTGGAAGTTGTTCAATTAGAAGTCACAGATTAGAATTCTGTAGCATACTTGTCAAATGTTTCTCTGTAGCATGTAGAAACAGAAAACCAAACTAAACCTAAACAAAATAAGTAAGTAAACAAAAACGAAATATAAATAGTTCACTAAATTTCAAGGATGGAAAAAAGATTTAGAAGTTATTGGCTCCAATTCTATATGTAACTGTAATATGCTATTCTCAATAAATGAAGGTGACTTCTTTTGCATATTCAGGCTTTTTAAGCATAGTAGGATATACAAATAGACACACAAACACACACACACAACGGCATAGGCTTTGGAATAAGATTTGGATTTGGTCCTTAGATCTATCATTTTCTAACTTCAAGGTACTTAACTTTTCTCAGTATTAGTTTTCTAATCTATGAAATGGAGATAATGATACCTAGTTTGCTGGGTTATTATCATAAGCACAGAAAACATATGCTACAGCATGAAAATATATAATTTTAATAGTTGATAACAGAGTTCCTCTTAAGAATGATTTTTAGTTAGAAAAAAAGTGAACTCTTTAACTGTGGAAGATAAGGTCCTGAAATCATGCTTTAGAAAGAAATAGCAAAAAATAATTAACTTCTCTGCCTGAGAAATGAACAGAATTTTTATGGGGAGAAAGGAAAAAGAGAGGTGGAAAAAAAGAGAAAGAACAAGAGTAAGTCAAAATTATAGGAATCTAACCTATGAAGAAAGAGAGCTGAATAGGTAACAGGAAATGTTCATTGTCAAGTGATCAAAAGGTTCTTATGAGCAGAACTCACTAATGTTAAGTTGTTGGTATTCTTGCAATATAAAATTTCTTTTACTTGCTGAAACGTCTTTTAAAATATGCTACACTCACACAAATGACTTTTATAAATAATTCTTGTAAATGATTTAGTATAGAGAAGAGAATATTTGATGACATTAAAGAATAAGAATATTATTAATGAATAATGTCATTTTATGACATTAAAGAAAGAAAGGACTTACACCAGAAAGATAATTCTCCAGAAAGTAGGAATTTTGAGAATGCCATTGGACTTCAGAGGATGAGAAACAAATGCTTAAATTAGTGTATCTAAATGTCAAAAGCCAGAGGACCTCTGGCAATATCTGGGTTACTTGTACAATTAATCTATATAGAGGTATACATTAATCCATCAATAAATATTATGTATTGTTGTATAAAATACAGGTACGTGTTGGATTGTACTCTAGAAATGATCAAACTGAAATGAATAAAGTATGAGTCAAGTTTTAATTGTCTTTTCTCCATAGTTGAAGATAGTTGGTGTTTTAGTCAGCTGTTATGACCAAAAGACCTGACAAAAACAATTAGAGGAGGAAATGTTTATTTTGGGGATCATGGTTTCAGAGGTCTTAGTGGTCTTAGTTCATAGATGACCAATGCATTCCTCCAAGCTCAAGGTATAACGGAACGTCATTGAGGAAGAGTGTGGTGGAAGAAAGTGGCTCAAGACATTGCCCCAGGAAGCAGAGAGAGACTAAACTCAGTTCACAATATATATATCCCAAAGGCATGCCCCCAATGACTCACCTTTTCCAGTCACACCCTACCTGCCAACAGTTACCACCCAGTTACTTCCCCTACCTGGGGATTAAAACACTGATTAGGTTAAGACCATCATAACCCAATCATTTCACCTCCAAACTTTCTTACATTGTCTCACACATGAGCTTTTGGGGAACACCTCACATCTAAACCATAATAGTTTTTCTCTCATTCACACTTCCAAAGAAATAGTCATGTGCATGGCAGACTCCTCCAGAATACTTTTTCTTGGAGGGAGGGAGAATTCAGGATTAAAGTTTGCATCCCTGTTGCACACACCACAAGACCTGGCCAGCAATAGTCAAATGAAACACAATGCTTAGAATAGTGTCTTGGCAATGTAGAAAAACAGGGAAATCCTAGAAACGTAATTCTAAGAGCATATCTTTGTAGTTTGAAGAAGATCTGTTGCTTCCTATGGCAATATCAGGACTAGGTCTTTTCCTTGTATCCTGCACCAAAGAGGCCACAGCACTCTTTTAGAGCCTCTCTTGGAAGTTGAGGAAGGTGTAGTCCTATGAGTCCTATTCATGGGTGATAAGGGACAGTTGCTCATAAAGTACATAGCAATGAATAATTATCTTTACTGTTTTCATCTTTAATTCACTGTTTTGTTCATATTTGTAAACTCTCTTTATCTTAGGTGAATAACCTCAGATATTTGAGGGTTTTTTTTTTTCCCCCTTGGGGTGGAGGGCAGACCAAAGATTGAACTCAGGGGCACTCCACCACTGAGCCATATCCCCAGTCCTTTTTTGTATTTTATTTAGAGACAGGGTTTCACTGAATTTCTTAGTGTTTCACTGTTGCTGAGGTTGGCTTTGAAATCGAGATACTCCTGCCTCAGCCTCCCGAGTCTCTGAGATTACAGGTATGGGCCACTGCACCCAGCCAGATATTTGAGTTTTCTCCCCAGTATATTTCATCTTTGTTGCTTAAAGTCTTGTTTCAGTGACTGATTCAACAGTATTAAAATTAAAAATTTTGAATTAAAATTAAAATTTAAAAATATTGCATTATTTTTTAAGAGTGAAGTACCATTTTAATTGGGCTGTCAGAGGCAGTTAAAATGAATGCATATGCGTGAAGTATACAGGAGGTGATTTATGAGTGCTTCAGTTTTTGTTTTTCATGTGTTTAGAGAATTTATCAAGATGTAAGTTTAAATTTCATGCAAATGTTTGACATTTGACATGGGCAAGATGGTGGAATAGGAAGACCCAACCCTCTTTTCCCCCAGACACACTGAATTAACAATATCATATGAACTAAAAAAAATTATGAGAACACCAGAAACCAATTAGTTTGCAAAACCCCCAGGTTAGCGCAAAGTCAAACACAATCACATTGAAATGGGTAAGAAGAGATATTTCAGTTATTAGTTTCCAGTTGTCCCTGGGGCACAAGAGATAGGGACAATCTAGAAAAAACACAAAATCGGAGACTGTTGCAACCAGCATGACCAAACTCTTGGATCCTGTGAGGGGCAAAGGGGGATTGGAAAATAAAGATTCACAGACACAGATCTTGACGATTAAGCTGGGATCAGGTGGAGCTCTGCTCTCTAATGGAGATGCAGATCTAAAGAGTTATGCCAGCAATCTTTATTTATATATGTCTCATTATCAGGTTAAAAACTATGCAACCATTATTCTTTGTATTCAGGAAAGTTACAGAAACTAGGACATCTATATAGCTTTTCATAGTTGCAATTCACAGTTGCAAAGTGCAATGTTAGGAGCTTTGTGTAGCTCTCAAGAAAGTCCATAGTTAAAAATTACCATAAGGCAGGCAGGAACTGGAGAAGTGGAGCTGGTGAAACATTGTGGTTGTCTAACACAAGAATTCCTTCCTTCCCGGGAACTATGTGCCTGAGATCAAGAGCTTATAGGACTCTTGCACAGAGACTGCTCATTCAGGGTATTGCCACAGCAGCTAAGCATCCTGTGCCCTTGTACTGCAACATACCCAGGTACCAGGCATGCCACAGCCATGAGGTCATCAGAGACCCCTGATCTCAGTGACTGCTCTCCCATCCTCTGTCACCACTCTCAACAGGAGACCTCATATTTTCTGATTTAAAAACATAATATAAAGCCACATTAATCAGAACTGTGTTTTGGCACAAAAACAGACAACTACATCAATGGAAGAGAATAGAGGGCAGAGAAATAAAACCTTGTGTATTTGGTTCACTCATGTTCAATAAGGGTTCAAAGATTACACAATGCAGAAAGGATAGTCTCTTCAACACGTGGTGTTGGAAAAACATATGTGAAAGTTGAATCTGGACCTTTATCTTATACCGCATATAAAAATTAACTCAAAATGGATTAAAGACCTAAACATAAAACCTGAAACTATAAAACTCCTAGGTGAAAATATTGATGGAAAGTTTCATGGTATTTATATTGGCAATTATTATTTTTTTTAATGTGATGACAAAGCACAACTCTCCAAAGCAAGATTAAACAAGTCTATATCATACTTAAAATTCTGTGCAGCACAGGAAATAATTCAGAGTCAAAGGCTACCTATTTTGACATATTTGCAAACCATATATCTGATTAGGGATTAACATTCAGAGTATACTAAAAAAAAAACCCTATAACTTAATAACACCAAAATAAAAACTGATTAACGAATAGGCAACTGACTCAAATAGACATTTCTTTAAAGAGGATAAACAAATGACCAACAGATACATGAAAAAAGACACTCAACATTTCAGAGTAATAAAAATGAAAGGTATATAAGAAATTATACTGATTAAGTCAGAAACTATCCAAAAATAGGAAATAACAACTATTGGCAAGGATATGGAGTAATTCGAATCCTTGTGCACTATTAGTGGGATTATAAGATGGTGCAGCCACTGTAGAAAACAGGATGGAGTTTCCTCGAAAATTAAAAGTACAACCGCATCATGACCCAGTAATCCCACTTCCAGGCATATATCCAAAAGAATTGAAAACAGGGTGTTAAAGATACTTGTACACACAGGTTCATTGCATCTTTTTCACAATAATCAATGAGTGGACACAAACTGAATGTCCATCAAAAGATGAAGGATATAGAAAATATGTTACATACATACAATGGAACATTATTCAGCCTTAAAAAAAGAAAATTCTTTCTTATACTATAGCATGAATGAACTGTAAGGACATTATAAATCATATACATCAATCACAAAATGTCAAATTCTGCCTGATTCCATTTAGTATTATAAGAACTGTCTAAAGTAATCAAATTCAAAGAGGCAAAACAGAATGTAACTGTCAGAGGGTGGGGCGTGGGTGGAATTGTTATTTAATGAATATAGAATTTTGGTAATAAAAAATGAAAAAAGTTCTAGAGATATGTTGTACAGCAATATACAGTTAATGATGCTGAATAAGCCATTTAAATTTGTTAAGGGGTAAATTTGTATTGTGTCTTTCTTAACCACAACAAAAAATACAATACATGTATTTAAAATGTACTACATGATTAACATTGCTCTTCACCAGAAAACATTCTATAATGGAACTGAAAAGTATATTTGATGTAGAAGCAGGCATGACAATTGTTGCCTTTCCCCAGTATTGGTCAATCACTACTCCAGGACTGAAACATTCCTTGATGTGGAGACTGGGCCTGAGTTGTCCTGAGCTGCCCCTAGGTTTAATAAAGATTGATTTATTAAGAGGAATCTATCTCTGCTCCCAATAGTGAGAGAATGGGTTTTTACCTGCAGAAGTGTTTGCTGTCCATCACCCTGTGTTCATCTATTGGGAGGCACCTGTTGCCCAAGAGAAACTGGTACACACTAGAGATGCTGATCATGCCATGTTTTTTCATGAAGGATTGTTCCAACCAGTGCCTTGATAACTGAACCCTAGAGATACAGAGGACTGAGGTCTGTGGGTTGCTGCTTCTGATGGTTGGTATCAGTATGATCTTTGCCATCTTCCACATGGTAGGAATCCTCTCCAAGTTTTGTAGATTGTTGGGTCAAATGCTAATCAGTTCCTAGGAAAGCTCTGAAGATCTCTGAAGAATGTGATACTGCAGGAATAGACAAAGGAGCTAGCCACTTCGCTTATCTCCGATCTTTAGGAGAGAATCTAAACAGAGTAACCCAAATTGTAAAAGTACTCATCTGAAGAAACTCGCCTGGGCAGTGGGCATGCAGTATATTTCCCCTGTTCATTGTCATGATGGAGCTCTCCATTGTGGGAAGCCATCCTTATTTAGCAGAATCAAACTAGATTGAACTGTGGGATGCAGAGGCCTGGCTTCTAGGAACTGCCAGGAAGCATGTGGCACTGCATGGAAGTGGCTCCCAGTTTCCTTCTGGAATATTCCCCCTAAGAGGATGAATTCCCTAACTCCACCCTATCCTGTCCATCACAGAAGAAGCTCCTCTCAGTCCTTGCCTCCTTTACCTGTATATTATAAACAAAAGGGAGTTGTTGTAAGAGGCCAGAGCTGGTATGGCCAGACCTGTCATGCCCCCTCTCATTTAAAAAGAGTATTGGCTCTTGTATGTTCATCAAGTACATAAGTTTTTTGGGTAATTGAGTGATATACCACCAATATCCTCCTCTGGCAGTTAACCCTTTTCTCATCCATGCAGGACATGGCAGAGAGGACCCCCACACTCTATCCTGGCCTGCTGTAGCAGAGGAGTGAGTGAATAATAAAATGTCCAAAACCTCTCTGTTGAGTTCTCCAAGTTCTTTGGATCCAGTAAACAGCAGATTGGTGTTGTCTGTAGTCCAGGGGCTGAACATAGCTTGATCTTCATTCATAGTTGGTAAGAGCAGTGACTAAAAAGAGTGTACTTTGGAATTAAAATGTGAAGTGAACATTTGAAATACACGCTTGATATTTGTGGAATCTCAACCAAGTTATTAAATCATCCTCTTAGGACTAACTTCTCAAATGTTGGTTTGTTAGACTGTATTTTTCTAAATAATTTTAATATAAAGGGATGTTGGCAGCAAAACTAAATGAAAATATATGCTCTCTTCTGCTCTATGAAGTAGTAATAATTTGTAAAAAAAACACACAATGCTTTGTGAGAAGATGCGTTTAAAAAGGTAAATGCACATTGTGTCCTTGATTTACATTCCTTATCTACTAGAGAGAATGTGTTTTTTGTGAAATGTGGCCCTTAATGTTTCTGCATAAATAAAATCTCTTGCCTATATAAATCACAAACATTTGAAATTCAGCAGTGAAATGAGTCAGAATAATAATCATCCACGTTTTTCTGCACTCTCTCAGGCAGTATTTATTTGTCTAAGATTGATCTAGTTTATTGCCAGACTTAGACTTCTTCTTCCTCATCCATGTGTAGTCTGTATATTTATTTATAGTTTATTTTATTCCAGCTTTACTGAGGTATAATTAGCAAATGAAATTTTATATATTTAAAGTGTATGGTACAATAGTTAACTGCTACAGTGTGCACTCGGTGTTGTTTTGCCCTCCCACTTTTCATTTTAGCATAATTAGTTTGATTGACAGTTTACTCCAGAGACTTCCCAATGACTGTTAACATGTTGAACACTTTTACAACTACCCTTTCATAGCGTTTACATGGTCCCATTTTCTTTTTCTCTTTTTTCTTTCTTTCACAAAACTCTTGACCCATTTTTATATTCAATTTTGTTTCCTGTCTCTCCCTACATGAATGCAATTCTCATGAAAGCAAGTGTCTTATGTATTTTTTCAGTGCATGATATATTTCAGGTATATAATAAATATTTGTAGAGTTAATTAATTTTTAATGAATTACTTGCTACAAATTATCCTTTGACCAAAAGTGTATTTATTCATCTTCTTTATTTGACACTATTGTAATAAATATTGTCCTCAATGCCTTATAGCATTCTCTATATTTTGAAATATTTAGTAACTGGATAGATATGTCAAAGGGTCTAATTTTTTAAAAAAGTAACTAGTTTCATTTTTTAAAATGTTGATTTCTCCATTTGTAAAATGAATATAACAATTTATATAATGTCACTGACTGGGTTTATTAAGATGGGAAGTGCCTTGTAAATTGTACATTAGTATAGTCATAAAAGCACTATTATACCTTGAAAGTGTTTATGAGGAGATATTCTTTTTATGTGTGACAATGATTAGGTAAAAATTGAACTATTGCTACAGCAGTATGGAAGAATCATCAAAGAAATCATACTTTAAGAAGTCTTAATGTTGCTACCTTATAGAGTTGTTGGTGGAGTAGTGGTTCATATCACAAAGTAACTTAACAGTCTTATTTCAAAAAGCACTCATGTATTAGTATATGTCATGAGTTAATAAAAGCAGTACGTAACTGGTGCCATTATGTGCACTCAGTCCTACTGTTCATAGGAGAGTAAAAGGCAATTGTACTATTGGGTCCCTAGGAATGGGTATAGGACAAGACATAGGGAAAAAGACATATGCTTATTGAACTTTAAGGTCACCAGCATGATCTAAGACATAGAGAAATTATTTTGTACAAAGTTCTAAGACTTTGAAGATGGGAACTAAAAGGAATTGATGCATATGAGAGAATTAAAAGAGGAAATGACATGTCTGGGGAACTTAATAAGGGGTGAAAAAGTGAATGGGTTTTCCATTGTTATGTGAGAAATTCATATGTTTAGGGGAAATGAGCAGGTGACTAGGTAACTAAAGGACATTTATAGAAAATGTTAATGTTCACTAGGTAATTTACGTCAGGGAACTGGAATTCTGATGATAGGATAGGTCAATCCCAAAGATCTAAAGAAGATAATTGAAAGGTTTGAAACAGAATCCACAAGGGTAATTAAGTACTCAAATTTGAAGAAATCTGGGAAAAGGCTAAAAACAACAGAAATTTTAAAAAGTAAATGGAGAAGTAGAATACGATGTGATAATAAAATATCTTAGAAAGAGTAAAAACTCTCCAAGCTACCCTTGAAGGTTCAGTCAGTAGTCTCAAATGCTGCTGTAAACTTGAGATAGAGTACCAAAATGTTGACTAAATTTTGTACTTATAACATTGCAGTAGTCCCCCATCCTTTCTCTGGGGTTCCACTTTCCTGTGGTCTGGAAATACTCAATGGGAAATTCCAGGAATAAATAATTCAAAAATCTTAAACCACATGCTATTCTAAGTAGTATGATGAAATGTCATATCCCACCAGGGACCTGAGTTATCCCTTTCTTCAGTGTTTCCACACTGTATACACTACCTGACCATTAGCTAGTTAAAAGCTGTCTTGGCTATCAGATTCACTGTTGTGGCACCGCAATGCTTGGGTTCAAATAATCCTTATTTTACTTAGTACAAGTCCTAAAGTATAAGGGTAGTAATGTCAGCAATTTGGATATGCCAAAGAGAAGTAATAAAATCCTTCCTTTAAGTAAAAAGGTGAAAGTTCTTAACTTAGTAAAGAAAGAACAAAATCATATACCATCGTTGCTAAGAACTTTGGTAATAACAAATCATCTACCTGTGGAATTGTGAAGAAGAAAAAAGATCCATGCTAGTTTTGTTGTTGGACCTCAAACTGCAAAAGTTATAGCCACAATCTTTAAGTGCTGAATTTAAAATTTAAATTTTATTATAAGTATGTATATAGGAGAAAACAGTAAATATAGGGTTCAGCCACTATCTGTGGCTTCAGCTATCCACTGGGGGTCATGGAATGTAGCTCTCATGTATCAGTAAGTATACTACTATAATTACCTTCAACAAAGCAATTTTGAAAAAGTGGGAAAAATGATCTTATGTAATTTAGGAGTGAAAGAGCTATGAAATAAAGTTAAGTGATATATTTAATTCCTATAAGAAATAGTTAACTCATGCATTTATTTAACAATTATCTATTCGTTCACTATATGTCATGAATAGTACTACCTTCTGGACACATGTAGTGCCTACACTTATTTGGAGACACAAATTTTAATCAAATATTTATACATATAAACTAATTCAAATTATAAAACTCTGGTAAGTGGCATGGATGAAGAGTATTTGGTTCCCCAAGAGTGTTTGGTTCCCTGAGAATGTCAGGTATGGAGATTTAAACCCGGCTTTAAATGACACTGCAAGGACCTGATGATAAACTTCAAGAAAATGCAGAGGATTAGGACAGAAGCTGAAGGAAATATTAATGTCAAATGATTCTATTTAATTTTTAAATAAAATTGGAGAATATCCATATTCAAGGGGAGAGGAAAAAGAACTACTGCAACATGTGTGGAAGCATGTGTGTTTTAAGTGTGTGTATGTGTTTGTGTGTGTAGATAGTCAAATCATTCCCTTCCTCCCAAGACACTATTTAGAAAGGGCCTCAAAGAGTGACTGTACTCTGATAGGATTTTCACAATTTTAGAGTCAGACACTCAATTTGATCAATTTACCAGAGAAGACTCGATTCTTGGGAATTGCTCACTAAACTCCTAAGAGTGCTATTTTTAAAAGTAGAAAACATCAATATATTTGTTAACTCCTATTGACAAAGTTGTGTGTTGCCTGCCCAGTTACTTATTGAGAGATCATTACGGTGATATCAAAGAGAGAATGTTCAAGTTAGAATTCCACATTATGACCAGGCACAGTGGCGCATGTCTTTAAATCCCAGCAGATGAGGCAGGAGGATCACAAGTTCAAAGCCAGCCTCAGCAACTCAGGGAGGCCCTAAGCAACTCAGTGAGACACTGTCTCAAAATAAAAAATAAAAAGTGCTTGAGAGGTGGCTCAGAGGTTAAGCGCTCCTGGGTTCAGTTCCTGATACTAAAAAAAAAAAAAAAAAAAAAAGGAGGAATTCCCCATTAAGAAAATAAACTTCTGAAGGAGGTGGGAAGAAATCATAAACAGGTTATGGTGGTGTGCACCTCCAATCCCAGCTATTTGCAATGCTGAGGCAGGATTCCTTTAACCCAGGAGTTTGGATACAGCCTAAACAACATAGCAAGATCCTCTCTCTAAAAATAAAACAAAACAAATGAGAAAGAATTTGGGGAAGAAGTTAATAGCACAATTAACAGATCAATTATATGGCAATTTGATAAACAAATTTGTCTTTATTTCTAGTGCTAGATAAAAGTGAACATGAAATTAATAAAGATAAGCATATTAGTAAAGATTTTTCCAGGGCAATAATTTAATATCACTTAGTGAGTATCAGGATATTTGAGACAAATTTAAATTTCTATTGTCTTATTCATTTACAAATATTCACATATTGGCACACACTTATATTGTTATGCATTTACACTCATACATATGCATTCCTTCAGAATGCTGTAGAAGAACAGTTCTTAATCTCTGATATGAATACTTTTAGTTTCCTATTCTCCAAAACTTTTGGAAACTATTCTACAGCATCGAGACCTAGCTGGAACAGAAATAAGTGAGCTTAAAATTATAAGAAATTTTTACATCTATTTTTCTACTTTAACTTGAGATATTTCACCATTTCCCCCTCTTTTGTGTCTATCTTTATTAGAGTCAGAACAGGTGTACCAGAAGTCAAGTTCAATCTACTAATATTTTTTTTTACCATTTGTTAAATTTCCCCAAACATGTGTCCAGCAGGTATCATGTTCACACAGAATGCTAAGCCTCCTAAACATGCCATATGAGAAGCAGATTTCATTTCAAGAGCCTATTTTCCCAGTTGAACTTCCTCCATTGTGTATTCTACAGTCAATCAAGGGTTTCTGAGTTTCTTTAGACTTTTAGAGCATACTTAGCCCTCTTATTCTAGCAAAGATTTGGAAACACAGCTTATTACTCTAGCGGAGATAATATTGAAAAAAATTTAAAAACTGAAAGAAAATCTGTACAAAAATTGATTTGATGATAGAATCTTTAGCTCTTCTCTCATCTGTTAACCTTGTCTATGCTAAATGCAAGACATAAATAATAGAAATTGAGGGAAATGTGAGCGAATCTCATTAAAAAGTCTAGTGGGATCCCCCAGAAGACGTTATCTACTCTCAAATTCGAGAGTGAACAGATAAAGGATGGATACTAATTTAGTTGTATGGATGATCTAATCCCTACAGATCTCACTTTAGTCTCTGATCTTTCATTATCAAGTTTCAGAATTCATTTTTTATTCTAATTCAGAAAATTATCTCCACTTAGTTTCAAACTGCCTTGATCTAATTTTTGGTGTACCAGCTTTTTCTCTTTTATAAAGTACTGATACCGCCGTTTACCGGTGATGAGTTCTGCTCCTTCTAATGTTGAAGATTGAACACTAGAGAAGCACGCCAAGGCAAGCATATTAAGCAGGTTTCATTTAAAGGTAATAATACAGACTTCTCCTGGCAGGGAGAAGGGGGCCATGGCTGATGTTCTAAAGTCCCAAGAAGTGAGTACACCCTACATCTTTTATGGGTTAAAGTCTCTTTTGTTCTCCAGTTCTCTCCCCCCTTATCTCTCTCTCCTTCCTGCCTACGTGACTAGGCCTGGTTTTGCATTAAGTGAGAAGCCATGGGCAGGGGGAGGGCCAAGGTGATTCAGGCAGGCAAGGGCCCAGGGGGCATTAATTAGCAGCTCCATGCTTGCAGTCCTTGATAAAGGCAGGTAAATTTGGTAATCAATGGGCTCCGGAGATCCTTGACGTTCCATTCTTACAGGGGCAGTCTCCAACTTCCAGAGGCAGATGACTTTATGTCCTCCATTTCCTCGAATTGACCCGATCCTCTATTTCTACACTAGCTACCTGTCCTTAATTCTGGCTTCAGTACCAGTATCATGCAAATCTTAACACAGATTACTGTTTTGGCAAATCAAATAAATATTAAAAGCAGTGTCCCTCAAAATGTACTCCATAGACCCTGTAGGAGAAATGATTATTTGGTGCCTTATTGGGATCACCTCCGATCTCTCTCCCCTCTAATTTGAATGTACATTTGTTTACATAAACCTGCAGGCAAAACATCTGAGAGACTGATTAAATTACTGGAGCCAACATACTCAAATATATTCATGCAAAACCATTAATACCTGGGAATTAACATCTCAGCCTGTGACTGACAATGGAGGCAGGATATGAAAACCTTCTCTTTTTTTTATTGTAAACAAATGGGATACATGTTGTTTCTCTGTTTGTACATGAAGTAAAGGCATACCATTTGTGTAATCATAAATTTACACAGGGTAATGTTGTTTGATTCATTCTGTTATTTTTTTCTCTTCCTCCCACCCTGAAAACCTTGTTTCCTTGACTGAAGTTGGGACAGACACTGAAGTTGAAATTTATCCTTCCAGAGCTTTCCATGGAATTACACTGTATGGCACTTTGCCTGGAGGGTCCCTTATGTTTGGCTTTTCCCCTTTTTCTCTATTATTTTCCATTTATTTTATTTTCTCCTGAGAGCATCTTCTAAATAAGTAAATTATTATCTTAAGTATACTTTTGAGGACTATAACCTAAGATATACCCCCATATCAGAGTCACCAGTGATGCTTCTTAAAATTGTTCATTCCTGGTCCGATCCCAAAGAGTAATATTTGCACTCTTAACCAAACAAAAATTCTTAATAGTTGTGGTTCTAAACTAGATTTCTTTTCTGTTAATATTTTTAACTAATACATAGAAACTCCAAAATTGCACATATTTATGGGGTACCATGTGACATTTTGATACACATATACACTTTAAAGTTTCAATTGTGTTAAACATATCTGTCTTCTCAAACATTTAACATTTCTTTATGGTAAAAACATTCAAAATTCTTCTAGCTTTTTGAAACACAATTGTTACCTTTAGGTACATAACTGTGCAATAGCACATCAGATCTTATTTCTCCTATCTAGTTATAACTTTGAAATCTCTCCCCATCCTTCTCTCCCCCACCAGATTTCTATCCTGTTCCATTTTGTATTATTATAATGGAATACCTGAGGCTGGGTGATTTATAAAGAATAGAAATTCATTTCTTACAGTTCTGGAGGCTGGGAAGTTCCAGATCAAGTTGTTGGAATCTTGTGAGGGTCTTCTTACTGAAATATTCTCATTAGGTTTTATTGATTTTCTCTATTAATATCCTATTTTCAATTTCACTAATTTCATATTAGTAAGTTTTTCATAACTATAACAAAATACCTGAGGCAGATTAACTTTATAAAGAAAATAGCTCTACTGAACTGAAACTTTTGGAGGCTTAAAGTCCAAATAACATAGATCAGGTTTGTGTGAGGACATCCCTTCACTGTGTCACCTCATGGTGGATGGCAATGAGAGTGAGGATCACATCTTAAAACAGGAAGCCAGAGACACTGAGCTCTCATAGTCCCTTCTGAGGGCATACCCCAATGACCTAAGAACCTTCCAATAGACTCTACTCTTAAAGGTCTACCACCTCCCACCACAACAGTAAGGAACTGATCTTCTAACACACGAACCTTTGGAGGGATAAACAATATCCAAACCATAGCAGATTTCTACTCTAATTCTTACATCTTTTATTTTGGGTGCTTTAATTTTAAATTTATTTATTTTTTATATTTCTGTAAAGTGAAAACTCAGATTAATGATTTTAGAACTCTTTCTTTTCTAATATATGTATTTAATGTTCTGAATTTCCCTCCAACCCTTGCTTTTGCTCCATTCCACAAATTTTAATAAGTTGTGTTTTAATTTCATTTATTTCAAAGTATTATTAATTTCCTTCTCATACTTTTTTGGTCCACGTGTTAATTATATTTGTGTTGCTTATTCCTCAAATATTTGGAGATTATCTGACTCCTTCTATTATTGATTTCTAGTTTAATTATCTTATAGTATGAGAAAATACTTTTATAACTTTTCTCCCTCCTATCCCATTTTTCATTGTTGTTATTTATTTTACTTACTCATATGCTATAATTACTTGATATATTGTTATCTGCATTGTGTTAGATGAATAGTTATGTTTTTGATCAATGAAGAATAAGAAAAAGAAAATGTTATTTTACCTTTGTTACTTCTCTAATGTTTTTCTTTTCTTGTAGGGTTCCATGCTTCTTACCTAGAAAATATGTTAATTTTCCTTGCAAGACATACTGATGCAAGTGAATTGACTTTTTTTCTAAAAAAAAAAAGACTTTATTTTTCAGAACAGTTACAGGGTTGCAGGTTCCCAGCAAAACTGAATGGAAAGTACAGAGTTCTATACATCCCAATCCCTGAATCCACAACTTCTCTCATTATCAACATCCCTGCTAGAGTGGTAAAATGATTACCATTGACAAGCTGATTATGGCACATTATCATCATTCAAAATCCATAATTAACATTAGAGTTCACTCTTGTTTTGTACTGTCTATAGGTTTTGTTAAATGCATACTGACACATATCCCCTATTATATTATAATATGGGACAGTTTCACTGCCCTTAAAATCCTCTGTACTTTTTCTATTCATCCCTAACCCCTGTCAATCAATATTCTTTTTACTATCTCCATAGTTTTTACGTTTTTTTCCAGAATGTTATATAGTTGGAACCATACAGAATGTAACCTTTTAAATTTGGCTGCTTTCACTTAATGATATACATTTAAGATTCCTCCATATCTTTTTGGCTTGATAGATCTTTTCTGTTTGTTTTTTGCTTGGTTTGCTTTGGTGCTGAATGTTATTCCATTGTCCAAATATACCATAGTTTATTTATCTTCTTAAGGACATCTTGGTTGCTTCCAAGTTTGGGTAATTATGAATAAAGCTGGTATGAATATCTGTGTGCCAGTTTTTGTATGGATATAGGTTTTTAGCTCATTTCAGTCAATATCAAGGAGTATGACTGCTGTATCATATGGTATAAGTGTATGTAATTGTATGAGGAATTGCCAAACTGTTTTTCAAAATGACTGTACCATTTTTGCATTTCTATTAGCCATGACTATGAGTTCCTATTTCTCCATATCCTCATCACAATTTGGTGTTGACAGTATTTTAATTTTTGTCATCCTAGTAGATATTTAACTCTTTTCCTTCACTTTTGAAACTCAATTTCATTAGAGACAGAATTTGGGGATTTTGTGGTTTTTCTTTCAACACTAAATGTTTCACTCTACTTGTCTTATTTTCATAATCTGGAATGAGAAGTCTATTAAAAGTCTCATTTATTTTTTCCTGTATGGGTAAGGTGAATAACACACTCCTCTGCCTTCCTTAAATGTTTTTTCTTTGTCTTTGGGTTTTTCAAATTTGAATATGATATGTCTATGTATACCTTTGTGGGATTTTTTTGTATGTATTCTGCTTGGTATTCTCTGAACTTTTTGAGTCTATGGTTCATTTGGTGTCATTAATTTTTTAAAGTTCTAAGTCTTCTGATATTTTAAATATGTTTTTATATAATCCAGCAGTTCATGTATATTCTGTTCTCTACTTTCAGTAATTTTTCTTTGCATTTAAATTATGGGAGTTTCTATGCATTTATCTTTTTTTGTTGTTCTAATTAGTTATACATGACAGTAGAGTGCATTTTGACACATCACACATAAATAGAGTATAACTTCTTATTTGTCTGGTTGTACAAGATGTAGAGTTACACAGGTCATGTAATCATATATGCACATAGGGTAATAATGTCCGATTCATTCTACTATCATTCCTACCCCCATGCTCTGTCTCCTCTCCTCACTCCCCTCTGTCTAGTCAAAAATATCTATATCCACCAACCCCTGCACCTTATTGTGAACTAGCATCGTCATTTCAGAAAACATTCAGCCTTTGGTTCTTGGGATTGACTTATTTCACTAGCACAATAGTCTCTAGTTCCATCCATTTGCTGGCAAATGCCAGAATTTCATTCTTCTTTAAGACTGAGTAATATTCCATTGTGTACATATACCACATTTTCTTTATCCATTCATCTGGTGAAGGGTACCTAGATTGGTTCCATAGTTTAACTATTTGTGAATTGACCTGATATAAACATTGATGTGGTTTCATCACTGTAGAATGCTGATTTTCAGTTCTTTGGGTATAAATTTAGGAGTGGGATGGCTGGATCAAATGGTGGTTCCAAGTTTGCTTAGGAATCTTCATACTGCTTTCCATAGTGGTTGTACCAATTTGCTGTCCCACCAACAATGTATGAGTGCACCTTTTCCCTCACATCCTTGCTAGCATTTATTGCTGCTTATATTCTTAATGATTGCCTTTCTGATTAGAGTGAGGTAAAATAGTGTAGTTTTGATTTTCTATACATTTATCTTTAACACAATGATTCTCCCCTCATCTTGTCCAATATACTGATGTGCCACCAAAGACATTCTTCATTCATGTTTTAATGCTTTCAACTTCTAGGATTCACTTCAGATTTTCTCTTAGAGTTCCCACTTCTCTGCTTCCAATACTTATCTCTTCTTGCATTTTGTATATATATATTTTTTTACTACAGCCCTACCTACCTATAAGGGAACCTAAGAAATTGAGTCTGTTTTCCTCTGTGTGTTGAAATCCCAATTAAAACCATAGTTCAGTTACAAAGCAAAGAGAGAATGCATATTGAGTTAACAGATGACAAACCCTATCAACTAGGTTCAAAATCAATAGTATTTAGAAGCTAAAAATAATTTTACTTGGAGTTATTCCTCCAAAACAAAAATTAAAAAGAAAACACAACAACTACAATTGACTTTGGTGTGTTTTTTTTGCCCAGTGGGGTAAAACTTTTCAGTAAAAACAAATCATTGTTTAAAACAAATTTCCAATCAGGTCTTGCTTTGAATTTCTGGGAATGGAGTAAATATATATCTATAATGGCTCACTTCCACACACTGATTTGGTCATCAGGCAAGTACTGATGAACACAATTGCTGGATTTTTGAAGTGAAAAGATGAAGAGCCATGTTACACCACCTGTTTACTACTGGAGAAGTTTGAGTTAGGGGAAATCAAGAAAATAGGAAAAAGCCATTTCTGCTTGGGTATTTTTTTCATATTTCATTCAATTATTGCAATTATAAAAAACAGTATGTTTCTTTTTTATCACCAAAAGTTCCAGAAATCACCACTAGACAGTTGTTATCTAATTATTTAATTCAGTTGGAGAACTGACCGTATCTCCTATCTCTGCTGTCATTGATAAAGATTTATTACTCCAAAATTGGTGAATTCCTCCATAAATTGTTGAAGGTTAATTATATAACAAATTTCTAAAATGCAATTCACTAGGTAAGTTCAGTGCCTAAATGTTTTTCTAATTATCTAAGTGATGGTATTTTACATAAAACTCTATAGTTATGGGTATTAAACTTATACTATATTTTATTTAAGACAGGTGAAAGGGTTTTTGATATTGCCAGCCTACTTAACAGCGAATTTGGCTTTTGGCTAGTCTTTATGATTTGAAACTGTTCAGTGCTTTGAAACTGAGGGAAAAAAGGAGAGAAACATTCCCAGAATGGTGCAAATCATGCTTTAATGATAGTGAAAATTTAAATAACGTATATTTCCATGGTTTTTAAAAAAAACTAATGATTGAAATGGATGAGTCACTGGCATTTGCTTTATTTAAAGTGTTTATAATGGTTTTATGTACTATATTGTGAGGAATATGACCAAATAAAATACAAACTGATTTATGATATTTTTTTCTGAAATCACAAGAGATTCCATTGAATCAATTCCTTACACATCATCGTGATGTTTGAAATTTACTATGATATCCCTGAGGTCCTAAAACTGGATCATGAGGTGCCTTCTCGGTAATTAAAGAGTATAAATTGTGTTCAGTGTTGCTTTACAGTGGAATGTCATTTTGTTGAAAAGGGGTAATCCATATCAAGTATATATGGTAATTGTCAGCTAAATAGAAGAACAAATGAACTGAATCATCCAATTAGCCATTCAGACAAATGAAGATATATTTGGGTCCAATAAAGGTACTCAGCTCACTTTCAGTATTCACTTAGAAGGAGTTGACTCACTGTGGTGTAAATGAGCATTTAATACTTTTAGAGGTGCTCCCTGGGTTGATATCCAAGCCGTCTCAGCAAGGTGCTATTTTTCTATTGCTT
The DNA here is from genome assembly GCF_902686445.1 of Sciurus carolinensis. Lineage (NCBI taxonomy): Eukaryota > Metazoa > Chordata > Mammalia > Rodentia > Sciuridae > Sciurus > Sciurus carolinensis. The sequence goes on from NC_062232.1 coordinate 94,390,887, forward strand.
GACTCCCGTGACTCAAGTCTATCAGGAATAATTTACCCTGAATTTGCAGAATATCTTATTATCATATATATTAAAACAAGAATAAAAACAAAGTTAACGTTTTAATTTCCCTCAAGTTATTATCCTGTTGTCTTAAGCATCTGTCAGCCCTTGTAAAGTGAGAAAAAAATGTTTACTCATTTAAAATATATCTGGGACAAAGGCAATGACAAATCATACATCTTTATAGGCAATTGTTAGGCTAGCTTCCCAAGTTCTGAATAAATAAACAAAAACTAAATGAAACAGAGCATACAATTTTGATTGCAAGTGGGTAATAATTTGAAAAAAAAAAAAGTTACCCTGTCACACAAAAAAATACAGTTTAAGAAATTATCTCTTTCCATTTTCCTCCAAACTAATAGATTGTCATAATGATTATTATTTTTATGATTGAGTTTAATAAGTTATTTTGCCAGTCTTCTTATCAATCAAACTTTGTCTCCTTTCAGATTCATAGTAGCTTTTAAAAAATAAGCATTTTTTTTAGGACATGAAAGATCTTATAGCCCTGAGTTGATCTGGGAAGAATATATCAAAAATTTTTTTCAAATTATTCTCTGCATGGACTAAATTTTGTACCCTATGATACTCATATGTTGTTTTTTTGATTTCTGTAAAATTTTTATTTGTTCCTTTTAGTTATAAATGACAGTACATTTTGACATATTTATACAAATATGGATTATATCGTTTTTATTATTGTTTTTATAATTTTAAATGGGATGCCCCCTAGATATTCTATCTTCCAAATACTTGTTATTTATGTTTAAGGAATGCTCTTTAATGTTTTGTAGACTGTTGTTTTACTCAAGGATGTTTTACTAAATCCCTTGTTGTTTTTTTCTTTCTTTTTTAACACACTCATTTGTTGAAGTTCCAACTTTCAATGCAATAGTATTTGGAGATGGGACTTCAGATGAGTAATTAAGTTGAGGAGGTCATAAGATAAGGTGTGGTCCCCATGATGAGATTAGTGGCCTTATAAGAAAAGATCAAAGAGCTGTCTGTTTCTTTCTCTGTGTGTCTCTCTCTCTCTCTCTCTCCTTCATTCCCTTTTTCCCTATGTCTCCCTTTCTCCATCTATGTGAAGGCATAGCAAGGTGATGGCCCTCCCCAAGCTAGTCTAATCAGTTGGCACCTTGATCTTTAACTCAGCCTCCAGAACTTGAAGAAACAAATGTCTGTTGTTGAAGCTACCCAGTTGGTCTTATTTGTTAGAGGAGCCTGAGCAGGCTTAGCCAATATCAAGTGAAAAATGGATCTTGTTGCCTTAATTTTGCTATTTGATTCCTAGGGAATTTAAGGAAATTTTTATAATGTCCTTTTCCATTTTTCCTTTTGGGAAGACCATATTCTTTTCCTTTTTCTATTATTCTGTTGAGAATTATCTAACTTGTATTGATTTTAAGTACTTTAAAATAATAAATTATATTATAAATCCAGAAATGTGAATGACCCTTAGGAAACAGATATGGGACAGTGGTACTCTTCTGGTACCTTTAAAATTGTACTGGGGAGGTTCTTACATATTTCTCTACTTGTAAAATGGGTTGTTAAAATGAAGAATTCTGAATCATTAAACTTGACTTTTAAACTTAGGATTGTGTTGAGTTGGTCATTCTTCCTATAAAAACTAAAAGGATGATGTATTAAAAATATATGCTCTATTGATATTTCTGGACTCAAATGTCATTAATTACTTGAAAATATTTTCTGGTTCTGTTTAGATAATAAAATCAAGGCATTTGAATGAGATATGCTCATGCACATTACTCTAATTTTCCCCACTGTTTATCACCAAGGTAGGGTGTCAATTGAGTTTGCAGGTTTATCAGTCAATTGCAGCACTGTTTACAATATGTGGGCTTCCTTAAAATCCATGTCATGGAACCAATTTAATTTTCTGCTCAAGAGCGCTGTTTAATTTACATTCAATGTGTTCTATTGTTTGAGATTTAGGCTCTTTCAGAAAATAGTTTTAGCAGAACACTTCCTGAGGCAGGTTATAAATTCTAAGTTCCAGAATGTTAGTGAAGAAATTTAGACAAGTGCCTGTTCATTAATTAAGCCCACTACATAAATTAGTTCTTGAGTTGAAGATACAGAAAGGCAAATTTTGGTTCAAAACAAAGATGAGAGTTGAATCATTTTAATTGCTTAAAACTGGAAAACCCAAGCTGGGGATATAGCTCAGCTGGTAGAGTGCTTGCCTTGCAAGCACAAGGCCCTGGGTTCAATCCCTAGCACTGCAAAAAAAAAAAAAAAAAAAAAAAAAAAAAAAATTGGACAACCCTACTTCAAAAGCTCGTGAATTCTCAGTCACTAGTATTGTTAAAAGTCCAGACTACATCGTTTTAGAGGTGAGTCCTGTGAGGAGTAAGAGATTGACCTAAGTTGATAACCATATAAAGGTGGCCTAGGCTCTGCCATAGTAACAAACAATTCTAAAATTGACTGAGGACAACAGAAGTTTTTCACGTGCTAAAAGCCCAGGGAAGGTTGGCATGGATGTACAATCAATCAGCTCTGCTTTTTAATTTGGGACTCAGATTGAGGGAGACTTCATCTTGGCACAAGCTTCCATTATCTCATTGGACTTTGTGTCCCCTGTGCCAGTGGCACATGCCTATAATCCCAGCAACTGAGAAGACTGAGGCAGGAGAGTGGCAAGTTCAAGGATAGCCCGGGTAACTTAGAGAGTGTCTATCTCAAATTAAAAAAAGGGCTAAGGACGTAGCTCAGTGGTAGAGAACCCCTAGGTTCAATTCCCAGTACCGCAAAAAAAAATTGTTTTAAATAATTGTTTTTAAACAGCTTCCCTTGTAAGTGACACTCCATTTTATCTGTCAAATGAAAACACTTTGTCTAACTTCAGTAGGCAATGGGAGTATCATCCTCATGCCCATCCAGAAAAACAGTTTTGTCAACAACTCTATGAGGAAGCACAGTTTCCAAATACTTTTCATTTCTGGAATTATTTTGCATCTGAGTATAAGAAAGCCAATTTGTAGATAAAGAAGTAGATCCCCTTAAGAACAGTATAAGTGCAACTTTTCTGCATTATTTGTCTCTATAAAAAGATTGCATGGAAGCAAATGGTGAGTACAGCAAAAAAGAAAAATGAATTGCTGGTGTCTGTTATTATTTATTACAGCTGCATGAATATTGCCGCTTTTGAGGATGGATATAGACAAAAGAACCATATATAGAAACTTTGAAAAATACTGCAGATAAAATTAAGGAGAGCACTGTAAACTACTAGCAAATACAGTTATAATATTTCGGAAAATAATTTATGCTTCCTTATATGGCAAAAGAAATCACGAATTTGATGTAATAGGAGCAGAAATACAAAAAGCTGGAATACACTGACTTGAAAAACAAGTGATGTGTAAAAGCAGCAGAAAACAATGGAACCCTGACCATGTCCTATTGTTACCATTCAAGTCCAAGCCACCATAATCTTTAGTTTGGACTACTTCAATGGTGTCCTAATTAGTCTCCCTGTTTTCCCTTTTACTACTCCACCTAATCTTATTTCCAAATTCCAAACATATTGATATTTTAAAAATGGAAATCTTATCACTGCTGAATACACTTTTGGGCTTCCAATTGGATTTCAGAAACACCTTTATGAATGCACACACCCACACAAATGAGCTCACGTACACATTCTTTACTGTGGTCTGCAAGGGACAAGATGTTATGGCCTTTACCTACTTCTCCAACCCCATCCCATGTGAATGGGGGATATACTATACTGAACCAAATAATGGTGTTTCAGAGGAGATTAAAACATGTCTCCTGGAGGGACATCTTGAGCACAAGTTGCTAGAACCTGATTCATGTCTGAAAAATCTAAAGTAGAAGATAGGATAAGGCTGTAGATAGTGAAACAAGAAAGACATGACTATTTAGAAATAGCCTACGCCTTCAGAGGTTGACTGAATAGAGATAAGTGTGTGTTTCCCTTGTTTCCTATTGGATAGTTGTGAATTCCGTAGAAGAAATTTCAACTTGGGTCATCCCAAGGGAAATACCTGCAGAGGCAAGTGACTTAAAATGTGAAACTAATATATTTCCCCTCCATTTGATTGTTTTTATTATTTTTTAAAAATCAATTTCAGAAGTTTTACTCTAAGAAGCCTACCTGTGGTGTTTTGTTTGTTTGTTGTTGAGGCTCTTTATTTTCTCTTACTTTTTTTTAATATTTGTCCTATTTGAACTTTATAGCACATCTTGAATCTTTGGCTTGATATTAGGAAAATTCTTAGCTTATTTCTCTGCAAGTATTTCTTCCGCCCCATTTTCTGACTCCTCCCTTTTTGTGATGCCAATTGCATTGTTGTGGCATGTTTGAATAAATCAGCAGGTATGTCTTGAAGCAAGACATGAAACTTTATTGATCAGTGGTCAAGGGGCAGTGACCAAGTTGCCTTTGAACCACTTGACCTCTTGCAGAAGGTAGGGTATCTCTTTTATAGCCAAAAACTGCAAGCTACCGGTAAGTCAAAACCATAGCCACATAGAAGTGGGTCAGTTCAGGGTACAGTATGCTACCCAAGAAAAATGGGAAAAGGAGAAAATCTTATAAATGCATTTCTTAATAATACATTGAATAACAGAAACAATTTTTAGCCCTTGTGCATTGCCAAACAGGGTGTGCTTAGCAGGAGGTGGGTTACATAAGCGGGGTTTTCACATGGGAGAAATATTTCTTATGTGAAATGGAGTCTCAGGGTATAATGGAGTTTGTCTGGTCAAGGCACATATAGTTTGGCCCATAACAGCATGTCTTATCAGAATTCTTCCTCACATTCCATAAATTGCCTGTTTTCTTTTCACTCATTTTGTCTCAGTGTTTTAGTATAATTTTTCCTTAGTCCTTACCCTTATTTCAATTTGTTTCTTCTCTCTTCATCTCCAGTGCTACTAAACTCACCTATTCTTAGTTTTAACTATTATATTGTCTCATGCTAGAATTCCTACCTGGTTATTTCCCAGTTTTCTGATGAATTCTTCAGTTTGTCATAGAATTTCTTAAACTTGTTAATAAGCTTTAAAGGTTTATGTCTAACAAGTACATATCTAGATTATATTTGAGTTTGTTTATATTGCCTTTTTTTCTTGGTTTTCAGTCAACTGTTGACCTTTTGCACACCTTTTTGGTTTTGATTGACTGCTGACTATTTTGTATGAAAAAATAATTGAGATTATTTGAACCCTGTCTATTGCTATGCTCCAGGGACAATTTAATTTAGCTTCTGTCAAGCTGTTAGACTAAAAGCAGATTATTTTATTCCATTTCAGAATTTAACTGGCTTAAAGTTGGACTTTACTTTTTGTGAGGACTGGTCTATTTCAAGTTCACCCTTACCCTTTAGGGTCCCAAAATAAAGCCTCAGGTATTCACCAGGACTCTTCCTTCTTGTTAAGTTTGAACATCAAATTTTTCTCCTCCAGATCTGATACTCTATAAACAGCTCTCTTAACTTTTTAGTCACTGCCTGTGAACAGATAGATGTTTTGAGAAGAAAAGTCATGCCAAATGAGTCTCACCTTCTGGGTTTTGCTTCTCTTAGAGATCTTATCTTCACAAATACATAACATCTTGGTAGGTTTCACTGCATTCAAAGAGATGCTATTTTGTATTCTCTACAGATTTTCCAGTTTTCTCAGAAGAATTTATTGATCCAAAACAAAATAGTTCACCACTGTTAGAAAGAATAAAAGTGCTATAAATGTCCTATCTCTAATATTCCAGTTGGTTTAATAATTAAGTTTATCTTGACACTAATTATAAATATTTATATAACACATATAAGAAAATATTTTTGTGATATATATAGTTATACAATCACTTTAGCATGTAAACTTCCTCTCAAAATTAATTTGCCATATTGTTTGTTATGGATTAATTCAACCCCAAATAGCTTCAGAAATCTGTTTCTGATACAAACAATAGTTTGTTTTTAGCTATGATATTATGAGCAATATCTGGTTCATAAATTTTGACTGCTAAAAATAATACTTTTTTCTTTGTTTTATTCTGCAACTCTGAGAATCAATTAAAATTGCTTTAGTGCCTACTCAAAATAAGATCTATTGCTTGTTCATCACTATTTAGATATCAAGTGTTATGGATTGATTGGTTTAGGTATTGATAGATTTAGTCATTCTAAAAATATTTACTGAGCATCAACTTTGTATGAAGAACATTGCTGAGACACCAGGTATACAGAAGAGAGTGAGAGCAGCAAATGTTATGGTTTGGATATGAGGTGTGACCCCAAAGCACCCGTGTTAATGCATGAATATTCACAGGTGAAATGAGCTGTAACCTGATCAGTCCATCCTAGTTTGACTGGACTAACTGGGTGGTAACTGTAGGCAGGTGGGGCATTGCTGGAGGAGGTGGGTCACTGGGGGCATGCCTTAAAAGGGTACATCTGTGGTCCCTTTTCCTCTCTCTCTCTCTCCTTTCTGACTCTGCCAATGAGCCAAGCAGTTTTCTTCTCCTGGGCTCTTTCTCCATCCTCACCTTGGGCCCAGAGCAATGCACTTGGTTTTCCACAAACTGAGATCTTTGACACTATGAGCACTAAATAAAGTTTTCCCCTTGTAAGTTGTTCTTGTGGGGTGCTTTGGTCACCGTGGCACACACATTAACTAAAACAGCAAAGAACAACAATACAATAAAGTAAGAGCCATAACTGAGGAATGCTTATAGTGTAAAAGGTGCAAAGAAAGAGCCAAATTCTGCCTCGAGAAGTCAAGGAGGCATTCAGAGTAGTTAGTCTTTGAACTGAGCAATAAAATGAATCTAAACAAAGATTTCATACCCCTCAAAATTAAATTGAAATGGATCACAGTCCTAAATGCAAAATGTAAAAGCATAAATCTGTTAGCACCAAGATAAAGTAGGAGAAAATCTAGATCTTGGGTTTGGAGTATAACTTTTTAGATATAACATCAAAGGCATGATCAATGAAAGACTAATAATTTGGACTTCAATTAAAATTTAAAATTTTCTTATCTGCAAAAAATACTGACAAGAGGATGAAATGACAAGATATAGATTGAGAGAAAATAAATCAATTTATTTCTCTGGTTCATATGGTAAGATAATTTTAAAACATCTTTCATGGGAAATATATGTGTGACTGTGAGAATGAACAACTCTGCCTAATTATGTTGGTATTGCAGGACTTAAAATGCACTATTAAAATTGAGCTTAACCATAGCTCAAATATATTTTTGAGACAGCTACTTTGTAAACCTCTTCATAAAATCTGCATTCTTAAATTGAGTTAACATATTTAAAGTGGTAATCACTTTGTATTTTAACAAAAGTTAACATTCAACGAAATCTAGGCAACTTGAAAAGTAGTGTCATAATAGGAATTACTTTGAGGGAGTTACATAGAAACATGGTTGCCATTTAAACATTATTTTTATTGGAAAGAGAGTAGTCTGAGGGTTTCCAATTCTGAATGGGAAAAGAAAAAGAACTATGGGCAGAAGCACAGGTTATATGGAGCAGACAGCAGTGAGCTTATTATCTCTTTACATTCTCGCTCCCATGATCAAAACTTGTCTTGGTTACTGCAACAGATTCCTCCTTGGCTTCCATGATTCCTGTCTTGCCCCGCAACAAACCATTCGCTGTGGTCCATTCCCAAATTACCTTTCTGTGAGGTAAATGTTATCATGTTACTCTCCTGTTTAAAACCTTTTAATGACAATCCATTTCCTTCTAAATGAAGACCAAACTTGTTACCACAGCTTTTAAAATTCATCCAAATGCTTTTCTATCTGGTCTCACTCCTCAAGATCTTTCTTCTCACTGCTACCATCTCTATCCCACCCTCAAACTCCAGTTCTAATGAACTACCCAGAATTCCTCAGTGTCATTATTTTCTCTGTAGCTCTAGGCCTTTATCACATGATAAGCCTCAAATTATATTTTATTTATTTTTTGGTACTGAGAATCAAACCCAGGGTCTCACACATGCTTGGTGAGTGCTGTACCACTGGCTATATCACCAACTCTCCTCTAATAATCATTTTGAACAGTTGTAGGTTCACAGAAAACTGAGCAGAAGGTACAGACACTCCCATATTCCCACATATTCACTTTGCCACCCACATGTAGTGTTACCATTAACAACACCTCCCACTGTATTGGTACATTAGTTACAATTGATTAACCTACATTAACACATACATCCCAAAGACCATAGTTTACATCAGGGTTCATACTTTTACATTGCTGGTGGAGTTGCAAATTGGTGCAGCCACTCTGGAACGCAGTATGGAGAATCCTCAGAAAACTTGGAATGAACCTACTTTTGACTCAGCTATCCCACTCCTTGGTTTATACCCAAAGGACTTCAAATCAGCATACTACAGTAACACAGCCACATCAATGTTTATAGCAGCTCAGTTCACAATAGCTAGATTGTGGAACCAACCTACATGCCATTCAACAGATGAATGGATAAAGAAACTGTGGTATATATACACAAAGGAATATTATTCAACCATAAAGAAGAATAATATTATGGAATTTGAAATAAATGGATGGAATTGGAGAATATCATGCTAAGTGAAATAAGCCAATCCCAAAAGACCAAAGGCTGAATGTTTTTCCTGATAAGTGGAGAATGATATATAATGGGGGTGGGAGTGGGGAGTGAGAGAAGAATGGAGGAACTTTAGATTATGTAGAAGGAAATGAGAGGGAGGGGTGTTTAAAAAATGGTGGAATTGGACAGACATCAGTACCCTATGTACATGTATGATTACACAAATGGTATGAATCTACATCATGTACAATCACAGAAATGATATACCTCATTTGTGTACAATGAATCAAAATGCAGTCCATAAAAAATTAAAAAATAAATAAATAAAAAATTTAATGAAAAAAATCAAATACTAGAAGTGAAACAATAAATGGCCCATAAGAAAAAAAGTTTTCATTTATTAAAAATGTCATTTATCAAATCATTAATCATATTAATAACTTACATTTGAAGGGACTTTACAATTTAAAATTCTTTCATATTCATTATCCAGTTTTAATTTTTAAAAAATCATTTAAAATCTAGTTAATAACTGAACTGTACAAATCTTAAAATGGAGTTAATACCCATCATTTCCAGGATCCTGTAATCTATTTAATTATTAAGGAAATACTTGTTGAGTACCTACTATGTGTCCATTATTATCCTAAGTGCACTGAGAAACAGCAATGATTTGTATAAAGTCCTTCCCTTTACTGTCTTACAATTCTATTTTCTAATTGGGGAAGGACAAATTGTTGAATAAATGTATAATTCATTATCTGCAGGAAAAATAACCTGAATATCTTGAGGCACACTTGTTAAGTGTGGGATTTTGAGTCTTGAAAAGGTCCAGATTTGCCTTATAGCCTTTCATGTCTAATCAATTCCTGAGGAAAAAAATGCTCCCAAATTTTAAAGACATTGCTTTAATTTTAATGTATGAAATTGCCAGAACAGTGTTTTCCTATAGTACGGTATGAATGACAATGTGTTTTACTTCTAAAATAGTAATATGCTATTTGTTTGTTGAAAATATTAACCTGCATATTAGAAACATTGTATTTTATTCAGGAACTGATTAGTCCAGCCTGATTTTCTTATGATATTCCAATTCCTTGATTCTGGCTCTATTTCTATTTTTTATTATTTTTACTAACAGATGGATAGCAACAAAGAGAAAAGTTTTAAGAAGTCACTTGTATTACATGCTTTCTCAATTTTTTTTCCTTGTATTTTTACTTGAACCAAAACATATTCCACAAAGGGGTGACAGGATGTGTGAGCATCTGGGTCCTATTCTGCTGCCACCTGTGACAACCTGCATTAATCTTTAAATCCTTTCCCTGCTTCCTGAAGAACACTGACAAAGTTAATCAGTGACAAAGTTAATTAGAATTTAGTTCTCCTAAAATGTCTCATCATCATCAGCAATTTTCTTTACTGCTGAAAGATGCAGTTTAGGGAGAATGTCTGCAGTGATGCTTATCGAAGTAATTGAAAAAATGGTGGTTTTATTTTAGAATTAATCACTTTTTTGCATTTTTACTGTAGAGTGTGTTATGAATTAATTCGTACCCCATAAAAAGATATGCTGAAGTTCTAACTCCCAGTACTTGTGAATTGAACTTATTTGGAAATGGTGTCTTTGCAGAAAAGGTCATCAAGGGGGTCCTAATTCAATGTGAACAATGTCTTTTTAAGAAAAGACACAGTCACATAGGGGTACACCATACAATGAAAGAAAGAAACATCGAAGTAGACACGCCTGAAACTCAAGGAAAACTAAGCATGCTGGCCACCACCAGAAGCTAGGAAGAGGCCTGAAAGAATTTCAAGTGGATGTGGCTCTGTTAACACCTTTATTTCAGATTTTCAGCTTCCAGAATACTGCAAGGATAAATTCCTGGTGGTTTAAGCCATCCAGTTGGTAGTACTTTGTTACAGAAGCCCTGGCAAACTTGTACAGGAATATAAGGACTTTTTTTTTCTTCAGGAGAATAAAGAACACGAAGACATATAATTTCAAGATAACAAAGTTGAATGGGGCTGAGAGGAGGTGCTTATGGAGTTGAGTAACCCTATGCTTCCAAGACACAAATTGGTTCAGGTAGGGGAATGGTTATCATTTGTAATTAGCTGAAATGAGGAGGGTGCTCCATTTTTTTTTTATTCCCCTTTTTCAAAAAATGAACTTCATTTTGATATAATTATAGATTCACATGCAATTGAGATATCTGGATACTGCTGTATTTCCTGGATGTCAGAAAGGAAGAGATCAAAGGTTAAGTAAAGTGGCATGTAGTTCGATTATGTGAGGCTGTAGAATACAAGATAATGATACAGTTCTCATAAATCAAGTAAATGATTTTGAATACTATTATGGAGGAATAAAAGGAAAAAGCACCCAAAGTAACCAGTTAAACTACAAATAAAGCTTTTTGTTGAACCTTGATTTATAAAGTTTTGTAATTGTACCCAAGGTGAATATAAAAAGAGAATTTAGACAGGTCATCAAGTCATGCTCAAAATTAAGTGAAGTTTGGGGAAGATAATATAATGTTGATAGGTGACAAGAAAGAACAAGAGATCTTATTTTTAAGTTCTGCTCTGCTCTTTCAAATATGTCATAATTGCACAGTTTTAAAAATATAATTTAAAAAATTGAAGGAAATTTGAGTTTATAAGATGGCAAAGATAATCTACCAGCCCCCATAAAATCTGTCAATGGAATCATCTAATTTCGCTGTTCATGTATCAGGAATCATGAGCATTTATATAGATATTTGTAGGATAATTGAAGAAAATAGTGATATTAAACCTAGAAAATGAAAAACAACATTTTAGCTTTTAAAATCTCTTGTTTTTGAATTTGGGAAGATGTCAGAAGATGGCATAATAGGAGGCTATGGGCATTTGTTCCCCAACAGAAATAAAAACAAAATAAAAAATCTAGAGACTAACTAAAATAACTTTCTAGGAGAAACCAAGTTAATATCCAATTAAAAAAGAGTCACATTCAAAGCATGAGGAACCATTGTAGTCACACTTATCTCACCTACACCCCAGCATGGCAGGTTGTAGTGGGAAAGAAGCAGCATACCAACTCCCTATTCCATTCAAGAGGGAGGAAGTAGCTGGGCACAGTGGTGCACACCTGTAATCCCAGCAACTGGGGAGGAGGAGGCAGGAGGATTACAAGTTCAAAGCCAGCCTCAGCAACTTAGTGAGACTCCAGCACAGCAGACTCTGTCTCAAAATAAACATATTTAAAAAGGGGTGAGTATGTGACTCAGTGGTTAAGCACCCCTGAGTTCAATCACCAGTGGCAAAAGGAGGAAGTAAAGCTGACAGTTTTACCATGTTCTAACCTGTGAATGGCTTAAAAAACTGGTTGCAAAAAACCAACATCCAAAACTAAGATGTGTTTCTTTACACTAATAGTGAACATTCTGCAAAAGAACTCAAGAAAACAATGCCATTTACAATAGTGTAGACAAACACTTAGAAACAAACTTCACTAAGGAGGTGAAAAACTTGTATGCTGAAAACTATAGGATAATGTTCAAACATGGCAAAATAAGTGGAAAGAAGTTCCATGTTCATGGATTGAAATATTTAGTATTTCTATGATACTATTAGGTCAGTATTACTCAAACTGATTTATGGCTTTAATACAATTCCTATCAAATTCAAATTATTGACGATTTTTCCAGAAATATAAAAATCCATCCTACAATTCATATAGACTCTCACAAAAAGCCATATGTTATATAATTTCATTTTTATGATATGTATAGAATATGCAAAGAGGCAGAAAGTGGATTACTTGTTAACAAGAGCTGAGTCAAGGAAAATGTAGAGTGATTTTTTTTAATGAAGATGGTGTTTTGTGTTTTGGAATGTGATGAAAATATTCTGGAATAAAATTGTGGTGATAGTTGCAAAACCTGAAGAATACACTAACCACTAATTTGAACATAATTTTTAAAGGGCAAATTTCATTGTAAGTGAATTATAGCTCAGTTAAAGAACAACAAAAACAAAGTTCTTGATTTGACAACTGGCTTTAATTTGCTAACTCCCAACTCCTGCTCTATAATTTCTTTATTAAATAGCTTTTCAATACCTGCTCAAGTACTTCCAGAGATTGGAGACAATTACTTGTTATGATGGTCAGTTATATTTTTGAAATGTTCCATTTATCACTACAGCATACTGATTAATAACTTTTACTCTGGTAATGGAATGTCTACATTAGAACCCAATATTTAAGGCATTTGGGATACTACAGAAACTAAACTTCAGTTTCCTAATATTTAAAATTAGTGTAATAATAGCAACTAACTTTAGAGAGATTGTATCTGTTAATACATGATAACTGTTTAGAAAAATGCCTGCTTTGTAGGAAGATCTCAATAAATGTGAGACATTATTTGCAATTCTTAGTTTCTAAAGAAGACATCTGCTTCTCTGCAACATCTATGTATTTATGTTCTCAACTGCAACTCAGATTCAGTCTAATCCTTTTGTCAAACTTAAAAGGCAAGTGATATTTTAGAAGAATTTTCTGATTCAACTTTATTGTGGTATAATTTTCAAATAGTATAATTAAAATTTTTAGATGTATAGAATGAGTACATAAAAGCATATACCCTTCCAACCACCACTGCAATAAACATACTGAGCTTTGTTTTATCTCTACCAAACTTCATTAATGATTCCTTGCAGTCACTCTGTCCCCTGCTCTGAGTCTCCATTGATTATTTTGTATTATAGTAAAATATTCATAAAATTTGCCATTTTGATAATTTATAAGTGTACAATGCAGTAGCATCAAGTACATTCACATATTGTACAATCATCACCACCATCAATATCCAGAACATTTTCATCTTCTCAAATTGGAATCCATTAAACAATTCCATTTTCCCCTCCCTCCAGTCCTTAACAATCACCACTATACTTTTTCCCCTTATAAATTTGGCCACTGTGCATATAGTTCCTTCATAAATGAAATAATATAATGTTTGTCTTTTTACATGTGGCTTACATCACTTAGCACAGGCTTTAGAATGTCTTGGAATTTCCTTTCTGTTTAAGGCTGAACAATATTCTGTTGGGAGTATATACTCACTGCACTTTTTTTTTTTTAAATTCAGTCATCCATCAATGGACATTTGGGTTATACTTTTTGGCTATCTTGAATAATATTACTATAAACATTGGTGTGAATCTTTGCTTTCAATTCTCTTGGGTATATTTGCAGAAATGGAATTGCTGTATGGCAATTCTATGCTTAATATTTTGAGGAACTGCCATATAATTTTCTTCAGTGGCTGCACTGTATTATGCTCCCACCAGCAATCCACAAGTGTTCCAATTTCTCCACATCAAGTCTTGTATTTCTTTGCTTAGAGTTATTATTCAGCATTTTACTCTTTTCCATACTGCTTTAAATGAATTTTTTAAGTCAATTTCTGATATTCATTGCTAGTGTATAGAAAACACTAGGTGTTTTCATTTTGTATCCTGAAATCTTACTGCAGTCATTTATAAGCTCTAATCTTGTGTGTGTGTGTGTCTCTTATGATTTTTTATATACAAGATCAGATCTTATGCAATAGTTTTATTTCTTCCTTTCCTATATAGATGCCCTTTATTAATTAATTAATTTTTATTTATTTATTTTGGGTACTGGATATTGAACTCAGGGGTACTCAACCACTGAGCCACATCCCCAACCCTATTTTGTATTTTATTTAGAGACAGGGTCTCCCTGAGTTGCTTAGCACATCGCAGTAGCTGAGGCTGACTTTGAACTTGCGATTCTCCTGTTTTGCAGGCTTGCTAGCAATATCAGCCCAAGATGCTGGTTTTGGAGGAGCAATGGTAGCTGGAGGCAAACAATTGGAAGCCATGATGTTACTAGTAATGGACCCACTACCAACAGCAGACTGCCAACAACACTACCTACAACTTTTGGAACACTGCTTGCAACTTCTGTACTACCCAGCTTCAGAGCTGCCATCCCTTGGTCTATAGTATTCATGCCAAGAGCCTTATTGAGGGTCTCATTGGCAAAAGCTGACTGTCCATCAATCATGGCTCCACCTAAGGAGCTAGGTGCATAAGCATAATTGCTACTATATCCAGAGCTGTGAGTAGACTGTCCCTGAGAACAGTTATTTCCCCATGCTGAGAAGTTGATCCCACTAGGAAAGAAATTAAAGCCAGGCTGACCAAGAAATGGAGTGCTACCTAGGGCTCCTGGCCACCCAAACATTGCATCTGGTAGGAAGTAGGGCTCTCTGTTGCTCAGCTGTCCATAAGATGTTAGACAGGGCATGGCTGTGTCACCCCCAGTTGACCAAGCAGCTTCACCCAAAGAATAGGAGAAGCCAATGGAGGGGCTGTAGTAACTGGGTAAGTAGGAGTCTGACATAGCAGTATATGCATTATTGGGCCTTGCCTGTGGACACAAGTAAGGTTCAAAATCATCATCATTTAATCCATCCTTTTGATGTACAGATCCATTTTGTACTTTGTTTCCTTGACTTTTGGGTCTCTGCTCCAAGAGGCTGCTGGCCGACATGGCTCTCGGATCCTCACGGGTGGCGACAGCTGTTGAGCCCCGGTGGCGGTGGCTTTTGTCCCTGACACCTCCCATTATTAATTCTAATATTATTTCTTCCCATATTTCTTTCTTTTTCATGTCCTTCTGGGTATACCCTTTTAGATCTATGTTATTATCCTTAATGGTATCCCACAGATCTTTGAGTCTGTTTTTCTTCATCTTTTGTTTCTTAGGTCAGACACTCTCGATTGACCTTTAAGTTTGCTTATTCTTTTCCCTGACTGCTTAAATCTGTTATTGAATCCTTCTAGCGAATTTTTTATTCCAGACTTCATTTCTTTATATTTTTCAACTCCAGAATTTGTTTCCTTTTTATAATTTCTGTTTATTTATATTCCCAGTTTGGTGAGATATCACTCTCATATTTCATGTAAGTTTTTTTAGTCATGGTTTCTATCAGTTCTACATAGATTTTTTTTTTTTTTTTTTTTTTTCAGTGCTGGGGATCAAACCCAGAGCCTTGTGCATGCTAGGCAAGTTCTGTACTACTGAACTGCATCCCCAGCCCTATTTTAGTCATACTTAAAATGGCTGATTCAGAGTCTTCATCTAACAAGCACAGCATCTGGCTCTTCTCAAGGAGACTTTGTATTATTTTTCCCCTGTACAAGAGCCATACTTTCCTGTTTCTTTGCTTATCACATAACTTTTGTTGAAAACAGGACTTTTCAAATATTCTAACATAGTAACTTTAGTCAGACTTTCCTCACTCCCTAAGGTCTATTTTGCAACTGTTTGTTGCCATTCATTTGTTTAGTTCCTTTTCTGAACTGATTCACAATGTCTCTATTCTTTGTTGTATGCAGTCACTGAAGTTTTTACTTAATTATCTTAGTGGTCATGTGACATCAGTAATTCACCCAGTGTTTGCCAAAGAGCTTTTTGTGCATGTTCAGGTCCACATTCAACTCTCTGTCAGGCAATTGTAAACTCCAATTTATCTTTCACTTTCTACCTGTGTAATGTCTTAAAGTTAGCAGGAAGTGAAAGCTTAACGACTTCTCATATCTTTCATGGATATGCACACAAGTAAACACATGCAGGCAACTTTCTATATTTCCAGGAATATATGTGAACTTCCAAAACTGCTTTGGTCATCTTAATTCCTAGATTTTCCTTTTAAGTTTTTTGTTCATGCAGCAATTGTCTTAATTTCTTTCTTTCTCCTTTCCTTTTACTTCCTTTCCTTTCCTTCCTTCTCTCTCTTTCTTTTCTTTTCTTTTTTTTTTTTTGACAAATGTCCCAAGAGAAAAGACTTTTCACCTGAGCAAGTTCTATGTCTAGTCAAATAAAGACAGATTGGCAAGTTGAATCTTCCAAGTTACCACAAGGAAGGTTGTATAATGAAGTCTCTGAGATGAAACTCTGAAAGGGCTCCCACTTCATTCTGCCTCCTGGCTGTGAGGCTATTCTGTTCAACAAGATTAAAGGATTTGGCCTGGGGTTGTAGCTCAGTGGTAGAGCACTTGTCTAGCATGTGTGAGGCACTGGGTTTGATTCTCAGCACCACAGATAAATAAATAAAACATAGGTCCATCAACAACTAATATATATATACACACACATATATATACCTATATACATATAAACAAGTAAAATATGTGTGTGTGTGTGTGTGTGTGTGTGTGTGTGTGTGTGTGTGTGATTAAGGGATCTTGTTTTTCAATACTACTGTGCAGCTAGAAGAGAGGGACAGGAATTGGACAAATTAAAATGCCACCAAGTTTACTATTCTTCCTAAGACAGCTCTCTTTTGTCCTTGAATAGTAGGTTCATCAGATTGCTGCAAGCTTTTGGTGAATTTCTGAAGTTCTGAGAAGATTGATTTTGTTCATTTCTGTCTGCTTTCTCATTGCTTTTATGGAGGGAATTTACTTCACCATTTTTGCTGACGTCTCTTTGTCTATTTTTGTAAATAACTTTTCACTGGGAAACAGCCATACTCATTCCTTTATGTATTGTCTATGTATGCCATTGCAATGACAAAGCTGATTAGTCATGACAGACTGTATGTGCTACAATTTCTAAAATATTTACTACTTAGCCTTCTACAGAAAAAGGTGACCATCTTGTAAAAGAAGACATTTTTATTTTGTGTTGGAAGTTAGACTGGTTCAGCTGTCCATAACCTGGATTCTAGTCTGAACCACCTATGAGACTGGCTTAAAACTCAGATTTGAGGGCTCCATACCCAGAAGGTCCAATTCAGTGACTATGGGGTAGAATCAGCAGGTTTATGTTTTTTGTGTATTTCAGACTTCTGATGCAAACAATCCTATCATTAGTAAAAACTGAAACAACTTATTTCTAGTGTTCTTTCTAAATGTGTGATTCGTATATTAGACTTCAGATAGCAAGAACGAGTAAGAGTAAGTGGAGAAAATGGTCATATGTTCATTATGTTTTCAGTTCTATTATTAATTTATTTAGATTGATTCATCTCTAGCTTATTATAGTCATTAGTCCATGGAGGAAGAATTAATAACTTGAAAGCCTACTTTTTACAAGTATGCATGAATTATCCTTTATTGATATTTCCTAAGGGCCCAGACTTACTTAATTTTCTTACTTGACTGATCTCAAGAAAACTGAAGGCACTACTTAAGATTATAAACAGTTCTTTACATAATAGAATTATAAGTAAGCTTTTAATTGATGAATTTGAAGTAGAGGCTATTTTTCCATGGATCCATCCTATGTTTATGACATGTATTTAATTACTTCATTTGATGAATGGGCAATTACTAAAAGAGGGACTTAGCCATAAATTAGAAAAGATCACTTAACATTATTTATTCTTCCATCTCAAATCCTTTTCTGATATTCTTTTTCTAAATGATTTTTTAGTTGTAGATAGACACAATACCTTTATTTTATTTATTTTTTATGTGGCACTGAGGATGGAAACCAGTACCTCAGATGTGCTAGGCAAGCGTTCTACCACTGAGCCACAACCTCCAACCCCCTTTTCTGATATTCTTTATTTGTAAAAGTTTTTACTAATAAATTGCACTTAGATATTAGGGCAATATTTAACTAATTTGGCCCCTTATCATAGGCAATAAAATCACTAATGCATTCTAAAAACTCCCAGAATTACCCTTTCAATTTAATATAAAAAATCTCTAAGAGTAAATGCTTCTGTGTGGATGGCTAGAAGATGTAATGGATTTTGATTCCCTAGGCCCACAATTACTGAAGTATGAAAGTGAATTTACCACCCACAGTTTCACTTCTGCTCAAGAAAAAATAAATAACCAAAAAATATCTGAAATTTTCTCTCTCTCAAAAAGATTTTTAGGTAGGCTATGACATCAAAGGTACCTTTGATTGGCCAATAATAAAAATATCAAATATTATAGAGCAGGCTCAAGTAATTCAATGAATCATTAATTTTCTAGTTTGAAAATGTTTTTCTTTATTGTAAACAGGATTATTTCTCATTATTTAATGAACAAAAGGTGAGTTCAAATGAATTGTAGTGGTCTTCTATGGCAATCACAAACTATATAGCACTAATCCAGTGTCTTAAACAATAGACATTTATCATCTAACAGAAGTCTAAGATTGAAGTGTTAATAGGGTTGGTTTTCTCTGAGGCCTTTCTCCTTGTAGATGATTACTCTCTTGCTGCTGCTTTGCATGATCATCCCTGCACACACAGGCACCATTGGTGTCTCTTCCTCTTCTTACAAGGGTCCTAGTGATATGGGATTAGGACCCTATCCTGTCAAACTTATTTTTAATTAGTTACCTCTTTAAAGACCTTATCTCCAAATAGTTACACTCTGAGAAACTAGTGGTTAGGACTGCAACATATGCATTTGGAGGGAATTCATTCAGCTCATTACAGATGATTACAGAGGAAACTGCAATTTATGACAGTCATGTTTATCTGGGATAGTAAGTCTTTATAAAATCATGCAAATGATACATTTGTAGAAAAGACAGATGCTGAGCATGGTGGCACACACCTCTAATTCCAGCTGCTCAGGAGGCTAAGGCAGAAGGATGGCAAATTTGAGGCCTCAGCAACTTAGAGAAGCCCTAAGCAAATTAGAAAAACCCTGTCTCAAAATTTAAAATAAAAAGGGCTGGGAATGTGGCTTAGTGGTTAAGCATCCCTGGGTTCAATACCCAGTACTGAAAAAAAAAAAAAAAAAAACAGAAAACAACAGGACAGATCACATAGGAATGATGGAACATATAATATGAATATATACTTAAAGTTAAAAAGTGAGAATCTCTTTCATGCAGCAACAGCAGAAGAAATGTTGTAGAGGTAATAAACTTCATTAGTCAAGTGGTACTTCAGCTGTATTCTACAAGTTATGTATAATGTTGTCATTGTCATCTACTCCAATTATGTTCTCTTTCTGATTGTCTATTTATTGATCAGATAATTATTTTAATAATTTTTTATATTTCCAGAATTATGAGATTTTAGTCATCATTACTAATTATGAATTTTAATATACTGTATTACTAGAAAGTGGCTAACAGTATTAACTTTGGGTATTTATTAAACTGTTTTTTGCACTACTACATGGTCAGATTTTAGAAATACTCTATTTGTACTTGAAAATAATGAATATTTTGGAATTATTGGGTGTACAGTTTTACATATATCCATTAAACTGGCTGAGCTGTTCAAATATTTTATACTGTTATAAATTATTGGTTTGCAGAAGCATTCAGTGTCTGAGAGAGGTGTTAAAAATTTGTCAGTATGAATTGCACTTAATAATGTCTATATATATATATATATATAATTTTTTATACTTTAGACTATATTATTTTTGATGCATGCAGGCCCAGAGTTATACATTTTCCTAGTGAAATACTCCTTGTGATTGTTATATAAACATGTTCTTTATTTTTCAAAATACCTTTAAGTTAAATGTCTATATTGCCAATATTTCTGCCATTCCAACTTTCTTTTGGATTGCATCTATTTTGTGTATTTTTTCTTTCTTTATATTTTGTTTTAAAATTTTGTTATGGAAATGTTTAAGGTTGCAAAAACCAGAGATTGGCTTAATGGACTGTCAATGTAATTACCTACACACTTAATTATCCATATTTTGCAAATCTTATTTTATCTCTCTCATACCTGTAAACTTACCTAGTTTTCTTATGGATTTTAGGAAAACAATTTAAAGTATTTTATTTTACATTACACACTTCCCAACTTATATTTATGTATTTTATTTACTTTATTTAGTTTATTTAGTTTATTTCATTTCTTCCTGGTAGTATTAAAGCTGATCTTGTTTGGGCACATTACTGACCTGATTTTACTTTTGAGTGGGGGAAATTACAGATAAAAATCATTCAGCTAGAATGATCAAGAATTGAGGGCTGGGGATGTAGCTCAGTTGGTAGAGTGCTTGCCTTGCATGCACAAGGTCCTGGGTTCAATCTGCAGCATCACCGGAAAAAAAAAAAAAAAAAAAAAGGAAATTAGGGGACAGAATAGTTAACCCAGAAAATAAAGGGTGATTTTGAGGTATCCACAGAAGTAGGAATGTAGAAGACTCTCTACTGTACAGCACACAAGTACTTCAGTTGTTGGATCATGAGGAAGTCTGAAGTTCAATAGAAGGAATCAGGCAGGGAGAGTAAATGGGTAGTGGGAGGTAGCACCCTAGGAGCTTATGGAAAAAGTCATTTGTTAACCCGTGAGGAAATATTTTAGTACTGTAACAAAGAGTATAACCTTACCAACTTTACCAGGTATCAGACTTGGGAAAACAGTCAAGGAGGGAGTGGTTCGGGGATATTCACTGTATAGCCCAATAGCATAGCTATCACATGTAGTGAGTGTCTAAATTAAAATTCCTAAAATTAATGGTAGTGAGTTTGTAAGGAAGTCATAGAGACATTAGGGTATTTTTTAAAGCATCCCTCCAATTTCACATTTGAGTCAGTTTACTGCTCTTCTTACATTTTGAGTTCATCCTTATGTATGGTTCTCTTGTGGAATTTTAATCTGCTCTAAAGGAAATATAATTTCTCCTCAACCCTCCTAAGTTTGTAGGTGGGACTAATCCGTGTAACAAAAAACGGAGAAAAACAAGCAAGTTTATTGATGAATGCAGTGCACATCACACGAGAGAAATCTTAAAGCTAACTCAGGGCAGTGACTTCGAACTCTGGCTTTTATAGCATCTTCTACAAAGAACAATAGATTCAAAGAGAAATGATAGGACAAAGCAAAGTGGTTTTCAGCTCCCAAAGGTGGGAAAACTGTAGGAAAGTAAATATGGGGGACAAATTAATGAAATAATTTTTGTTTACAGATTCCTCTAGTGCCATCTCTGTGCTAATAAGCATTATTTCTACAAAGGAAAATTTATATTCTCTCTTTAAGCATTAAAAAAAGTGGAGGACAAGGAGAGCTTTTCCTCCAGTTTCTGCTTCTAAATTGCCTTTAGCTCGAAAATAATTTTATGTCAAATATGCATAGTTTGGGTGACATAGTCTGGATTTCTTTAATGTCATTAATTACACATCTTAGGACTAAATGTAGTATGTTTTTGACTTTTTGCCATCACTAAAATGAGAGAAATTCTACTCTCTACCCACATCTATATGCAAACATTTGGCACAAGACCTGAGAAAACCAATAGGATATAATTTTACCTGTTCCATTCTCTGTCAATTTTCAGATCATTGATTTTATACCAGGCTTATGAGTGTTACTTCTTCAATATGTTTACTATTTCATTTAAATTGGACAAATTATATAAAATGATTATTTTAACTGAAGAGTAAATATAGAAAACAAAGGTAAGTTAGTGAATATAACTTATTCTAAAAAAATTTAACTAGAAAAATGGGCAGAAAACATCAAATTTATATTTTTGCAATGCTAAAAAGTTACTAAATAGCAGAGGTAGTTTGTGCTATTTACTGCTATTTACAGAGTTACAACTTACCTTCTTAGCTCTATATGTTGTACTTTCATGAAGAGAGTTCATATTAAGATAAGAGTATTTTAGAATATATGTAAAATTGAATCAATTGTTATTCCTAAAATTTTAGCACAATATTGGTTCAGATATATTACTCAGTGTAACAGAGATTGAAATTGCAAACTAGGTGAAGTCTTAAGTATATATACTAGAAAGGAAGAAGATGAGGAGAAATGAGAGTTGAATTTAGGCCACCATTCTAATTCCCCACCATCTGGATGAAGTACATGGACTTGGGGAAGTGACATATAAAAGGAAGACATTAAGAGAAAATGATGTTGCTTCATTCACTTGGTGTTCATACTATCCTGAAGAAAACTTCCTGTTTCAGCTTGAGCATGTAAAAAGCTTAGAAGTTATTGCTTCAATTCTTGTAATAAGAAAAAACTGAAAATCGACTCTTTTTTTCTTGACTTTTTAAAGAACTAAATACATAGGCCAACACCAGGCCAAGACTGGAGTGAATGGTGAATCTGAAGCGTTATAGCTAAGATTTGCTTACTTGGAGTGAAAGCTTCTGTAAGCCATGGATTTCTAGTAAAAGAAGTGATAATTTTGATGAATTGCTAGATACTGAGCATAATATAGAGGGAGAAACTCCTGGGGGATGCAGTGTCAGAGAGGAACCAACATTTCTCAGGCTTTATGTCTAGGGAAGCTCACCACATTTTCACAATAAGAATCCAAGTAAGATCTCCTCAAGTCCCTGGAAGGGGAAGGAAAAGAGCAATCTTCAGGAAATATTTCTGAGCATTCTCCATAACAAAGGTCTGCTCCATCTCCATCGGGGTAAAGTCCTTGTCCCAGGGTCTTATTTAAATTTGGAGATGGAAAAAAATTCTCTATCTAATAAACACTTATAAAGGTAATAGTCTAAAGACATCCATGTACTAAAAATTATTATTTAATTAGAAAATTATAGAATTCTTCTGCTTTCCCATACTTAATCACCATAATAGCAGAAAACCAGTATAAAAAATGATTACGGCTAAAAGAGTTATAAGATACAGAATCTTACTGTAAGGAAGAGTACTTAGGAAAGACCAAGTCAAAAGTTGAGATGAAAATAAGAACACCAGAGGAATTTAAAAACTTTGTCATTTACAGCTAAAGCAAATATTAAATAAGGCCTGATTGTTAGCCACATCACCACCAATTTTCACATTAGGGGATTATTTACCTCAGTTCCCATTACTTAATATATCATGCACAGCTTTCATCAAAAAAGTATAAGGCACACCAAAAGTCAAGTGAAAACATGATCTAAAGAGCCAATGCATTAAAACCACATTCAAATATGACAGAGATGCATACAAGGAATTTAAAATAATTATGATTAATACGGTAAGGGCTCTAATGGAAAAAATAGCATGTAAGAACAGACATAAGTAGAGAGATGAAAATTCTAAGAGAAAAATCAAAGGGAAATCTTAGAAATCAAAAACATCATAAAAGGAAATAAAAAAATGCTTTTAATGGGCACATCAGTACAAAGGATAAGGCGAGGAAAGAATGAATACACTTGAATAAAAGTGAATAAAAATGTTCCAGACTGAAATTCAAATTTTAAAATGAAGGAAAAGAACATCCAAGACATATGGGACAATTTCAAAAGATTATAAAACATGCATTAGAAAAAAATGAACAAAAGAAATATTTGACAAAATTGTAGACACGAACTTTTCAAAATTAATGACAGACACCAAACCAAAGACTAAGGAAGCTCAGAGACCATCAAGTAGAATATATGGCAGAAGGACTAAAAGTATCCTGTTCAAATTGAAGAAAAGCAAACACAAAGAGAACAACTTGAAAGAAGGAATGGGAGGAGATCCATTACTTATATAGGAACAAGAATAAGAATCATAGCAGACCTGGAGATATGGCTCAGTGGTAGAGTGTTTGCCTGGCAAATAGGAGGCCCTGGGTTTGATCCCCAGCACCGGAAAAAAGGAAAAAAACCAGCAGAATTCTCATCAAAACTCCTATGAGAGGGGAGTAAAATATTCAGTGTTGAAAGAAATCTATCAACAGCAATTCAATACCCAGTGATATAATTGTTCAAAAGGGAAGGAAAAATAAAGATTTTTTCAGACAAAAACCGAAGTAGTAATCACCAGCGAATTTATTCTAAAAGTAATATTAACTATTTTCTTCAAGTAGAAGGAAAATTATATAAGTCAGAAATTTGAATCTACAAAAATAAAGGAAGAACATTGGAAAATGAATGAGTGAAAGTAAAATAAAATATTTTATTATTATTTAATGATCTAAAACATAACTTGGTGTAATGAAGAACAATGTATTGAACAATGTGTTGAATAATGTATTGAATGATTTTAGCATGTGAATAAGTGAAATGAATGACAGTAATGTCAGAAGAGAAAGGAAGGAAGATATGGTAATACTCTATTAGAAGGTATTGGCCTTACATGTAATGGAGAATAGCATTATTTGAAGGTTGATTTAGATTGCTAAAGATCTGTGTTTCAGCTCTAGAGAAACTGCTATTTTTTTTAATAACAATAATTGTTACACCAAGAAAAGAGACTAAACATAATCATATAAGTGTTCAGTTAAAACTAGATGAGGCAGAAAAAGATGCCTCTGTCAATGAATAAATGTGGTTACAAATACATTTGAAATTTATCCATGCTATTAATCCTAATTTATCAGTAATCACTATAAATGTAAATGGTTCAAACATGGCAATTAAAATAGAGATTATAATTGTAGATAAGAAAACAAGACCCAAATGTATATTTCTACAATAAATCTCCTTTAAATATAAAAAGTCCATAAGTTAAAAATAATGGAGTGGAGAAAGATATATCAGGCTAATGCTAAACAAAAGAAAGTTGGAGTGGCTCTATATGAATTTCTTGAAAGTAGACTTCAAAGCAATAAAATCCTCAGTGATAAAAAGGATACTACACAATAATTGAAGATACCAATTATTCAATGTGATAGAACAATTCTAAACATATATGTACCTAATATTAAAGCATGACCACGATTTTTTTTTGTTTTTTTGCTGTTAATACTGATTTAGATTTTTTTCTAATATAAATATTTGGTGCTATGGATTTCCTTGTAAGTGTTGCTTCTATTTCTCACAAAGTTAAATATGTTGTATGTTCAGTTCTTAATATTTTCTAAATCTCTTTATGACTTACACTTCCCTCACGGATTATTTAGAAGTGCATTGTTTATATTAAAATATTTTGAAAATTTCCCTCTTCTTGTAATTTTCTTCTTTACACTTGATAATGCTTTTTCTTAATTTTACTTTGTCTGATATTAATATAATAATCCAACTGTCTTCTGATTAGAGTTTGTATGACATCCTTTTCCTTTTTTCATTTTTAAAGTAGAATTTAATTTTTGTTGGCATGGCCTCTTTAACAATGGCATATACAACATTTGGCAAAACCTTTTATTTTTAATGTATCTATGTTTTAATATTTAAAGTGGATTCTTGTAGATAGCATGTAGTTTTATGTCTTACTCTTATGCTCACTCTGGCAATCTTCAAATTTGCATTGATGTACTTAGATTATTTACATTTAATTTGACTATCAATATGATTGGATTGAAATCTGTCATGTTGATTGTTGTTTTCTATATGTTCTCTGTTATTTTTCTCTTTCTGCTCCTTTTAAATTATTTCTTGTTGGATTTGTTTCCACTATTGGCTTATTATTCTCACTTCTTTTAAAAAAATCAAGTAGTTTTACTAGCTTTACTTGATGTATTTTCAGTTTACAACAGACTACTCCCAAACAATATTATTCAGAGTTCCATAACTATAACTATACATGTCTATATCTTCTTCCTTCTCCTTTTTCGTGCTGTTATACATCTTAATTCTACATATGTTATTGACACACAATACTGCTATTTTTCTGTTATAGTTATTTAAATTAGAGTGATTCACTTTAATTGCACCTACAGTTGTCCTTAGTTTCATCTTTATTTCTATGTTCAAATTATTTTCTGTAGATACTTAAGCTTAGAGAAGTGGTAATAAAATTTTTCCTACTATGAATTTATCCTTTATCCATTTTTGGCCTATAATAATTTTTTTCATTTTTTTCTGGCATGTAAAAGTATATTTCTCCTTTCCTTTTTTATTTTATTTTCAGTTGACAATCTCTATGTATTTATGGGGAGTAGTAGGGTAAGTTGATATATATATATATATATATATATATATATATATATATGTAATATTTTCCTTTATTTTTGAAAAATATTTTTGCTTGATATAGAATTTGAGTTGCTGTGATTTACATTGATTATTTTAAATATGTTATTTCATTGTATTCTTAGTTTTCTATTGTCTGATAAGATATATACATTATTTACTTTCTTCTTTTCTATAAAAATGTGTCTTATTTTTCTCTGCCTTCAAAATTCTCCTTTAATCATGAGTTTATACAGTTTGAGGATGATGTTTCTAAATTTTTTTATTATCTTGCTCAAGGTTCTCTGAACTTTTAGATTATAATAACTAGTTTTAGAAATTTCTATGTCTTTATTTCTTCAATATTTCTTCTTCCCTGTTTCATTACTTTGCTATGATATAATGACTCTAATGTTAGACTGATATTGTTCCACAGCTCTGGGATGCTTCATTATGCTTTTTTCTATTATTGTTTTCCTTTTTGTGTATCAATTTGAGTAATGTATTTGGACCTACCTTTTAATTCATTGATTCTTCTCTCAACAACATTGTCTGTCTAAAGAACTATTAAAGACATTCTTCATTTCTGTTACCATGTTCTAAGGTCCGGCATTTCAATTTTACTGTTTTTTATGGATTCCATCTTTTTGCTGAAATTCCATATTTATTCATTCATATTGTTCACATTTTTCACTAGAACCTTTGGTATATTTAACCAGTTATTTTTAAATCTCTATTTTGTAATTCCAACATTTGGTTCATCTCTGAAGCTGGTTTGTGGTACAATGGAAAATCCTGTGCAGCATGTGAGAATGAGGACATCTTGACACCTGCCAACATGGAGGAGTAATGACAGCCAAGAACTAGACTGGATGATCAAAGAGGATGCAGGGTTCAGGTTCCTGTTCACGTGCCAGCTGTAAAAGTTAATTGGGGTTCACCTGTAAGGGATAAGGGGAAAGCAATAAAGAGGCAAGCACACAGGATGGCAAAGAGCAGGAATTAGCTCCCATGGGAAAGTCAGTTCAGTTTATTATCTATTCCAAGGTCATATCAAGTTATACTAGATTACATAGAACAGTTAACTTTGTGCATGTGTACATCACATAACTTGCTTGCTTCTCAGAGTCCACTACTACCAAAGGTTATTATAATAAGATAATGTCTCCAGGCCTCAAGGACAGAGGAGTTGCAGAGCACCTTTTGTCCCAGGGAGTGTGCTGGACTCAAAGGACTTTCACTCTTCTGTACATTGACTGACCTGAAATTCCGACAATGCCAATATAAGACCAGACTTCATGATGTTCCATAGTTTCCTAGAATGAAGATGTCATAAGGAAGAAAGAAAACCAAGGGAAATTTTTGAATTAACTACATTTTAAAAGGATGGTAATCAGTTTAACTAGAATTAATTGAGATTATATGTTCTATTTTTAAGTGGAATGAGACTCAGAATATAGAACACTTTGAGTCACAGACAAAGAAAATACATTCTTGCACACCTTAACTCTGGAGGTGAAGAACTTTGTATTTTCTCCCTGTTTGAAGAATGTGTATTGAGGAAGAATAGCAGATTAGAGCTCATACTGATTCTCACTGATGGATAATACATCCTTTAGGAATGTCTATGATCTAAATTAGAGAAGCTGAGTCAACTTGGAGTTAACTCCACTGTACTCTTTCATTAAAATCTATTTGTTCACTGGCATAGTGGTACAGCCTGTCTTCTAAGCAGTTTGGGAATCTAAGGCAGGAGGATCACAAGTTCAAAGCCAGCCTCAGCAATTTAGCAAGGCCCTAATCAACTTAGCAAGACCCTCTATCTAAAAAAAAATATAAAAAGGGCTGGGGATGTTCCTCAGTGGTTAAGCACCCCTGGGTTCAATTCCGATACTCAAATAAGAGAAAAAAAATCTATTTGTTCATTAAAAGTAAACTGTGCCTCAGCACTATTTTAGAAGTGGCATACTGCAGTAAGTAAATAGACAAGGAAAGTTCTTGACATTCTGAAATGTGTATTGCAGGTGGGACAGCATGCTCATGAGGTAGGATTTTGTAAATGGTAAGACCAATCCTCAAGTTTTAAAACTCATACTTCCATAGGAATAACAACAATAATCACTAGTTATTTTCTACTAAAGGATTATACTTAGAAAAATCATATGAATATCAGAGAAACTATGATTCATTGGATTTAATCTCTGGTATATTAGGGAATTTAGAAAACACATTTGGGAGTTACTGTTGCAATTTAGTACTCCCAAAGATCTCTGAATCACCAAAGTTAACTTTTCAGGACTGGCTTTTAGGGGATTGTTGGCTTGCATGTGATCTCTTTAAAGCCTGATTTCAACTCTCTGGGAAAGATTAAGTGGTTCTTAGTAAGGGGTGATAATTACTAATGCAGTTATTTAGATAAGCCTTGACAAATTCAGAGAAAACATGAGCAAATCAAATATGTTCTTTATTTGGCATCTCTAAGGCTGGGTCCTTACTAGTGTTCTGGTTCAGTGACTTCTATGAAAATATTACTTTATCCTTAATCACAAAGAATGAAAAGGTAAAAACATGTATGCAGCTACTTGTGTAACTAGCATCATCTTTCTTTTCAACTTGGAAAGGACAGTTCCTGCATGGAGGTAATTGCAGACTATCTTCTTGAACATCCTAACAGATGAACATGTTAGCTAAAGAAAGATGAATTAAGGTCACTTTGAAATCAACTTGCATACTAATCTCTTAATTTTTCCAGCATTCTTTCATTATGGACTTGCTGAACAGCATCTACCAAATAAGAAATGTGATTTGAACTATGAGCAAGATCACATGTTATGTTTTATAATATTTATTTTTATTTTAGTATGAAACATGAAATATTTCATCACAAAAAAATCCAAAAATAAGTTTTAGAAGAGCATAGTGTACCTAGCATGGAGCATAGAAAACACCATATTCTGGACCTTGTTTTCTCTGTGTACCCCTCTCTGATCATATTTGCCTCACTCCTAGAGATAACTACTAAATTTTTTTAATTATTGTTTGCTTTATGTTATAATTTACCATTTAGGTATTGCCCCAACATGAAATATCCTTTAATTTTGGATGCATAATTGTATAAAGAGGATGGAACTGTATTCTTCTGTAATCTCTTTGTTCATCAAGTTTGAGATTCATCCTCATCAACCCATTAAGTCCAAAGTTTTCAATTTTTCAAATATTTCAATGAAATTCACAAGGCACATTAAAATAAGTTAGAAATTTAATCTAGAGTTTATATATGTTATTGTATTAAATAATATGATTAAAGTTATAATTATTATAGTATATTTTTCTTATTATTAGTATGTAATCACATTATATACTATATTTGTTTTGGGGAGGGTAGATTTTGGTACCAGGGATTGAACTCAGGGGCATTTGACCCTGAGCAACATCCCCAGCCCTATTTTGTATTTTTATTAGAGACAGGGTCTCAATCAATTGCTTAGTGACTCACCTTCAACAAGGCTGGCTTTGAACTCTCAATCCTCCTGTCCCAACCTCCAGAGCTATTAGGATAACAGGCTTGGGCCACCAAGCATGGCTTATATTTAAGTCTTAATAGGTGTTTCACAACTGGGACAATGGGACAAAATGAATTAAGATGGATAGGTATAAGTCTTTCAATTTCACTGCTATATGACTTTCCATTGTATAAGCACACTATTATTTATATATTATTTTGTTCTTTATATAAATTTGGTTGTTTTCAGTGTTTTGTTTCTAATATCCTGATATGCACATTCTTCTACATGTCACATTGTCTATATATACATATATGTACACATACAAACATGTGAAAGTTTCCCTAAGGTCTAGATCCATATATAGACAGAATAATTGTATCATAGTACATATATATTACCAATTTTACTAGATAATGCTTAATATATTTTTTCAAAGGAGTTAAAATAATTTACACTCCCAGCAGCAGCATATGGAAGTTCTAACAGTTTTACATCATCACAAATGTGCAACAATATCAGATTTATAATCTTTGTTTTTCTAGTGGGTGTGAAATGTTATGATTTTAATATACATTTTCCATGTTATTTAATAAAGTTATGCTTCTATTCATAGATTTTTATTGGCTTTTTCCTTTTCTGTGACATGGTTGCTCCTGTTTTTTGCCTTTTTCTATTTTTTTTTTTTAATTTTTACTTGTTGATCTGTAGAATTTGGGTAGTGTATTTATAGATGGGTACATGTCTAGTACCATATTTTCCCAATTTGATGATTTCTTTTTGCTATCTTTGTTATATCTCCTAATAAATAATAGTTTTTCATTTCAATGTAGTTGAACTTTGCAATCTTTTTCATTTTGGCTTCAATTTTGTGTGACTTCTGTAAGAAATCTTTTCCTACCCCAAGTTCTAATATTAACATCCTATATATTTTCTATTTTTTATTTAAATTTTGCCATTCACTTCAAGTGTATAACCTACCAATAATTGTAAATACTGTACCTATACTTCAATCCCTTATTTAGTTGCCAAGCTGTGTGTTTGCATGTGTCTGTGTGTCTCTGTTCATGTTTTTTGCCTCCATCAACATGCCTGAGGGTTTTTAAAGTTATCAATATGTTACCAAAAGCTTGGTCCTTGTCACCAGTGCTAATTCATGCCAATTTAATAATGAGGACATGGTTTTGAGAACTAGGAAAAAGAAGGGTTATGACTTTGCTAGCGAAGGAGAAACACGGGGGACTCCAGTCCCAAAGGTTGTGGTTCTTCTGCCCATCAGGGAAAACAGGGTTTTTAAAGAAACTCTTCAAGGGCTGTATTCCTGGTGTGCCTGGCAGGGGTTCCCAGGTATGCCCTGATGGTGCCTTGAAATTCACTTGTTAATTTGGGAGATATTCACTTCCTACATCCTGTGGCAGACATCTCCTTCCTGTGGAGGACAGATAACTCAAGGTGATCTTGTTCCCTGCCCCCAGGTTAGGGAGGGGGAGAGGGAGAAGAGGAAAATGAAAACATGTCCTTTTAAAATAAGCAGCAAGGGCTATATTCAAAAGGTGAAGTGGATCACTGTTACAAGCATATTTTAATAATTTTCCTTTGTTGATTCCCTTTATTAAATTATATACTGTTAATTTCCACTTTTGCCCTTGTTATTAAATTACTTTTGTTTAATTTGGATGTAATGTTGATTTTTTTCTAACTTCTTAAGTTGTACACTTAGATAAGTAATTTTAGAATCTTTAGGTAGTGCAGAAGCTGTGTATTCCATGTTTTGCTATATAGTATTTCCTTTGGTCAGTCCGAATGATTCTGAAATTAAAAAATAATCCTTTCAAATTTTTAAGGTTCTATCAATTTTTTTCTCCTGGTCTTATTGATTACTAAGACAGGCATGTGAAATATTTTTTTTTCTTTCTGAGACATAATATCACTATGCTGCAGAGGCTGGTCTCGAATGTGGGACCTCAAATGATCCTCCCACCTCAGCTTCTAGACTAGCTCAGACTAGAGGTATGTGCTACCACACCTGGCTTGAAATAATTTTGCATTTACAAAAATCAGTTGCAAAGACAGTTTCATAAACCATTCCTTAACTTTCTCAAATATTGAAATCTTATATAACTATAGTTTAATCAATAAAATCAGAAAGTATAAATGGGCAAATGAATTAAACAGACACTTCTTGAAAGAAGAAATATAAATGGCCAACAAATATATGAAGAAATGTTCAACTTCATTAGCAATTAAGAAAATGCAAATCAAAACTACACCAAGATTTCCTTTCACTCTAGTTGGAATGGCAGTCATCAAGAATGCAAACACAAGTAATTGCTGGAGAGGACGTGGAGAAAAAGGAACATTTTTACACTGTTGGTGGGATTGTAAATTAGTACAACCACTATGGAAATCAGTATGGTAGGGCATACCACTCCTCGGTATTTATCCTAAAGAATTGAAGTCATCATAATACAGTGATACATGCATACTCATATTTATAGCAGCACAACTCACAACAACCAAACTATGGAACCAGTCTAGATCAGTGGTTGAATAGATAAAGAAAATGTGCTATATATACACAATGGAGTTCAGTCATAAAGATGAATTAAATTATGTCATTTTCAGGAAAATGGATGGAACTTGAGACCATTATGTTAAGCAAAATAAGCCAAGGGTCAGAAGGTCAAGGGTCATATGTTTTCTCTCATACATGGAAGCTAGAGGACAAAAAGGAAAAGAAAGGTGGCGGTGGGAGGGGGCAGAGATCTAATGAAAGTCAAAGGGAGACCAGTAGAGGAGAAGGATCAAGGGGCAAAGGGGTAGGGAGGGGAGAAGTGCTAGGAATTGGTATTGGTCAAACTATATAGTTATATTATGTACATGCATGAATATGTAAGAACAAATCCCATCATTATGTTCAACTATAATACACCAATAAAAAATAGGAAAAGAAAAAAGAAGTAAACAAACGAACAAAGCACCCAGAAATTATCACTGATATCTGGCTCTCATTGCTGATGATATATTTACATTTTGCTCCATCATATTATGTATATAGTTCCAGAACTGATAACACATGCCTTCATGAAAAACAAATTTGCACACTAAAATACAGTTGAGAACCAATTGCCACATTGAGAACCAAGCTTTCAACACATGAACTTTTGAAGGACACTCTCATATTGTACCTAAAGCATAGAAATGTATATGTTAAAACACAATTTTCTAACTTTGCTTAGATTAGTTCTTTTCTTCCCTGCCCCCCTCATTGTGATTGTTACTGATTTGTAATGAAGTTAGGTTGACATGTCAATATCTCTATTTTATTTTCCTTCGTTCCCTATATTCCAGTCGAATCCAATGATTTAGTAATTTTTTGACTGCATAAAATAATAAAGGTTCTAAAAGTGAGAAATATTTTGTGAAATCCCCAAAGAGGTTTCATCAGTTTGCCACTATTCCCATTTCCCTGTTCCTCCCAGTCCATTCCTACCCATCTCCTGTACTTAACTAATCTCATGGGTTTCTTGATCATTCCTCTTGTTTTTGCTTTGTTTTCCTTTTATTTTGTCATACACATGAAATACTTGTCAATTTTCTTATTGACCCTTCTCTTTTACATGGAAGTTATTACAGGTATTATAGATACATAGTCTTTGACCTTCTTTTTTTTTTTTTCACTTAAAACAGATTGGAAATCATTCAATCTCAGTTAATAGTTCTTTTCCTCATTCTTCCTTAGCCCTGCATGAGACTCCAGTTTGTGGTTGTATTAAGGATCTTTATCTTGTTGGAAGTGTGGTATTGATCTATGTGTCTCATCTTTTCCTAAAACCACAGTGCCTTGATTATTTGTTTTGATTTTTTAAAATTTTTGTTCATATCCCATTTTATCTTATATGTTGACTTTCAAGCATTCTCTTGCATTTTTTGTGATCGTACTACAGATTTTAGTATGCATTCTCACAGTCTACTTAAAGTGTCTATAGTGTCTTATAAACATATAGATCTATTATTCTCTTCCCTTCATGTTAGGGTTGTCATATGTATTATATCTATATACTTTAAAATGCTCTCCAGGAAGTGTTATAAATTCTTTCAACAGTCATATATCTTACATCAAAGATTTTAAGAGGAAAAGGATTTTGCATTATACCTACCTGGATGTTAATGCCTATTACTCTCCCTTTAATAATCTGAAGATTATTACTTAGAATTATTACTTCCTTTAATAATGTGAAGATTAATAAATAGTCTGAAGATTATTCTGGTATCATTTCCTTTCACCTTGAAGAAGATCCTTTAGCACTCTTTCACAGTAGTTCTGCTAGTGATGAATCTTCTTAGTTTTCCTTTATCTAAAAATGGTCTGATTTTGCCATCATTCCTAAAGGTTATTTTCACTAGTTATATCATTCGACATTGACAGTTCCTTTCTTTCAGCACTTTAAAGGTATTTTAGACTTTATGGTTTCTAATTAGAAATACTATAATTATTCCAATTGTTGCTCCCTTTTATGCAGGGAACATTTTTTCTTCATCTTTGGTGTTCAGTAGACTATGATGTGTCTGAGCATCATTGTCTTTGAGTTTTTCTGGTTTGTGGTTCACAGAGCTTCAGTAATATGTTAATTTATATATTTTACCAAATCTTAGAAGTTTCATCATTAGCTTTTTTCAAATATTAGTTTTTCAAGTCCTTTTTTCTTCAAGCAAAGAATCTCCTCTTCTCATGGACATGA
Source organism: Sciurus carolinensis (assembly GCF_902686445.1). Taxonomy (NCBI): domain Eukaryota; kingdom Metazoa; phylum Chordata; class Mammalia; order Rodentia; family Sciuridae; genus Sciurus; species Sciurus carolinensis. Next base: position 94,425,541 of record NC_062232.1, read on the forward strand.
GTATTAAATATTTTGAAACCATTCAAGAAGTTCCTGAAGTTCTGTTCACTGTTTTCATTGCTTTTTTCTCTTGGTTCTTTAGTTTGGATGGTTCCTATTGATCTAATTTCAAGTTCACTCATTTTTTCCTTTGTCTTCTTAATTCCATTACTGAGATCCTGTAGTACATTTTTTATTTCAAATTTGTAATTTTAAGTTCAAAATCTCTATTTGCTTTTGTTTATACAATTTATATTTCTCTGTTGACAATTTGTCCCTTTACATTTGTTTTGAGAGCATTCACTTGGACTTCTTGGCATGTAATAAAAAAATTATTACTTAACAATGCTGAACTCTATCTCAGAGCTGGTATTTATCTACTAATTGTCTTTTCTTTTGAGATTTTGTCAGATTTTCCTGTTTCTTCATATATTAAATAATTTTGCATTGTATCCTGGACATTTGAACAATTTGATGAGGACTTTGTTCCTTTAAAAATTCTCTAGAGAAGCTTATTTGTTGTTGTTGCTATTGCTTGTGCTGTTGCTATTACTGTTGTTATTGTGGCAGACAACTTTAATTAAACTAAATCCTTATAACCAATTTATCTCCTAGACTGATGGGATTCGAACCCATAAAACTTTAGTTAACAGGTAAACACCCTAATCAATTGAATTCAATCTACTTCTCCCACCATCTAAGAAATCATCCTGATTAGATTCGACTCCACAATCTTTCTTGTCTTCTGTGTGAGGGATTCTGGTGCCAGTTCATTTTTCAAAGCATTTTCAGTAATGTGTGTGTGTGTGTGTGTGTGTGTGTGTACCTCACAGGTACCATCTAAGTTTGGCCTGGACCTTTGACAATTTTTATTTTGCAGTTAGTAGTCAAATGTTCTATTATCTTTTGTGGGTATATTTAATGCATTCACAGATTGGGGATGAGCCCTGAGCTTTTGTTTGTTCATTATCAGAATTAGTCTTCTCCTTCTATTCTTTCTTATTTGGGGGGATTTCTCCAATGTTCTCCAGCTATGAAGGGTCTATATTCCCATTCCTCTGACTCAAAATTTGTAATTCTCGAAGTTGTAGCTTCCCATGATGATGCACATGTCCTTGCCACTTGGACTGTATTTGGGATCCAGTGGTAAGAAAAAAGAGACATATACAGATTATGAGGTTTCCCCTGCACTGTGCAAAACAGGGTCCCTGCTTCCCAATTCCTCTTTTCAGAGAGATGGACTTTCTGTCTTGGTTTTGGGTGATCATGCCGTACTTGCTGTGCTTCAGATGGGACCAGTGTTAAGGCAAGGCTGAGAGAAAGAAAGGAAGTAAAAGAAAATAGAGATTTCTACTTTTCTGTTGCACTGAAAGATAGACTTTTTTTTGGACCATTTGTTGATTTCTGCTACCTAATTACTGATACACCCTGCCCCAGAGTTAAAACTGGAAGATGAAGTAAGAAGAAAAAAGTAAACAAAACAATAAAATACCTCCTCCATATAGGTCTTTTCTTAAGTTTTGATTTCCTGTCCCAATGTGCCTATCATTTACTTTTTGAAGATATCAGGTAATTTATTTTATTTTTTTATTTGTCAGTCTTAGTTTTCATATGTAATTAATGTAATGCTGTAGGCTTATTCATTGTAAGTGGAATCATGTCCTATATTCTTATTCTTAAGTGATAAATAAAGTAGTTTTATAGGTAGTTCACAAATAACAATGTGAAGTAATAGCAGATGCTAAAACTTGATGTTAATATTTTGTGAATGAAATCTAATTCTCGTTATCATCAGCAATCCATTAGTTTTAAAAAATCTCCAGTTCTTATGGGGAAATGAAATTGACCAAATTATGCTATGTGCATGTGTGAATATAACCCAATGAATCCCACTATTATGTATAATTATAATGCATCCATTAAACACTTTTTAATCACCAGTACCTAAAGCTGAAGGAAGGAAAAGTTGAATGAACTCCACTTTTCATTCTGCTGTCTGTTTTCCCCTTTGAATGAGAAGGCAGATCTCATTTATCTCAATCTGAATACAAAACAAGAGTGTTTTATCTTAAGACAAATCACAGTCAACAGACTATACACAGGAAGAAGAGAAAGTTCTTATAATTTGCTTCCAAACAAAGTTAGCAATGACTTTTCAGGTGTCAGGTTATCTTCAGTTTTCCGAAGAACAACACTTTTCTAAACAATTGCTTATACAGTGTATCCCCAACAATCTGAGTAGACTAGAAGTCACTATGCAATTCCTTTTAAACTGGAGATCTCATAATGGAAAAGACACACCTCAGCAGGCATACTGAAATTTCAGATAATCAAATAACAGGTAATCATTTTGTGATTTTCAGAATGTAACTGCGTATATTTTCTTAGCAGGTAATTTCTGCAAATGGCCATATCACCAAACCTATGTGTTTGCTATTTTCTGATGATTATCAGAGACTAACAAAACTTTTCTTTAGTAACCCTGAAAGTGAAAATATGTAATAAGTCTGCTTTTTTCATCATAAAATGGGTTAGGGAAATTGACAGAAGCCCATTTTAGTAGATACATTTACTCAAGTCAGTACTCCAATAAAGCTCACATTATGTCCTATTTCTCTCACCTACCATTCAAGATTTCAAGTTAAAATATAGAGTATTTTTAAAGAAAATTACACTTTACTTAAAAGATTGAAAATGTAAGTAAATAAGAGCATCTTATTAATTCTATTATATTTAAGTTCAACTTCAAAATTCAGCACACATACAAAAAATTGATGTGATTTATAAATTTTAATTAAAAAGAAAGTTTAAAAGTTATAAACAAATCCTTAAAACTAAACTCTATGAATAATTACTGATTGACCAATATATGAGAAATGTTAAAGTAAAAGGCATGCTCACATCTCTGTCTCTCAGAAAACACTAATGTTCTAAGATAATTTAATTAATTTTATTTATCTTGACACCAAAGCAAATAAGTAAAGCACAGGGAATAATATTATTAAAATATAGAGAAGTTCTTTTTTCAGAGAATTGGAAATACATAATTGTTGAGTGATCTTAATTGATTTATCAGAAGTTCCTCTTACCTTTGGCTTCCAATTGAGTTGACCCTTCTACAATTATTTTTAATTTAGCTGTTTAGAAAAAACTTTTTACTCCTTTTCTGTTTTTTTTTTTTTTTTTAATAGCTCTGTTGGGAATGAACCCAGGGTCTCATGCAAGCTAATACTTTACCACTGAGCTCCACCCTGGCCATAATTGAGTTATTAAAATACACGATACATTTAAACTTGAATATTTTTTAACTTGAAGAAGTTAGATAAATACAAGATTGTGTGTTTAGGGTGCTCTCAAATTATAATAAAGTTCTGCTTATTGGTAACTTTGGGTTCTGTTCTGCACATTATTGATTGGGTTGAGGGTATAGTACAGTGATAGAACACTTTCCTAGCACACATGAGGTCCCGGGTTCCATCCCCAGCCTGGTAAAAAAAAAAAATAAATGAAAAACGTGTATGTGTGTGCGGGCATGTTTATGTGTGTGTGTGTGTGTGTGTGTGTGTGTGTGTGTGTGTGTGCAGTTGACCATGTACCATGTGCCATGAGAAACTTTAGTCGAAAATATAAAAACTACACTCGAGAATATAAAATATGTACTTTTATTTGGTCCTCTTTTCAAGAAATAGCAGAAAGTAACACTATTATAGAAGAGGTCAGACAGCTAAGGCTCAAATCAATGAATAGGGTAAAACTGCCTTCAGAAACCTATTTAAACCACACAGAGCAGTGGGAGACTTTCCCAGAGACAAGTTAAATATCCTTCCTACTAAAAATATCTGAACTTCCCTGAAAAATATGCAAGATTTTAAAATGGAGGAGACCTTAATGATCTTTCATCCTAAAGGCTACAAATTCATTCTGCACATTATCTGCAAGTATATCACAGATTTGAAGCAGGATTGATATGTGACAATAGAAAGATTGGGGTAGTTACCAAAGAAAAGTTGGGAGTGGGGTTTGGGCAGTTTTTACACTGAAATTCAATTCTCAAAGACTTTTCTATTTTTCTCTGGGTATATTCTGTGCAGTTCAGGAGTGAAGGGAGGGACTTTGACAAGTCTGAGATCACAGGCCTACCTGAATCTTTCTAATTCATTTCCTAATGTTACACAGACCAAAACACTTTTATAAAACCCATTTGAACCGTGATATTCCAGTTTGCCACTTATGATCTGTTAAAACATATATTTTTCCAGAAGAGAAAACTGGGGTCCTAAAGGAAAGTGATTGAGCCTAAAAACAATTTGTTTAATTAGTAAGAAAGTAGGGATTGGAACCTAGGTCATCTATGGCCCCATCTAGTACGTTTTCCCCCAATCTCAAAGACCTTTCTCTGTTACTATATTTTGAATAATAGTAAATTCTTAAATAGAAATAAAATATAAAAAGAATAGCTAGAAACACATTTAATTTCAGGTTAAATAAAAAAAGGCATCTTACTTTGAGAGAATTAGCAAAGCAGAACTGAGATGCTGGGAATAACTCAGAAACACCCTAAATAAGTCTTCTGAGAATCAAGCTCCTTCCTGTTAGTTTCAAGAGTTAAATTTCTTTCAGAAAAATGCATTTAAACAGATGCTGTACATAATAGCACCAAAGGAGATACTTACTAGAAATTAATGTTCATAGATATGCTTTATTCCTTGGGCTGCTTCTAGGTAAGACTGTGCATGTGAGCAGTGGCCTACATGACCTTTCTCATCAACTATAATGAGGTCACCTTGTAGGCTTTCCAATCCCTGACATGTGGAATCACTTTCAGTTAATTAAAACATAGTCACAAAATATAGCCCTCCAAATGAAGCCTATTATAAAGATAATTGCCTAATGTGAAGCATTTGGACATTACAAAATAAACACCTTAGTTTCCTGTCTTCTGTCTCAACTTGAAAAATATTATAGCCCCAAATCAGATTCAAAATGCATGTTGTGGAGAGGTTTTTCCCTTTATGTTTACCCCTTCTCTCCTCCTTCTTTTCTGCTTTCCTCTTCTTTCACCTTAAATCTCTTATTCTGATTCAAAGGTTTAATCAAACATTCTTTCACTTAACAACCGTTTGTTAAGATTGTTGCTAGGCCCAGAGAATACAAAGATTTTCAAATTATGCTAATATGACTTAGAGTCTACTCAGAGAGCAAGATACATAAGTAAATAAAAGTAATAGGTAATAACTATTTTAGTAGAGATGTGCAAAAGTGGGGACACAGAAGAGGGAGGGGCTATCTTTAATTGGTATAATCAGGAAAGGATTCACAGAGGAAGCTATGTTTAAACTCATTCTAAATGAATAGAGTTTTCCAGACTGACAAAATGAGAAATACATTTTGGATAGGAGAAATACTATGATTAAAGGAAGTTATTGAATGAATAGACTTTGTCATCCATCTTTTTATACATAATATCTAGTTCCGTGTCTGGGATATTATAGGCAAGCAATAAATGTTCGTGGTAAGAAAAGAGTTGTACGACGAGCTATAAATATTTGGGTTTGATGAGAGCCTAAGATTAATGTGAAGGAGATGCAGAAATGACACAGATCACAAAAGATCATTAATACCAAGCTAAGGAGTTCAACCTTTACATAATGATCAGATGAAAGGCATAACAGTTTACAATATAATATTGACTGATTTGAGCAGAGTAATAATGGGAAGAAAATGCAAATTAGTAGGTTCTAGAAGTAGTCCTAATAAGAGACAATATGCCTTGATGAAGAGAGGTGGACTTGAAAATAGCAATACAAAAGACAAAATGGATAGGGCAAACTTGGTGAGAGTAGGGCCAGTTAGGAATCTATTGCAATAATGCATGGAGAAAATGATAAGGCCCTAAATAAAGACTGTGATGAACAGGACTAAAAGGAAGGGATGGACTTTAAATATATACTTTGAAGGTATAATTTCCATGTTATAGTGCTTGAGGATCATTGTTGCAGAAAGAAATCAAAAATGAAAGTTACATTCCTGGCTTGAGCACATAGTTGAATGATGACTTCATTAACTTAGGAAAAGAGAAAAAAAACAAGTTTTGGGTGAACTCTGGAAATGAAAATCTGTTTTGGAGATAATACATTTGAAAGAGCACGGGTTAAGTGAAATTGACAATTAAGAAATCAGAACTTAGAAAAGAGGTGGGTTTTGTTGTTGATGATGTTATTTGAGCAAGGTAGATATATTTTCCATTTGCCCTCTCTCCAAATTTCTTTTCTACCCTTCTCTGCCCAGCTCTTGTTTCAGGAGGCTAAACTTTATGGACTACATCCCTGGAATCTCGTGCCCTTGTGTTACCCTTGAAGTTAGCCAATGAAAGGAATCAGCAGAAGGTAAGATGGCAGTTGCAAGTAAATCCCAGTGACTCAGGAGCCTGAGACAGGAGGATTGCAAGTTCAAGGCCAGCCTCAGCAACTTAGCAGGACCCTAATCAACTTAGCAAGACCCTGTCTCTAAATACAATATAAAAAGGGCTGGGGATATGGTCCCTGGGTTCAATTCCTAGTACCAAAAAAAAAAAAAAAAAAAAAAGAGGATAGTAGAGGAGAGTTATAGAGTTATGCGTGAGTATTTATTTCTTTGATCCTTGCCTGTGGCCATGGCCTGATTCTGTTCCTCTATTGAAGCCCCTCCCCTTTCTGTGAACCCATCTCCCTGACCACTAATATAAGCTCTAGCTGTCTATCCAGAATTTAGTAATTATGTTTGCCCCCCCCCTTTTTTTTTTTCTCTTCAGGTCTAAGATTTGTAACAGCTTTCTTCTTTTGTTACTGCATTATACTACACTGCCCCTAGCTGGCTCCCTTTAAACCTTTCTCATATCTGTATAAATAATCTCTTTATTAAACTCTCCTTAATTCCCTATTTGACTGTGGCTATTCTCTGCCATACCCTGCTCTATACAATCAGCAATGCAGGTGTTTGCTATAAACCTGTATAAAGTAAATAGGAAAATGAAATTACAAAGCCAATATAATATAAAACCCAGGAATAAGTATCAATAAAATCATCACAAAATTGTAATCAATGAGCCAAGAAGAACTTTTAACCAAAGAACAAAGAAAAGAATAAAAAATATATATATAATCAGAACTTGGGAAAAGAGCTGAAAATCTAAATAAATAAATTATAGAGGAAATAATTTGTTACATAGGAAGAAATTTTGAAGGCTCAGGATGACATTAAACTAAGATTAAAAAATAAATAGGAATTCATAATCTTAAAAACAAGATTTTGTTTTCCCAAAATACTATAGTAGCCTGTAGTACTGTTACCATATGCATCACCAGTGCATGTCTGGGATCATCTTAGCTGTAAGTTCATGACCGAGTTTTGGTATCAATAGAGTTTTCCACTAAAAGAAATCAAAAATGTTGCAAAGTAAAGGGCAAACAAACAAACATGAGCCTGTCCAACTTTTTTTTATTCTAGAGTCTAAAAGATCTAAAATTGTCTAAGGTAGCACTGAAAGGACAAAAGTTCCAAATTAAAATGCTTGTGATCATTTGGGCATCAAAAAAGAAACAGTAATTCTAAATTATTGAACCACATGCAATCTGTGAAAATACTGAATCTGTAAAGTCCAAATATTTAATATAGAGAATATAAAATGTCAATATAAAAAAAATTAAAGAAGGATGAAATTAAGAGTGTAGACAGAGGTGGTTATCTGTTTTGTTGTGTCAGTTTTCATAATCAATATTTTTCTGTTTCTCTATTTAAATCATAAGTCCATATTCCATTTTATATCTCCCTACTCATACAGAGAGAAATTCGATTTCCAAAAGCATGAATGTGTTTTCTTACTTGCAAAATTTCTCTTCAACAACATCACTACCAACAATAAGTCTACTAAAAAGTCCAAGCTTTCTTTAGAATTATTTTAGTATTAGATTATACTGTGCTTGAAAGTTAACAGATTCTGTTTCTCTGTATTTATCAAGTTTGTATGTTGTGTTCATTTATATCTGTATACATTTAATTTTAGTGTTTTTTCCCCAATCTTTTCTATTCATTTCTATTTTTGAAAATGTAAAAGAGTCACATCCTTAGAAATCTTATCCACAACAGTGACTAGATTTGCCCTCCCAACTGAAATGATTTTTTAAATCAATAAAATATATAAGATGATGGATTTCAAAATACTGGGCTTCAGAGAATGAAAGTGACCCCAAGAGAAAGAAATGAGAAATAAATCCTGTTCCCAACAATCAGAGCAGAAAACCTCATAATTCATGAAGCAGTAGGAAGGGTGCTCAGACGAGTTTTGCCTCTAAAGTAGGACAAATTATTCCCAGATTAATTGCTGCTCTCTGTCTTTCAAACCTTGAAAACAAGATTCACGAGGATCAAAATGATTCCAAGTAACTTAACTGCATCTCAGAACAAAGCTCAAAAAGACCTTTTGGAGTACAAAATAATACAGCATTGGGCAAGGTAAAATTTATCACATCTGACATCCAATAAAAGATTATAAGGCATATAAAGAGGTTGGAAAATAGGACCCAAAATGAGGAAGAAAGACAAAGTACAAATAAAAGAGACCAAATTTTGTTTTGTTATGATCAGAGGATGTTGGTTTTAGCTTTTCCTCTTAGTGGTACTTACTGAACTTTTCTTCATGACCTGACGATGCACGACTAATTCTGAAGCTGTATTATGATATTACAGTCATTTGAGAAGATATATTCTCTATTATTACTTCATCTCACTTGTTATATCATTTAGATCTTCCACATTCTTTTCTCTTTGTCTGAAAGTCTACTAAATGTATTTCGTCCTGAATTCACTTTTCCTAGCATCAGGATCATTATGTCTACTTACACCTTGCATCTCCTTTGCATACATTTGTTCTTTACTTTATATTTCAGTCTTTCTGTGGGTTTCACTATGTGAATTAATCTGAAATTTAATAGGTAAACTCAATCCAAAATTCTTTTTTTAATAGGTGAGCTAAACCCATTTTCCTTTATAGAAATGAATTATTTTGGTAGCAATTATTTCATGCTATTTTATGCTGTACTAATATGTGTTGTTATATTTTCTAGGTGTGTTTTCTTTGCTCTTTATTTATCTTCACACACACATGCACACACATTTATGTATGCATGTATACTTTTGTGGTTTTATGGTTATCTTCTAAAATGTTCTGTATCCCCCTTTTAATTTGAATTTGCTATTTTTAATCACCTTTAAATAACATCTCGACTCCCACTTATTACTTTTCATTGACATATAAAATTATATATATTTTAAGGTATACAATATTTTGATGTACATATATATTATGAAATGATCGCCACATTCTAGCTTATCAATCTATCTATACATACACACATATACATGAGTAGTAATAAGAAATTTCTGTGTGTGTGTATGTGTGTGTGTGTGTGTATATATATATATATATATAACCTCTATCTTATTGCCATTTGTGTGTGTATGTGCGTGTCAAATATCAATGGGGGTGATAGTTTAAAATATTGTATAGGTTTTGCCTTAGTCATGTTGCCCCCTCTCCAACTCAAGACTGTGGAAATCAGTGAGGATATTTAGTCATGAAGTCAGAAACATGGGACTTCTGCAGAGATGCAGGAGCCAGGTTTCCAGGTAATTCCATTTTTTGATGCTGGGAATTGAAACCAGAGCCTGACACATGCTATGCAAGTGCTCTTCCACTGAGGAACACCTTCAGCCCCTCCAGGTGATTTTACAACTTGATACTGCTCTCTCCAGAGGGATGCTCATGCTGTCAGCTACACAAGCCTACATTATCCTGACTGTCCAGCTCTTTGCATTCTGAAACCTACTGTCTGTAGAAGCAGGCACTTTAGCAATTTAGTATAATTTTGAAAATGCATCTAGGACATTTGGTGATCTTCCAGCAAGATTTGGTTATAGATTTCCAGCTGAAAGTTTAAAGGGTTTTTTGATGAACTCAGAACCAGAGAATGCTTACAAACCCAAAGTGCCTCTGCAACTAAAAGACAATTCATTTGGCACTTTCACAATATTAATTAGAAGACTTGATTGTAATTTTTAAATATATTTTTAGTTGTAGATGAGCACGACACCTTTATTTTATTTATTTATTCTTATGTAGTGCTGAGGATCGAACCCAGTACCTCATACATGCGAGGCAAGCACTCCACCACTGGGCCACAGCCCCAGCCCTTGATTATAATTTTGGTGTAAAAGTTTTAAATACACAGAACAGGATACAAAGTAGCCATAACCTGCAATGTTGATTCTTATGACCTCATTAGCATGGGATCCAATGTGACACTGATGTTAAAGAAAATTAACATTCTGTCTTTATTAATGAATCATCAGCTAATCACCTGAAAGATAAATACACATATGAAAAAGGGTGTCACATTATCTTAGTTCCAGAATTTCGACTTCCTTGTCCCATTCCTCACCAGAATGGGCATATGTCTTATCTTGATAATCATTTTCACCATTACAGTATTTGTATAGGACAGGTGTAGAGTTAAAAGAAATAGGCTTCCTAAACATCAACTTCAGAAATGCCCTACCCTCAAGCAGGGAGATGAGTATGATGTAAGCCCCATCTGTTAGGATGAACATGAAGATGGATACAAGCTCAGAATCCTCCCCTGTCCCCATGCTTATCACTGCAACTGTGTAGATCCTTGGCTCACTAAAACAAACAAACAAAAAAACCCTGTTCAGTTTGCAAGCAACAAGTTGTTCCTTCTCAAGGTGATTCAGACTGTGACACAGATAATAATCAAGATGAAAACAAGGCGTCAGAACATAATCCTTTACTTAGACCTTTAGCTTCTGTCGGTGCCCAGTCTATTTAGAGCTTTGTCAGAATCCCATTGACATCAGAACCTGACAATCTTCAGACTATGAGGAAGATGACAATGAACATACAGACAATAAGTAATGCAGAAAAATGAAATTAATGAATACAGTGTTGTGGTCCAATGGCAGCCTAAAGGTGAATGGGATTATAACATAATACCATTTGATTTTCAGAGAATGATTGGTTTATTTTCTTTTAAAATGTTTATTTAGGTATACAGTTCTTTTGCTCTTTGTTTTCTTGTTTTTTGGCTTAGAAATAGGTTATTCTTTAGTATTCAGGCCTATCAGATTACTGAAACAGGCTTTACGATCTGGTATTCATCTCCTGGAGTGTACTACTACTAAGTAGTACCAGACCAGTGCTATAACTCAAGCAACAGATCAGTTCTTTTAGGATGAAATAGAGCCAAAACATTTTTAGAAATCCTCAATACAATTTAAGACCTAAATGATAATATGAAAATGTCTTATGTTTTCACAGGAAGTCATGAGCTAAATCAACTCTCACAGCCATAAAGTTACCTAGAGTTGTTGAGGTAGATTGTTAGTTGTAGTATTTCCCCAAATTGCCATCATTAGTGATAGGCAACAGATAATTTAGTATTTTTCCTCCTATCAGTACCACAAAGAAACTCTGCTATCTTTTTCCCTCCTTTTCCTAAGTAGCCTTATTCTGACAGGAAAGTTCTGTAGCCAGTGCAGATTTCAAAACGTTTCTTAGGTTTTTAACATAGTGCAATGTATTAATTTGATTCAATACTTAACATCTCTGGATTCAACTTACAGAATTTCTGTGTCATTAGGGGTTTGAATTGTTGTGATCAAAGCAAAAAGAAAACAGAAACACCAAACTTTAGCAACTGTTAAGATTTGGAGCATATATCTCTTAATAACAGCATCTTATGTTAATTAACTCTGCTAAACTATGTACAGAGGAAAGTATTCTAGTATTGGATTTGAAAATAAGTGTTGATGTTTAACAAAATGAACAATATATTGATGCAACACATTTTGAAGGTTAAATTATATTGTACATCACAATAACTATGGAGAAAATATAGACATGTATAATTCAGGTGCTAAGAATTTTTTAAAATTTATTTATTTATTTATTGCCATTTTTTAAAAATTTATTTTTATTGTAAACAAATGGGATACATCTTGTTTCTCTGTACATGAAGTAGAGGCATACCATTTGTGCAATCGTACATCTACATAGGGTAATAGTTTTTGATTCATTCTGTTCAATTTTTTTCCTTCCTTCCCTTCTCCCACCCCTCTTTTCCCTCTATACAGTCCCTCTTTCCTCCATTCTTGTCCCCCTCCCACCCTGCATTATGTGTCATCATCCGCCTATCAGTGAGATCATTCATTTGTCTTTTGATTTTTTGAGATCAGTTTACCTTGCTTAGCATGATATTCTCCAATTCCATTATTTACCTGCAAATGCCATAATTTTATTATTCTTTATGGCTGAGTAATATTCCATTGTATATATATACCACAGTTTCTTTATTCATTCATCAATTGAAGGACATCTCGGTTGGTTCAACAATCTGACTATTGTGAAGTAAGCAGCTATGAACATTGTTGTGGCTGTATCTCTGTAGTATGCTGATTTTAAGTCCTTTTGGTATAGACTGAGGAGTGGGATAGCTGGGTCAAATGGTGGTTCCATTCCAAGTTTTCTAAGGAATCTCCAAACTGCTTTCCAGAGTGGCTGCGCTAATTTGCAAACCCACCAACAATGTGTGAATGTCCCTTTTTCCCTGTATCCTCACCAACACCCATTGTTGCTTGTATTCTTGATAATCCCCATTCTAATTGGGGTGAGATGGAATCTTAGGGTGGTTTTGATTTGCATTTCTCTTATTACTAGAGATATTGAACATTTTTTCATATGTTTGCTGATTGCTTGTAGATCTTCTGTGAAGTATCTGTTCATTTCCTTAGCCCATTTGTTGATTGGGTTGTTTGTATTCTTGGTGTAGAGTTTTTTGAGTTCTTTATATATTCTGGAAATTAGTGCTCTATCTCAAGTATGAGTGGCAAAGATATTCTCCCACTCTGTAGGCTCTCTCTTCATATTGCTGATAGTTTCCTTTGCTGAGAGAAAGCTTTTTAAGTTCGAATCTATACCAGTTATTGATTCTTCCTTTTATTTCTTCTGCTATGGGAGTCCTGTTGAGGAAGTCTGATCCTAAGCTGACATGTTGAAGATTTGGATCTGCTTCTTCTTCTATAAAATGCAGGGTCTCTGGTCGGATTCCAAGGTCCGTGATCCATTTTGAGTTGAGTTTTGTGCAGGGTGAGAGATAGGGGTTTAGTTTCATTCTGTTGCATATGGATTTCCAATTTTCCCAGCACCATTTGTTGAAGAGGCTATCTTTTCACCATTGCATATTTTTGGCACCTTTGTCTAGTATGAGAAAATTGTATTTATTTGGGTTTGTGTCCATGTCCTCTATTCTGTACCATTGATCCACCTAACTATTTTGGTACCAATACCATGCCGTTTTTGTTACTATTGCTTTGTAGTATAGTTGAAGTTCTGGTATTGCAATACCCCCTGCTTCATTCTTCCTTTTAAGGATTGCTTTAGCTATTCTGGGTTTCTTATTCTTCCAGATGAATTTCCTGATTGCTTGCTCTATTTCTGTTAGTTACATCATTGACATTTTAATTGGAATTGTATTGAATCTGTATAGCACGTTTGGTAGTATGGCCATTTTGACAATATTAGTTCTGCCTATTCAAGAACATGGGAGATCTTTCCATCTTCTAAGGTTTTCTTTAATTTCTTTCTTTAGTGTTCTGTAGTTCTCATTGTAGAGGTCTTTCACCTCTTTTGTTAGATTGATTCCCAATTTTATTTTTTTCGAGGCTATTGTGAATGGGGTAGTTTTCCTAACTTCTCTTTCTGAAGATTCATCACTTATGTATAAAAATGCATTAGATTTATGAGCATTGATCTTATATCCTGTTACTTTACTGAATTCACTTATGAGTTCTAAAAGTTTTCTGTTGAAGTTTCCTGGTTCCTCTAAATACATAATCACGTCATCAGCAAATAGGGATAGTTTGAGTCCTTCTTTTCCTATTTGTATCCCTTTAATTTCTTTGGTTTGTCTAATTGTTCTGGCTAGAGTTTTGAGGACAATGTTGAATAGAAGTGGTGAAAGAGGGCATCCCTGCCTTGTTCCAGTTTTTAGGGGGAATGCTTTCAGTTTTTTACCATTTAAAATGATATTGGTCATGGGCTTAGCATAGATGGCTTTTATAATGTTAAGGAATGTTCCCACTATCCCTATTTTTTCTAGTGTTTTGAGCATGAAGGGACTGTATTTTATCAAATGCTTTTTCTGCATCCATCAAAATAATCATGTGATTCTTGACTTTAAGTCTATTGATATGGTGAATTACATTTAATGAACCAACCTTGCATTCCTGGGATAAAACCCACTTGATCATGGTTCACTATCTTTTTAATATATTTTTGTATGCAATTTGCTAAAATTTTGTTGAGAATTTTTGCATCAATGTTCACTAAGGATATTGGTCTAAAATTTTCCTCAATGTGTCTCTGTCTGGTTTAGGTATCAGGGTGATATTGGCTTCATAGAATGAATTTGGGAGGATTCCCTCCTCTTTTATTTCATGGAATAATTTGAGAAGTATTGGAATGAGCTCTTCTTTAAAGGTTTTGTAGAACTCGGCTGAGAACCCATCTGGTCCCAGACTTTTCTTCGTTGGTAGGCTTTTGATGACTTCTTCTATTTCATTACTTGAAACTGATCTATTTAAATTTTGTATGTCCTCCTGGTTCAGTTTAGGTAATTCATATGTCTCTAGAAACCTGTTGATGTCTTCAAGATTTTCTATTTTGTTGGAGTATAGATTTTCAAAATAGTTTCTAATTATGTTTTGAATTTCACTCGTGTCTGTCATATTTCCTTGTTCATTCTGAATTTTAGTGATTTGAGTTTTTTCTCTCTCTCTCCTTGTTAGTGTGGCTAAGGGTTTATCAATTTTGTTTATTTTTTCAAAGAATCAACTATTTATTTTGTCAATTTTTTCTATTGTTTCTTTTGTTTCAATTTCATTGATTTCAGCTCTGATTTTAACTATTTCCTGTCTTCTACTAACTTTTGGTGTTGCTCTGTTCTTCTTTTTCTAGGGCTTTGAGCTGTAGTATTAGGTCATTTATTTGTTGATTTTTTCTTATTTTATTGAATGCGCTCCATGAAATAAATTTTCCTCTAAGTACTGCTTTCATAGTGTCCCAGAAATTTTGATATAATGTATCTTTGTTCTCATTTACCTCTAAGAATTTTTTTTATTTCCCTCCTGATGTCTTCTGATATCCATTCATCATACAATAGTGTATTATTTAATCTCCAGATGTTGGAGTAGTTTCTGTTTTTTATTCTGTCATTTATTTCTAATTTCAATCCATTATGATCTGATAAAATACTAGGTAGTATCTCTATCTTCTTGTATTTGCTAACATTAGCTTTGTGGCATAGAATATTGTCTATTTTAGAGAAGGGTCCATGTGCTGCTGAGAAGAAAGTGTATCCACTCTTTGTTGGATGGTATGTTCTATATATGTCCGTTAAGTCTAAATTATTGATTGTGTTATTGAGATCTATGGTTTCTTTGTTCAATTTTTGTTTGGAGGATCTGTCCAGTGGTGAGAGAGGTGTTAAAATCACCTAGTATTATAGTGTTGTGGTCTATTCGATTTCTGGCATTGAGAAGGATTTGTTTGACATATATGGATGAGCCACTGTTTGGGGCATAGATATTTATGATTGTTATGTCTTGCTTATTTATGCTTCCCTTAAGCAGTATGAAATGTCCTTCTTTATTCCCTTCTGACTAACTTTGGCTTGAAGTCCACATTATCTGATATGAGGATGGATATTCAGGCTTTTTTGCTGTGTCCATGTGCATGGTATGTTTTTTTCCCATCCTTTCACCTTTAGTCTGTGGGTATCTCTTTCTATGAGATGAGTTTCTTGCAGGCAGCAAATTGTTGGATCTTTCTTCTTAATCCAATCTGCCAGTCTATGTCTTTTGATTGATGAGTTCAGGCCATTAACATTCAGGGTTATTATTGAGATATGATTTGTATTCCCGGTCATTTGGCTCATTTTTTTTTTTTTTTTTGACACAACTTGATTTCTCCTTTATTTGGTTGTTCCTTTAGGGTAATTCCTCCCTTTGCTGATTTACATCATTGTTTTTCATCTTTTCCTCATGGAATATTTTGCTGAGAATGTTCTGTAATGCCAACTTTCTTTTTGTAAGTTCTTTTAGTTTTTGTTTATCATGGAAGGATTTTATTTTGTTGTCAAATCTGAAGGTAAGTTTTGCTGGGTATAAGATTCTTGGTTGGCATCCATTTTCTTTCAGGGCTTGAAAAATGTTGTTCCAGGCCCTTCTAGCTTTTAGGCTCTAGGTTGAAAAATCTGCTGATATCCGTATTGGTTTCCCCATGAATGTAATTTGATTCTTTTCTCTCGCAGACTTTAAAATTCTGTCTTTATTTTGTATGTTAGGTATTTTCATTATAATGTGCCTTGCTGTGGGTCTATTGTAATTTTGTGTATTTGGAGTCCTATAAGCCTCTTGAACTTGATTTTCCATTTCATTCTTCAGATTTGGGAAATTTTCTGATATTATTTCATTGAATAGATTGTTCATTCCTTTGGTTTGTTTCTCTAAGCCTTCCTCAATTCCAGTAATTCTTAAATTTGGCCTTTTCATGATATCCCATAATTCTTGGAGATTCTGTTCATGATTTCTTACCATCTTCTCTGTTTGGTCAACTTTGTTTTCAAGATGAAATATTTTGTCTTCAGTGTCTGAGGTTCTGTCTTCCAAGTGTTGTATCCTATTGGTTATGCTTTCTATGGAGTTTTTAACTTGGTTTATTGTTTCCTTCATTTCAAGGATTTGTCTGTTTTTTTTTTTTTCAGTGTCTCTAACTCTTTATTGAAATGATCTTTTACTTCCTGCATTTGCTCTTTTAACTGTTGAGTGGTGCAATCATTCAAAGCCTGCATTTGTTCTTTCATCTCATCATTTTGCTTCTCTGATCATTTTAATTATGTACATTCTGAACTCCCTTTTTCACATTTCTTCTGCCATGCTGTCATTGGATTTTATTGCTGTAGCATCTAGGTTTGTTTGGGACATTTTCTTCCCTTGTTTTCTCATATTGGTCAGGTATCTACCCCTCTAGTAGTGAAACTCTATTGACTTATAGTGTCTCTGTAGATTTCCAATAACTCACCTCCTAGCCTTCAGTAGCCTGAAGTCTTGGAGGAACTTGATAATGCAGTGATAAACAAGGAAGCTGTCCCTCTAGGGGTGGTGGCCTTCAGGTGGGGTATATTTCCTGCTGGTGGGAAGAGGCACCTCCACTTGTTGACTGATGGTCTGTCAAAAGAGGGACTTAACTGTGGGTTGGGGCATGGCTGGTCTGGGCCTGTGTCTCTGGTTCTACCACCCTGGTGGGAAAGCCTCGCCCAGCGGGGAAGACTCACCCGGTGGGGATGTCTAGCTGGGCAGCTCTCCTCTGAGAAGTTCCCTTCAGTCCAGAACTACCACCTGGGCTGGGCCACCCTCCTCTGCAATGTTCCCAGGGGTCTGGACCTACCTCCTGGGCCAGGGAGCTTTGCCCTGCGATTGAGACTCTTGCTGGGCAGCCCTCCTCTGTGATGTTCCCTGGGGCCCAGAACTACCACCTAGTCTGGGGTCCTGGCCCTGTGAGGGACTTTGTCACTGATCGGCCCTCCTCTGTGATGTTCCCTGGGGACTGGACCTACTGCCCAGGCCTGGGATCCTTGCTCTGCACTGAAGCCTCTCGCTGTGCGGTCCTCCTCTACAATGCTTCCAGTTGTCTGGGTTCACGGCTCTAGCAGGGAGTCTCACTGGGCCACTCTACTCCACCAAGTTCCTTGCATTCCAGGACTACTGACCCGTCCAGGGAGCCTCGCCCAGTGGGAGAGACTCACCCGGCGGCTCTGAATTTGTCCCAAGTCTCTCAATACCTCCTCTTCTTGAATCCTGGATTCTCTCAAAGGGCTTCCAGTCTCTTGTGTCTCAGGAAGGGAGCCACCCTTCCAATGATGATGGCCATGCCCTGAGGAATAATTCAAAATGCCTGCACCAGCCTCTGAAGTAGCTGGGGAGCTCCAGCAAGGGTGTGATGAGTCAGCACAGAGGCAGGTGCAGTGTCCCTCAGTAGTAGGGGGGCAGGTGGGCAGGTGGGCATGCTCAGCGCCAGCATCTGACCTTGGCGTGGGGGTCAGATGGGCCCTAAAATTTATTTTTTAGCTAATACATAAAAGCACAAGATGCTAAAAGTTTTTATATGTCCTTGTATGAGAGGAGTTTGAAGGTTAATGCATGTTTTCCACCTTAAGAAAAAATATTTTATATATTTCACTTACTACTCATGTAACATCAATAAAGTTTATTTATTTGCATGTCTCTCTTTACTTCCCATTTTTAGTGTGATATTTCTACTTTATCTGAACATATAACATTTACCTTCTAATTTTGTATTCTTATTCCCACTTTTTAATCTTAGTTTCATGATTGCAAATATTCAGCACTCATCTTTAGTTCTTTTGCCTGAACTCCCCAGTCATATCTTGATTAAACAAAGTTAGTCTTTACTAGATTGTTCTGAAAGAGCTCATGCCTGTAATATCATCTAAGCATATTTAAGTGGTTGCAATGTTTTCCCCTATAGCCTTGAAAACTGAATGATAGTTTGGTTAGATGAAAAATATTTTGCTTGTGATCTATTTCTTTGAGAACTTTTTTGTTTAGGTCTTTTAAAAAATATTTATTAGTTATAGATGGATACAATACCTTTATCTTTTATTTATTTTTTTTAATGTGGTGCTGAGGATCAAACCCACTGCCTCACACCTGCCAGGCAAGTACTCTACCACTAAGCCACAACCCCAGTCCAGGTTTAGTTTTTAATAAAACTCTACCAGTTGACTTGTTCTGCCACTGCCTATGAAGACTAATGCCACTTGATTTTCTTTCCTTTGTAAAAGATGAGTCTCCCCCAACCCCCAAAGACCTGAGGATGAAATATTTATATATTAACTCTAATTGTTTTATTAGCATATTCCAGTATAGACAACTCAGGTATCACAATAGGTCCTTTAGATATTTAGATTTGTATCTTCTTCTCCTCCACCTCCTTCTGCCATGCTGGGGATTAAACCCCAAGCCTCATACATGCTAGGCAAACACTCTACCACTAAGCTACACACCAGTCCTCTTCTTTTTGGGCCAAAAAAAAAAAGATTTTTTAAAATTATAGTCCTGAATATTATTTGTTTCATTTTTTGCTTCTCTTTTTTTTTTAGGATTCAAATTATAAATATGCTGTATTACTTTGTTTATCTGCTATAACAATTCTCATATAATTTTTATCTCCTCACTATTATGTTTTCATTTCCTAATTTTTTTTAACCCATCATTCCAGAGGCATAACATATAAAACAAATTGTAAAATACATTTTAAGTATACAGTTGTATACCTCTTTCTCTTCTTAACATTTTCTTTATATATTCCATTTACAAGGCATTGTCATAGATGTTTGCAAATATCTTCATTTGGTCTGTGGCTTGACTTTTCATTTGCTGTGGCTTGACTTTTCATTTTCTTCACTGTGTCTTTTGACAAAGATGTTTAATTATAACAAAGGGTATACTGGCCTTGCATTCTGTGACCTTAGTAAATTAAAAAGTTGTGGTAGCACTATTGCAATTTCCTTAAGGTTTTCAATGCATATGGTCAAGTCATGTATATTCCTCAAGGATTCATATGTAGACAATCATGTCTTCTATGAACAGAGATAGTCTTATTCTTTCTGGTTAAACTATGCCACTATCCACCTGCCCTAATTGTTCCAAAGTCGAATACCAAACCACCAGAGACAGCCCCTATGGCCCTATGCCCCTATGCCCCAGTGCCTGTTGACATGGTTCAAACTAGCCAATTCTAAACCTACTTGAGGTAGGTGATAGCTACCTAGAATGAAAGAGCCTGATAAAGAAGGTGTTTAGGGTTATGGAATTATTCGACTGCTTAAAAAAAGAAACTGACCCGTCTCTGACTTGGGCCAAGATAGTTTTTTAAAACCGTAGTGAAGGATTATAAATACCTCCTTAACATTTTATAATCCACTTAGAGCCAATGTTGCATAGCTTCAAATAAAATGTAAAAACATTTGCAATCATAAAAGTCAGCTTACCTCCTTCCTTTTTTTTTTTCCTCACACATTCAAGGCAAGTGCTCTACCACTGAGCTATATACCCAGTCCCCCTTCATTTCCTCTCTTGTATGCTACAGTTTTATGTATTACATCACCACAGAGTGTACACCCTAAAAGATGTTATAAAGTTTTCCTTAAACTGTCATATATGTAAAAAGTGATTTAAAGGAAAAACAAATCGTCCTTTTATATTTTCTGTTGCTACTTTCATGAATTTCTTTTTTTTTTGCTTTCAATTGTTTGATTATGAAGTGCAAGAAAGGAACTGTTTAATGTTCATTGGTTCAAATTTATTTTTTCTCCTCATTCTCTTGATGTTCCCCTTTTGGGACCCCAATTACATGTATTTTAGTCAATTCACTATTATCATCAAGTCTCTAAGGGTCTGTTAATGTCATTAAAAATAAATTTTATTTATAAGAGCAGTCTTAGGTTCACAGAAAAATTGAGTGGAAAATACCCAGAGTTCTTATATACTCTGTACCCTGCATGTCTACTGAGACTATTTCATGTGTCTAGTTCTTCTGTGTGATGGTCAGTCAGATGTAACCACAAAAGGTGACACAGAAGAGACTCAAAATACAAAGTTTGTAATACTCATAAGTCCTAGAAAAAATAAGCATGGCATGTCACATTGAGCCACATGGGCAAGTACTAGCATTGGTTAGGCAGCTGAAGGGGCAGGAGCAAGGACAGCCTAGATTATGTCCTATTTTGGAAAAGCCATGGGAAAGGCAAGGCAGCACAGGTTAAGCAACTTAGGATTGGTTGGTTTGAATAATGGATGGATTCTAAACTGCAGAGGTAAGCCCTATATACCCAGTTGTCTGGCACCTGACCCTGGGTTGAGTAAGGCGCAGGAATATTGCCTCCTGGAGCATACAGGTTAGATTGAGTAGCTATGGCTCTGGATTGGTTAGTTTGCCTACCCAAGGTATGTTCCAGGCTGAACCCTTTTCTATCTCTGAGAACTATCAAGCCCAGAGAGGGTACTCTCTCCACATTCAGAAAGGTTTTTTAAATTGTCAAAATATCATAATAAACAAAATAAAATAATAAACTATGTGGTAAACAATACTTTTAACATCCTTCACCAAAGTGGTAAATTTCTTAGAATTGATGACCCCACATTGACATTACTATCCATAGTTGATGTTAGGTTTCATTGTTAGTGTTAAACATTCATTGGTTTTGTCAAGTGTATAATGACATCTGTCCATCCTTATAGTATCATGGGAAGTAGTTTCACTGGTTGGAAATCCTGTGTTCTGCCTCTTCGTCTCTCCTGTCCACCAACCCCTGGAAGTCATGGATCTTTTACTGTCTCTATAGTTTTACTTTTTCTAAAATGTCATATAGTTGAACTCATACAGTATGTGGCCTTCTTTCTTTTGTTACCTCCATTCTACTGTAAAGACCATCAATAATTTTTTTAATCTAGTGATTTTTTTCATTTTTCAATTTGCATTTTTAAATTTTTTGATTTGTCTGCCGAGATTTTTTTCTCTTTCCATTATTTGAGTGTGTATTTTCACATTGTTGAGAATAATGATTTAATAGCTGCTTCAAAATCTTTGTTTACTAATTCCCTCAATGGCAGATCTTGGGGTTTGTGCCAGCTGATTGTCTTTTTCTCTTGAAAAGGATTAATTTATTCCCAGTTCTCCTTATCTCTTATTATTTGGATTGTATCCAGGATATTAGGGACTCTTAAGTTCTGCAGAATCTGTATTCACATGGTCTTCTGTGATGGGTGTTATTTCTTTTGTTTTAGCAAGCAATTAATTTGGTTAGGTTCTAACTGAAAACTGTTGCTTGCATAGCACGTTCCATAAAATATTTTTTTGTTATGTTCCACACATATGTGGTTTGGGCATCATCCAGAGACATTAGGGGATAGAATTCAAAATTCTTCACTCTTGTTCTTTGCCTTCTTGGTTCCCTTCTCTTTCTTTCTGATGTTCATGATTGCTCCAGACTCAACCTTCTTATTCTCCAACCCAGGAAGCCTGAAGTTTTTTCCTACAGAGCA
Organism: Sciurus carolinensis; assembly: GCF_902686445.1. Lineage (NCBI taxonomy): Eukaryota > Metazoa > Chordata > Mammalia > Rodentia > Sciuridae > Sciurus > Sciurus carolinensis. The sequence continues at coordinate 94,447,756 of NC_062232.1, forward strand.
CCAGCTGTGCCAACTTTCATGCTAAATGCTATGAAAACAGGGAGCTCACAGTGTACATCTGCCTTGTCAGTGCATGGACCCTCTAGCCAAATCTTCCTGCTTTTGTTTACTCCCTTGTGACTTTGATTTATGCCCAGCGTTTATAATTGTAATTTATGAAAGAGGCTCTGAGTCATTATCAGGCACTTAGTCATTTTTCTTTTCTTCCCCCTCTTAGATATTTATTTGAAATTTTTCTCCTTTGGGCACCTAGCAAAATAATCTTTATTTCTTAAACTTTTTCTTCAATTTCATTCCTGAGTTGGCTTACCTCTCACTTCTTTTTTGTTTATTTGCATGCTGGAAGTTTGAATTCCAGGTTAGAGGTTTATTTCATATTTGCAAATTATTTTTCTTGAAGATTAAATTCTGTTAAGAGTACTCAGGGTCATTATTTCTGGAGAATTTTTATCAGCTGAAATCATTTCATCCTCATTTTGTATTTTTTATAATAGTTTTATATAGGTTTAGGCTGATGTTTTCTTTTTTAAATGTCTTAACCTCTTCCAGAACAGCAACACTTGCCAACTGCAAGACGTTTTGGTTACTGACTACGTTGCTTATTTTAAATGAAGTATGTGTATACGTGTGTTTTTAATCAAGGTTACATTTTTCTCCAGGTGCAAGGGTTTTTGATTTTATGATTCACTTTGGTTTCTCTATGACCCTTAATTTACTCTCCTTGTTTCGTTTTCTTTTCTCTGTATCAGGCATCCAAGGGATACATCCCCCCTCTAAGTTGCCACCCTTGCTATCAGACATATTATCTTCTCAAGATTGCTACTTTCAAGTCTGAGCACTTCCTTACCCATTTCTTATAATTCATCACTATCCAGGTCAGATTTTTCTAAGCATTTTCTTTCTCAAGGAGGATTCCTCTTTTTTTCTGGGAGTCATGTGTTTCTGGTTCTGTCACTCTTGGTTCCCTGTTCCTTTCTCCTATTTTTCCACATATTCTACTTAATTTTATACTTTGTCTTGGGCCTTGGTCATGATTATACAAGTTTGGAATGTTTAGTTCACACTATAAGTACTTCAAAATTTATACTAGTCTCCGTATCTTGCTTAAGTTGTAGATATGAGATATAAAGAATGTAGTTTGCTCTTGATTGTGTGATTTTTTGATTATATATGTACAAAGATTCAGATATTGGTAGTTGAATTTAGCCTATGGGAACCCAGAAGTTCCTAGACTTTCCTTTGTTATTAATGTGCACAAAGTCAGCATTGCTCCTCTAGAACTATATTTCTCTTGATATTTTTTTTCATTTTACTAAAAGGCCACTATTTCTTAATGCTAATGTGGTGATATAAGGGCTTTTTACTGCTGTCTGTTCAAGAAAAATTGCTAACACAACTCAAATTCAATCAAGTTCTTGCAATGTACTCACTAAGACGGAACATTTTTTGAAGTACTAATTGTAGTGGCTGTCATTTCTAGGTAGAAGACGATATTTCTAAACACTGTTTATTATTGTACTCTTTTTGTAGACCAATTAAAATGCAAAATTTATATAGCAAGACCATTTTTGTAATCTCTATCATCATGTTTCACTACAAATCTGTTAAAATTTAATTATGTGGAACTTACATATTGAGAAGGAAATAATCTTTTTTGTTAGTGCTAGGCCTTTTATGCAGCCATCTGTGCTCAGCAAGTCGTAAGACCTGGAAAGGGTCTCTAAGCTCTTTGTAAAAGATTCCATTGCAAAGTCCATGATCCTTTTTAACTGCCTTTACCATCAGCTTGTTCACTTCAGAACATTTACACATTTCTGCTTAACATATGATAATTTATTCAGTATGTCTGCTGAGCCTCTCCTGAAATTTCTCACTAAGAAAACAGTAGAAACCAATTAAGAACCTAGATAACAAGAGACGTTCTTAATGAACTCTGTAGATATTATTTTAAAGGTTCCTTAATGCAATGATTGTGCTAACCAGAAATTCATATTGGTTCTGTTTTTTGCAACAGAGTGAGTTCAGTTAGTTTGCATGACTTTTCCTACAGGGCCATGCTTTTAACTCTCTATCCTGAAAGTCCTTGTTATATTGTCAGTACCCAAAAGATGGCAAATAGTAAAGGAATAATCCAAAAATAGATGAAGTATTGGAACACAGCACTGGAGAATATTTTCTTATTAGATTATAAAGTGCAGATAGGTTCTTTCATATATTTAGCAAATGATTACTGATGTTGTAATATAATAATGTAATATCTGGTCTTATGAAATACAGAGTAGTCTATTATGAAGTGATCCATTGTCTAGTTATGGAGAGAGACAGAAACCCACAAATATTAGTATGATAGTGTCCAGCGTGGAAAGTCAGCACAGGGCTTGGTGAGCAGATAACCCTTTCTGCTAGGTTCGTTTAGAACTAGAATTGTGGTGGGTCCTGTTCAGTATAGGCTACAAGATTATTAAACTCCTTCTGGCTATTATTTATTCATTCACTTGGAGAGTGTTTATGGCCTCGTGTGGAAATGGGTAGGGGGACTTCTCTTTTGAAAGTTGTATATAGCAGGGTGTGGTGTTGCACACCTGTAATCCCAGCAGCTTGGGAGACTGAGGCAGGAGGTAAGCAAGTTCAAGACCAGCCTCAGCAACTTGGTGAGGCTCTAAGCAACTTATCAAGACTCTGTCACAAAATTTTAAAAAAGGGCTGGAGATGTAGTTCAGTGGTTTAGCATGTCTGGGTTCAATCCCCAGGAAGAAAGGAAGGAAGGCAGGCAAGGAGGGAGGGAAAGAGAAAGGAGTTGTGTTGTTTTGTGCATATTCTGCCATGGGAGAGAGGCAAAGCTCTACTTTTCCTAAGCCTTCTCTTAAGCAAATTAGAGAAAGGCTTGGAGGGTACTTTTGGGAGAGTTTGAAAAGCTTATAGAATTTGGGAAACATAATAACACTCGCTCAAGAAAACAAAAGGTGCGAGACTAGTTAGTACTATTGGCCTAAATGATTGGTCAGTTTGTCAACACTCTGAAGATGGGGCAAAGACACATGTGTTCAAGAAGCAAATGTAGACCTCTTTAAGAAAAAAAAAAAAAAAACCTGTCAACTTTTTTTTTTTTTTTTACTTTTGGTGCCAGGGGATTGAACCCAGAGGTGCTTAACTACTAAGCAACATCCCCAGATCTTTTTTATATTTTAATAGAGAGAGGGCCTTACTAAATTGCTGAGGCTGGCTTTGAACTTGTCATCTTCCTGCTTCAGCCTTCTGAGTCACTGGGATTACAGGCAGGCACCACACCCAGCACCCTGGTGACTCTGAAAAGGGACCATGTGGGGTGATCTGCATCCAATATTGTGATGAAATCCAAAACTTATGAGATAAAGGAGAAGATTTTTTAAAGCCAGTTAAAGAAGAATCATTTTCTCATTAAAAGACCTGCACTGGGAGATTCCTAGTAGGGAAACTCCAAAAAGAATTCCAAAGTATTGAGGGAAGGGGTATGGGGGTAGGAAGAATAGTAGAAGGAATCAAACATTATTACCCTAGGTACACATATGATTGCAAGACTGGTGTGATTCTACATCATGTACCAGAAGAATGAGAAATTATACTCCATTTATGTATGATGTGACAAAGTGCATTCTACTGTCATATATAACTAATTAGAACAACAAGAAAAAAGTACTACGGACAACTAGGAGCAATGCCCCAAAACTGAAGTTGAAATTTAACGGAGAATTTCTGTGCCTTTGAAATAAATTATGGGCATCCCACTATCATTTTCTTTGAATTCTAAGTTTTCTTTAAAGAGCCACAGATTGAAAAGGTATTAAAAATTGAACCATATTTTGCAGATTAAAAAAAAAAAATCCTGGGCTGGGGCTATAGCTCACTTCATAGAGTGCTTGCCTGTCAAGCACAAGGTTCTGGGTTCAATCCCCAGCACTGCGGGGGGGGGGGGGGGAGGGGGGGAAGGGGGGAAGGGGGGAAAAAAGAAAAGAAAAGAAAATCCCAAAGTAAAAGAATCACTAATATTGCATTCTCCATCTTCAGGAAAAAAAAATGCCATTTTGTCATTTTTCTGTACTTATGTTTCTCCCTTGATGAAACTTGGTAGGAGGCAGAAATCTTAGATAGCAAGCGAGGAAGAAAAACGTCAGAAAATAGAGAAACTATCTACTGTGTCATCCTCCTCAACTCCAGGCTTTTTCTTCAGGTCAGGTCCCAGTTCAAAGAAGGCAAAAGCTTCAAACTAAATTAGAACTTAAGGGTTCTGTTGATTATATTGGACTGAACTGAATAATGCAACCACTACATTGAATTAGATCCTTTAATATTTAATAAAGAAACTATTTGCTTATGACCTAAGAAAAGAAGAAAAACTCTGAGACATGAGTGAGTTTCCATTCAGGAGTGGTTAAAAAGAAAATCTCAGGGCAGGTTTTAAAGAACAATGGAAAAAATAATAAAATTCGTTTCTGCTTCCAACCCATTGATTGATTCCTGGTGCTTCAATAAACAAGTCAAGAAAATATCAGATGAAAGGATTTGAGAAATTGTTGTTTATCTCTTGCGTGGCTGTGTTTAGATTTGTGGACTAATTTCTATGAAAAGTCTTTGTTTTAGTCAGTTTTTTCACTACTGTGACACAGTTAGAGAGGAGGAAAAGTTTATGGGAGGGCTCATGGATCCAGAGGTCTCAGTCTGTAGAAGGCTGGCTCCATTCCTCAGGGCTCAAGGTAAGGCAGAACATCATGGCGGAAGAGTGAGGTGGAGGGAAGCAGCTCACATGATGATCAGAAAGCGAGAAACTACTCTCTAAATACCAATATATACCCAAAGCCACGCCCAATTCCCACCTCCTCCAGTCATACCCATCTATTTCAGAAATTAATCCCTCTCAGGGGATTAAATAACTGATTGGTTAAGACTCTTACAACCCAATCATTTCTCTTCTGAAACTTCTTGCATTGTCTCACATGTGAGCTTTTGGGGGATACCTTGCATTCAAACCATAAGTCTTATACTGAAACTTAATATGTTTTTTTCTTTTGAAAGATGATTATTTTTAAATTCATTTTAATGTTCATAATGCTCATTAAAAATTTTTGAATTCAAAGAAAAGCAGAAAGGAAAAACTAATGGTCTGACCTTCATTAATAATTTGGCATATTTCCTCCCAGTTATTTTAGGCACATTTTCTTATTTCTTTCTAGCATATTTGTAAGTATGTTTTTTGTTTTTTGGTACAAGATATTGAACCCAAGGGTGCTTAACCACCAAGTCACATCCCAGTCCTTTGTATTATTTTATTTTGAGATGGGATCTTACAAAGTTGCTTAGGGCCTTACTAAATTGCTGAGACTGGTTTTGAACTTATGATCCTCCTGCCTCAGCCTCAGCATGCTATTTTTAAAAGTTTACATTCCATATTTTTTCTACCAAATAATAAAATAAAAAGCATTTTTAGTATTATTTCAATCACTTGAACCATTATTTTTTTCCTTTTACTTGTCAGAGTTTATATTTGATATATTAATAAGTAGAAATCCTAATTATATAGTTCATTGAGTTTTGATAATATTCATTCATGTAACCATCAACCAAAAGAAGATAAAGAACATTCCTAATACTTTGAAAGTTTCCTTGTGCCCCTTTAAAATAATGGCTTCCTATCAAGTGTCAACCATTGTTCTGATTTGCCATTACAGATTTCATTTTAGATTGCCTTCAAATTTCATACAAATGAAATCATGCATTTGATGATCCTGTGGGTCTGGCTTTTAATGCTCAACGTATTTTGGAGATTAATCCATGTAGTCATGTTATCAGCAGTTAATCTTTTTTTAGTGCTAAATAATATTCCAATGTGCAACTACTTCACAGTTTGCTTATCCATTCTCGTATTGAAGAACATTTGGGTATTTCTACATTGTGCCTATTAGGAAGATCACAAGACTGCCTTGAACATCATTGTAAAAATCTTTTTGGTATTTATGTGTTTTCACATTGTATGAATAGGTGTGTGTCAAAAGTTCCGTGAAATCCTATTCCATATGCATATAACATTTATAGTCAAGATATAGAACTGCTCCATCATCACAAAGAACTTCCCTGTACTACCACTGTTTAGTTGCACCCCTCTACCCACCCAGTCTGTGTGCTCTAGCAACCACAGAAGTGCTCTTAGTCTCTTTAAATTTTATTGGTTTGTTTGTTTTTATGTGTTTGGGGTTTTGTTTTTTGTTTTCTGTTTTTGTTTGTTTTTTACAAGCCATCCTCAAACTCAAGCTATTCCTGCCTCGGCCTCATGAATAACTGCGATTACAGGTATGCCACCATGTCTGGCTTCAATTTTTATAATTTTGTCATTTAGAATATGTTATGTAAGTGGAATCATATAAGAGGTGACCTTCTGTGATTAACTTTTTTTGCTAACCATATTGCCCTTGAGATTCGTCCATGTTGTTGGGTATGTCATTAGTTTGTTCCATTTTATTGCTGAGAAATTTTCCACAGTATGGATGGACTTGAGTTTGTTTAATCATTCATTTGTTGAAGGACCTTTGAGTTGCTTCCAGTTTTTGTCTTTTGTAAATAGAGGACTATGAAAATTCATGTATAGGTTTCTGTGTGAATGTGAGTTTCCATTTTCCTGGAATGAATGAGCAAGAGTAAGGTGCTGGTTTGCATGGTGACTACATTTTTAGTTTTATAAGAAACCAACTAACTGTTTTCTGAAATGGCTGTATCATTTTACTTTTCTACTAGCAATGTATAAGTACATCCTCACCAGCATTTGGCATTGTTGCTGTTATTATTATTATTTTAGTTGTTCTAATAGGTGATGTGAAACTTCTTTTCACTGGCTAATTTGCTTTATAGATATATATACATCATATTCAGGTCTCTTCACATCTTTTGCATATTTTCTATTGAATCTTTTGGGGTTTTTTTAATTCTTGAGTTTCAAGATTTCCTTATATATTCTAGATCCAAGTCCTTCGGTGGGTGTTTGGTTGGCAGATATTTCCTCGGAGGCTCTACCTCATCTTTTCATTTTCTTATGCCTTTTTCAGAACAAACATTTTTATTTTTAATTAAATCTCTCTATTTTTCCTTTTTGTAAATTATGCTTTTTGTGTCATGCCTAAAAACTTATAACCTAGCCTAAGGTTTCAAAATTTTTCTTCTAAGAATTATTCCAAATTACTTATAGTCTTACATTTTACATTTAAATCCATAATCCACTTTGAAATAATTTGTGTACAATGTGAGAATTTTAGGTCAAGGTTCACATTTTGCCTATGGGTATCTAATTGCTCAAGCAACATTCTTTGGAAAGACTTTCCTTCACTGAAAAGATTCTGCAACTTTGTCAAAGATCAACTGGGGATAATTGTATGGACCTACTTCTGGTCTCTTGATTCTACTGTATTGATCTGTGTATCTGTCTTTTGGCCAATAACACACTTTCCTGATGCTATAGCTAGACAGTAAGTTTTAACAATAGGTCAAATGATTCATCACAATTTATTCTTTTACAAAACTGTTTTACTATGTAAGAATTTTTTGCCCTTCCATATAAATTTTAGTTTAAGTTTGTCAATATTTGATGAAAATCCCAATAGAATTTTAATAGGAATTGCACTAAACATTTTTATTTGGGGGAAATTGGTATCTTTACTATGTTGATTCTTCCAGTTCATGGACACACTATGTATCTTCATTTACTTAGATATTCTTCAATTTCTTTCATCAGCATTTTATTTATAGCATAGCATTCTTACATTTTTGTTGGGTTTATACTAGTTTTTTATTTCCATGATCAATTAAAATGGTATTAAACTTTTCATTTTGGTTTTTAAGTGTTCATTGCTAGAATATAGAAATAAGATAATTTTTTGTTTTGCTCTCATATCCTGAGACTTCAGTGAATTCCATACTTCTACAGGTTGTTTTTGTTTTGTTTTTTTTGTTTGTATGTTTTTAATTTCCATGGAATTTTTTACATTGAAAAAGTGTGTCATTTATAAACAATGACAGTCGTATTTCACTTTTTCTAATCTGACTTTTCTACTTTATTTCTATGGCAAGGATGTTCAATACTATGTTGAATAAGAAGAGTAAAAGTCTTTTTTGAAGGGGGTCGGTTACTGGGGATTGAACCCAGGGGCACTAAACCACCTAGCCACATCCCCAATCCTTTTTATTTTTTATTTAGAGACAGTGTCTCACTGAGTCGCTTAGGGCCTTGCTAAATTGCTGAGGCTGGCTTTGAAACTCACAATCCTCCTGCCTCAGCCTCCTGAGCTGCTGGGATTACAGGCGTGCACCACTGAACCCAGTTTGTTCAGTCTTTTTCATTGGAAATTCTAGAATGTGAGTTTTAATATCTCATTGCAGTACAGTTTGCATTTTCTTGATGAATAAAGATAATGAGAGTTTTTCAGCATGCTTAATATTCATGCATTTTTTTGAAAAAGCTTTTTTCTTATGTTCTATTCTAAAAGCATTAAATAATAGACATCAAAATAATTTTGGTATATAGAAGTAGGGTTCCTTCCTTTCATGTGAATATTTTGTTGTAGCACGATTTGTCACAAAACATTTTCTGTCCCCACTGAACCAAACTGGAGACTTAATTTAAAACTAGGTAATATTACATGTATGAATTAATTTCAGACATTCTATTCTGTTCCCTTAGCCTATCCTTAATGACAATACCACAATGTCTTAATTATTGTAACTTTATAGATATCTTGAAATAAAGTAGTGTGAAGTCATCAAATTTTGTACTTCTTAAGCAATTTTTCTGGCTATTTCAAATTGTTTACATTTCTACATAAACTTCAGTATTAAATTGTCAATTCTGAAAAAGGAAGTCTGCAAGAACTTCTAGAGGAATATGTTGCACCTACTGATAAATTTAGGAGAAATTATGCCTTACAAACATTTTTCCTATCTGTGAAAATATTATATCTCTTCATTTATTTAGGCCCTCTTAAACCCAATTTTAGTTCTTCCACTAGTTTTTAGCTATAGTTCTTTTTTACACTTTCTTTTCTGATGGCAAATGCATCGTTAGCTTATTTTATATATTTTAAATCCTTATGCTGTCATTTGACTTATCAAGTAAAAAGTAAGAATTAGTTACAATTTACTCTATTCCAAACCAGTGTGCTAGTGTTGTTTGATATTTCACTTTCACATATGCTATAAACTCCAAAATACAGATTTTTTTAATTGATTGCATTTTCTGCACTTGATTTTCTATTCATTGATATTAAAGTAAAATTCTGTGTTTGTCCAGCATTTCATCTTTCTTTAATAAGTACCGAGGGGTGAAATGGCTAAGGTTTACAATAGGTACATACTGAACTTTAAAAAAATAAATAAATAAAAAATAAAAAACAAAGTATTTTCCAAAGTGTTTGTAACTTTTTACATTCTACCAGCATTACAGGCATATTCTAATTATGCTATCTTTGCTAACTCATATTATAGTTATGTTTTAAAATATAACCTGCCCAAGTTGACTGAAGCAGTGTTTTTTCCTTGTGGTTTTAATTTGTATTTCCTTAATGACTAATGACATTGAGCATCTTTTCATGAGCTTATTTGTCATTTGTTTATTTTTTCTAATTGTTAAAATCTTTGAACTATTTTAAATTAGGTTTCCTTAAAACTGAGTTCCAGGAGTTCTTTATATGTTCTAGATATGTGTCCTTTATCATAAGTTTTACAAATATTTCTCCTACTCTAAAATTTTATTTTTTCTAAGAGCTTTTTGAGGAATGAAAGATTTGGGCTGGGACTCAGTGGAGGGTGTTTGCCTAGTATGTATGAGGCCCTGGATTCTATTCCCAGCACCAAACAGACACACAAAGAAGAATGAAGGGATTATTCTAATTTTTTAAACATCCAACTAATTGAACTTTCTTTTATAGCTTATGGGGATTTTTTCCATTGTATCTTAAGTCATATTTGTATTTATGATGCCTTTTTAGTGAATATTTGCAAATGGTACTAGAAAAAGGCAATGACCTTTTTTAGCATAGGTATATCAAATTATCTGCTTTCTCGGTTTGTACATATGTGTGTGATTGCTTTAGAGTTTACAGTATACTTCTTTAACATATTATGATCTATTTTTAAGTGATATTTTACTATTTCATGAATAATATAAGAACCTTACACTGGTATATTTCTATTTTCTCCTTGTAGCATTTGGACAATTGCTGGTACACATTCTATGTCTTCATTTCTTATAAACCTCATAATACATTGTTACTGTTTTGCTTAAAATCATCATTATCTTCTAAATAAATGTATTTAAAAATATATACTCACATATTTATCATTTCCATGCTTTTCATTCCTTTTTGTAGATTCAGATCTCTATCTAATATTATTTTCCTTTGGCCTATATGATTCAACCTTTTTTTTTAAATTTTGCTCAAAAAGTATTTTATTGTATTTAACCTATTAAACTGATATAAACATAGCAATATTGATACACAAATTTTAATAGCCATTTACAAATATTTATTAAATATTGCTTAACTTCATACCTTAAGAAATACCAACACTTGTGAACATTCAATGGGACAGGCCAAAACAGTTAAGAATACTGAACTGCTGGAGGAGCACAGGCAGCCCACAGGCCACCCCAGCGTGCACAGAAGCAGGAATGTGCGCAGGAGCACTACTCACGATGGCCCCAGACCGAGACCACTACAACGGGTGGGAAAGTCTCACACATGGCACACAAACATGAGAGCAGGGAAAGGACCCCTGCACACGGCAACAAAAGCACCTCTTCATGGAGACCTTTGGGGACGGCAGAGTGGCGGGTGTGACAGGGAGCAGGCGCCATGAGAAGCAGCCTCCTGTGGCACGGGAATGGTAAACTGGTGAATGCTACGGAAAGGTCACCCAGAGTGCGACCGAAGCCAGGGAAAGTAGACACGCAGAGGCACCCTGGACGAACGCAAACCCACAGGGAGGTCATCTCTGTGCCCCAGCAGGAACAAAGAAAAGGAAAAAAACAAGTGCACAAACCGTATCCCTTTTATCACAATGGTTTCAAATACCCTCAGGCCACGTGGGCCAGTTACTTCCCACGGCTGACTTGTAACCACTCCCTTTACTGAATTCTGAGAAGCTAAACTTGATAGAAAATCTGTGCTATAGAATTAGAGGCTATTACAAGCAATATTCCACAATAAATTAATTTTACAATATTCTTCACTAAAAATTTGCTACCTTTAATAAAGGTGGAAAAGATAAAAGATTATTATTTAAAATATCAAAAATTTATTTCCTATTAAGATTTTTCAAAAAGATAAAGACTCCAAACTTGAGTACCCTGCCATTACCAAATGCCACACCTTTAGATTATCTAGGTTTTGGCATGTCTAGCACTATGGAGATTTAACATCGGTTCAGGGAATGAGTTTTAATACCATTAGTAAAGGAATATTCAACTTAACCAAATACCCGGCAGGATTCCTGAGACATATATTTTGAGAAGAATATATAAATATTAATAGATTTTAAAACCTTTAAGAGCAAGAAAGAACAAAAAATACCTAAAACTGCACAGGCAGAACAAACTGGGCAGGTGTAGGTAGGGTGGAGTAAACCCAGCACCCTGAGACGTGAACCTTTTCTTTTTGAGATGGTGGTTTCAAACTCAGGAGCTCAAAGCTACCCTTGTACCTCAACTTCCCGAGTGGCCGGGACTACAAGCACTTACTCAAATACCAACTCTCTTCTATTGGAGTGAAACAGAACACTGCTGGCTGTGTGAGCCAGACTCTAACCACAGACTGGGTGTTGACCAGAGCCCCCCATGACTGGCCGTGGTTCCTGAGGTTACAGGCAGCATGTGAGACTCCAACCCTTTACAGAGGCTTCTCAGCTTCTGGCTCTGAGGCCATCACCTTCTAGGCACCAGTCCAAGTGCTCATTGATCTGCGACTCCAGAACTTCATTCTGACAAACTGGACAGCTGACCAGCTGGCTCTGAGCACAGGAGCTGCTGGAACTCGGACCTGCCACTGCAGGGTACGAGCTGCTCTTCAGATCACTGCCACCACTCTGCATTTGCTCTTTCTTGATAAAAAAGTTGTCAAGAACAGTCTTGTCTTCCAGCCTGGATCATTTGCTTCGTGACCTCTCTTTTTTGACCCACTCCCTCCCTGGACGGCAGTTGTAGATGCCGATGCTTTCGATCTGGAGGAATTTCTCAGGGATATCTTAGAAGCCAGAACCCTTCTCTGAGAACCAGAAGAGATAGCATGCTTAGCGACATTGCCAATGGTCCCACTTCTGAAATTCTTGATTGGCAACTGAGACCCTGGGAAAGTAACTGCTTAGGATGCTTTGGTGACTGGTACTGACAACAAGGGAGACCAGATGAGATAATTTTTTACTTAAGCCATTTTGTTCAAATTTCACCTCAATGTTGGAATCAGATCTTAGGGCATCTGCTGAATGGCCTTGATTAAAAAGATCTTTGGTTTCTTTGATGGCATGTGAGGTAATGACTTTCTCAGGCATAGGTGAACCGCTCCTCTTTCCCAGAACATACCTTTACCCACTGAAAGGGACCAAGGGCTGTGCCTCACATCTACTGGGCTGGTCTGCATCCTCTGCTGCTGACCCTGGATGCCTGCTGGGTTTGGCCTTCCCTTTGCCTTTTTTTAAGTAGTTCTCTGGCTCCTTGATCTTGAGGTAGGTGCCTCCACAGGTTTTCCGGTGCTCGGCCCACCAGAAGTTGTGAGCAGAGGGGCCCTGTTGGTGGCGCATCTGAGATAGCCGTAGTATGGCTGGCTGTGCTGGCAAGAACAGTAGCAGCGCCACTATTGCCGCGGATACTCATTTCACCTCGTCGTGGAAGGTGTGGTACACCGTTAAATTGCCTCCAGTCAGGCTGTTGATACGATGCATGTTTACAAAACTCTGGACCATGTCCTTTCCGGTCTTTATCGTGACAAATAAATAAACATGTATCATTTCATGCAAGAGAGTCTCCAGACTGACAGATCCTTTCTTGGTCTCAGCTTTAAAAGGGCTTCATTGAGATGGATGGAACACATTTCACCCCTCCCTTCCTAGCTGAAAATCCCAGCACACCTGGAGAGCAAGATGTACCCGCTCAGCCACCTGCTGACGAGCAAAAGAGCACCTGGAAAGCATCCCGCTTGCGCTGCTGCCTGCCGCCGCCGCCATGGGCGCCACCGCCGCCGAGGACCCAGCGGGCACCGGGGCCCGGTAACATTTCTTATAATATAAATCTGTTGGTGATAAACTCGTTCAACTTTTGCATGTGTGAAAAAAAAAATTGCTGTCATTTTTGAAAGATTTTTTTTTTACTAGTTATAGAATTGCTGTGGCTGTCACTGGTTTTTTGTTTGCTTGTTTGATCTGTCCTTACTTTAATGATGACACCCCACAGCACTCTGGCTTGCATTTTCCTGAAGACTTATCTGATCTTATATTTCTCCCTCTGTTTAAATGAGGTGACATTTCCTATACTCTTAGAAGAAGAAAATAGAAATTTTCCTGACTTCTTAACTGTAAAATTCCTTCTTTATTGTTTCTGTGAAGTATTAAATCAATGTGACTTTTTTTCCCTTGAGATATGCCTTTTTTCCATACTGATCACATCCTCTACTTTTCTCTGGGTTTCCATGATCTGTTCAAATTCGATTATACTCACAGTAGTTTTCCTATGTGTGTGTAAAGCAGGGATTTGGTTAATTTATTTCAAGTACACAGAGCCAAAGTTCATAGGTTCATTAACTATCAGATGATTACATGATCTCTTTTGTGCTCCTTGGAAAACCAGAGCTTATATAACTCTCTTCCAGTTTTAGATACTGGCCTTAAAGATACTTTAGAGACTGGTCATAAAGCTTCCCATGCTTAGTGATAACCCTTCATTTTGAGGGCAAGTATCTGTTATCAATTCAATTTCTAAGTTCTGGCTCCTAAAGCCATTCTATTATTTTTAGTGTCCTTTCTTCCTCATATTTAGTAATACTTTATATTTGGTTAAAGTATGATATAGAGTTTAGGATTTAAGCCTAATATCTCATATGTTGGAATGCATAATATTCATATAACCTATAAACTTTGAGACTCCGTTTTTTCTTTTATACTAAAAAAATAAGATAAATTAAGAGTCAATGAGTTTCCTGAGCCCTAGTGCAACTAGAAATAAGATTTAAATTCTTGTTTCCAAATTTAATGTGGTTTCTATCATATAAGGCAAATAAAATATATATCATCAAAGTGAATAACATAGTTTTGGGTTCTTCAAATAGTAGAAACCACACTCAAAACTGCATTTATATATATTTTATATATGTGTGTGTGTGTGTGTGTGTGTGTGTATATATATACACACACACACACACAGACACACACATACATACATATAGTCTCCAGAGATACTATTTAATTCATGAAATTATGTGTGCTTTTTTTTTCAGGATCTGTAATTCTATGTTATAAATTCTGGTTTCTGTTAAGATTTATATATATTTGTTATTTTCCTATCAGAAATAAAGCAATTTTCCCTTTCTGTTTATAGAGTCTTAAAATGATTTCCTAGGCCTCACTTTTGGAAAATATGGACTGACAGAAAAAAAATTTCTAGCAATACAGCCATAGAATATAATTATATTAGATTATTATCTAATCTAAGTTATTCATTTAACAGATCAATAAAGACAAGTCAAGCATCTGGTGACAGAATCTGGACTAGAAGTCAGTCTGCCCCATGCTCACAGTCCATAGCTATTTTAGCTCCATTAGGCTGCCTACCCCTTCATGTAATGACACCCCCCTTGGATAGCTCAGCCTCTGCTTCACCTCTCACAATTTTGCTTCACTTACATCATTAGAATTTTTAGAATCACACAGTGGTAACTCCCTTTACAATATATGTGCCTCAGATAGCTATTGAACATAAACAAGCAAGAAGACTATCCAAAATGCAATAGAAATTTAATCTCCTCACAGCCTACTAACCACTGAGTTCATCTTTAAAACATCCTTATGTGATTGTACTGATTTGCATTTATCAGAATGCAAAGTAAATGGCAGTACATTATATTCTGCATGTGGAGAGTTAATTGTTACTGTACTATAATATAAAATTAAGAGAAAATTGTACTTCTGAGATGAATATAGACTTAATTCAACTTCCCAAATGTGTTTATGCTCACAAGAATAAGAACTGACCATTTTATAAAAATATTAAAAGGCAAATGATTATCTAGTTGCAAGAGCAGAACACTTTTTGTTGTCCTTTAAGCTCAGTTCTCCATTATGAAAATTCTTCAACTAATTTTAAAACTAACAAACATAAGTTAAAATACATTGGCTGGTAACTACAATCAACCAGTGAACCAACTTATAGTTGTCAGATTATGATTGTCAATTTATTTCTACCACCCTCCTTGGTAATAGGTTATTGGGCATTCATTGATCATCATTTAGGATAATAGTCTACCAGATGGGGTATGTATTTGATACAATGTAATTTCTCAAAAGACTTAATACCAGAATTTCTGAAGCTGCCATTTGGGTTATTATATGTTTTGGTGTACAGCACAATTTTATGTCCTGAAAAACAGATTGTAGCCATTTCATTACCATCTCTGCCTGACCAGTGTGGATATTATGTATTAGCAACAAATCACTATTAGGAATATATTCCTTGATAATGCTGAGAAATTATGTTGGGAAGTTCTGAAAGATAACTATTTTAATACTGTTGGACTGGGAAAGAGTTTCAAAGTTCACTCAGTCTCCTTAATCTTCCCCTAAATCTAATTTGTGTTTTTAATCTTTGAAAAGAGGAAAATTTTATTTCCCCTTTGTGATCATTCTAATATGTAGGTTTTTGAAAAATATATTACGACCCAAGGCAAACAAATAAAACATTCATTTGGATGTTGCATCATCTGAAATATTACAAATAATTATAATACCTAAAACTTGAGAAGCAATTTGATTTTACAAAGGGATTACTAGCAATATTAACATTATCCCCAGTTTATAGAAGAGACAGAGGTTTAGACCTTTATTCCTGGAAGTCAAATTTTATCCTCCCAAGCTGGATTAGGTGGCTCTTCTCCATCATTACACAGCACATTTTATGTTCTCTAACTTAACACTTACTGTTCCCCAGCATTATAATTGTTCTATTATTTGCTGTCTGCTCAACTAGATTGTGTGCAATTCAAGGGTAGGTACTTTTTGTTTCCCTTGTTCATTCCAGAGCTCTAGTGCCTAACATAATTCCTGGTACATAGTAGATGTTATACAAAATCTTAATGAAAGACTGAATTTAACTGTTAATAGTGGCACTAGATAGGTATGGTTCTAAATGGCTGATATTTTTAACCTTTATTGAGAGTGTTTCCAGATCTGAATTGATTGGGATTTTGTAATGAACAATCTGTTCTGTTTCTACTTCTACCTTAAGCCAACATCTATTGCTCAGATAAAAGAGATGAAAA
Organism: Sciurus carolinensis; assembly: GCF_902686445.1. Taxonomy (NCBI): domain Eukaryota; kingdom Metazoa; phylum Chordata; class Mammalia; order Rodentia; family Sciuridae; genus Sciurus; species Sciurus carolinensis. The sequence continues at coordinate 94,464,288 of NC_062232.1, forward strand.
CCATTGACCTGCCAGTTGTACAGATGTTCACTCAATATTCAGGCATTACAAATTTAAGAACTAATCATTGGTGATGTCTGAGTCAATGATTGAATTGTAGGTTGATTGTTTTCTGATGATTAATGATTCTTAGAAACCTGCCATAATAGAAGGCCTAGTTTCATTTTCTCATAGGACCCCTTATTCTACTCTACCCAAAGATAGGTGTCTAGAGGAAGTTGGTTAAAGATTACATCCGATTTGGAACAAAAATCAATCTTCATCATTGAATATACAACTTAAAGTACCTGCTCAAATTTTTACAGGCCACCAAATCATTGCAGAGGAGACTATAGATTCTAATTATGGTGTGACTCTGAAATTATGACAGAAAGCCAGAAAAATATCATACTCCAAACCTTCCAATGATTAGATGCACTGTTAAATAAATGAGATTGATCATATACAGAAGTCCTCCACCATAAAAGATGAATTACAAATGTTATTTTGAATGGAGTTGCTCCCACAACTTGATCCTAAGTTCTATTTCTCCATCTTATCAAAAGGACTAAAATATATAAGTTCATTAAGTTTTGAAAATATATTCTTGTAAAACTTTCATGGTGGAACTGTTTGCAGACAGAGTGTTTCAGAATTAAGATTGGATTGGTGTTGATCCAAACCTGTCCAAGAGAATGAATGCTATATCCAACAGATATGATTTTTATTTTCATATACCCACAAAAAGTGTTCTTTATAGTGGAATGGACAGTTCTCTGGGTTTCCCACCACTTGTATTAACAATCGACGTTAGATTTCTTCAATTGACTTACTCATTAAAGGGCCTCCCATTGACTTAAGTACTCAAAACCAGATGAAGAGTAAGCAATAGGTAACAGGGATTATCAGGAAAGACTTGTTTGACCATGTCTTTTTAAAATATGTACCTTTAGAATGTATCAATCCATTTCAAGTAGGTGGTAGGGAAGATCGAGGGAAGAAATTTCCAGAGACCTTCTCTCTACCAGCTAATACATGGGTGCACATAACAGTTTAGGTAATAATGCACTTGGACAGTTCTATCTTGAGTGGTTATAATAATTTCCTTTTCCTTTTCACTTTCCAAATAGTCCTTTTTTCTTAAGAGCACTTGAAAAGAAAATATTTTCTATCACTTCAAAACAAAACAAAAATATCCCACCTTTTATAGAAATGTCCCTTCTGTGTGTGCTCATTTATATGCCTCCTTGCACAACTTCGCTTTTCCTTCTAGAAAGAACTATGATGTCAACTCATCAAATTTATTTATTAATAATATATCCAATGAGCCTCTGAGTGCACATTACAAAGATTAAAAATATAAATTAATCACAAAAGCTTAAGAGAAGTTCTTTCCTGCCTCCCTGTCTCTTTCTTTGATAATAACATAGGGATTTCTGGTATCAAAATTGAAGACTCTGCCCTAAGTATTTTATTCTCCAGAAGCACATGCATAAAAAGTTGTAAGCACTTATACAGTATTTTCAGTAGAAAAATTACCTCGAAGTGCACATTGCGTATTTTGTAGTGTTTGACTTGTATAAAGTCAGATGGGCACAAACTAGTATATAGTCAAATTTTAGAGACTCACTTTCTCCAGAATGCACACACACACATTGGTTTTAACGCTCAATATGACACTATCAGACATGCATTCCTATGGATTTTAAATATAAATAAAACTGAGTAGAGGAACTCTTAAGCCTCTATCAGATGAATCATTCTCTAAGAATCATGTAACACAGGAATATCATCAGAGTTTTAAATGGGAAGGATTTCAGGAACACAGCAGTTTAGTAGAAATGTCTAAAGAATGGTTGCAGAGAAATAAACTCCAATATTCCTCATTTCAAATTTTTGTTGGAGCTTAATGCAACCATGTAAGCAAGCACGTTTGTTCAGTGAAATATTATATAAGCATTAAACATTTAGGAAAACATTTGAGCAAGAAGAAACCTTAGAGATCTTCTTAATTCAAATCCTTCATATTATAGGAAGAACAGCAAGAAAGAATGACTTGAGTCCCAATTCAGTATGTCTACTCTATACCGAACTGATCTTTTTACTGTGCTATAGAGAAAGTGTTGGTATAAACTTACTAATTAAAGTACTTTATATGACAGGAAAGTATTCCTGCCTCTTGGTAACATAAGCTGCATGTTCTGGCATTGTCCTCCTCTTCTAAAGTGAAAGTAGTCTGTGCAAGCAAGATAACTTACCACACAGGTTGAGAGAAGATAAATGTCTTATTTAACACACATTGAGAGCTCATTTGTATTGCAAATGGTGTCCTAGGTCTAAAAAGTCTTCTCAACTGAAAAGGTTTTAATTTGTCAGATTGCTTCCCAGGTATCCCCCTAGTAGATGGCACTTCACATAGGAATGGGTGATCAACAAGGTAAAGTTTGTTAACAAAATCATAAATGGAGTACACAGTTTAATACACGCCAAGGCCAACATCCCATTGTGGTCATGGAGCCAAAACTTAAGTTTCCTCCAAAGGCTAACTCCAATCATAAACAAAATAAAAAATATAAGCATTATGTCCTGGACAGCATGATTCAGTGAAATTAAACCAGTTAGCTATAGACCAATCAGCTTAAACAGCTCTGCTAGCCTTAACAAAAATGTTATGCTTAACAGCCAATCACCAAAAAGGTCAAAATACCTCCTTTTTTATGCTTTGTAAACTGTAACTGCTGTGTAGGGTGTGCATGACACTTCTTACCGCTTACAGTTTGAGATCTCCTGGTTCACAAAATTGTTCTTCTGTATGTATCATAATCCTAATTTTTAAAAAATTTTGACAAGTTTGATAAAGAAATAGAATGATGCAAAGAACATGAGGCACTGCTTAGAGAATTTGGAGCAGGAACAAATGTGATTTCCTCCATATAAACATGTACTGTAGCTTCCGTCTATAAAAGTACCAAAGTCTGCTCAAGCTTGGAAGTATAGAAAGTGAAAGATCTAACATTTAGAGTTCTTAACTAGGTCCAATTCTCCGGGTTTATTATTCTGCAGGGCAAGTAGTTGCACATCATTGAGAGACTAATGGTGCAAAATGGAGAGAAAGTTTAAACTCATTGGAAGTCTATTATTATCATTCTCAGCATAACACAGTACCCTGGGGATTTCAAATCTATCCTTGCTACAAATTATACTCAATTCTAGCTGCACTCTGGACCCCTTTTTAGATTGGAAGCTTCAAGAATTAAACTAACTTGAAGTCAATAATACCTTATACTTCCTTTCTATGTGTGTTTCACCTTTATTTTCATTTACTATTATCTTTTGTTCTGAATTTTTACTGTAAACCAGAACTTGACATTGAATCACAATGCTTTGATGGACAAAGGAACACCTGCTTCATGCATGTTTCCTATTTTGAAGTAGTTTAACAGCCTATTGTAAGTCTGGAATGTGAAACCAATGTCACCTCTTGCTCATTGGTTTCCTGCCATGGCTCAAACCATATCATTCCATTTATTCATTAAGCATTTCCTGAAAATGAGGAAATCTTACAGGTTGCTTAAAACAAATGATCTGTGCATACTAATATGGTCTCCTTGTTCTGGATATCCTGCTGTGTCTAACATGAGAGTTCAGGATTCCCCACATGGGTGAGGACCATTATAAAATCTATGTTTAGAGAGTAAAAGTTAAAAACTGCCCAGGCTGTGGAACCAGGCTGTCTCTATTCAAATTTTTGTTCCACTTCTTGCATTTTGATCATGTGGGATGTGTAACTCCACACCTCCCTATTTCAGTTTCTTTATTTGAATAACTGAGATAATTGACAGTTCTTACTACATGTGGTTTTCCTGAGGGTTTAACAATACATGTAACATACTTAGAACACAAAACATTAGCAATGCTATTTATTATTTCTATGATTTTTATTATTTCATTTGATGTCAAGTCCTTTGCATCAAATGAAAGTATAGGGATGAAAATCGCTTTTAGTTGGGGAGGTAAACAGTTGTACCATTTGGTTATTTAGGTAGCTAACCAGCTCTCAGGAGAATCAGGGGAAATAATATACTATTCATTGGGAATATTATTCTAAAATTAGACACGGAAGATGATAGGAATTAGGCAGAGTCTGAAGGCATGTTGTGGGAGTAAGAATGATGTTCTAAAAAGAAAGAAGAGTCACGAAACAATGGGACATGTGATAAGTTTGGAGAACTAAGACAAGCTAGAGTATGGCCAATGATGGGTCACACTGACACAGACTGAGCAAAGGTCATAAATAGCTTTGAACTATGTGCCAAGGAATTTCTATTTTACTATTAGGCAATGGGAACTTTTAAAGGATTTTAAGCAAATGAATGAGTGGGTCATATTCACATCTTAAAATTATTTACTTTGGCTGCACTATGGTAAAGGTAGGGAGAGTAGGCTCACTAGTTAAGAGACTGTTGGGAGGATGACGATCCCAACTAACATTGTGGCAGTGGGACACAGATAAGCAGAAGGAATACAGAGTTATTAAAAAGGTAGAGTTAGCCTTGTTTGATTTATTTTTTCCAGTTTGTACTGTTATTAAAAGCATTTTGTATTATAGAGCTATTCAGATATTTTAAATATAAAGATGTATTGTTTCCATAATATAGATGTATGGACAATATTTAGTAATAGATGCATTACTTGGAAACTTCTGCTTTGACAAACTGACAAAGTCTAGATTAATTAGTAAATGTTGTATTTCAGTTAGCAGTAAATCAATAGAACATGCCAAGAAAAGGATAAGAACATTTAAAATGGAAACAGTTCTCCAAAGGTGTACAATTTGGACTTGTTCAACTGCTCAATATATATTACCAATATTACCTCAAGCTCCCACCCCAAAATTTGAATTTCTTCTGGTTCTTAAGAGTTCCTAACTTATAACTGATTTTAAATTAGAAGTTACTCTTGTGGTTTTAGTTTGGGATAATCATTTAGTTAAAAGACCAGTGTGGTTTATGAAAACAAATTGCTTGGCATTACAATTGGCCCCTCCTTTAGGTGGGGCCTGGCCTGGAACTGTGGCCAGGTGGCCATGTAAGTTCTGTCAGGACAGTCACACCCTCCTGCATTTCCACATGAGTTTAGTAACAGTGTAGACTCCATGTCCCTGTTCTGATACCCTCTGAGAAGTGCCTGATGATGCTGATGTACTTACAGACACAAGAACGATCTGCTATAATGGTATAAAGCCATAGATGTACATTAAAAAAAAAAAAAGGTAGAGTAAGCAGTACTTACTGATTCTTTAGATGTAAGGGTGAGAGCAAAGGAAGATTCAAGGATTTCACTAATAAAGGTGGTATACCCATAGCATGGAGACCAAGAGTACCTAAAGTTTTGACTTAGATATTTTTTTCCATACTTCAGTATAGGAAACAGGATGAGGAGCTGTTGACTGGTTTTGGGCATTTTGAGTGTGAAGTGCCTATAGAGTTACACAGGCTAAAAATGTCTTGGGAAAATGAATCAGGAGCTCAGAGGAGAGGTCAAGCTTATGTCTTAATAAAATGTGTTGGCTAGGCATGATGGTGCAGCTCTATAATCCCAGCTACTCAGAAGGCTGAGGGAGGAAAATGGCAAGTTCAAGGGGAGGCAAGGCAAACTTAGTGACATCCTGTTTCGAAATTAAAAATAAAAAGGACTGAGGGTGCGGCTCAGTAGTAGAGCACTTGCCTAGGTTGCATGAGGTCCTGGGTTCAATCCCCAGTATTACAGAAGGAGGAGGAGGAGGAAGAGGAAGAATAATAAGAAGGTGGACTGTTGGCTAAAACTGTTGTCAATCACAGTCTAGTGGTGCTTTCAAATTTTTATAAATTTCATATTTATAATTCTCACATAGTTCAGTATAAATCAGCTGAGTGCCTGAAGTACCACATAGTTAACAACTATACTAACTTCCTCTAGACAATCATAAGGTGTCTAGTCATGGGCTTTGTCATTCTAGGTGTGATCTTTACCAAAGCTATTTATCTTCTGTCCACCAACATATCTACTTTTAATGAAGAGATGATTATAGTCATGTCATCTTGCCCCTTCTTAGCAGAAGCATTTGGTAAGCAATTATGAGTTTTCCAGTTTACTGTTATTTGTCAGCCATTTAGTACTAATTTTAAAATGTTCAGATTCCTTGGAGTCAGTGTACTGCACTGACACTGCTTTGTAATACTCATGAAAACTTACTTTCATCTGCTCAAAGTACCTGCTAAAGTAACTAAGTTGGGACACTAATATCTAGATTTTATTTTGTATATAAATATGAATCCATGGTTTCCCAGTGAAAGGAGATTTATAATGAAGAACACGAATAAAGTTTTAAGGCAGTTGACGTAGTCATAGTCATTTCAGTATGTGTCACAAGTGGTCCAGATCTGGGAACTTTAAACTTCAATGATAACCCTAAGACTTAACATGATTACATTTATTATTGTCCATTTTTATTTGGCATTTTATTACACCAATAATATATCTTTGACTTAGACTTGTCTTCCAATCCAGACTGTAAACTCAGGGTCAGTGGGTATAACTCAGTGGCAGAGCACTTGTCTAGCGTGTACAAGGCCCCATGGTTCAATTCCCTGCCCCTCCCCCACCACATACACACACGAGGCTGCAAGCTCACCAAGGGGAAAGAGATACTTTAATGGAAGCAGGTATAATGTACTTGTAAAAGTATAGAGATTGCAGACCATATGAGATTGGCATAAGGGTACACAGATCAAAGAAATAGAATTAAGGGGCTAGAAAAATATGCTTATATTTTTGATTAATTGATTTTTGCTAACCATGAGAAAAGAATAGTTATTCCAACAAATGATGCTGGGACAACTGGCTGTCCATATGCAAATAAAGATGAATTTAGACCCTTGCCTCACATAATATGCAAAAAATAGCTCCATATGGATTATAAACCTAAATTTAAGAGCTAAAATTTTTAACTTTTAGAAGAAAAACAATCTTTGTGACCTCGAGTTATGTAAAGAATTTTTAGATATCATACTGAAACTACAATCCAAAAAGAAAAAAATAAGTTAGACTTCATCAAAATCAAAAACTTCTGTTCTTTAAAATGCACCATTAAAAAATGAAAAACAAAAAAAAGTCAGAATGGGGAAAATGGTATTATAACACAAAATACCTGAAATATAATTTCTTTGGTTTTTGTTTGTTTTTTTTTTTTTTTTTTTTGGTGCCAGAGATTGAACCCAGGGGCACTTGACCACTGAGCCACATCCCCAACCCTATTTTTTTATTTTATTTAAAGATAGGATCTGAGTTGCTTAGCATCTCAGTTTTGCTGGCTTTGAACTCACCATCCTCCTGCCTCAGCCTCCCAAGCTTCTGGGATTACAGGCATGCGCCACCACGCCCAATTACTCCTTTGATTTTATAAAACATGGTCACCCCAAAAACAAAAAAATGGAAAGAATAAAACATGGTCACCCCAATACATGAGGATTTCAAATGCATTTTAAGTACATACTGCCTAGGGACCCAGGAAAATCATTACTTAAAATACACATTGCTAGATGCCCTTTGAAATTCTAACTAATTAAGTTATGAGGAACTTAGTGTGTTGGAATGAGTATCGGGCCTTACCCCAAATACTGTTCTTTAAATATTCTATTCCCTTTTTTATCAGTCCCTCTAAGTGAAACACATGCTATTCACTCTTCACTCTGACTTTTTAAACTATATTGAGGTCGTGAAAAATTACCAGGAGCATAGGCTTTGAAGTAAATCAGATTGGTTTCCAATTGATTGGGTGGGGTAAGTTATTTAACCACTCTTTGAGCTTCAGTTTGTTTATCTGTATAATGGGACAATGCTACCTATTTCTCAGGAACTACATGAAATGATGCACTTAAAATTAAAACATCGTATAGTAAGTGGTGTGTAACACTGAAGGAATATTCACTATTTTTATCACTAGGAAATGGATCTGACCTTTTAACATTAGATAAGTATTAAAATGTCACTGTGTACATGGTTACCACTAAGTTAGACACTACATCTCTCCCCAGAGACAGAAAACTAGAGTTGATGTTAGTGAAATTTTCTCAGAGAGTTCAAAATATAAAAATGAGGTGAAAGAACACTGAATTTAATTCTGGCCCTGGGTCTACCCATATCCATTCCTTTAGGTATTAATAGTTATTGAGAACCTTTTAGGTAATATATCTATAGGTGAATTAAACAAATATGGCACCTGAGTCTATGGAGTTTGCAATCTGGTAAGAGTATCAGAAAATAATGAATCAAAAAATTATATAACTCAGTAAGTTCAGGGAAGAAAATGAATATAGACAGGTGATGACATGTAATGAGGGCCCCATGGTGGGTATGATGTCAGGATGGTGTCTTCAAAGAGTCAACATTTAAGGTATCAATCTTGAAGAATGATAATGAGCCATTCATGTAAGCCAATGATGGAACACATTCTAGATGGGAGGATGAGCATGTATGAAAATACCAAAATGAGGAGGGGTCGGTCACATGCAATGAACTGAGGGGAGGCCTGAACAACTGGAGAGTAGTGATCAAGGGCAGAGTATCTTCACTGAATTGAAGCGATTAGGGGGCAGATCATTTAAAAACTTGTATGCCATGGAAATTAATTTGGATTTTATTATGAGTGAAGAAAATCATGAGAAGGTATTATGGTTTAGATATGAGATGTTCACCAAAATTTCATGTGTGAAACAATGCAAGAATGTTCAGAGGTGAAATAATTGGGTTATAAGACCCTTAACCTAATTGGTGCATTAATCTACCCATATGGATTAATTGGGCAGTAACTATAGGCAGGTAGGGTGTGGCTGGAGGAGGTAGGTCACTGGGGGTGCATCTTTGGGCTTTATATTTTGTGCCTGGTGAGTGGAGCTCTCTCTTCTTTCTGATTACCATGTCCTGAGTTACTTTCCTCTGCCATTCTCTTCCACCATGATGTTCTCTCTCACCTCAGGCCCAGAGCTATGGAGTCTACCCACGATGGACTGAGATTTCTGAAATCATGAACCAAATAAACTTTTCTTCCTCTTAATGTTTTTGTTGGGTCTTTTGGTCACAGTGACAAAAAAAAAAAAAAAAAAAAAAAACTGACTAAGACAAAAGAGTTTTAACTAATAGGGCAATATGATAATTTTTAAAAATTTTCTAAAAGAACTTTGTGACTTCTACACGTAGAAAAGACCATTTAGGAGACTCTAGGAGTAGCCTCTGGGAGACATGACAGTAGCCTAAACTGTGTTGGTGATAGTGCAGATGAAGAGGTGAATTATATATATATATTCACCTCTTTAATTCACTTCTTATATATATATACATATATATATAAAATATAAATATATGTATAAATATAAGCATTCATCTATGGATTGTACATGTGGGATAATGGGAAGGAAAATATTAAAGATATCAAGGATAACTAAAAGGGTTCTAGTTTGAAAAACTAGGTAGACTTTACTGCCATTTATTGAGATATGAAAGACTGAAACAGAATAGGTGTTGATGGAGGTAAAGTTAAATTTGAAATGCCAATGAGATAGCCAAATAAAGATAATAAACAAACAGAAGGAATATAAATCTAGAAATTCCAGGAGTAGAACAGGAATATGTATTGAGACTTAAGAAATTTAAAGTATTCACAGCATTTTGGGTCAGAAGACTGACTAAGAGACTCCAGAGAAAGAGGAAAGATAGAAGAGGGATGTAAGAACTGAGAACAATGGCACTCTAACATTTAGTAGTGTGGAACAGAGGAGAGACCAGAAAAGGGGACCTATCTGCAAAAGCTCCTAACCTTCTTTTGTTTCTTTCCCACTACCATGATTTCAGTTCTGGCTACCACTAGAGCTCTACTAAATCAAAATGGTGGGATTTTTCAAGATGCAAGTAATATCTTGGAGATTCATTTTCTTAATTTTTCCTATTTCTACAGTTTACACAAGCTCTGAAAGAATCTTAGATAGAAACTATAAAATAGATTCATGGCAAGCATGGTGGTGCATGCCTGTGATCCCAACCGCTTGGGACACTGAGTCAGAAGTATGGCAAGTTGGAGACCAGCCTCAGTGATTTAGTTAGACTCTGTCTCCAAAAAAAAAAAAAAAAAAAATTATAAAGGGCTGTGGATATAGTTCAGTGGCAGAGTACCCCTAAGTTCAATCCCCAACACCTGGCCCCCAAAAATAGATGCAAATGCTCCACATCAACACAACCGTTTCTATAATTATGTAAAACAGTTTATGCACAGAGGTTTAGGTGAAATTTTTGAGAGAATATCAGTTTGGTGTGTCCTTTCCAGGTATAGACCTGCATGCAGGATGTAAGATTAAACAAACACATTTAAGTCTATCTACTCCCTCTACTAATGACACATTTCAGAGCATTCCCCATTTGGGAAATTTACAAATTGCTAAGATGGTAAAATTACAAATTGTAGCTGACTTTTGAAATAAGTGACAAGGATAAACTGGTAGACTCTTCCATCTTTCTTGTTTTATGACCTCTGCCTTTTCTCCAGAAGTTAAACAATTAGAAAGGTAGGGCTGAGTGCTTTTTGTTATTCTTGAGTTAGGTATCTTCAAATGGATTAGGGTGACAGGAGATTAACATGCCAATCCAATCATCAGTGTGTGGATTTCCATTCACCTAAATACCTAAGGATATCAACACAGATTTGTTGTATAGGTTGGGGATTATCTTTAGAATTTTCCCATCATTCGATGTCATTAAAAATTAGCCTTTTTTCTTTTTTCTTTTTCAAGAAGTAAGGAAGATTTTATTCAAGGAGGGCTATTAATATGGGGCTTAGCATTAGAAAGGAGAGACCGGGCTCAACTCCCTAGCCTTTTTTCTTAACATGGGATTTTTAAGGATATCTGAAAAAGGTGCTCTATTTACTTCTGCTGTACTATTAAATCATCTATTCTGAAAGAAAAAAAAATTTTTTTTTTTCTTTTTCAGTACTGGGGATCAAACCTAGGACTTGGCACATGCTAGGCAAGTGCTCTTCCACTGAGCTATATTCCCAGCACCAGGGAGAACAGTTTTTATTTTGTACTTTGTGAGGTGAATACACTATAAAGAGTAAAATTTTAATAATTACCCTTGCAAATCACTGCTACTAGTCAAGTGAGTAACATGGCATCCCCTATCTACTTTTTAATGAATTCACTCATTACCAGTTAAGAAAACAGGAGGACATATAAATTTGAAAGACTGAAAGTACTATTCCTGTAAAGTTTTAACCAAAATTTACTAAATTTTCTGTGGTAGTGCCCATTAATGCTTGAGACAGAATTTTCTGAGGACTAAAAAAGAAAAAAAAAAAAAAATTCTGTAAAATTTGTGTGATGTCTAGCTCTTCTTAAAAATATAAATAAAATGAATTAGGAAAAGATTATGTACATATTTGTGTCTGTGTCTTAGCTACAGATCAAATTTCAGGTAATGGCTACAATGAGAAGAGTTATAATATCACAATTTGGTTTTCTTTTCAGAGGAGGCAGAGAAAGCATCAAAGTCATTTGTGTATTCCTGATACCTAGCTTACAGATGTATCGAAGGTATGCAAAACATGACTGAATGAGAGAATGATACAAATTGTTTAATTTAGAGCTTGTTTGCCTGAGCAAATTATACTTGCATCCTCCAACTTCCTTCAAAGCATCTATTTCACACAGAATTTTTTTTCTTATTACACAACAAATATCTTTTTAAAAGTACTGTATAAATTGACTTTCCAGAGAACAGGCACAGGGAATGAAATTGACCAAATTATGCTATGTGAAAGTACAAATGTATCACAATAAATCCCTTCATTTTGTATAAATACAATGTACCAACAAAAAATAAATTAAAAAATTGATTTCCCAGATCATATTCATTACTGAAAAAGGTAAGGGTTTGAGTTATGGTCACAGATATATTTGGTCTTTGGTATGACTAAACTTAAATTTGCTTTAATTCTGACAAGGTATTCTCCATCTTCCATTTCTGTTTTTTATCTCCCTCCGTAAAAGAAAAATGTTCAGAAAGGAGCCAGCCCTCTATTTTCCTATAGGAACTTAATGTTAAGTGTGTGGCCACTTCTCCCTGTTGTTGGTTGTGTTATACAACTTCTTATGAATCCACTATCAATCTTCATCAGCTACAGCAAGGTTCCTAGTGATTTAGGGCTGAGCAGAAGAAACCTTTCTGGTCGTCCATAGACCACCTGGCTTCTAACAGCTCACTAATGTTTTGTACCCTTGAAGTTGTCTTCCTCTTTCAGGTTTACAGCACCCTCTGTTGGGAAAAGTCTGCCAAATCCAGAAACTATGTAATTGGTTTTACTGGTTAGTTCTTGTTGCTGTTTTATATCAGTGATTCACTAAATTTTCAGGACCCATACCTGTAGAGTTATTTGTGTAAGGTGCTTAATTTGGGGGATCCAGATACCTGATAAATAGACCATTAAAACCCCTCTTCACATTTCTTTCTACAGGACCCAGGGGACTTGTGAATGAGACTCTTGCTAGCATTCATGAATATCCCAGAATTCCATGGATCCAAGAGATGTCTGTGGATATTGATCCTTATCATAACTCTGACTATACCAACACAAAATAGAATTCATAGAGTCAAGGCTTAATTTACTCTTCAGTTATGCAAGAAAATTTTAAGAAGTAGATTAATCAAATTCAAAGCTTAAAACTAAACATAATATGCAATGGAACACAATGAAATATTTCTGTTCCTAGATCAACCTGCACCAAAACTGATGGCCCAACATCTACTGCAGGGCAATTGCCTAGTCTCTGAACCAGTTCGAGAGGTTTGGAGGTCATCTGGCCAAATGACGGGAAATGTCAATTGTTGCACAAGTCGTAATGACAAAGGGAGAAAATATATGTAAATATTATATAAATTCTTATTAAATAAAAACTTCATATAAATATAGCAAGGAAATATTCTCAATGGTTCAATTTCACCTTATAATCTTCAATATGTATGTTACCCTAAAAACACAAAGTCATATTCTGCCACATTTTGAAATGAATTTATGCTGAGAAATAGAGTAAGTCAGTTCACCTAATAGCCTAATTTCTGGGGCACTGGGCAAAAAAGGATCCGTTAGGTATCCATGAATGTGCTGTCTTCATTCCTTTGGAATAAAAAATTATAATGAATTCAATATTTGGATCTCCTTGATAGTGTTTTTGTTAGTTGCACAATACTTAATGGTTCTAGATTAAATTATCTTGATATTTTTTGTGTCATATATGTCCTTTCTTCACAGAATAAAATGTGATGGAATAAGTCTAAAGTTCATAAAATACAAACTCTGGTGTACAGAGTGATTTTTCCCTAAAACAGAATCTATCCTCTTTGTTGTGGAACATCTTAGATTGTTCAAACTGAACTCAATGACTGAAATTTTTCTCAGTCAAATGGTGTTTTCTCCTCATACTTGGCATTCTCCCCAGTTACATCAAAGCTCCAAGGATTCAGTATTGTTGGGAAAACATGTCTGGTGTTTTTGTTTTTGTTTTTGTTTTTTAAATTGATTTGCTCTAATTAGTTGTACATGACAGTTGAACGCACTTATACACTTTGATAGATCATATATAAATGGAGTGTAACTTCTCATTTTTCTGATTACATATTATAGGATCACATCGGTCATGCAGTCACATATGTACATAAGGTAATAATGTCTGTTTCATTCTACAATCCTTCCTACCACCATACCCCTTCCCCTCCCTTCACTCCCCTCTACCTAATATAAAGTAACTCTATTCTTCTCTACTCCCCCCACCTTATTGTGAATTAGAATCCTTATATCAGAGAAAACATTTGACCTTTCATTTTGGAGGATTGGCTTATCTCACTTAGCATGATATTCTCCAACTCCATCCATTTACCAGCAAATGCCATAATTTCATTCTTCTTTAAAGCTGAGTAATAGTCCATTAAATACACACACACACACACACACACACACACACACACACACACCACCTTTTTTTAATCCATTCATCTGTTGAAAGGCACCTAGGTTGGTTCCATAGTTTAGCTATTGTGAGTTGAGCTGCATAAACATTGATGTGGCTGCATCACTGTAGTACACTGATTTTAAGTTTTTTGTTTTTGTTTTTGTAGCATCTACTGAAATTCACGTAACATCCAGTTAGCAATCCATCCAGGATGCTTTGTATCTTACTAATCCTACCGTCTTTAGGTTTGTCATCTTTTTCCTTAGCTACCATGTTCTCTCCTCAAGAGTTAGAAAATATTTGAGTGCCTTCCCCTTCCTTTCTTGGGCCATAGGAAATTGCTGGAACAATTTGAGATCGTCTATCTTAGATACCACACCCCCATTTCTATGGTACTGCCACCTAACCATGTTAGTACCAAAAATTTTAAAACCTGTGACCACCTTGAACTTCACCTTAAGGGTAAAGCCTCAGTATCCTTTCAGATCCCTGAACCTATCTGCAGTTTCTATTCTCTCCATCTCAGCTGTTATCATTTGAGTCTTGTTATGGTTTAGATATGAGGTATCCCCTAAAATCTCATGTGTATGACAATGCAAGAAAGTTTAGAGGTTTGAAATGGTTGGGTTATGAGAGCCTTAAATATTCAGTGCTTTAATCCACTGATAGTAGTTAGGTTGTGATTGGAGGAGGTTGTTCATTGGGTGCTTGCCTTTGGGATATATATTTTGTCCCTGGTGGATGGAACACTCTCTCTGCTTCCTGGTACCATTTCCTGAGCTGCTTTCCTCCACCACATTTCCACCATGATGTTCTGCCTCACCTAGGGTCCAAAGCAATGGAGCTGGTTACCTATGAGCTGAGACTCTGAAACTGTGAGCACCAAATAAACTTTTCCTCCTCTAAAATTGTTCTCATCAGGTCTTTTATTTATAGTAGCAAAAAAGCTGACTAAAACAGGTCTTACATATTCCCCCAAAGCTCATGTGTTGAAGGATTGGATACCAGATAATAGCACTATAAGAGGTAGGGCATAGTTGGAGGAAGTAGGTCACTGGGGAGGGTGTGCCCATGAAAGATATATTGGGATCCTGCCTTCTTCCTCCTCCTCTTTTGCTTCCCAGCCACCATGAGGTGAGTACCTTTCTTCTACCATGTGCTCCCCTCCATGTTGTTCTGCTTTGCCACAGGCCCAAAAACAATGGAACCAGCTGACCATGGACTGAAACCTCTGCAACTATGAGGCAAAATAAGTCTTTCCTCCTTTTAAGCTGTTTATCTTTGGTATTTTGTCATAGTGACACAAAATTGACTAATACAACAAGCCAAGGATAAAGCCAGGGAAGAATAATTATCAGAATCACTTCTTAGAAATACCCACTAGAGTTTTTTTATTCTTTCTTTTTAGGTTCTCCCCCTTCCTCCAGTTGAGAAGATATCTTATTTTCTTTAGTGTGGAAGAATTTACTTATATATGATTATGCATTCTTTCAAATCAATTTTTTATAGTTTTGGCTTCTGATTCTCAGTGCTTGGGGTTTTGGAAGTTTTCTCTCTAACCTGTTTCTCTGCTACTAGTTCCAAAATAGACTTTAAATTGATTTTTCCCGACATTTCTTCCATAACCTTTATGTCCCGAAGCAATGACTGTCAAGGACTAGCTTGAGATGAAGAAAGCTTCAAGGTAAATGGATATTCTAGAAAATTAGAAAACATATTAGTTGAGACTTCTAAATGTTATGACAATAAAATTTTCAAGTAGCACTGTAACCGAAGTGTGGTGATATGCCCTGGGATTGTCAACTGGAGTGTAAAGGAAACAAAATAAAACATTTTCTTTTAGTCTCAATAACTATTGCAACTACACATATTCTTTTAAGCCATTTACCTATCAACAATATTGCTTTATCTGCATTTAAAGGGGAAGAGACCCACTCCAGAGAGAGTGGAGCCAAATATTGTAAAACAAAACAAAACAAAAAAATACTCTTCTCTAGAAGTAAATGGGTGATTTCTAGTTTATGAATGAGAACAAAAATTGAGTGCACTCCACTCTAATCTTAGAAACACAAACCTTTGAGCCAGGGAAGTCTTTTTTAAAGAGCTATTCAAAACAAATACAGTTCCTACTTATTCATGGCTTTAGTTACCCATGGTCAACTACCATTCAGATATAAGTGAGTACAGTAGAGTAAGATATTAAGAGAGTGAGAAAGGTTGTATTTACATTACTTTCATTACAGTATATTGTTATAATTGATCTATTTTATTATTAGTTGTTATTTTATTTTTATTTTATTGTATGTTGTTCATCTCTTACAGTACACAATTTAAAAATTAAGCTATATCATAGATATGTATACACAGGAAAAATCATAATACATATAGGGTTCAGTACTCTTTGAGGTTTCAAACATGTGGATGTTCCCCGCCCCCATGGATAAGGGGGAACTACTATAAATTTCTTTTTCAGTTCAAATTTGTTGGTTGAGAGGGAATATAGAAATCTCAGCCCTATATTTAGAATTTCTTCTAGTCCCTAGGACTTACTGCCTTCTTTTATTTTTCTTTCAACCTTAAATCTTTTCTGTTTCTTAAAGTTATCTCTACCTGTCACATATCCAGTGAAATATGTCTTAGCATGATAGTATATGAGGATGTTACCAACACAAAGGGAATCTCTTTTGGTAACAAGTATCACAACAACCCATCTCCCACTAAATTGAATCCTGCCCCTCTCTTTGGTGACCATGTTGCTTCATTCTGATATTTCTCCGTTACTCTTTTTTCTGAGCCTCTTCAATTATGAACACTGCTGCCCCTGATGCTGCTGCCTCATCATGATTTTCATGTCACTAGGTATGACATATTGTCTATTATTATCTCTGTGTGAACCACCCTCAAAAGTTTCCTTTGCCATACAGAGGAGAAGCTGAGAATCACATTTCCCAGAACACTTTTTCTCATATTTTTTGGTTAAAATTTGCCAATGAAAGATATGTACTATAATAGGGGAAGCAAAAAAGAAAGAGAGGTCATTATTCTTTGGAAGGAGCTTCAGGAAAACCACTGGACAGTAATGAGGTTGAAATGAACTTCAAGAAGAAATTCTCAAGAATAACCTGTACAAAGGGGAGTGAAGGGAAGGGAAGATGGATGAGAACAGGAAGGACAGTAGAATGAATGGGAGATAACATTCCTATGTTCATATATGAATACATGACCAATGTAACTCCACATCATGTACAACTACAAGAGTGAGAAGTTATACCCCATGTATGTATAATATGTCAAAATACATTCTATTGTCATGTATCACTAAAAAGAACAAACAAAAAATGAAATAAAAAAATCAACTGCAACCACACTGCATAGTTGATGAGTGTCCTCCAGACATTCCTGGCACTCATAGCAGCTTTGGCAAACATTCTTGAGAAACATTTGCTTCACTGTTGCAACCTTCTAATTGTTCTTGGTATTTACTGTGGTTTGAGAATGAGCTCAGGAGAACCAGCTGCTTCCATGCCAAAGGCTAAGTTAATTGGTTGTGACTTCCTTGACTTCTGCTCTACCTGCTTTTCCTTCCAAAAATTGAATAACTCCTTATTCTCCCAGCTAAAACTTTCATGCTCTGTATAAAGAGTGGTTCTGATTTTCTGATTGAAGCCCTAATTCAAAAGTTTCACCTCTCTCCACTTTATAAGTTTCATGAAACCCTTCAGCAGATTTCTAATTTCCATTCTCTTCCTATGTGAAACAAAGAGGAGCATCCTCCAAAACTGTTTACTCTGGATTGAACTAGTCCCAGTGGAGGTTTTAAGTATTTCTGTTCTTTGGTGACAATTTCATTATTTTTACAAGAAGAGGTCAAGATATTAAAACATTACTTTTCAACACTGAGCTAGTTTAGCATCCATAGGACTTAATATTTCTTGAATACCCAGAACACTTAGCATTAACCTTCCAAGACCTCCCCTTCCTTTACAAATTTTAAATGGGAAGATTCTCAGTTGAAGAGTAAGTTCAATGATGTCCAGGTAATTTGCTTTTTAGTACTTTCAACATTGGAGATTCTAGGGAGGAACTTGTGTATTGCATGTTTTATAGCAAAACAAATTGTTGTCACTGTATGTCTAGAGAATTCTTCTTCATAAAGAAATTTATATATCCATTTGCCCATGTCCATGCCAGAGATTCTTTGTCAATTTGAAAGGTTTTGAAGACTTGAATTCTAAAAATCTTAAGTTCCTCAATACATAATTGACCAGTCAAAATTTTACTGAAATGTCCACTTGTCCTCTGAATACTTTAAGACATATAATTGATCAAAATTATACCTGAGACTTGGCCAAATCTTGACAGATGTTCATTTACAAAAATTTATTTCTGAAGACACCAGCAGTCTTAAAGATCTGTTCTTACTATTTAGAAGTTTACCTTATATAAGCAGAGTGGTATTTAGATATAAATATGGAAAAAATGGAAAGCTAAAAGGGCCTCTTTCCTGAAATGTAAAACAATGGCGCTAAACTCTCATGCCTCAGTCCTCTTGGATATAAATGGGGTAAAAATGTGCCTTGTTGAATCATTAAATGAATAATTATGAAAACTATGGAAACAGATATTGATATTTTGAGTTTGTTTGCTGCACCAGATGGACTCCAGCTGTCAAAACCAATAAAACACCTGCTGAATCATTTCAGAAAGGGACATTATACATTTGCTTTTATCCCTGAGACATCAGTGGCACAGATGCCTATCAGCAACTTCAGCAAAAGCATCACCAAGTGACATTCCCCCATGAACCCTTCATATAAAAAGAGAACAAAAATGAACAAATTCACAATGTAAAATTTTGTAAAGGCAAACAGGAATTTGATACTTTTAAAATGTTTTCATTTGGGCTATGAGCACCATGGAGATGTCCTTAAAACTGAGCAAACACTAGAGCATGAACTTCAGAAGGAAAGTTGAAGGTTAAGGACTGTGTGTCAAGTGAGCATGCAAAATAGGTGTTTTCCTGTAGATGCTCTTTGTTTCTCCTTTTAAAAACATCGTTTTTATGCCGGGCATTTGGTATCCTCATGCCCCCTCTGCATCTGTGAAAATGAATAGACTAGTAAACTCACTCATTCTGAAGAATCATTGACTTGCTGCTCAAAGAAAACTTTTGGCTAAAGAAAATTACTGGACAAGTAATGGTTAAGCCTAGTAGAATAAATATTACTGAGCAATTAAGATGGTACAGGAAGATATTTGGAGTCAAGAGCACATTCTTGTTACCCTTTAAGTCACAGCATGCTTTACTTAATGTAAAGGTAATTTTATTTTTGTATTCCTGAAGTTTTTATTTCTGTGTTCTATTTATCTTGGCCCATATTAAATATCACTAAGTGATATAAGACTTTGCCACCAAAATAAGCAAACATAGGTGAGTGCACATTTATATACTAGGATCATTTATTGCATAATCTTAATCTAATTTCCCTTATTTCTATTTCAAACACCATTACATGAGAGTCACTCAATGTTTCTGTCACATACTCCATAGGAAAGTTTTGATCCCTATGAAGAAAGAGTTCAAAATAATTATGGAATAAAGAGGGATAAAATCCCAAGGGAATTCATTAGATAATAATGGAGTTCTGTAATAAGAACATGACTAAAACTCCACAAGAGATTCTTAAATGAGATTGTTCAATGAGCTGGGTGTGGTACAGCAGGCCTGTAATCCCAGCAGATAGGAAGGCTGAGGCAAGAGAATCACTAATTCAAAGCCAACCTCAGCAACTTAACGAGTCCCTAAGCAATTCAGTGAGACCCTCTCTCTAAATAAAATACAGAAAAGGGCTGTGGATGTGACTCAGTGGTTAAGAGTCCCTGGGTTCAATCACCAGTACCCCCCACAAAATAATTAATGAAACTTCTATATTATACTTGCTTATACTTATTCTTATGAGAGAAATAGTGATCCATCTATGTTTTCTTTTAAATCCAACAGCACTTAATATGGTCAGGTTGTTGAATTTATCCTGTTATTCCATTGTAACTTTTTCATGATCTCACTGCCTCTACCCGCCCTCAGGGGATACCAGCTGTGTTTCAGGACCCATAAAGAACCTGATTAGAGAGACAGGATATGTGAAAGCTAATTATAGATGAAGGCAATTCAAATACAAAATAGCTACAGGAAAGGAACTATTTGGCCAAAATAAATTTGGCAAAATAAAAAGTGCACAGCTATCTTCTGCTAGCTGTGGCCCTATGTAAGAATAAATCAGAACTCACCCTCTGCTACCTGCAGAAAAGAAGGATTCTTTAGGCACATGTTTTTAAATGTGATTTTAAAGTCTCACACAGAGAGATATTGTAATTCCTCAAAGGGAAACCAGTCCACTCAGCTTCCTGTTTCTTTCTTATCCTTCAATCACAAAGTTGTATGAAGGTAGGTGGAACTACACACTATAAACCAGACTGATAATCATTACTGTGTGCTTAATGACAAGAGTGTACTTGCTCTAAGTCAGAGCTGCCAACTTGAGAATAAAGATAAGATTTGAAGGCGAATATAAAAACTCACTAAGGAGAATGATGCTATTGTCATGGAAACCATTGAAGAGAACCCAGAGTGTCTTGTAAATATCATTTCTTTGTCGTGTTGCTCATTTGTTTGTCAAAAAGCCATTCAATGTGTCCAATAATTTTAATCAAGAAAGAACAATGTTTTAAATGTTATGTGGCTCAAAATATTTTGTAACCAGTATTCTATAAACAAAATAGTATATAAAATTGGCAGCAGAATGGCAGCAAATTCAGAAGTTCGAAAGTGATCCTAATGCTTTTTTTTTCCACTAAAGATTTCTTAACAGGCACATTCTGGCCTAGCAATCAATGTGAGCATGTCTTGTATAGAAAGGGAATTATCTGCAGTGATTTGCAAGTACCAAGATAATATTTTTTAATGTTATTTAATCACTTTTTTTTTCCTGTGTTGAGGATTGAGCCCAGGGTTTTGCACATGCTAGGCAAGAGCTCTATCTCTGAGATAAACCCCCAGTCCTAATCACATTTTTAACATTTTATATGTTGCCTTCCTTTCTTCTGTTTCCAAACAGAATGAACAGTCCTAAAACAAGGAAATTGACTTAGGTATATCTTCTGTTACACAACCTGTTTTTTGCTCATTAGCAATTTAAATTAACTTGATGTTCACTGAATAATCTGAACAATTTGGTTTTAGATGCTAAAACAGCAATGGTCCCATGTAAACCATTTCACTAAACAAAGCAAAGTTTAAATGGTAACACACAATTAGTACTGAAGAAATATTTTGGAATGAATCTGCTATTAAGAGTTCCAGAATGAAAACTTTTTTCCCCTCAAATTCCAAGTCTATCCAGATTCCATGACCCAATCAATCCCTTTTCTTCTTTTGGTCTATTTTGCTACTTAGATTTCTAAACAGATATATGAAAATGCAAAGCAGCTTCTTTCTTTTTCCCTAGGAAAGCATCTATCATGAATATCAAGGATTTTATTTGATTTTTACATTATGCCAAAATAACACCAACAGTCTAGAATCAGGATTTCTTCCTAAGTTTAGTTGCAAATACCATTTCTTCCCATCTTAGGGAAGGAAGATCAATGTTGGTATTGATTCACTTAACACTAAGGCCTGGAAACCTAACGTAATTGTCAAATAGCCTCTCCATCATTTCAACAAAGTGGAGAGAAAAGGCTTTGAAAATACAGTTCATGAACACTTTTAGGAACTCTATAAAAGAAGCACATAAGGACAATTTTTGGAACTACAATTTTGTGACTCTGGAAAAAAATAGCTGAATTACATTTCAAACACAGACACTTTAGAAAGGATTACACTTTTCACCTGTGTGCTGGGTCTGGTTGTAAAATGTGAATGCGGGCTTATCTGACAATAGAACCAAACCTAATAATGAGGACAATGGATTATACTTCTAGGATTCCTCTCCCTTAAGGATTTCAACTGCTTTTCAGTGGTTCACTCCATTAATCCTCACACCATCCATGCAAGTTCAGTGGGAGGTAAGCATATCATCCTTGTTCTATAAACAGGGAAATTGATCTGCTAAAAGATTAAGTGATTTGCTTGCAGTCAGAAATGGGGTAAGGCAAAAAACTGATGCAACAGGGAAGACTAAGGACAGGAAGCAAAAAGGAAAATAGAAGAACTGGGTGCTCATCAACCCATTAGACTCGATTGTTGCTTATTATTGTTGTTTTAAATGTCCAAGCAAACCACAGAAAGAGAAGAAAATAATATCTGATAGAGAAACAGAGAAAGAACGTGATCTCAAGATCAGGAACTTTCAAAACTGAGGACAACTATTTCAAACCACAATAAACACGAAGACAAGATACTCGGCAGACACTAACCTGCAAATAGACTCCTAATGTTTTATCTTTGGTGTCTCTTGAAAAGTTACTTACAAAATATTCTGGAGGGCTTTACAATTCCAGCATCATGTAAACAGTTGTTTTCATTGTGAACCAAGGAACTCAGATTCCTTAGGTTCCAACTGAATGCTTCCCTCTGACATTTCCTCCATTTCCTACCCTGTTTAATGGCTTTACACCTTTTCTAGTCACCTTGGTTAGATAAAATAGGACTTGTCTTTGCCCATCTTCTCTTGCTGTAACTGACAACCACAGGTTGGGTAATTTATAAAGAAAAGAGGTTTAGGTCTTACAATCCTGGAGGCTGGGAAGTTCAAGGCTGAGCAGCCAACTCTGGTGAGAGTTTTCTTGTTGGTTGGGACTCTGTAGAGTCCCACAGTAGCACAGGGCATTACAGGGCAAGATAGAGCAAGCTAGAGAGAAAGAACTCACTTTTATAACAAAGCCACTCTCAATAACCTATTAATCTATTAATCCCATAAACTAATCAACCCATGAGACCAGAACCTTCATGACCTAATTACCTCCTAAAAGTCACACCTCTCAAATACAGTTAGGCATTGCTAACAATGAGGATACTTTCTGAGAAACACATTATTAAGTGATTTCATCACTGTGAGCACATCATAGAGTGTGTGTACACAAACCTAGATGGAATAACCTAATGCACGCTTAAGTTATAAGGTATGGCTGATTGCTCCTAGGTAACAAATCAGTACTGCATGTTACTCAATACTGCAGATAACTGTAACACAACACTAAGAATTTGTGAATCTAAGCATATCTAATCAGGTTCTACCAGCATCACAACAAATATTTGAAAAAAGCACTGCTTTATGACACAATGTTGAGACATCACTAGACAGTAGGAATTTTTCAACTCCATTATCATTTTTGGAACTGCCATTATATATGTCCATCACTGATTGAAATGTGGTACACAACTGTTTAATCAACATACAACTTTTGAAATAAGTGTCTAATCCGTGAAATTTGTGGGGATTCATTCAAGCTATTACAGGATTCAAAGAACTTTGAACTTAGAAAGAATAGCTCAAAAATCTTTCAGTCTAATGTTTCTTTTCTAAACTTTTTATTAGAGCTTTATAGTTATACATGGTAGTTGGGTTCCTCCTGACAAACTTATACATGCATGGAATTTCATTTGTTAATGATTCCCCCCTTTTGTCTCCCCCTTTTCCTTCTTGTCCTTCCTCCCCTCCCCTGTTCTCCTTCCTCTACTCTATTTGACTTCCTTTCCTCCATCCATTTATATTTAATTATTTTTATTTATATGTAAAGGTGTTTCTTAAAGTTTGTTTTACAAAAGATTAAGTGCATAAAATACTCCAAAAACAGTATTGTGCCATCAAATAAATGGGTGGGAAAAAAATGCTACATTTCCAACTCTCAGTTTTATGAGGTTCACAGTCCACATAAACGCATTAAGTGCACTAAGAAGTTATCTGTAAATAAACTGTCTTGTTTATTAGGATCATGAATTTCCAAAACTCTTCAGCCATAAAATCATTATTGCGCAAGTGTATCACATCAGTTTAACACTTGTGAAATGGAACCTATATCATGACTAATCCGTTCATTTTATATTTTACAGAATTCAGAGGAAGAGAGAAATTTTGTGTCCAAGGTCACATGACGAGTATTTGCTCAACCACATGAAACTCAGTAACAAGTTTCATCTGGCTGTGAGAATCCTTTTCCAAACACAAGCAAAGTTCTCCTTATAGCTGTAGTCACCATTACCAAGTGGCATATTGAGACTACTCCTTTTGTGGAGTGATCAGCAAAAGAGTTTTAAAGATTTGTATGAAATAATTTGATATTTGGAATATATTCTGTGAGAATAGTCTGTTTCTCAATATATGGAAAGTTTATTTCTAGATAGAGAAACAGGGCAGAGTGAGTAAACCAGGTAAATTAGCTTCCTATTTTACTGCATTTAGTTTACTAATTTCCTTTCCTTCACAAAATACACCAAAAGCAATCCAATTCTATTTGTATCAAATATTCCAGTGAGAGAGATCAGTTGTCTTTTAGTTAACAAGGGTCTTGGGGACATCAAGAAAAGTTGATCCAAAACTCGTTCATTTTAAAGAATGAGGTCAAAATTTGGAATTAAAAATAATAAGTGTAGAAACACCTCAGCATGTTTTTTTCTTCCATATATTGTTAAAAGCAAACCCCAAAGCTTCAGAATTCTGTTTAGCTTTTTAAATTTAGTGAAATTAAGTTAACTAATTTGAAATCACATGTTTCTCAGTTTCATATAAGAAGATTTGGGACTAAAGATCATTATGCATAAATGAAAAAGGTGACTGCCCTCTTACTAGGAATTTATTGCTCCAAGAAGCCCATCCACACTGAAACTTTGCTGCCCATTCAAGTCTAAAATTCCATTTAAATTTCAGTAGACCCAGCATAGTTACCTGCCTGCAGAATCTATTTATGCAGTTGTTGAGCATATACGTGCCAAGCACACAGCAATTTCTCTTATGAGAGGTGACACTTTTACATGAACGAGCTTATCATGTCAATCGAAAGAAGAGAGGAAGCAGCACTCATGGCGATGAGAGTGGCAGTGAAAGCGAAAAGTGTGGAAAGGACAGTTTGGTGCTGCAGAGACTAAAGTGCTTCTATTGGAAAGGAGCTGTGATGGTTAGAAAGAATAAAAAGATGAGTAACATTCTTATATGGAGTGTAAAGTGAGGGAGATAGTTCGATAAATCAGTTTACCATACAAGAGGTCTGAAAATGATTTCGATGAGATCATTAAGAAGAGATACTTAGCTGAAGCTGGGGGATTTGAAGGTAAGTTGAATCATGGAAGATGAGCTGGAGATAATCAAATAGAGAAAGATGGTTATGGAATTCCAGGCAGAGTGGTCATAACATAGCCACAGTTTAGTAGCTCGGTGTAGCATATAAAAGTGTATAGAAAGCTAAAAAATATTCTCATTATAAGGAATTAATGAATGATGAGTGAAGCAGGGCTTCATGTCAGAAGTTAAGTCCCATATAATGGAAGAGTGTATCCAGATCAATAACCTAATCTTCCACTTTCCTTTGATCTAGCCTCCTAAACTAGTACCATATATATTTTCTTAGCTTCTGTTAGTATGTATTGGCCAGGTCCTGCAGCTCTTTTTGAAATACAGTCCCTTTCCTTCCTTAACTTCCCCAGCCAGTTTTTGTAAACTGACCCTAGTTTTTAGCCCAGTGGCCAGGAGCGGAGGGGGGAAGTAGATCCTGATATGATGCAAGGTGACTTGCAGGGCAGAAGCCTCTGAAAAGCCTTCATATGAAGGGGGTTAATACTCTGTAAAAGGCAGAAATTAGTTACTTAAGGAAAATATAGAATTTCAAGGATTTTGGTGAATCAAATAAATGTTCCCATCCCCTCCTATCAGGGTCCCATTCTTCTAAACTACAGCTCTGATTTGGCAAGCGCATATTCAAGGGATGAGCATTCCATCTTCTTGGGACTTCTGTTACTCTTATAATTAAGTTCTGGATACAGTCTTTTACTTTTTCCATCCTTTAACTTCAGGAGATAACATTCTATTTCCATGCTCCCAAGGAGTGCCCCTGACTTTCACACTTGACCTTCAGTTTCTAATCAATTACTCTTAGCCTTTGCTTGCTTTGTCTGTATTGAATCAATGGTACTTAGCAAAAAAACATTTGATTCTATTGTCCTTACTAGTGTTACTCCACACAAACTTTTAAAAGCCTGAAATATTGTGCTTTTTCTTCCCTTCTATCATCCCATGCTACTTGAGAACTTGTGAAGGTTCTAATAATTTCATGCATGCCAAGGGTTATCAGTGTTTCACCTACCCCTAGAGGTAAGAATGCTAATTACTAGTTGATTAGCAGGATATCCAGCTGCAAAATCCTATTTTAGAGGCTGCTATTCTGGACTAGTTCTAGAACAATCCCTCTTAGGGTTACCTGGGTACCAACCCTGAGGTGGAGATTTGCATTTAGAAAGTATGGAGTAATCTTGGGACCCACTTGCTATGGTTTATGTATGAGGTGTCCCCCAAAAGCTCATGTGTGAGAAAATGCAAGAAAGTTTAGAGGTAAAATGATTGGGTTATGGGAGTCTTAACCTAATTGGTACATTCATTCCCTGATAGGGATTAATTCAGTGGTCACTGTAGGTAGGTAGGGTGTGACTGAAGGAGTGGGTCATTGGGGGTGTGTCTTTGGGGTAAATATTTGGTGAGCTGAGCTTAGTCGCTATCTCAGCTTCCTGGGTGTTCTGTTCCTAGCTTCTTTCCTCCACATCTTTCTTTGCACCATGATATCCTGCTTTGCTTTGTGCCCAGAGTGGTGGAGTTGGCCATCTATGGACTGAGACCTCTGAAACTGTGACCGCCCCTGCCCCCAATAAACTTTTCCTTCTCTACAATTGTTCTTGTTATGTCTTTTGGTCAAAGCAGCAAAAATATCTCTCTAAAATACAACACATGTAGGGAAATGAAGGAAGAAGGTGTATACAGAGGAAGAGAGTAATCTGTAAGTCAGTCTCAACCACAGCTTCTGCTTATCCCACTGGGAAGATCGGAATTTAGTAGAAGATATGCCTCTCTTAAAGGGAATGGACTTTTCCAAAGTTCATTGATTTCCAAAGTTAATATTATGGGGGGAGAAGCAAATTCTTATATGAGAACTTCAAATTTCAATGGTAAATGTTAAACAACAGCAACAGGGAAATGTTGTCCCTCTTAGACATACCTTTCTTAGAACCCTTACCTAACTGAAGGTTTTCCATTAATAATGACTATGTGACCACACAGAGGCATTCTGGGAGCTAGGTCTCAAGGTACTCTGGAAGAGAGGAAAAATTGCAGATGAGAATCTTACATTTGAGAAACAAGACTGCATAGTTTTATGGTGCTCTTTGAGATTCTTTTTCTCTTACTGTCCCCAGATGTTTATTCATTGTGTATAAAAATGAAAGCCTGGTTTGGTTTCAACAGTAGAACAGAATATTATGACAAATATTTTGTCATCTATAATTCATCTGCTCATGGAGATAAAAGCAGAGTGACCTCTCCTCCACTAACACTCGCTACCTCATGGCCAGCTCAGAGATGGCAAGATGGAATCATAGCAGTCCCAAGAGGGAAATGAATTCAGTGACATCTTTGCTATGTGCAGATTTTTCTTTCCTTATCATCTTAGACAAGCTTGATTTTAATTTATTAAGGACTGTTATGGTTTGAAAATAAGATAACCCCTAAAAACTCAAGCATTAATACAGGAGGTGAAATGATTAGATAATGATAGCTGTAACCTAATCAGTTAATTAATCCATTTGATGAACTAGTAATTTGAATGGACTAACTGGGTGGTAACTGCAGATAGGTGGGAAGTCAGGAAGTCAGGTCACGGGAAGTGTGCCTTTGGGTTCATATCTGACTCCTTGCATATTTTCTCTCTGCTTCCTGTCATGAGTTGACAACTTTCCTTTGCCACACCCTTCTACCATGATGTTTCACCTCATGTTTGGCCCAGACTGATACAGTTGTTGGACTATGAACTGAGACCTCTGAAACTGTGAGCAAAAATAAACTTTTCCTTCTCTAAGATGAAGGTGATACCCCCACCTTCATCCCTGAAAGTTTCTCACTCTCACACACAAAAGTGTGGAAGAGTTTGGGGGTTCTATAATTTAGCAATAATATAAATACAGTCTACTCTTAAGAAGAGAGCTTATTTGTCCCTGAGAGCTCAAAATAAACTCCTGAAATGTGATCTTCCAGAAGCCTGTTCCTATAATCTACAAGATTTGGAAATTATATGAGTTTACAAGATCCTGGAGGGCACTTCTAAAGTGTGAACTATTATGCAAATGAAAGTGATTTCAAAAATAATAATTACTGTTATCATTTAAACAAAGCTTTGTTGATCTGGCTATAATACATTCTGCACAACGAGTATGCCTGCACAAGGACTTTCTCCCTTTTCTGTCCCAGTAATAATTGCTCTCTATAATGAATGAACTACACTATATTGTGCACTGAAAAGGAAAGCGGAGTTCAACTAAATTATTAGCAATTCCTTTGTTCTGTATTCAAGAAGCAATTACTCTTGAATTATGTGAGTTGGCCTCCTTCCTCATCTCCCACATTTCAAAGAAAACAAAATACCACCCAAAATCCCTAGATTCAAATCAATAGTGCATAATATCCAAAATCAAAAGGATCTCACAATTTTATATATAATGTATAAAATGTGTATATAAGTACACATAATCTATTAAAATGTGTATATTATGTAAAATAAAAATGTCTGCATATATATTTCACATCTTCAGTTCTTTATTGACAGCTTAGCAGTTTTCTCTTTAGGTTCTGCACAATGATTTTTGATGAAAGACTGGATCAAGTGCCCTGCACATAGTAGGAACTCAAAAACAAATTTCAAGATGAATGAAGGAATTCATTTTAATCCAATATTCAGAAAGAACTGAGCAAAGTCAATTGACTGAGTCAGTAAATTGGTTGCTATAGCAACATTTTCCTGATTGGAAACAAACCATAGCAGGGTCAAGAGCAGATTTTACACAAACTGGCAATGGGAAAATGGAAAAAAAAAAAAGCAGCATGATATTTTTCTCCATTTATTCCTGTTTTGCAAATGAATGAATAGGTAGATAAAAAGGGCAATTTGTGTTTTTCAGTGAGATTAGCTAGAAAGTTCTCTTTCAGGAGAGGGACCAGCTATTTGAATTAAAAAATAAAACAAAAAAAACAATGTTTTGACTGAGTTCTGCCATTAGTAACTCAATAAATGCAGGTGGAAGGAGAAAGTACCACAATGATTTTTAGTTCTAAGGATGTGAAGAGTTTGCTGAAAGTCGGTGCACAGGTAAAAGACAAAGATTTCCATTGCCTGGAATCACTTCCGGTGAGAAAAAAATAATGTCATTGTTTTCAGTTTCTTTTGTTTATAGTTTAGTTTTGCTTCATGGTTGGAGAAAGAACACCCAAATCATACTTTAATAGTGTTAAAAGATAGGATTAGGGAAATTAAAGATTTAAAGAGCTTATTTGAGCAGACAGGGACTCACGAGTTAGGCAGTTTCAGACCACAGGCCATTGGGCTGCACTGAAGGGGCACAGAAGAAAAAATTTATAAGGTGTTCACAGAAACAAAATATTTGATTGGTGTTATAGTTTAGATCTGAAATGTCCCCCAAAGGCCTATGTTGAAGACATGATTCCTAGCCCATGGCACTCTCAGAAGATGGTAGAACCTTTAGGAGGTGGAGCCTACAGGGAGGAAGTTAGATTGATAGGGACTATGCCTTGAAGGGGGTATTGGAACCCGTGGTCCTTCCTCCCTCTTTCTGTTTTCTGGCTTCCATAAAATGAGAAGTTTCCTCTGCCACACATTCCTGCCATGATGTATGGCCTTACTCTAGACCCAAAAGCAATGGGACCAAGTGGTCATGAAATGAAACCTTTGAAGCTAGCAGCCAAAATAAACCTTTCCTCCTTAAACATTGATTATCTTAGGTATTTTGCCACAGTAATGGAAAGCTAACACAATTTGTTAAAGTGAAAAATTCTTAGTTAGAGGTTAGCTGATAAGTTCTGACTGGCAAATTGTCTAGTTTTAGGTGTTGGAAGTTACAGGATCATTAAGTTACTCTGAGTTGAGATTCAGTTTGGTTATTAGGATTGCTGGAGCCATCTTAGTCTAAGAGTCTCTCATTTCATTAATCTTAGCTTAATAGTCTCTCATTAACTAAGTTAATGACAGAATTTTACATGAATACTAATTTGTGATTATTTATGCACTTTCTTCTGAAATTGCATACCAACAAAGCATAGCTAATTAGCAGGCAGGTACAATTTTATAATCCTCTTTTCATACAGAAGCAATGCAGTATAGTGCATGGAGCACTAGATTAGAAGTCAGAAGACCAGAGTTATAGTTCTGACTTTACCATTTACCAATTGGGTAGTCACATAAATTCTTTGAATATCAGATTCTATAAACATCATAGGAAAATGTTGAGACTGATATTAGGTTCTCTGCCTACCTCACAAAGTATGAGAATCAAGTGAGTTAATCTATGTGTAATTAACTATAAAAAATAGCATGCAAATGGGCCTGCTGACAAGGGATTCACATAGTTTTCTGCTCTGTTATCATCATCTAGAAATTCTTAATCATTTTTGAACAAGAGGCCTCAAATTTTTATCTCATTCATGACCCTCCAAATCATGTAGCTATTCCTGAATCCAAGATATATGTTGAAAAGCAATATTCTCTACTAGAAGAAGCAATATTTCTGAATTATGGTTAAGAATCAGAGAGGTCCACTCCCATTGTTTTTTGAATTTCAAGCAGGGCAGAATAGAAAAGATTAATGAATGAAACACTAAAGTCATTTTTTTCTAATTCAGTATTAAGTAATATCAAGAAAATTATATAGGTCAAGGTTAAGTTAAGGTTAAACAATAAAGTAGAGTTTATTAATAATTGAAGTCTAATGACAGATACAATCACATATCTCAATGTGCATCAGTTTGTATTTGACCTTATTTGGAGTAGTTTGAAGGGAATATTATTGTAAACATTTGTGTGGGAGTGGGAGGAGGATGGGTTGTCAGGTTCTTTACTATTCCTACCCATAGCAGTAGCAGGGCACTAATGGGAATCACATATCTTCTAAATTACCTGCTGTTTTCATGATCCTAATTCCATGGGAGAATTTTTTCTGGTAATATTTCAACTTAAGGCTCTATATATAGTGCCTTTCTCCTGAGCCCATGTAATGGCATTTATTCTGTTTATGTGGAGGAAAAGACTGAAAATGCAAATATATTAGGCTATAATATGTAACCTACTGATGTGGTATCTTCATGTGGGAATTTAAGGACAACCCAGTCCCTTGAATCCAACTGTTAAACTATAGAAAGAAAGACTAGGTTTCTGCTAAGAAATATATGACTTATACAATTCACCTTATTTTCAAATGTTTTGCACATTTTCTCTCACTAACAAACATTAGTGACTTTCTTGTACTAAAGATTCAGTTGCTAAGAGGAGTATAAACAAGACTCCAGCGAATTAGCCTATGAATCTCACCCAAACTCTTCCTTTGACAAATATAAAGACAGGCTCACCTGGAAACAAAGCATGCATACTTAATTAAAAAGATAAGAGTTAATTAAATTGGAAAGACTTTCTAAACCCATATGGAAGTTGGAATTTTGCAGACAGAACTGTAAGTAGAAATCACAATCAATATTAAAATTTAACCTAATTTCTTGATGAAAAATGAGAGTGGTGGGTACAAGGACGTGTGTGTGTGTGTGTGTGTGTGTGTATGTGTGTTGCCTGCTCTTTCTCCCTTAGAAAAAATTGCTAGTTGATAGTTAAGCTAAAAAACAACCCCCCTGTGACCAACAGATATGTGAAATCAACCATCTGGAATTCTTTTACTCTTTTACTGCATAATCGTAGACTCGCTCTAAATTGTGGTAGGGGATGCATTTGTTATAGATTTAGTTTTTGTGGATTATGTGTGTGGCAAAGCAGGTGATAGGTAAAGTAAATATGATGGGGAATAGCTAGGTAATACATGTAATTCACCCTCCATGCCTGAATTAATTTTTCTAGTCAGAGTAATGAGCAATTTTAAATATAAATAGATTCTCTTCACATACAACACATTGCACACAATTCACACGAAATGAACTTCTCAAACAGAAAGTTGAGTCAAAAATAGAAAATAAGGACCTGGGGTTGTAGCTCAGCATTAGAGCACTTGCCTAGCATGTGTGAGGCACTGGGTTCAATTCTCCACATTGCATATAAAAAAATAAAAGTCCATCGACAACTAAAAAAATATTTTAAAAAAGTAAAAATAAGAAGGGAAGTAAGTTGACTTTGTTGCATTTTTAGTGGTCTGTTGAATGCTAAGTAATTATTATTGATATTATTACTATCCTTCAGGGTATGTTGAAGTAAATTCTGTAACAGCAATCATAGGATTCACAGTTATGAACAAGGGTAAGAACTTCCATGTGCTAGACTATGAAAAGAACACAACGTAGTCCTCTGGGGGACCCTGCTTTAGTCTTGGGTCCTCTTCTGCCTTTTGGTCCCTCCAGCCTTGGCTTCAAGAACTTTCATATAGAAATACTTGGGGTCAAACACTCTAAGCAACAAAGCAATTTTCATTTTGTTCTCTTCTTTCTCATCAGATTTTGGATTTGGATGGGTTACCTGTGGCTGAATCATGCTATTCTTGGAATCTAAATAGAAAGCTAAATCAAATTTGCCTACCGGATGATTTTCTGAGATGATCAAGTTAATGTGCAGCTCTGAAGATGCTACATGGTCATTAAGATTAGAAAATCATCCTGTCTTTCCAAAGTATTTCTTTCTGATTGGAGAACATTATCTCCCTGAAGCTGGCTTATGTTTTAGCCCAGGAAAAAAGGAACTCAGGTAATTGAATCTCCCTAAAATACTTTTTTACACCAGCATGTCAGGATTTCTTTCTATTGTTTTCATTTAGTTTTTGCCTAAATTCAATTCTGCTTAGTTTTTGGAACCTAGCAAGATTATAGCCCAAAGGTGTTAGGAAATTTAAAATTTTATAACAGCTGCTCAAGAGTCTAAAAAAGAAGTTATGAAACTGGATAACTAGTATTTCTGCTTCCCACTAATTACTTTGGAACAGTTACAATGGGTATTTATGACTACATAAAAGTTGTTCTTAACTTCTTGCATCTTGGATTTGTAAAGTCTAAAAAGATGGGAAGAACCTTCTTTCTGAGATTCATTTTGATTCCTAGCAACAATATTTCATGCCATGCTTTCTCATTTTAAGGGTTAGCCTTTCTGTCAGACTGTAAAATAGGCAAAGTATTTCTAAAGCCCTCCCCAGGGTCCAGGGCCACTGTGGTGTCCTCCTTCCAATAGAAGCAATTAAGGTTCTAGGACAAACATTTGATTTTCCCTTCTCATCAAAATATGTGCCTTCCTGTTAGCATTTGCAGTTCCAGAAGTGCTACTCAAAATATAGTCTGAAGGTTGGTGCCACTCCAGGACTGGAACAGGAAAGTACAGAAATTAAGAATTAGCATTTAGGGCTAGGGATGTGGCTCAGTGGTAGTGTGCTTTCCTAGCATGTGTGAAAGCCTGGGTTCAACCCCTAGTATTGCCAAAAAAAAAAAAAAAAAAAAAAAAACTAGAAAATTTATAGCAATGTATAGTGTGTGTGTGGGGGGTGCCACAATGTTTTTTTTTTTTCTGTTTTTTATTTTATTTTTTTATTTTTACGGACTGCATTTTGATTCACTGTATACAAATGAGGTACAACTTTTCATTTCTATGGTTGTACAAGATGTAGATTCACACCATTCATGTAATCTGCAATGGGTTTTTAACATACAGTTTGAGAAAGACTCTTTTAGAGTCCTGCTCTGACAAACTGGATTTTGATCATATGTACTGCAATGTACTGGGATAAATATGTTAATCCTTTGAGTAGGAATGTTCTGGAGGCCCAAAGGAATAGTGGTAAGAATAGAAGTGTTGATCCCTAGATTGTAACTCACTAAGAATATGGTACATGAGGGAGATTTGGTTTTCTAAACTATGAGACAAACCTGGTACAGTGGTGTGTGCTGATAGTCCCAGCTATGTGGGAGGCTGAGACAGGAGGATCACTCTAGCCCAGGAATTTGAGGCCAGCCTAGGTAACATAGTGAGACCCCCTATCTCAAAAAAATAAAATGAGAATAAAGATAAAATAAAAATAAAAATAAAGTAGGAGACAAAATATGGCATATTACCTGAGGAACTCAACTGAGAAAGCTACTAGGGTAAGTGATATATTAGACAGTCTTAGGTGACTTTTTTTGCCTGTAACTGTTTTATATATACATATAAATGTACCAGACATATACATACATACATATATAAATATGCATAAAGATATATAAATTACTCACATATATACATATCTGCATATATGTAAATACATATATAAATTACTTGTGTAATTTTTGCAAATCAAATTATACTTCAGTTCCTCTCAAGTTAAAAGTTATGAGCCCAACTTTATTCTGTGTTATATAAAAGAGTGAAATATGCTTTCTCATCGGAGGCAAGAGCTCATCTGACTGATGTAAATTGGTTCCCCTGGAAGAAGAAATGCCATCTCAGGAGGAATTATATTTTACTTTCTTTACTTTAAGACAGGAATTAGGCCTTCTGGTTTCTTATGCTGGTGGTGAGAATAGATTGCTTCCATAAGCACCTTTCCTCCTCTTCCTCGGCAAAAGCACAGAGAATGTATATCAACTACTTTTTCTAGTGGCATGGAGAAGCAAGAATTTGAACAATTTCACTCTGCCTCCTAGGACTGCCAGTTAGTGCCTTGATCAAATGTGGACTTTGTTTTTTGTATTGCTGGGGATGCAAACCAGGGCCTTGTGCTTGCCAGGCAAGCACTCTCTACCACTGAGCCACATCCCAACCTCCTTAATCAAATCTGACCCCCATCCTGAAGTGAAATGGAGAGAATACAAGGCCAGGACTACAGTTTAAGTTAGTCAACTCTTTACCTCTCTGCTTCCTAAAACTGTAGCAAGGTGGAATAAAAAGTAACTCGGTACTCTTAAAACTTGGGTTTAAATGATTCTCATTGACTTTCTACCCATTTGGAGAAAGTAAAGTAAGTATTTCTTCTAGTATTATAACCTCCTATGTTATGGTTTAGATATGAGGTGTTACCCAAAAGCTCATGTGTGAGACAGTGCAGAGGTGAAATGATTAATTTATGAAAGATATAACAATGAAATTTCATTGTGAAATTTCAGAGGTGAAATGATTAATTTATGAAAGATATAACAATGGATGAATTAATCTCCTGACATGGATTAACTGGGCAATAACCGTAGGCAGATACAGTGTGACTGAAGGAAGTAGGTCACTGGGGGGTGTGCTTTTGGGGTTTGTATTTTGTCCCTGGTGAGCACAGCTTCCTCTCTGCTTTCCACCACCATGCACTTCTGCCAGGATGTTCTACCTCACTTCTGGCCCAAAACTATGGAGTTGCCAGAGCATGCACTGAATCTCTGAAACAGTGAGCTAAAATAAACGTTCCCTTCTCTACATTGTTCTTGTATGGTCTTCAGTCACAGAGACACAAAGCTGACTTACATGTCCTAGAAGGTTGGGGTAGAGTATTCTCATTTATACCACCCTCTGTAAATGTTGTGTACTTTGTGTTGTTTCTCCATGCCTGACAAAGATACAGATAGAGTATACAGAAGATAAATTAAGGCTCCTGGGTGCTGGCACATTGTTAAAGAAATACCCGCATTATCTTCCAACAAATCCAATTCAGACTCTGTTTTGAAATTATTCCTAGAAATGCCATCTTCATAATGGAATGAAGTCCCTATAGCAACAATACCATCTGATGTGTTATGAACATTTCAAAGCTGTGTTTCAGTGGAAGTATTTCCAAACACAACAATAACAGTATAACAATCATGAGGTGATAAATTAACTAAACTGTGTTTGAACTGAATTCTGAGAGAGAGGGAGAGAATGAATCTGCAAAGTGTTTATTTAAAATCATAAACAGGGTCTTTTCTCAAACTTCAAGTTTGAGACCATTTTGGTACCCAGTCTTATTCTACTTTATGAATGTAGAAGGCATTTAGAATGCTTATAGTATCTCCAGTGCTCCACACCATACGAAATGAATCTTTGCAGAAATCTTAAATGGGAATAAAATGTTCTTTCTAACATTTACAGCAAGTTGAAACAAAGATTCAACCCTAAAGATTCTTTTCTCCATTAACTTAACTCACTAACAACTCACTTTCTTCTTCTATTCTCTTTTTATGTTGCTAGGGATTGAACTCAGGGCCTCATATATGCTAGGTAAGGTCTTGACCACTGAGGCACTTCCTCAGTCCCAGCCCACGATTCATTTTATTTACTTATTTATTTATTTGGTACCAGGGATTGAAACCCAGGGCCATTTAACCACTGAGTCACATCCCCAAACTTATTTATTTCTTTAATTTTGGGATATGATCTCGTTAAGTTGCTTAGGACCTCACTAAGTTGATGAGGCTGGCTTTGAACTTGTGATCCTCCTGCCTCAGTCTACTGAGTCACTGGGATTACAGGTGTGCATCACCATGCCCAGTCTATCACTCACTTTTTTATACAACAAAATGAAGATTTCAAAGCCCCCAAAGAATGAGTCATTCCTATCAGCAATTGTCCATTAGAAGA
Organism: Sciurus carolinensis; assembly: GCF_902686445.1. Classification (NCBI taxonomy): domain Eukaryota; kingdom Metazoa; phylum Chordata; class Mammalia; order Rodentia; family Sciuridae; genus Sciurus; species Sciurus carolinensis. The sequence goes on from NC_062232.1 coordinate 94,501,052, forward strand.
ATTGCCCTCCAAGTATGTAAAGTTTTAAGGTTGCAACAGTTTTTCAGTGTTCATGCCAATGACTAGCCAAGTCTAGAAAGTCAGCCAATTAGGTTTTCTTTCAGTAATCTGGTTCCTTATTTTCTGAATGCTCTATCTGTCTCCGTTCTTATTGCTTTCTTGAATTTGATTCGTTGTTCTGTCTGTTTTAATACCTTGTTTCTATGTGATGCCTGGCCCTTGGCTTCTTGTTTGGATTTTCTTACATCACTTTGTCTTCAGGCTATTAGACCTTATCTATCGTTGGACTATCCTTTTTATTTATTTTCCCCTTTTGTCTTATACCTTCTCTTGGCATCTCTGGTGCTGAGTCATAGGACTTCTCTCTTATTCATTATTGTCCATGATCTTGCCCTGTAGCTAAGGATGGGGTGGGTATATTGGGACCACATTATATTGCACCGTACAAGGTTGAGAGAGGAAAATCTGCTTGTGTTAATGGTTATCATTTTCAGTTGGCTTTCTGCTGCTTTGCATGTTTTGGGTTTGTGTCACATTGTCTCTTAACATACAATAAAATCTTTAATCACAAGGGAGCTTTAAAGCTACAAATTATCACTTTCACAGAGCTTGCCTCTTGTAATGTATAGAATGAGTTTTTAATTAGTCTTTGTTACTTGTCTATTTCTTGAAGACACATTACCTTTCTTTATTAAGCATTCATAATGGCTAGCCATAAGGTAGATAGGGTAACACTTAAACTATGTGCAATGAATTCATCTACAAAGACTGGCCCACTATCACCCTGATACCCCAGTTGATGGCAACATTCACCTGATCCAGGGCACTCATTTTCTATACTACTTGGCTTTTGTGTTCTTGATTTAACTGTCATTTCTTTATGTGAATGACATTTCTTCCCATGCACAATCTAAACTCCATACTATATCTGTATTTCTGACATCTAGCCTGCGGCTTCACATATGATGGATGCTAAGTTCTTTGTTTGTTTTAGTGGTATTGGTAATGGAACCCAGGCCTTGTTCATGCAAGGCAAGAGCTCTACCGTTGAGCTATACTCCCAGTCCCCATCATTGCTAAGTTTATTGATAATAAGCAGTAAATCCTGGAGATAAAGGTTTTAGTGTGTTCTTTTCAGAAGTCATTCTGAGGACCTCTAAGAAGATATATTTACCACAGAAACACTCCAGAGAAGTTACTAGATCAACATAAACTCTCCAGCTGACTTTTCTTCTCTGAGACAGAACTATAAAATGAGGTGGTTCAGCAAAGACTGCATTGTGATAAAAATGCTTTTCTCCAAATATAAAACCTTAAGCCTTTCAGAACAGAGTTTGACAACCTCAAGATATATTTATGTTAATTCATGTGCTTGAAGATTATTTCACATGTGCTGGGTTCTTACACCTTAGCAACCAGTATAGCCCAGATTTAATGCAAAATCATTGTGTATTTATGCTTCTGCTTAATTTTTTTTCTTTCCTTTCACCAATTTATTACTGCAAGAATTTATTTGTACTTTGACTATTTAGTATAAACGCCATCTTACATTTTCTTCTTCTGTGAAATAACTGGTTAAGAGGATTCACTGACTTGTTGAAAACATACTCATTGAAGCCATTTTATTCCTGCTCTATCATTTCATTTCATAGCAAACCAACAGAGTGGTCAATATGTAACAGGCTCTTGTGTTTGATATACATAGTATATTCAAAAATTTCCATGTAAAATATATTATACCACTTGCTTGGTACCTTGACTTTCCATACAAGATGGTACAGAAAATATTTTGGATATATTTTGATTTGTCATATCAACTAGAAGGCAGTTCAGCAGTTCCTAGAGAGAAAGAGCCCATCTTAAGACATGAGCTAGAATCACTTGTACAAATGAGTGGTTTGAGGAGCATTGATTAAAGAACTATTTATCAAAAAATAGTGAGAATAGATTTTGGAGCCATATCAAACAGAATTTCCTTCAATTTATTAGTTGTATGATTTTAAGCATGTCACCTGTTCTCTCTGAGCTTTAGTCTCCTTATTGCTGAAATGGAAGAGAATACTACATTCCCTGCTTGAGAATTAACTGAGATAACATAACAAATACTCAAAAGTCTTTGGGTCCCTGTCCCCTATCTGTTGCCCTACAAAAATATCTAGAATTCCTTAATTAGATATTCATCTCATTATTGAAGCAGCAATACTAAACACAATCAATCTCAAAAGCACACTACCCCTCAGAGGGACAATATACCAAACAACTATATCATAACATTTCAGATATACTTTGTGGTGTCCCAAGGGAGTGAGACCAGACAGTTGTGGTGAGGAACTGGCTGGCAATTTTGGGCAAAATTGCTTCCAGATGTGGACAGAACCAAATAGGACATTGCAATTATGGTATAGGCAACATAGGATACTGAATGCTCAAAGACAGAGAAAAGAGTGCTCAGCCAGGAAAAATGAGTACACGAAAGACCATTGCAACCACTTTGACATTTTCCCAAGATAAGCCACTGGTGGAAGGCAATGTTCTCAACATGGAAAACTGTTTAAATGGTTGATTTAGATGATTGAAATAATAGTCACAAAACACATTATGTTTCAGGCACATTTCTATGCACTTCACACTTGTTAACTCATTTATTTCTCAGGACAACTCAAGAAGGTAGCAGAAGCTGTCACCTTCATTTCAACTGAGAAAATAAGGCACAAGGCAATTTGGTACTTGTCCAAACACAAAACTAGTAAATGGAGATGCTAGAACGTAAATCTAAGCAGTCTGGCTTCAAAATCCATGTATTTAAACTTGGAGTACCAATCAACCTTGTTATTTTTATACCCAAAATATGAATTAACATCTTTAATTCTGTACTTTTCAGGGACAAAAAATTAGTATATTAGAAAGATCAGCAAACTGGGTAAAAGGAGACCAGGGTTCTAGTCTGAGTTCTATGAGCTGCAGGGACCTTAGAACAGGTAGTTTTCTGTACTCTGGACTTTGTTTTTCTGATTTGTCCACTGATGAGTTTGAGCTAAAACGCCCTTTCAGTTCTAGCTCTATGAAACATTATAACGTCATTATTTTTAAAGTTATTCAGAATTTTATTATGTATCTACTCTGAAAATGCTTCATGTGATTTGGACAACAATTCTCCTAATCCTTTTTCTTTAGCAACTACAGAATTTCAGTGAGTTATAACTTTGAGCTTTGGAATATATAATTACGATAGACTCATGCTGCTGATCTTGATTACCATAGAAACACACTGAAGTTTCTCTGAGCACTCTTAATTTTTGAGTCTTTTCAATGAGGAAAAACATCATAGTCTTTTCATTTGTTTTTATTTTTAAATGGTTCCTTAGCCAAGAAGAACTGTTGCCAACAATAATGGGTAGTATAGAGTAAACCCCTCTGCACCCCACAAAGGAAACCATGAATGGCCTGGCCCACATTTAATTAAATACATTTTTTTTCTTCAGCAGCAGCTTAACTTAAATGGCATTTTTGGCATCATAAATTTCATGAAACAGCAGTAATTTCAGCTTCATTTCCGTTCTCTTGGCAGGTTTTTTGTACGCTTGGCCTGAAAAAGGTATGGTTGTGTTCTGTTTAGATTGATGGAGGATTAGGGACATTTGATTGAACTGCTGGACTAATGCAGTGGCATTTTCATTCGACACAGGCATACAACTCTCTTTGTTTATCAGCTGCAGTACCCAGCTCTAACCTTCTGGTTTCAAAATCTCAGTTCTCAAAATGCTGTTGCAAAGTTTTTCCAAGTTCACCTTCTAGAACTGTAAGTAAAATCAAAAGACCAAAAAGTGGTGTTAAAGTACATTCCTGAGAACATGATTCATCTCTCCCTCCTCTGGGCCCCACAGCACTTTATTCTATCACTATTAAAGCACTTATTGAATGTTGCTTTGTATTCCAGTTAGCTATGTACATGTTTATCTTCTCTGCTAACCTAACTTTCTTTGAATAGGAACTACATCCCTTAGTGAGTATCCTCATAGGGCCTTGCATAACACAGAGCATACAAAAAAAAAAAAAAAAAAGGTGCCCAATGCATAATAGCTGAATAAATTAGTCTTGTGTCCAATTCAAATTCAGAAAGATATTCATGAAAATTCCTTCTTCAAACTCAGTCTTCACTCCTCAGTAGAAAATTTAGTTGTACAAAACACTCATTTTCTGCAAAATTGAAGAGTATTATAAACCTTGGAAGACCAATCCTAACAACAGGGTCATATTTTGGTGGATTTTACCCTTTTTCTGTCGTGTGGGTATTGACTGCTTTATGCAAATATATTGCATGTAGAAGAAACACTGACCCATTCGTCGAGGGTATGTTGGCAACTGCCTGGGCTATATTTTTCCTGTCTCCAACTATTTTCATTGTGAATGGAGCAGCAATGGAAGCTTCCAATTTTAAGACTGCCAAACATATCTGGGACCTCAGCAGATGCTGAAATTGAAGGGAAAGGACTAAGAAAAGATGGGAGAAACTTTTTATTACAATGCAGCATTCACAATTGCAGCAGAATCCATCACCCCCTCTCAGAAGCCTCTTTGACAGGTACAGTAAGAGTAAAGGTAAGTCTGAGGTTTCTCAGCAATATGAAAATCTTCCATAATTCTGTGGGTTACAATCCATTTCATTAGATAATACTATTTAGGACAGCATGATTGTGTATATCTGAGACTATTAGGTTGAATCATGTCCTTCAAAAGAGATGCATTGGAGTCCTAACTCCCAGTATTTCAAACTGTGACCCTATTTGGACGTAGGAAATTTATAGTGGTAGTTAAATTAATATTATATCATTTGGGTGGGCCCTAATCCACATGACTGGTATCTTTCTAAAAATGGGTTATTTGACACAGAGGCAGACATATATAAAGGGAAGTTAATGTGAAAGGACTTAGGGAAAAGATGGCCATCTACAAGCCCAGGAGAGTGGTCTACAATGCATTCTTCCCTCACAGACCTCAGAAAGAGCTCATCTGACAACACCTTGATTTCTGACTTCTAGTCTAATTGCCAGACATAAATTTCCATCAGCTAAGCCACAGGGTCAGTAGCACTTTGTTGAGGTAATCCCAGCAATCAACACCCTGTTGTACTACAGAAATTCAGAGTCCTGATCTAAGCGCTTGCTTTGGAAGCACATACACTAAAATGGCAATGACACAGAGAAGATCATAATGGACCCTGAACATTTGTGAAGAATTCTATATTTTCTTAAAAAGACAAAAGGAAAGGAAAGGGACTTCATGAAAAGAGAAGAGAAATTAATAGACTAGAAGAGGGGAATGTGGGGTGGAAGAGAGGAAGGAAAGAAGAGTATGAGGGAATGAAACAGACCAAATTATGAGTTGTACATGTATGAATATATCACAGTGAATCCTGTTATTATGTAGAACTATAATAACCAACAAGAAAGAATTCTCATCTACATGCAGAAGAGTGAAATGACTCCATCTCTCAATAGTTAGAAAAATTGACTCAAAATGAATTAAAGACTTAAATGTAAGATCTGAAACTATAAAACAACCCAAGTAAACATAGGGGAGATGCTACTGACATTGGAATGGGGAAGGATTTTTTATATAGGACCTCTGAAAGTGCAAGAGACAAAACCAAAAAGAGACAAATAGGATAATAGCAAATGAAGAAGCTTCTGCACAGCAAAAGAAATAACAGCAGAGACAACCTATGGAAAGGTAGAAAATATTTGTAAACTATATATCTGATAAGGGGTTAATTTCCACAAAATACAAGAACAATTCAATAGCAAAAATAAAAATAAAAAAGCAACAACAAATAATACAATGAAAAAATAGACAAGAGAGACTTAAACATTTCTCAAAATAAGGCATGCAAAGCAAATGGCAAACAAGTATATGAAATACTGTTCAACATCACTAATCAGAAAAATTCAAATCAAACCCTCAATGAAATTTCCCCTTATTCTAGTTATAATGGCTACAATCAAAAGATGAAAGATAACAAGTACTTACAAACATGAGATGAAAAGAGAACATTTGCACACTGTTAGTGGGAATATCAATTAGCACAGGCATTATTTCCCCCAAAAAAAATTAAGAAAAGAATTACTATATGTTCCAGCAATCTCACTACTGGGCATATATCCCAAGGAAATGAAATCAGTATGTCAAAGAATTATCTGCATACTCTTATGTTTATTGTAGGACTATCCATAATAACCAAGCAATGGAAACAACATGTGTACATTAACTGATGAGTGGATAAAGAAAATGGAATAAACACGATGGAATATTATTCAACCATTAAAAAGGACAAATCCTGCTATTTGTAATGTCATAGATGAAATTAAAGATCATCATTACGTTAAATGAAATAACCAGACATAGAAAGACAAGTACCATATGCTCTTACTCATATGTGGAATCTAAAAAAGTTGATCACATAAAAGCTGAGGGTAAAATGGTGGTAACGAGAGGTAGAAGAGAGTAGGGTGGAAGGAGGGATGGACACTTACAGTTGCAAGAAATAAGTTTTAGTGTTCTATCAAACAGTAGGGTGACTACAGGTAATGATAATGTACTGTGCTTTTCAAATAGCTAGAGGAAAGGATTTTGAATGCTTTCTTCATAAAGAAATGATAAATGAGAAGCTAGATATGTTTAATCTGATTTCAACATTAGACAATGTACGCATGCATTGAAGCACCACATGTTAGCACAAAATATGTACAAATTTTACATGTAAGTATAAATAAATAAATGAAATTCATAATCCTGGAATTGGAAGGCACCTTAAGAAATCATTGACCCATCCTGGTTCATATCAATATCTAAAACATTCACATGGATGAGTGATCCCTTTGCTTAGGAAAAAAACCAATGTATAGTCTTGAGTGAAGAGTCTAATGTTTTCATACTGTCAAGATGTTATTTCTTATGAATAAGCATATCTCAATATTTACAATAAATAAAAGATCACCTATATTTTTCTCCTCCATGGGAGGTGGATAATAACTGGTTACTAATCATATCACAACGTTATTCATGTACTAGTAGATGTGCTTTGCCTATTTTTGAAATAAAGATTAATTCTTACATCTTAGTCCTCAGAAGGTTCATGTCCATCCCTTTATAATCTTAGCCACTCTTATTGGAATTATCTCTAGTAATTTTCTCACAAACTTTTAAAAATTATACTGACATAGTTAATTTACAATATCTAGATTTGAGTGTTATTTACACTGCAAAACATCTCAGGAACATGGGCCTTCCCCATCCCCAGTACTGCTACAGTATCTTGTTCTTAGTTTCTGATTTTTTTTCTCTTCTTGCATATATACCTTTTCTTTCCCATTCTAAATAAGTGTTCTTGCTGTTGGTGGTTTATTCCTGTTTTTCAGGGTTTTTTATTGTTTGGTAGAGATCACTTCAGATTTTATTGCTGTCTTTAGAAAATGACATTAGGGGAATTGAATATTTATAAATCTCATCAGTGTATTCTTGTTATATCCATTAAATCATTTATTCATTAAATATTCATTGATTGACTATACTTTGCAAGCATATTTCTAGATTTTATAAAAGAGGTATTATTCTTGGATTCAAGGAACAATTCACCACATATAGAATGCGTGCACACACACACACACACACACAGTGTAAAAAATATGATACACTGTATGATGTAAATGCCCCAAATAATAAAGTCTAGTCCTCTGCCTGAAAGTAATATGATTAAGGCTATGAAGGGAATACTTAACTTATAATTTACCTGCATTTCAGAAGCTCATCTACAAGTAAGTTAATTTGAATTTGGAATGAATTTTCTGATAAGAACAACATTATAATGATTATCAGGTCCCACATCGGTCCATTAATGACAAAAAAATTTAAACTGTAATATAACTGACCTGTACAAATAACTGCATTTTAGACCTAATCACCTTGTTTACAAAGTATATATGTATTACAAAAATACATTTAGAGTTCTAACTTAAGATTCTTGGGGCATCTCACATCTCTTTCTCCACCTCTGCTTGAATCAACTCTGAGCCAACAGGAATTTGCCTCTATTCCTTAGATGATGGAGGCAGCAAGTCTCATCTTGGAACCGTAAAAAGGGAGAATTTCTCAGCCTTCACTGTTAGAATGAGGATAGAAGAACCAGTTCTTTGTGGGAGTTTTGGCATCAGAGAAAAAGTCTCATGGCAGGAATTTTTATAACAGTAACAATGGTAGTGATGATCATTAGGATGGCAATCTGGTTGCACAGTAGAAATGGTAAGGTGTTGACTTGCCAGTCAGCATGTGAATTCTTCTCCTATGTATAACTGACTAATAAAGGAAGGATAGAAGGGAAAAGCTGAAGATAACCTGAAGTTGATTTCTTTAATACTCAGATTCTTTTAGAAAAGCAACTTAAACCCTTTATATCCTAGTCTGTACTTTTATAGATGTAAATGATATTTCTTTCAGAGGACTGGATTGACATAGTCATATAATAGAGCCTACATGATGTCCAGCACATGGGAAGTGTCTAATAAATGTCCCCAAAGTCTATACTTCTTATTTTAATTTGAGAATATCATGTAGGAAAGAATCAATGACTTTACATGAATTAAGTTGATTAAATATACTTTTCCCTCTCTCAGGGAAACCCACTGAGCCTTTTAAGCCCATGTTGGAGAAGATTAGTTAAACCAGCATGAGTTGCCTTTTTCAAATCTATGTATCAATTGATATGCATGGTTCTGTGCTCCTGTATAATCTATATCTGGCTGTCAGATCTTTTTTCCTAATATATTTTTAGAAACATAACAATACCCAAATGACTAGTCTTCCACTTAAAGGATCATCCCTTATTTAAAAATGTGGGCATATCTGGGGCTAGGGGTATAGTTCAGTGGTGAAGTACTTGCCTAGCATGAATGAGACCCTAGGTCTATCCACAGCACTGGAAAAAATAAACAAATTTGTTCCTTTTCATTCCTGAAAAAATTGCCTGTTCCATAATTTCTATAATTATGAACAGTGGCTCTCTCATATTTGGAAATCCTTTATATAACTAAGTGCCAGGCTCTGCAAATTGGTCCCCATTTTCCTTTCTAACATCATCTCTACCTGTTTTTCCCTAGGTTATCTCTCTCTGCTTTTGAAGTTTTCTACTCTTCTAGGATATGAGCTGCCTCCCCTCCAACATATTCCTGAATCATCTTATTTGCCTACTATGTTGAAGTTTGGTTTAGAAGTTACATTCCTTTCAGTTTTGTTTTCCTAATTGGGTTCATAGCCAACTCTTGGATCATAAGTATGAATTTAGTGATCTTGAGACCAGCATCCTACAAAGGCTTAGTATAATAAATGTTCATTTATACCATGATTTGACTTATATAGATAGAGAGATACTGAGCAGTTTTACTTCTTGGGTGTTCTGCTACTTGAGTGATTGTTACTGAAAATGCTTTGAAAGACATTTCTATGATCTACTGAAGATCTTATTTTTTTTTATATTTTCAGATTTAGGGGACTCTGGTTTCATTATGCTTTGTTTTACCTTTGCTGAAACTTGCTGTCAAATTTTTCCAAAGAGAAGTATCATCTTGCTGTTGTTTCAATGCGCCAAGATTTCTTATTGCTATGAGGCTAGAGTTGACAATGTCAGGCAGCAGACTTGATTTAATAACATTTTCTTTCTGAAAAATTTGATCCAGAGGGATAAAAACAATAAACAAACCCTAATATCTTAATGTCTCTGGTTTTATTCTCACATAAAGTTCATCTATTATCTAGTCAATTTGTTTTCAGTGTTAAACTATATTACCTCTGTATTAGAAATCAAATAAGTACTGAAGTCAAATTTAGGCAGGTTCCAGAGGAAGACTTTAATTTTATCTTCTGTCCATATTATAAACAGTTTGGGGGATTTTATTTGATAAATTTTCTGGTTACAGTAATTATTTTAGCAACATATTTTGCCATGATCATTTTTCTGTCTCCAAATTGTACTTTTCAAAGCTAAACATTATTCTCTTGACATTAATCTAGTTTGTTTTCAGCTTAGCTTTCTGTTCACAATTTATTTTTAAGCTATGTGGTAAAGAATACAGCTAAATTGAAATATTTTGAGAAAATAAAGCTAATTTGTTACTAAAGGGAAACAATAAAAATATTTAATTAGTAAAACAGTACATTTTTTTCATATGTTATGTAGATTTGGAAGATTGGGTATCGCTAAGGAAAAAAAAGAGAAGAAAGTCATGGAGAGGCAGAGCGAGAGCTAGGGCCACTCTTCTGGGCCAGTCTAAATGATAGTGCCCAAGTAAGGTGGTGAACTCTGACACCATCCTGACCGGCCTCACCATACAAATGTCCCACCAAAGTTGGTGGTGGAAGGAATAGTAATATTTAGCCCAGTGGTTCTCAACTCTTCACTGTACATGAATATTCATCTGCACAGATTTTAAAGACTTACACTAAGTCCCACCATGACAAATTCTTATCTAGTTGGTCTGACATGGAGTTTGGGTGTCCAAAGCACCCCTCCAGTGGATTCTAATGGACAGCCAGAATTGAAAGTCTTTGGTTTTACCAGAGAGGGCATTAGACATGTCAACTGGAGTATGAAGGATGACTTGGGTCAGTTGCTTAGATCACAAAGGTTGAAAGGTACCTAGAACTAAAGATGCTGGGATGAACAGGAAAGCTTTTGTTCTAGAGGAACAATCAAGAAACCAAGTTGGCAACTGGATTAATAAAGCAGTAAGTGTGATAAATGATCAAAATGAGAAGAAGTGCTTATACACTACACAAATACCAAGTGCAGGGCAATAAAAATTACTGAGCAAGTGAGGAAAACTCTAGGTGTATTTAGAGATCATGAATGTGCTTACTAAACTTCAATGGCCAGTGGAAACCATAATCCCTGGCAACCATTTTGAACTTATTCCATTGTCCTTGCTCTATCAGGGTAAAATAACTATTATATGATAAATTAAGGAAGAGTGAATGTATGTTGTATGTATATGTGTGTGTATAAATTACGATGTTGAATTTCTTAGAATGGAGGTTAGTTTCAATTTCATAATATCCACTCAAAGAAAAAAAACATAGGTAAAGATAACTTGTCATCAGCATCCTAATTATGTTTGGACAACCTCTTTCATTGGGTCAGTAAATACCAAGTGTCTACTCTATCCCAGGCAACATGCTAGCCATTGTAGATAAAACTGTGAGCAAGATATAAGGAGGTCTTACCCTCACAAAACTGATATTGTTCTCTTTGCATATTTTCCTAAAAGTGTTAAAATAATTATATTTAAGCAAATGGAGAATCAACTGCTGAATAGGACTGGGTAAGTAGGGACTGAGATGTAACATACACATCAAGTTAGGATTTGGTCGCTTTCACTCACATCAGCCTTCTTAGCACGTCCATCTTTATCTTTCCAGAAGAAATAATCCTAATCTTAATCTGGATACATATAGACTTTTTTTCAATTCTTTGATTATCTTAGTGCTACCCATTGGTTTTATTGACTCACTTATGAAAATAAATGAGTTTCAACCACTATGTTTTATCTTCTTTTATCAGAACATTGGCCTTGACAGTAGATCAACGTGGCAGAGACTAACACGTTCAAAGTTATGTCTTTCTTGGGTTTCTTTAAATAGAATCTTGGCAACAAAATTTGAGACACACAAGTAGTTTCAGGGTAGAAGATTGGAAAATGGATCATTCAAAATTTATATTATTGAAATAATAAAAGTTTGTCCTCAGCAATATTTATAGTCATGGCATATCACAATAAACACTGTTGCCATTTCCATTAGGACAAACTTGCTACCCAACATTTTGTTCAATAGTGGTTTCCCAAGAGGAACTCTAAGTCATATTGCTAATGGCTCTAATCTTGTGGAATTTCTAAGAAACCTGGCTGCTAAGCATAATTCTCTTAAGGAATGTTCTCTTTTAGATGCTCATTTTATCATATGAAGTTTTTTCTTTAAGACCCATAATAAGGCCAGGCTCAATGGCACATGCTTGTAATCCCAACAACTCAGGAAACTAAGGTAGGACGATTGCAAGTTCAAGGCCAAACTCAGCAACTTAGCAAGGCCCTAAACAACTTAGCGAGATCCTGTCTCTAAATAAAATATAAGAAAGTCTGGGGATGTAGCTCAGTAGCAAAGTACCCGAGTTCAATCCCCAATACAAAATATGAAAAATAAAAAATAAAACCCATAATGATCAACAAATCTAAATATAATTCAGACAGCATTTAGAAAAATTTGGCAGTTGAACGTGTATCTACTTTTATTTACAAACATACTGTAAGTCATATTTAAAATAGCACATAAAAATCTTTAAGTACTTCTCATTGGAATATTTCATTATAATGCAACATCTGTGTATCATATTGCCAATCAGCTTCTAGATTAGTAATAGTAATATTTTCAGTTCTAAATCAATCCTAGTTTATATTACAGCTGTCTCCAAAGTACCACACAGTCAACTATTGCCAGAATCTTCACATACTATAACAAATAGAATCATTTAAACAATATTAGATAAAATACTCTCTAAATCATGAGTTAGATTAATTCCATGGGAATATAGAGGTGGTAAATAAGAATATTGACTTTGTATACCAGACAATAGATTTATCATGCTATATTAACTTTCAGTGAAAGACAAATAATGGTGCTTTACAAGCAAATTAATCAATTGAATGTTTTCACTGAGAACAGTCTTTGTCTTTTCTGACACTGTAAAGAATTGGGAACACCTTTATAGTTGTCTTGACAAAAGATTCAGAAGCCATGTCATGTACAGAACTTGGTCAATTACTGCAAAATCTTGGTCAATTCACCACATTCATCATTTATCCATTTATCATGAATTGATTACAAATTGATGATGTCTAGAACTATGCTAATTTCTGGGATCACAAGGATAAAACAGAGTCCCTTACCTTGAAGAGTTAGATGTCAAGTAAGGAAATCAGATCAGTTAAATAGCATCTACAATACAGTATTTAAAATCCCACCTTCTGAACAGTTGCAATAGTCACTTGCATAAAAAGGAATGTTTACTCAAAATTCACACTCAGAATTGTAAATGTACTCTTTATGACCTCACAGTTGCTTCAACAAAAATTATTTCCTTGCATAAAACTACTGCCCAGGGAGTGCAAAATATACTACAACAGAATCTCCACTCTTCTCCTGATGGGATTCTGTCTTGTGTTCCAATTGTTTTAACCTATTGTGCAGTAGCATCATCATCTCCCCATCCCTTCTTGGAGGGTGACCCTCTATAAGTCCTCTGTTTGCTTCTTCCATTGTTGATTTGTATCATAGCACTTATTTTTTGCAATGTTGAGGAAGCACAATTGGCAAAATGGGGTTCAATATCATGTAATATTGCCTAAAATCAATGCACTAAAGAGTTCATCCAATATTAAATTATATGTATTATATAGTGGGGATTCTAATTGCTTTGTATTATAGATATATTTGTAGATGGTAATTTAAGTATTTCAAAATGTTTTGGTGATATCTTGAGAAACCAGAATTTTCAATAAGATCTGAGAATGCATTACTATCTTTCCTAGCTAAATAATGAAATACAAACTTCCTTCCATAAACTTATACTTCCAAAATATTTTGATAATCAAGTTAGACATTGAGAAAGTTCTAATTCGAGTTACAGAACTCTAAGAAAGTATGTCAGATACCATCTCCCCTAGCAAAATAATGGTCACAAACTAATATATACTTATTTTATCTATTTCCATACATGTCAAAAACATGTATGTTAGTTAGCTTTCCATTACTGTGATGAAATACCTAAGATAAGATGAGGGGGGTACCAGGATCCCAACATCTCATTCAAGGGCATACCCCCAATGACCTGACATCTTTGGACTCATCCCCACATCCTAAATGTTTCATCAATAGTCCCACAGGCAGGCAACCAAGCCTTTAATATGTAGCCTTTGGGGGCTACTTCATATCCAAACTATAGCACTTACTGCACATTAAAAAGGTTGTACTTATTGAATATGAAGTTTCCATAGTCATAGAAAGTATCACATTGGAAAAATCATTGGAAATTTAATCTTGGCATTAAGTAACTATGTAACTTTGGAAAAATCACTTTATCTCTTTGTGCCTTTGTAAAATTAGCATAATTATTGCTTAGCTTATCTCACAGGGTTGTTGAATCAAATTAGTTATAATATGAAGATGTGCTATGAAAATCCCCATTATCATATAAATGTAAAACGTTAGTTCTAGCTTGTGGGCAAAAGGCATTGGCAGCTGCCACCTTAGTCTTGTCCTAGAAATGTAGGACAGGACTTACCAGAGCAAAGGCATATCAGTTGGTCTTTTCCCCCAGCCTACCTGTGCTTACTTTTAACTAAGACACTCTGGTAGTTTTATTTTTCTCCAAAAATTCTCTATTAGATTTTTACTTCAGTGAAACTGTCTTTCTTTTTTCTTTCTATGTATATAATATTCTTGAGGGTGACAAATTGTGGAGACATGATTTTATCAAATGAAAACAAAGGATCTAGTGAGCCTTCAAAGATTTGAAACTTTTTATAATTGCTTAACATGCAGACCACATGTGTATGACAAACAAATGATCTGGATATAAGTAAAGTAGAATACACGTGGGAGTTAGTTTCAGAGTATGAAGATAATGTGTGTCCCGAATAAAATTATGTTGAAAGACTTATTGATGATGCATTCATAGTTGGGAAGATTGGGAATCTGATGGCTTCCTCTATAATGGTCCAGATATTATATGTTTTTGCTGTACCTTTATTATATTTCTCTGTGTAGATCCTTAAAAACAAGAAGGGGGAAAATGGTGAACAGTAAAGTTTCACATGAGATGTGCATGGCTTTATATTTTATTGTGTATAGATAAAAGAACAATAAATTTAGTATAGCAATGCCTGACAAGTACCTGTCTCTTTCTAGTTGTGTGAACTTGGACAAATTATTTAAAATCACTATCCTTCAGTTTGCTAACTTTTAATGTGGAGACAATGATGCTCTGTTCTCAAAGAAATAATATAATTGAAATAATAGATACATATAAACATTGCTACAAAGCATAATATAAGGACTTAAATTATTTTGATATTTTGAATGAAAAATGTTCCTTCACCAAAAGTGACTATTACCTTTGTTCATTTTTGAAAAAGCAAAGACTAATGAAAATTTAATCTACATTCTGTCTCTCCAAGGAATTTAGAATTGAGAAGAAATCACTATTTTTATTCTGTGAAACTGGATCCTGGGCAAGTTGAAATGTGTAAGTTTAGTGCTAGAGTTCTAAAAACATGACAATCCAATATAAATTAAAACAAGTAAAGAAAATTGTGGCCGGAGTATGTTTCTGATGCTCTCTCCCTCCCATCTCACTGCTTAGAGAGCTAACCACTAAAATAACCCTGATTGTTGGGGCTGGCAGATGAGCTCAGATACAGCTGACATTGTGAGTCTTCAGAAAGAATGTGCCAGTCTGGAGACATTGCTGTTTTTAACTACATGAACAACTGAAGACCTAGCAATTGTGTCATCAGCAAAGTCCCCTTACCCTGTAAGGATTTGCAGACATTCCATGGACAGGCATAGGTTCCTTCAGAGTTGGAAGGTAAATAGGTAAGACTCATAGGAATTCCAAATTATCCTAACAGCTGGTGTGGAAGGGACTTAATTGAAAGGAAATTTGATCAATCTGTTCAAAGCAAAGAATCTATAAAAGAAGGGGAAAGAATCTGTAAAATATAATGAATAGTTAAAAACACATAAAAGCTGGGCATGTTGGCTCATGCCTGTAATTCCAGTGAATTGAGGAGCTGAGGTAGAAGGATTACAAGTTCAAGGCCAGTCTCAGCAACCAAGTGACACCCTGTCTCAAAATAAAAAATAAAAAGACTAAGGATGTAGCTGTGATGAAGAGCCCCTGGGTTCAGCCCCCAGAACCAAAAATAAATAAAATAAAATAAAAAGAAGTATCCCTGCTAACTTGGATATTAATATGGTAAATTGCCATAGCAAAAAGAAAAACCTCCAGGTTATATAAGAAGTGTGTTTTAGTGACTGAGTTTGTAGTTCAGTGGTAGAGTACTTGCCTAGCATGTGTGAGACACTGGGTTCAATCCTCAGTACCACATATAAATAAATAAAATAAAGGTATTGTGTCATCTACAACTAAAAAGATATTTAAAAAAAAGAAGTGTGTTCTACAAGAAACTATCCCAAATAATCAAAAATGGTTGAAAATAAAGAACTAGACCAAGAGATAGTAGGCAAATACAAAATTTAGTATACAAAAACAAAATTACCAGTCAAAATTAATATCAAAGATAGTGGAATATAAGCTCAAATGCACCAAATAAAATGAAAGGTGAAATGATTTCAGTATAACTGAAACTATGAGTACATAGTTCTTCATCCCAATTGGGACATTGGCAAGGCATTATTAAAAATTTGGGGACAACAGTAATAAAGAAAATATGACAATTACCTACATTTTAACATGAAAGCCAAAACATACTACATGAAGAGAGAATAGAGGGCTGGGGCTGTAGCTGTGGTAGAGCACTTGCCTAGCACATGTGAGGCACTGGGTTCCATCCTCAGCACCACATAATAATAAATAAAAATATTGTGTCCATCTATAACTAAAAATTCTTAAAATGAGAGAATATGATGGCATGGGGAAATAGTCACTAGAAAAAATATTTTTTCCAGTTCAACATAACCAAAATTTGTAATGGATAGAACAATTCAGAGCTGTGGCATTTATAAATTCTCTAAGTCAGAGTACATGTACTGCTTCACTTAAAACATATTTTCTTTCATTCCTATCACCAGTTGATCTGATATCCTGACCCTAGGTGGCTATTTTCCACTTTAGATAGTGTGAAACTGGAGCACAATTTTCATTTCAGAAACAAAAATCCAATTTCCAACATACAGGCACTCCATTGCAAATAAACAGCAGCCCTTATAGCACTTCAGTAGCTTAGATTCCATGGAATGTTTTGTTTTAGCTGCTGTTCGACTTTGACATGCTTCATCCTTCATTTCACCTCTGCTAAGAAAAAAATGGATGCAATGAATAAACTTAGACCTTTAAAAATCATTTCAAAGGACATGAATTGTAAGAAGATAAACTTTAGGGAAGACTATGTAAAAATAATATTTTGAAAAATCCTCCATTTTGCCTTTATCCTATTTATTTTTAAATTTGTTTTTATTTTTATTATTGCTACTATTATTATTTTGGGACTAGGGATTGAACCCAGGGGTACTCTACCACGGAGTTACAACCCCAGCCCTTTTTATTTTTTATTTTAAGCCAGGGTCTCACTAAGTTTCTTAAGGTCTCACTAAGTTGCTGAGGTTGCCCTGGAACTTGCAATCATTCTGCCTCAGCCTCCAGAATCGCTGGGATTACTGACATGTACCACTGCACCTGCATTCATTTTTTTTTTTCCACTTCTTTAATGAAGAGCACAAGGTGGGATTCTCACTTGGTGTACAGTTGGGAACTGTAGAGAAGGAATAATTTCCCTCTGTCTTCTGAGGCTTTGATACTTGAGTCCTAAATAAACTGCAGCAGGCAGATTAACAGGAAGAAAACCACATTTAATTCTATATGTATTGTCAGGAGTCCCACAAAGTATGAGACTCAAAGAAGGGTCAGATGCTGGATGCTTATATAGCATCCTGAGCTATAGAAAGAGGTAGAGATTTAGGGTTCTAGGGGCTGATGGCAACACATGTTGTGGTAGGGTGAAGGAAGGAAAAGTATGGAGAATAGAATTTGTCTTGTATGCAGATACAAACCCTCTGGGACAATAAAGGTAGTCTGAGTAGCTTTCAGAAGAAGTGATGGCCTGTGATAAGGTCTGTCCGGGCAGGAATTCTTGTTACTGCAGTTAATCTTTTCTAGATGATGAGATTCCCAGGGAGGGGAGTCATGACAATTTCATTCCATTTATTTATTTTTTTTGAGGATCTGTCTTTAGGCAGATAAAAGTTCAGAGCAAGCCCTCCCTCTATGTGCTGTTCCTTAAGTGCTCTCAGTTTGATGTCCTCAGTATACCAAAGTGACATATTTGGGGGTGGCATTTCCTGAACTCTTTCAGTACAGTACACAGATGTTTCACAGCATTTATTACTTAATAAATATCTGTTATCTAGTTTCCTCTAGAAGGTCAACAAATGGGAATAGCCTTCTTCATAATGCTCAAAATAGAGGATTTTCCTGGAACTTGATATTCAATTGCAGTTCAGTCCTAACTTGTGATTATTCTATATTTTTGTCTTTATATTTCTATCTCTAACACTTCTTCCACCATCTTCAAAGCTTTGTATGAAGTGGAATTCTACTTTCTATGACCTGCTTGGAGGGAGAAGTAGGGAAAAGGTGAAAGAGAACTTCTTGCTTCTGAGGCCTTTTCATTCCTCCAAAGTACTCAACATGTTTTGTGCCCAGGATCCATTCAGAAAAAGCAATTCACACCAAAACCCAGAAAATGTAGGGAACCACTCCCCTTTAATGTTGGCTATGAAGTACTGTTGGTTGAAGTACTTCATGCTTCAAAACTGATAAAGCTTCATATATAGAAAACATGAAAAGGGTCAGCAGTCTTGGATTCTTATCTTTCCCTTCAGCATTTTGAAGAGTATAGTTTTCTTCCCATAGGTACTTCCCATCCACCCCTAATAGATATTTCCTCCACATTCTCTCCCATTTTAACTTCATGTCCAGTTACTTTGCTCGATCGTTAAGAGTAAGGTCTAGCCATCCTATAGACTTAATTGAAGATGGGTGAAAAATCTTATTTGCTAAAAAGTAAGTCAGAATGTTTAGAGATGTGTTAGCAGTAGTTAAGTATACCAAAGAAGCATCTTCCACCTCCAGGGGAAGAGAAACCTCAGAATAGAGTCTCCATCCTTTTTACACATCTATCTACTGTTCCCACCTTAGAAGGAAAATAATGAGTTAAAAGAATCTGAAATTATTTGCCCAAACATTGGGTTACCAGTCCTACCTACCCAGAACTTCAGTAAACATAAATACAGAAAAGGTAGTTATTGAGTATATTTTTAATAATGCCACCTAAATATTAGGTATTCATGTAACTCTAGCATTGTGCCTATTGGCCCATCTGTTCAATGGACCCTTGCCCACTGCAAAAAGATGTTGTGAGAACAAATTTGCCCTTTTGATGAGTCTAACCAATTACTACTACTCTTCTCTTTGGCTTAATATTACAAGAGCCCTGGAGAGAGATATAATTATTGTTACAAACCTAATGCTTTCCATTTTCTGAATTGAAGCAAAACCCATTGAATTTGCAGAGAATGTCCCTGAAGCAAAAAAGTAACAGCTGGGCCCTCTTTGGTAATGGGTCTGCAGCACTGAAAAACAAAATCCAGCATTTAAATTGCAAAAATGAGTGACTAATAGGGCTTGATGTCTCACAGAGTACAGGAGTCATCCATCAATAGTGAATTTTTCTATCATGATGAGAGTAGGATGTGAAAGGAATTGTAGGGCTTTGCTTCAGAAAATGGGCCTCCTGTGTTCATTCATATCTCCTCAAGAAGTAAGGAAACAACAGGAAGAAATGAGTCAAACATCCACATCATCTATTAGAAAGAATATCTATAATTGCATGATTTAAAAGAATTGACTTTCTAGGTATTTTGGCACTATTTCTTAGATGTGGGTAAACACAACTGATGTCATACAAATCATTTCAAAACTTTTTGGAGAAAAAGATTATTTTCTTTTTTTCAGACTCACTAATATATCTTAATCGATTTTTAGCTTTAACACTTGAACACACTCAGAACTACCTGGAGTGCTGGAGGGCATATAAAAACAGATTGCTGGGTCTGAAACCCAGAGTTTCTGATTTGAGGGGTTTGAAGCAGGACCTTAGATTCTAATAAGTTCTCAAGTGCTGCTGCTATTTCTATAACTATTGAACCAAAGACATCTAAGGACAACATTTGGGATATCACCAGGTTAAAAAGAGACATTGTTGATATTATTGGAATAATAATAATGACTTGTAATTCTCTAACATGGCACCTTACTTAAAATAGCTCAGAGCAAAATATGTCTTTTCAGGTGTTACCCTAAATATGTCTTTCTGGTAGAAACAGGAAGAAATCATTACCCTCACTTTAAAGATCAGAAGACAGTCTTGGGTTTTTTAATTATTTGTGGGGAAATTCTAGAGTATGATAGTCTCTCCTGTCTATATTCCTCCTAACT
Organism: Sciurus carolinensis; assembly: GCF_902686445.1. NCBI lineage: Eukaryota > Metazoa > Chordata > Mammalia > Rodentia > Sciuridae > Sciurus > Sciurus carolinensis. Next base: position 94,521,387 of record NC_062232.1, read on the forward strand.
CCCATCATAAAAAAGTACACACAAGTCCTAAAGTTAGTAAGAAAAGAGTTTATTAGGGGCAACTATTGCAATAGAGGCAGAGGAACTATTACTCCAGGGAACCACTGAAAGACCAATCCAAACAAAGGATATGAACACAAACTATCGGATAGTTGGCTGGTGATTTAATCAGCTTTTTACCTTCTGACTAAAAGACCTGATCAGAACAATTGTGCAGGAGGAAAAGTTTATTTGGAGGCACACAGATTTACAGGTCTTGGTCCATGGACAGCAGGCTCCATTCCTCAGGGCTCGAGGTGAGGCCAAACATCATGGCGGAAGAGTGTGGCAGAAGAGAGCAGCTCACATGATGATCAGAAGGCAGAGAGAGAGATTCCACTCACCAGATACAAAATATATACCCCAAAGGCACACACCCAATGACCCACATCCTCCAGTCACATCCTACCTGTCTTCAGTTACTGCTAAATTAACCCTGTCAGTAATTCACAGATTGGGTTAAGGCTCTCATAACCCAATCATTTCTCCTCCAAGCCTTCTTAAATTTTCTCACATATGAGCTTTTGGGGGGACATCTCACATACAAATTATAACAGCTGGAGAAAGAAGAATGAGGAGTGATTACCCTAAAAACTACTAAGGGGAATTCAAAGCTTCACAAAGTGCATCAAATATTGCAATAACAGGGAAATCAAGGCAGGAGATATTTCACATGGGGTGAAGTTCTGGGCTTGAGATGGAGAAAACAAGTGTGAGAAATTCACTTTAGCTCAGAGCCTAGATATCATTGTCAAAACAGCCTAATGTTACGGCAGGCATAAATTTTGACCAGCTGTGTCACTTCCCAGTCTACTCAGATATCCATGGAAGTAAAAATTGCAGTTTTCTACTTCATAAGAAGACTTACTACTGCCTCTACTTGAGGGTAAGGATATTATTGAATCATGGAACTTGGAAGAAGCAAAGTCGTACTTGGCGTTCTTTTTGTTTTGTCTTTTGCTACACAAAGACAGTTTAGAGGAGAAAGGAAAAATCTATTGATTGGCTATCAGCAAGGCTAATTCTCATTTGAATGTTTTATTAAGAAGCTTTTTAACATAAAAAATATGAGAAGGAGCAGAAGAAAAGAGTTTTGGTCAAACTAAATATTTGAGAAATTTCCCTATACATCTAGACTTAATTAACAGATTGTCAACAATGAAAAAAGTTTTCAGGAAAAGTAACTTCTACATAGACAAATCTATGTATTTGTATATAATGCTTGATAGTTATTAGTCTAGGGGTATTTACATAAAGTTTTGTAATCTAGAGAAGTCTCAAGCTAGAAAAATGGCAGACCTGAAAGAAGAGCTAAATTCTTCAAAACTATTGGGAAAAAAAATAACTGAACAATTCACACCCCTAAGTGACCCAAATCCTGATGATTATTTCACTTTGGCAGTTTTCCCATTGGATCTGGCTGAGATCATCAGCATCCATCATGTCAGCAGTCCAAATGAACATTCCAGTTTCATTGCCGTCTACTATTGAAGCCAGAGTTTGAGACAAACTCAATTCTCTGCTTCTACTGGCAGGTGGGGCTGCAGATTTCTGCATCCAGGAAAGCCTGTTTCAGTGTTAGCAGCCAATCCCAGCAGGGTATGCCTATTGGGCATCAGTTCCAAGGGTTGCAGCTGGCAAAGCCTAATTCTTCTCTACTACCATTGAGTGGTATGTTGCAACTCTAAGTGGGGGCTCTGCTCTGCAGTGTTGCAAGAGACCCCAGAAGCTCAGTGCCAACTTCTTTCCAGGTTCTTATCTCATAAATCAAAAGAATGAAATTCATGAGACAACCAAAGGCAAGAATGAAAGGAGTAGGATTTATTCAAGTGTGTAGAATAGAAACAGATCTCTTTCAGGGGCAACAGAGGATGGACCCCAGTAGGGGTTGCCCCTTGAGTATACTAGTCTAGGGGTTTATGTAACACTTGGGTCAGGGCTATTGGTCCAAATTTATGCTAATCAGGGTTCAAAAAAGTACTAATGCTGTTGGTTAGCCCTACAATCTCTTTTGGGTCTGCCCTACTTCCATCTGTCTGCTACTCTTGAGGAAGCAGGAGGTGGAAGTCCTTGGAATATGGATGCTGAGAGTTCCGGGCTATTGCATTGTATGGACAGGGTGTCTACACCAGGCTCAGGCCAGGCCACACCACCATGTGCAACAGGTCAGCATGCCCTGGCTTGCCATGGCTCAGGCCTGTACCAAGATGGCAGACTCCACCTGGCTGTGGCCTGTGCTCACAGCAGGGCTTAACTTCACTCTCTGTAGACACAATCTATTCAGAGACACATGATCTCTGCCATGTTTATTCCTCAGCCCCTTTGTGACTGTCAAAAAGGTTGACTATTTTCTAGGGCCAGTTTTACTTACTCATTAGCATTCATATCTCAAGCTGTTTTCTCGGCCTTAATTGCAGTTTATCCATTAAATGCATATGGCATATCATTTCATAGAACTATATTTATAAAGAAATAAATACTGGACCAGAGAAGGAATTGGGTTCCAGATAAGTAAGTACCTGGTACTAAGAAAATTAAGACCTTAACTTGGATGCTTCCATGACTCAATTAAATATTTTTTCACTGTCATAATTATAAGCAAACATACTATTTTGTCCATGTAAATCATTGGACTAGACATGGGGAACATACGTATGACATGTATGTAGAATACAATACGAATAACAATACAAATGTTTAAACTGCACAAATAATCTGATAAGTAGTTGTACATAAAATGAATGCCAGTAAATGCTACTAGAACTCTGAGTTCAAAGAGATGGTTGGGTTGGCCAATTGTTTCTATAGGAAGGTAGGGTACATTTAAAGAACATGTGAAACTTAGATAAGTTGATTTTAAGTATGAAGTGAAATAGATCTGGGCAGTAAAAAAGAAGAAACAAGAAAAAGACTATAGTAGGCATGTTCTGAACCAGTGTGACACAGGAGGAGAATTAACGCAAAGTAGTGAGAGAAAAATTGAAAATGTTGACTCCCATAGTGCCAGATTATTGTGTACTGCAATCCTGGCCAACTTCCCATCTTATTTGAGTTTAATAGCTTAATATTCCAGTGTTAGAGCTCAGGGCTCACCACCACAAAATATGACTTTAGAAGACCAGAATATACCACCCCAAAATATACTTCTTTGGCATTTTCCCAGCTGATTATTTTGAGAAACTGCAGACACAGTAGTAGCTCTGAAAAGCTACCATTTTTAAAGGAAACTTACATCTATAAGAGAAATCAACATCAGCAAAAGTATCTGTATCAGAAAGAGAAAACTTTTACTAGCCTCAGAGACATTTATCTGCATGACAAGGCAACCTTTATTTACTTATATTTCTTTCCCTCCCCTTCCAATACCTCTTCTGTACCAAGCCCTCCCTCAGAAAACCTGTGCCCCTATTTCTTTTCATAGCTTAGGTAGCTACATAAGTTTCAAGCATCCAACCCTTCTTTGAATCTCATATTTTTGTGGAACACCAGTTCATATGTATATAATTAATTATGGTTGTTCTCCTATTAATCTGTCTTATGCCACTTAAATTCATAGCCCAGTCCAAGAACCTTGAAAGGTGGAGAGAAGCCATTTCTCCCCTGCAGAGATATAGGCACAAGTCTTACATTTAAATTCTGGTTCTTCAATTACTAGATGGGTGACTCAACCTCTCTCTGCCAACATTTTCTAAAATAAAACCCATACACAAACGCTATAACAACAGGCAAATAATAACACTCATTTCTTGGGGCTGTTGTAAGGCTTAAACAAAAAGTAGACAAAAAACTAAATAGCCTAGTACATAATGTTAACTGTGGTCTAGAACCCTCCATATATTTTAAATTTGGCTTAAAGGTTTCTCTCTATCAAGTGAGCTGTAACCTAATTTGACATGTAAACAGACTGTAACCTACTCTTGTAACAAATAGCTGAGCCTCAGCCAATCATAAATGATTGACTGAACCATATTCAAATAAGATGGACCCATGCTGTAATAAATTGGGCGTCTTTGCCTTACCTCTGTTTTCTATATGTTACTTCCATTCCTGTGACTATGTCTAAGCTGCCTCTGTGGTAGATCTTGGCATTCTTCCTTATTTTCGGTTTATACTACAGACCAATTGCAGAATCACAAAGCTAATGAAGACCTGAAAAACTGGATTGTTATAAAGACTTTTGTCTTTTCAGTTTTGACAACCAAGGAAGGGGTTTGTGTTAATTGCTAAAAGCTCCTAGGAACTCTTGAGGAAAACAAGAGAGAAGGTGCCCCTCACCCCAATGAGGTCTCCTGCTTTCCTTGGACCCCTAAGGTTTGTGGGTAAGTTCCTCTCATCTTTTACTTTTGTAAAAAAAACTCTGATCTTTTTGCATTAAACCTCCGTCTACCAGGTTGAATAAATAGATTAGCCTTATTGAGGTAGGATAGAAAAAAATAAGGAACAAAGAAAGACAAGAACATAGGATTTGAATACAAAAGTTCTGCATACTTTTCTAGGCCTGCATTCCTTCTGGGCCTGTTACCCCCTAAACCTGTTTCTTTTCTAAGCCTATTACTCCCAAATTCCTGAGAAATCTGTAGATCTACCTGTGCTCTGTTAATTAACTCCCAATAAATAGATTAAGCAAGCAGAGATATGAATCTATAACTCAGGGAACTTTCTAGCACTATCTACTGATCAGATAATGAAGACCCCATCCACCTGGGATCTGAAGATTGACTAGACCACCAGAATCCTTTTGAGGTCACCTGACTAATATCATTCCTGCAGAGCTTTTAATAACCCACCTCTCAACAAGTTTCCTTTAAAAAAAGATCTGGGAACCCCAAAACATGTCTTTTATGCTTGAGATGGCCCACATTCTCCCTTGAGTTTGTATTCCTTGCTTTACAGCCAAAGATATTTCTCTCTTGAGATTGCCCCCATTCTCCCTTGAATTCATATTTATTTTCCTAAATAAAGTTGTCTATGCCTTTAACAGATGCCTGCTGAGATTCTTTTCACATTGGTCCTTAGTTGAGTTCCCCTTTCTCTTCAGAAACTCCTCGGACCCTTCTTAGGAGACATCTCTTCTATGACATTACCAAAGGTAACTACAGTTACAGTAGGCACAGTAGGGAAATTTTGATTTGGTTAAAATTGTTTATTTGTGAAGCATAGTAGGAAAGAAGGGACCAGAAACTATGTAGGAAAAAAAAAAAAAAAAAAAAGAACCATAATGGACTACATTTTTAATTGGCACCTGGAGGCATTGTAAAAGACTTAATCAATCCAAATTGCTTCCTTAAGGGGTTCTTTGAGGAAAGCAAATGAAAATCTTGACAGACTAAGGACTTGATGAAGGGAGGACTGTACTGTACTCTGACTGAATTAACCCCAACCACTTTTCTCTCTATTCATCTTTATCTTAATTCTCTGAGTCTGTTAACATTTTTTTTCTCAATTACTTTTTTGTTAAACAGAGTGAGGAGAATCACTTTAAACAAAAGCTTTGAAATTCAATCCCGAAGGTTTTCTAGAAAAAAAAAAAAAGTTAGGTCTGTCATACAACCTTACAGACCAAAGAGGGATGCAGAACTTTTGATTCCTGGGTAGCCGCATGCTCACTCACATGTGCTACACTCAGTTATTAATAGTTACCAGTGAAATTTAGAGATGCATCCAATTTCCAGGTAAATAATTCACTGGAAACCTAAGGAAATGCAAACTAATAAGAAAAAGGCAAAATATGCAATCTCTTGGCTATTGTGATCTGTAATAGTTAAAATTTTTAAAGAATGCTGAGTTGGACCTTAATGCTAGACCAAGTTCAGAATTCAGTCAGTCTGATCATTAGCCACCAGACTTAAAGCCACCCCCAACAAGGGAAAAATGATGCAGAGACAACAAAAAGTACCTCTAAGACATGTGGTTACCAAGAAGGTAGTCAATGTGGGGGAAGGGCAAAACTAAGAACCTATTAAAACTCTAGGGCATAATGTGAAGTAATTGTTTCATTTTGTACATCAGTGTCATCAGCTTTCTCAGGAGCCTTTACTAAAATGAATTCTGAAAGGAACTAATTTAGGAGCAGTATCTTTGGTTTAAAATGCTACAGAGTGGAAGAGTGAGTTTGGGTTTATGCAGAACCCACAGCTCACTATAGAACAATCACAGATGGCTGTGCATGATCCACACACACAGGAGGTTATTCCTGAGAGAACAGCCAGCATGGTGGATTAGATAAAAGACACTGTAAGTCTTTTCACTCTGAGAAGGGAAACTGTCTGCCTCCATCTGTAAATGTCAAGTGGAACATCGTACTGCTTGGGGACAGACAGATGAGTGGTGGGAACATGAGGTTAAGGGAATAATTCTATAAACTTGACCCACTGTGCTGACTCCCATATGCTTTCCTTTAAAAGCAATTTACCTGAATATGTAATATACATTACATATGCAATTATTACAATAATGCAATAATAATATGTAATACTTTACATTCCTCAGTAAACTACCTATTATCTGCAGGAGAAATGCAGGCCTGCTGATAAGAAGAACACAAGCCACCTTGACACCTGGTACTTCAGTGACCCTTAGACAGACCAGATCCGGGAACTCAGGGAGATAAGAATAATTCCCCCTAACCAAAAAATCTGTAAGAACAGATTCCAATTAGAACCAGTCAGCATGGGTCAAAGTGACCTAGAGTTGTCATGGCAGTGGGACCTCAAAAGTCTGGTGTCATCCTGCTGTCAGGCAGTGGGACCTCAAGAGAGTGTTCCATCAAGAGATGGAACTGGTTGTAACTCTCTGGAAACATCTCTGGGATCCCAACAAAACTGGAGAGCAGGAGAAGTATGCTATCCCTCTCCTCTGAGAGGATCCACTCTCCCCCTCAAGAGTGTCCCTTTTTCCCCTTTCCTATCACTTCCAGTAAACTCATGCCTGTTATTCTGAGTGACACATCTGAAATCTTTGACTTGATCACAAGAATCAGGGTTTAAAGGGGGGGTCTTCATCTACCTCAGTTTCCCATAAGCCTCCATCCCTGTAACAGCACTTGGAGGAGCTGATATGTTTTGAATATTTTTGATATGTATCAAGTTGTATAGATGTGACTTTATGAAGATCAGAATAGTCTCCTATTAAAAATGTCCATTACCCAGGTCATGGTTCATGCTGTGGTTAAGGAAACCCTTTGCATCGGTTCACCATGTAACTGCACTGCTACAAAATTAAGCTACAGATAGAGACATCTTAAGAAATTTGCTCTCTCAGCTTCCTCTCAGGGTCTTACAGATGCTGATAAAAACCATTAGGTTAATTAGCAAAAGAAAGAGGCAAAGGACTCCTGCTGGACCCAGTGGAAGTTTTTAAATACTTACTAAGAAAGAAAGTAAATTTAAAAAAGGTAAATAAGGTAAAGTAAATAAATTCTTTTTCAATAACTTTAAAGTCTTGTAGTCACGTTAAAGTAAATAACAGATACTCATTGGATGTCTTAAGCTTGACCTAAAGCTACCTCTATATTTAAAATGTGCAAAAAAAGTTTATCCCTATGCAGCACATGGTGGCACACACCTGTAATCCCAGTGGCTCCAGAGGCCGAGGCAGGAGGATCGCAAATTCAAAGCCAGTCTCAGCAATTTAGGAAAGCCCTAAACAACTTAGCAAAATCCTGTCCCTAAATAAAATTTTAAGTAAAGAGCTGGGGATGTGGTTCAGTGGTTAAGTACCCCCTGGGTTCAATCCCCAATACAAAAAAAAAAAAAAATTTATCCCTACCCTACACTGTAAGCTGTAACCTACCTTGATGTGTAAATAAAACTGTAACATTCTTATAACAAGTAGTGAGTCTCAGTCAATCATGAGCAGCCTACTGTTTAAAAAAAAAAAAAAAAAAAAACCCTGTTCAAATAAGATAGATTTGAGCACAAGTAACCAATTGGGCTATCTCTGTACCTCACTTCCATTATCTGTATGTCATTTTCTTTTATCATTTGCCTATTTGACCAGAACATTCTAAACCAAATTTTGGTCCAGACTGCTACCCTATTCTAGAATCACAAATAAGGCCAAGCAGGATCTGTAAAACTAGACTTATTGTAATTTTAAAAATAATGAGGTTAATTCAATTGAATCTATCTTTACTTGTGAATATTTGCTATGGACTATAATTGGTAGAGATAACATATCAGTCAAATATGCCTCACCATAAGAAAAACAATTTGAAATATCTCACTCACGTAACAGTGATTGCAGTAGTCATTATCTTTACTTTCTTATACTATTGGAGAAGAAATGCCATTTTCAACTATGGTTTGTTTTGCAATATAATTTTCTTACATTGCTTGACCATGGATTTTGTTTTGTTTTGTTTTGGGTGGGGGGAGACTTAACTTTATGAAATTCTAGTTCATATTATAGATTCTCAGAACTGGGAAAGACTTTAACATTTATTTACATACTATGCATCTTTGTATTTTTTTCCCAAAAACTATTGATGGAGGTAAAACTTCTGACCATTCTTTCAAATGGATCTTAAACAATTTTATGTTCTTGTTGCGTTTTGACAGATGCAGTCGTGGGAAGGAAAAGTCAGTAACCCGAGTTCTCTGAGTTCTGAAAATCATTAAAATTCCACTTCCTCTGTTGTTGGATTTCATTTGGACTGAACCTAATTTTATAAAATGAAGAACCATGCCACAGTCACTGTGCATGGTTGACAGTATGTACATATTTTTAATTTAGATTATCTGGTAACTGCATGGCCTATGTCAGGCTATGGGAATAGCAAGCTACATGAAGTTTCATATACACTTGGTTTCATTGGAGCTCTGTCTCTGCACATTCTGCTTTAACCTCTGTTCAAATGATCTACTCTCCCACCCTGTGCCAGTCAGTCACCTGACAATTCTCTATTTTTTCAAGCCACACCTGACTCCTTCTGAAATTTCATTGTGTTTTTTATGTATTTTAGTAGATTGCTAGTTGTGTATAGACTGAGTAGACAGCTTTTAAACTGATTAAATGTCTGAATCCTCCCTAAGAAGTGCTCTTTTGGAGAATTAGATCATCTTTGTATCTTAACGCTTAGTACAACGTATAGTACGTATTATACATGATCAGTAGTCAATGAATCAATCAATAGAATCAAAGTCACTTTCCATTTCAGTGGTTGTGAGTTAGGATAGAAGAAAATAAGAAACAGAAAAGTAGACAAGGGAAAGAGAAGGAAACTGTAACTTAAATCTGAAAGCCTTTTGCTAATGTTCCTAACACCTATACTCCCAAAGCCAGTATTCCTTCCAGGCCTGTCACTCCGGAAGCCAGTTTTCCCCCCAGGCCTGTCATTCCCAAATTTCTGAAAAATCTACAGGTTTTCACTCACAGTCTTAAAGTTACTGGAAATTCACCCAGTTATAAAAATCACCCTGTGTGCTATTGATTAGCCTAGTAATACATTTGTTTTTAGAATAGGTTGAGCAAAGGGAATTACCAAGCCTACAATATAGGGCACTTTCCCAATTGATCAGATAACAGAGAAGACCTAACTCTAAGGGTCCCAAGAATTGCCAAGTCACCATAAACTCTTGAATGCATACTCCTTGCTTTCCCAATGAATCTCTGTTTGTGCCTCTGACATGTCTTGATATTCTTTTCTGCAGTGTTTGTTAAGGACCTCATTGTCTGAGTTGAGTTCTCTCTCTAAGGGACCTCCTCAGATCCTCTTCAGTGACCATTGTCATTTTATTCTCTGCCATTGCCTTCACCCCTAATTCTAAGATCTGACAAATTCATTAAACTATGAGTGACATAGTTTATTTATGAGGACAGAGCAGGTGTCAGAAATAAACCAAAGCCACAATGGAACTAGCATACCCTGCTGTTACTGAGTGAATGAAAACATCTCCATGTACAGACCTCCTCTTTAAAGTTGGGTGAAGAGACCTTCTGGCACTTCGTATGACAGTTCTCCTTAGCAATAACCATTGCCATGAGCTTTATTCATACTTGAGAATAGGAAGCAAGCATTCACAGTGTCCTTGCTATAGCCCTGCCACAACAGAGGCAAGGAAACAGTATAAATCAATAGCTGGTGTTTTCTTCTTGGTTAAATGTATTTTCATTGTTAGTTTATCTTATCCAGAATCAGAATTTTCTCTGTGCAACAGGGAACATGCTATTAAGTTTCTGCAAAGCTGAGGAAGGGCTTCTTACTGCAATGACTGCTTCAATAATCACTAGCTGCTGACAGTGAATACCACCAGAATAGGCTATACAGAGACACAATGCAAGGGACATTGATGTGGCAAGCTAGAAAGATAACTTTAATTGCTATGAGGTTTCACACTCATTGGCAAAAAAGTAGTTTCCCAGCTGATTGAAGAGCAGATCCTTCCATTTAAATAATAATCCTCTGCTACCACTGGAAGCTATTCAAAGCTTCACTTCTATTAACCTTTCCTTTTTTATTTTTAGTTTTTTTTTTTTTTTTTTTTTTTAGTTTTTATTTTATTTTATTTCACTTTAACTCTCATACCTGCCTTGTAAGGTGGGAAGGATGGGCAGCATTAGCCCTTGGGAGAATATGCTGTACTTCCCCGAGGGACTGATGTTAGATCTTTGTAGAGGGGTTCTGGAATGTTTCTTTTGTTTCACGTTTTTAAATGTCCTTGAGGATATTAAGAGGGAAGTAGAAATTCACAGGACTGCTTTTAAAAATGTCATTGTGTATTAAAGTGCTAGATGGTCTGGGTACCGCTGAAAGTGATCTGAAGATGACCAGGGTACAGTCCAGAGTGTATTTTTGGTGGTAGGGTACAGCCAGGAATTTTTTTTTATTAGAGCTTTATAGTTATACATAATAGTTGGGTTCATCTCTACAGCAGGAATGTATTTTAAAAGGAGCTAGAGACGGAAGAGAAGGTCTTGGAGGAGTCAGTAGGAATAGCCCCAAACACAGGATCCAGGGAATGCTTGCTAAAATAAAAAAGATGAACTGCTACATAGCTATATATTTTTTTCCCACCGCAGTATTAAAGATTGAACCCATGGATGCTCTACTATTGAGCTACATCCCCAACCCCTTTATTTTTTATTTTGAGATAGAGTCTTACTTTGTTGCCCAGACTGGTATCAAACTTGCAAATCTTTCTGCCTCAGTCTCCCGAGTAGCTGCGATTACAGGAGTGTACAATTGCGCCTGGCTATCTCTATGGTATTTTATCTGATGTGTGGTTCAAAAATGGGAGCAGCACTCGAGAGGAAACGGAAGCAGCACATAAGAAGGGCCTATCAAATACTAAGGCCTGTGCTAAGTACCTTATATACTTGTGAAAGTCTACTACTCCCTTAGTAAGTAGATAAGGAAACTGAGAACCAGAAAGGTAAAATAATCGATCAAATGTACACAACTAATATCTGATTGATTGAGGATTTAAGAGTTGTATGAAATTAAGAGGGTTTTTTTAATAGGTCAACAAGAATCCCTACTCTAGGGAGGGGGCATAAGTGTTGAATAATGCTTATTCTTATTTATTCTTATTTTTTGCAGTGCTGGGGATTGAACCCAAGGCCTTGCACATGCTAGGCAAATGCTCTACCACTGAGCCATGTCCCCATGGTTATTCTAATTGCTGAATATATTATCATATTGCTGAATATAAGATTGTTAAACAGCATGCATTTAGAGTAAGCTTCGGGACCTCCATGAAATACAGTTTTGTTGTTGATATTCTTTAGCTTTTAATTGAACCTAATTGTTTGCCCAATCCATGTATGGTATGGTATATTGTACAGCATGGTATATTATAGTAGACTACAGGAGAGAAATAGAACATTGCAAAAGGAAGCAAAAGAGTTGATGAGTACCTGTAAGTAAAACCAAGAACGTTCTCCACCACTGCAAGAGATCAGATGTTAGAGGGCCATTAGGTGACAGATAAAGGAAATGAGACTTAGACAAATGATGTGCCTAAGATTATACCTTTAGTTAAGAGTCATGGTTGAGGTTAAATTCAGAGTCTCTAGACTCCCAGTCCTATGTTTATTCCAAGACGTGATTTCCTGCCATCCCTACCCCTATCTGTAGAGGTACCAAAAAGAAATATATCATTCACTAGTTTTCATCAGAACCTGTTTAACATAAATTTCATCAGTGTATTATTTTCCATTAAAGTTTTTGAAAAGGGCAGTTTTCAACCTCCTGCTCCTGCCAGAGGAGTATCTATCTGATGATATATTATGGGAACAACATTCCATTGATTGGGCAGCATGCTCTCGCTGAATTTCTTTGGAGAAGAAGCCAGAATGGTAAGAAGTCCTTAGGGAAAGTGTGACAGAAATAATCCATTCTTTCAAAAGAACAGATATCAGTATTTGCTGTTTGTTGGCATTTTACATATTACTTTTTTTTTGGCAGAGGAGAAAGATATACATATGAAAAGTCATTTTAAAATGTTAATGATTATTTTTGCAAGGATTATATTTGGATATTTTTAGGAACACAGAAAAGGCCAAGTTCAGTGCCCTGAAGGAGCTCAACATCTAAGAAGAAAGAAAATTGGTTCCAAGAGTACTATTTGCTTACATCAGAATTTTAAGCCTACTTGGAAATTTGTTACAAATATCCTGGACTGATTCCTATTCATCACCTCTTAGGATTTGTGGTTCAGAATTGTTATTATATCACAAATAATCTCAGTTCTAGTTTTGAGCAGCTCTTACTCATTATTAATCATTCTATCCATGTGAACTTTATACATTATTTTGATCTGTATCTTACCTCTTTCCTTTGGATGGATGCAAAATATATCTTATCTTTCATTTATACATACAGTCCTCATATCATGTGAAGACGAGGATGGTCACAGACTCTCCTAAACTTCTCTTTCTCAGGCTAGTTTTCAGCAGTTCTTCAGTTCTTTCTCTAGTGATATTTTAAAAAAATCATCCCCCATTATATTCACCCTTCTCTGAATATAAAGCTACTAAGTCAAGAACTTAAAATCTGTAACTCACATTGCTTTTGACCCATCCTGATCAATTATAGTAAAGGAAGTTATCACTTCCCTTGTTCTGGGAATTAACAAATAAATTTATGTATGTATGTATGTATGTATTTACTTACTTCTTTATTTTTGGTTCTAGGGATTGAACTCAGGAGTGCTCTACCACTGAGCTACATGCCCAGCCCTACTTACATTTATTTTGAGACTAGGTCTCCATAACTTGCTTGGGACCCAGCTAAGTTGCTGAGGTTGGCCTTGAACTTTCAATCCTCCTGCCACAGCTTCCCAGTAACTGGGATTACAGCCATGCACCACAGTGCCTGGCTGCACTGCTATTTTGTATCAATATTCAGTCTTTTTTTTTTTTTTCCACATAGACTTGTAAAAGAACATGTCTTGTATATTTTTTTTATTTAAACTTAAATGTAGAGTTTTATATTTGTCTCTAGAGTATTTCATATTCTTTATTTCAGGGAGTATATGTTGAGTTCTTTATGGATGCATGAAATAATCAAACTGAAATAATACAGACTTATGTTTGTTACTTTCATTACTGATGGTGTTTCCTGAGGGGCCTTAAGAAAGTAAGAGAGAAAGCTGTCTAATTGCTACAATAGCATTAGTGAAAAACTCCAATAAACATCTCCTCAGAAGTAATGTCTCTCTCTATATATACTAGTGTTTCAATATATCAGTGACTTAACTTTTCCCTGTCTCTAATCCTCTGGCTCCTGTAGCTCCTGACTGGCTTTCCCTCTATTCTCACACTTAGACCGATCCAAACTGGTATCCCATTGACCGAGCCAGTCATCAGACATTATAGAGAATATTTATTGGTTTATATTAGGATCCAGACTACCTCACAGATAGCTGTTCAGTTTTTAGTGTTGTCTTTGTTTCAGATCAGGATCAGGTAAAACCAGCTGTGGCTTAGTGTTAATAATCCCACAGGGTGTGAAGTATGGCACAATGTTGCACAGGGAAAGGCTCAGAAAGGAACTGTGGGCCTTGCAGCTTTCAGTTTCTTGATTCATTTTTGCCTAATTAAACAACTCATCATGCCAGGTGCCATGGCACATGCCTGTAATCCCAGTGACTTGGGAGGTTGAGGCAAATTGGAGGCCAGTCTCAGCACAGCAATTTAGCAAGACTCTCAGCAACTTAGAGAAATTGTCTCAAAACAGAAAATAAAAAGGACTTGGGATGAAGTTCAGTGGTTAAGCACCCCTGGGTTAAATCTTCAGTACCAAAAGTAAAATAATATAACCCTTCACGTATAAAACTTGAAGTCCTTTTGAATTTTAGTTCTTCTCTATTTTGTTTTTAAGTTATTCAGAAACACCATTTTTGTTATTTTAGCCAAGAATCATTCAGTTGCAAGGAACAGAAATAGAAATCAAGCTAGTTTAAGCTACTTTAATCAAAAGGGGAAATTAATGGGAGGCATATAGGATTATCTCAAAAAAATCAGTGATAGGAAGTGAACGTGGACCTCAAGGAGAGACATTCCAAAACTGAAAAGCTATCAGCAACTCTTTTTAGGGTCACATAGTTTCAGCATGCTTCTTTCTGTGCAACTGCTAATATTTTTTTTTCTCTTTCTCTTCATACTGTCTCCATCTAAATAAGGACTCCATTAACAGACCCAAAATAATGTATTTAGCCTCCTCCAAATTAGGCACTGTTGCTTCATATTTCTCTTATTTCTCCAGTCCAGTTATTGGATTGGTTTTCCCTGAGTCAGTTTCAATCATCTGTGGTAAAAAAATATGTTAAAGTCTTATAATACAAACATGGCTACCAAGAGCCACCCTGGACAGTGGCTGTCAGAGAAGAGAGGATTCTCAAGATGTGCCCAATACATCTTTCCCTTTTCAATTTAACGAGTATTTACCTTAATAAAATATTTTAACACAGCTGATTTAAAATGGTAAAATAACAGGAAAAGATGAACAACATCATTAGTGATTAAAAACTATAAACTCATACCTATTAGAATGGCAGACAATACTATGGTTCATTTATATGATGGCCATAAACTATAATTCTTTTTGATATTCTGAACAAAGCAAGACTATAGGGATAGAGAACAGATCAGTGGTTGCCAGAAGCTTAGGATGGGGTTGTGACTAACTACAAATGTTCACAAGAAAAATCTTTCCAAGTGATGGAGATGTCTGACATGTTAGTTGTGGTGATAGTTATTTAACTTTATTTTTCACAGTTAAAAGTTAGAAAGCTCGAGTTTTACTCTATGTGAATTTTGTCTCATTCGACCTAAGAAAAAATATTTTTCTTGACAAGGAGGTCAGAAGAAAGCAAAAATACAGTGCTTATTTGTGTATCATAATACAATTGTAGTTTAATACTGTTATGCAGAGGTGAATATAATCAAGATTCAGTTTCAGCTTTAATTTCTCTGCTAGCCTCAAAAACATAGACAACCTACTTGATAACCAATCTTAAACCTCTACAACACAAGTGATTTATTTGTTCTTCAACCAATGTTTACTAAGCATGTACCAGAAATACCATTAATATTAGGTTTTTCACTAAATTGAACTTGGACAAGGTTTGTATCTCTCTACCATGTACTTACCCTTCTATCCACTCTCAGCAATCCTCTTTTTTTTTTGGACGGGGGTTAGGTCTACCAGAGATTGAACCCAGGGGCACTCAACCACTGAACCACATCCCCAGCCCTATTTTGTATTTTACCTAGAGACAGAGTCTCACTGAGTTGCTTAGTACCTTGCCGTTGCTGAGGCTGGCTTTGAACTCACATCCCCCTGCCTCAGTCTCCTGAGCCCCTGGGATTACAGGCATGTACCACCGTGCCTGGCTCAGCAACCCTCTTTACCCATCTTTTTAATTATGAACAGGATATAGAAAGAATACTACTCTTAAGTTTATTACAAAGGGGCAGAGTAAATAGGAGGGTTAGATAATAAATGATGAGTTTTGTCTTGCCCCTCATTTACCTAATAAAATAAAAATAATTGGGGGATTGCTTTCTGTAAAGTGTTTTCACATCTAATTATATCACTTTACTTTCAATGAAGATGAGTTAAATTTGTCTTTTTACTATCTATATAATTCTGTACAAAAAAAACATTGCTCCGAGTTCTAAAACCAAGAATTACTAATATATTTGGTGTTTGTAATATTTATTAGTCCCTAGTCTGATAGGGGGCAGAGTGTACTGAGATGTTATTTACCTCTTTTGAGTAGTTGACTTTTCTCTGATTTTCAGTTTCACAACTTACAATAAATGTAAACAGTTCCTTGTGGCTTATTCCTTCTTTTAGAAAACAAACGCATATGTGCAAAAGCTATTTTAAAAATCCACCAACATGTTATTAGGCAAACATTTTATGTTTACCAACTAAAATGATATTTATCTATTCTCTATCCCTTGCTATGACATTTAGCATTGTTGAGCTTGATGGGATTGAATTTATCTACTTTCGAAACTTTATTATAGAGAAAACTAACAATGTTTTAAGGAAGAAGAAAATGCAATAGCAAATCCAATGTAATTTATGGACAGCATTCTATTAGCGATGACATGTTTGTCTTTTGATACAATTTCTTATAAGAAAGTAAAAATCTGGATATTTGGAAATATGCTGAGGACTTTGTTTTGGTTAAGAAGATAATAAATAGTAAAATAATGAATTAGAATCTATGACTGAAACAAGTTGATTATTTAACAAGTGGGCTATTCCTTTATTATCATTATTAACAAGAACCATTGATAATGATTTTTTTAAACGCATTTTCACAAATGGGGTAGAATTTCACACTTTTTTTCTTTCTTAAGAGGATACTTTAATAGAAAATCCTGTTTGTAAGAATGAGCACTAGCCCTGTTACCATCTAGAGAATAGGAATTTTCTAAATATGACTTTATGATGGAAATTAATAAAATATAACAACCATATCATAATCTTGGTGCCCTGCAAAGACTCTGGCTCAGGCTAGGAAGCAAGGCTCAGGGGGCAGTTGAAAGATGATTGTATCCTTTGCTGAGTAAAAGCTTTTTAGTTTGAATCCATCCCATTTATTGATTCTTGCTTTGGTTTCTTGTGCTTTTGGAGTCTTGTTAAGGAAGTTTGGTCCTAAGCCAACATGATGAAGATTTGGGCCTACTTTGTCTTCTATTTGGTGCAGGGTCTCTGGTCTAATTCCTAGGTCCTTGATCCATTTTGAGTTGAGTTTTGTGCAGGGTGAAAGATAGAGGTTTAATTTCATTTTACTGTATATGGATTTCCAGTTTTCCCAGCACTATTTGTTGAACAGGCTATCTTTTCTCTATTGTATGTTTTTGGCTCCTTTGTCTAATATGAAGTAACTGTATTTTTGTGGGTTTGTCTCTGTGTCTTCTATTCTGTATCATTGGTCTACCTGTCTATTTTGGTACCAATACCATGCCATTTTTGTTACTATTGCTTTGTAGTATAGTTGAAGTTCTGGTATTGTGATACCCCCTGCTTCACTCTTCCTGCTAAGGATTGCTTTGGCTATTCTGGGTTTCTTATTCTTCCAGATGAATTTCATGATTGTTTGCTCTATTTCTGTAAGGTACGTCATTGGGATTTTAATTGGAATTGCATTGAATCTGTATAGTGCCTTTGGTAGAATGGCCATTTTGACAATGTTAATTCTGCCTATCCACGAACATGGGAGATCTTTCCATCTTCTAAGGTTTTAATTTCTTTCTTTAGTGTTCTGTAGTTCTCCTTGTAGAGGTCTTTCATCTCTTCTGTTAGATTGATTCCCAAGCATTTTATTTTTTGTGTGTGTCTATTGTGAATGGAGTGGTTTTCCTAATTTCTCTTTCAGAGGATTCATCACTTATGAGTAGAAATGCATTAGATTTATGAGTATTGATTTTATATCCCACTACTTTGCTGAATTCATTTATTAGTTCTAGAAGTTTTTTAGTAGAGTTTTTTGGATCCTCTAAATATAGAATCATGTCATCAGCAAATAGTGACAGCTTGAGTTCTTCTTTTCCTAATGTGAAAAGAGAGCCTACAGAATGGGAGAAAATCTTTTCCACACGCACTTCAGATAGAGCACTAATCTCCAAAATTTACAAAGAACTTGCAAAACTTTACACCAAAAAACAAAGAACCCAGTCAATAAATGGGTCAAGGAACTAGACAGACACTACAGAAGAAGATATGCAGGTGATTAATAAATATATGAAAAAGTGTTTGACATCTCTAGTAATTAGAGAAATGCAAATTGAAACAACTCTAAGATTTTATCTTACTCCAATTAGAATGGCTACTATCAAGAACACAAACAATAGATGTTGGTGTGGATGTGGGGAAAAAGGTACACTCATACATTGTTGGTGGGGCTGCAAATTGGTGCAGCCACTCTGGAAAGCAGTGTGGAGATTCCTCAGAAAACTTGGAATGGACCCACCATTTAACCCAGCTATCCCACCCCTTGGCCTTTACCCAAAAGACTTAAAATTAGCATACTACAGTAACGCAGTCATATCAATGTTTATAGCAGCTCAATTCACAATAGTTAGATTGAGGAACCAACCTAGATGCCCTTCAACAGATGAATGAATAAAGAAACTGTCGTATATATACACAATGGAATATTATTCAGCCATAAAGAATAATAATATTATGGCATTTGCAGATAAATGAATGGAATTGGAGAATATCATGCTAAGTGAAATAAGCCAATTCCAAAATATCAAAGGCCAAATATTTTCCCTGATAAGTGGATGATGATATATCATGGGGGTTGGGGGTGGGGAGTGAGAGAAGAATGGAGGAACTTCAGATTACATAGAGAGAAATGAGATGGGGGGTATGAAAAATGGTGGAATGAGGCAGATATCATTACCCCATGTACATGTATGATTACATGAATGATATGAACCTACATCATGTACAACCATACAAACGAAAAGATGTACCCCATTTGTGTACAATGAATCAAAATGCAGTCTGTAAAAATAAAAAATAATGATAATTAAAAAAAGAAACAAGATAAAAGAAATAGTTGGGATATTAACCATCTTTTATTTGGAGGCAGCAATAGCCCCTAGCCAGTCCTCCCCCACTCCTAGTCATTTCCATAGGCCAAACGAAGAAGGCATACTGCCTACAGGTTACATATGTGGGATTATGCTCACAAATAAATGTTTATGACCTTGAGTATACACACTGAATCGGGGTGTTTATAACCCAATTATACAATAATCTTGATGCAACCAATTCATGACATAAGCTACAAACTAAAACCATAACACAGCTTGCAGTGAGCCCCAGAAAGAGAAGCTAACTATACTCATTTGGAGCCTGCCCCAACACTTGCAATTTAAATAAAAGGTTAATTTGTAAACTACTAGTTATTCTCTACATGTGGCATGTTTCTATTTCTCTCAAATATGATCCTCAGTAGCTTAAGTATATTCCATAGCAACAGCTACTAACCAAATGTTGAACAGAGAATGGGTGGTTAGTGTGTTCTTCATTCACTTTTTCAAAATAATTACTGAGTGTTCACTAGGTGCTAGATGCTAGACATAAAACACTGAAGAAGAGAAACGGTCCTTGTTTCCATGAGCTTACTTTTAGAAAATACCCACTGCTTGACTGAAACAGTGTTTTTCACCTTAATGATCAGAAAATGAATACCTATGTAACCACTATTCCAATTAAAAATAAACTATTTTTGGAATTCTCAGCCCCTTCTTGGTCATAATCTCTTCTACCTCCAACCCTAAAGATGGTGGCAAAGTCACCTTTTGTAGAAATCACGATCTTGCCCTTCTTTTAATTTTAATCATCAAATTATGTATTGCTGAGCCTTGTGGTTAGTTTTGCTTACTTCTGAAATTTATATAAATGGAATCATTCAGTATTTATGACTTTGTACCTAGCCTCTTTAATCACTATTATACTTCTTATGTGTGTAGCCGTAGATAATTTTTACTGCTATTTTGTATGATTCAGCATTTTTAAATCAATGTCTTTTTTGGCTTAACTTTTTTCAGTATAAAGTTAGTTCATGCATGTTTATTATTTTTTCTATAATGTGTTTTACCTATTCAGGAACTTCACAGAAGTGGGATCGTATAGCATCAACTCTTTTGAGTGTGGTTTTTTTTTTTTTTTTTCCTCTCAAAATAACCTTTTTAGGATTTACTGGCAATGAAGTGTATATTAGTAATTTATATTTTTTTAAAAATGCCTAATAGTATCTCACAAGCCAGGAGGCTTTTTTTTTCACTTTATTTTCTCTGTGTTCTTCAGATTGTACAACTTTCATTGATAAAGTTTCAGTTTAAGCAATATTTTTTTTTTACTAATTCAGAAATTCAAATTAGAAAACTGACATGTGAACTTATGCATATCAGTTTAATATCATGATAAAAGTTTACATGTTGCAAAAAGCAGTCATTTTAATATACTGAAAACATCTAATTTAGGACTTAGTCATTTGTAGAAGAAAGGGGAGTTTTTCAGGTTGCAGAAGCAATATATTGGTAAAGTCCAAAGGTATAAGGAAATAAAGGAGTTTAGAAAATGCCAGCCTGAAATGGGCCACTTTGGTATGCTGATGACTTTAAACCAAAGGCACTTTGGGGACAGCACATTCATTGAGGGACTTGCTCTGAACCTCACTTATTTGCCTAAACACAGATCTTCCAAAAATAATGAAATCATTATGAATCTCCTCCCCACAAATCTTATCAACCAGAGAAGATGAATAGTATCACTGGAGAACACTGGAGGTTCACACTACACCCAGACAGATTTTGTCACAGGTTATCATCTGTTCTTTTGAGGACCCCTTTATCTTTAGCAGAAATAATTTATTTTCCCCTACAAAAAGTGCACATAAACTTCTAGATCTTGCTGGGTTTGACAGTATTTACTTTTCTTTTATGTAATTCTCCAATGTATGTAATAATTGATACATCTTCCCTTGAATTAATTCATCTTTTGTCAGTTTATTTCATCAACTAAGTCATCAAACTATCAGCAGGTAGAGGGAAAGTCTTACCTCCCTGACAGACCATTGTGCTTTTGAGGAATCACAAGCATCTTGGTATTGTCTCTCTTTTTTTTTTTTTTTTTTTTTAAATATTAACTATTTCTTTAAGAGTCAAAATCTTTTTCCTTTGTCTTATCATTTCTGTAAAAACTTACTGTACTTTGATAATGATGTTGCATTAACTAATTTAACATCACTTCTTTGAACACCACTCATTCCCTGGGTATCTCCCAATTATAGATAAAATCATGTGTTAAAATATTTTTGTTTGTTTTTCTCTTATTAATCTACCTTTTGTTACAAGGATCTGTTCTTCCCCTGTTCTAGAATAACCAAAATTTTTTTGAGAAGAAGAAAATTGCTGAAGGATTTACACTACTTGATAATAAGACTTACTATAAACCTATATTAATTCAGTTTGGCATTGTTGAAATGAAAGACATTCAGGTCAATGGTACAGTACAGAAAGTCTAGAAATACGTGCACACTTGCATTATCAATTAATTTTGATGAAGATGCCAAAGCAATTCAATAACTTTGAAAACCACTTATGGTGGGCATGCCTGTAACCCAGTTACTTGGGACCTGAGGCAGGAAGATAGCAAGTTCAAGTTCAGCTTGGCAACTTAGTGAGACCCTGTCTCAAAATAAAAGCAAAAAGACTAGAGATGTAGCTCAGTGGTAGACTGTTTGCCTTGCATGGGTGAGGACCTGAGTTCAATCTCCAAATGCTGCCAAAAGTCAAAACAACCAAACAAAAAGAATAAAGTAAACCTCAGACTGGAAGAAAAACTTTGCAACACATAACAGAAAAGGAGTTTGTATCCAGAATGTACAAAGAACTCTACAACTTAATAGCAAAAGACAAATAGCATAGTTTTTTTAAAAAGAGACAGAAGGTGTGAATAGACACTTTACAAAGGAAATATAAATGGTTAATAAGCACATTAAAAATGGTCTCATTGTAGAGGTTTTTCACCTCTTTTGTTAGAACTACAGAACACTAAAGGAAGAAACTAAAGAAAACCTTAAAAGATGGAAAGATCTCCCATATTCTTGGATAGGCATAATTAATATTGTCAAAATGGCCATCCAACCAAAAGCACTATACAAATTCAATGCAATTCCAATTAAAATCTGAATGATGTTCCTCAGAGAAATAGAGAAAGCAATCATGAAATTCATTTGGAAAAATAAGAGACCCAGAATAGCCATAGCAATCCTTAGCAGGAAGAACAATGCAGGAGGCATCACAATTATGAGACCTTCAACTATACTACAAAGCAATAGTAACAAAACGGCATGATATTGGCACCAAAATAGACAGGTAGATCAATGGTACAGAGTAGAGGACATGGACACAAACCCAAATAAATACAGTTATCTCATACTAGACAAATTGCCAAAAACATACCAACAGAGAAAAGATAGCCTCTTGTGATACATAATGGGGTGGGGGTGCAGGAGGGAAGGGAAGAATGGAAGGAGGATGGATTGTGTAGATGAAAATGAGGGGTGGAGAGGGGGCAGGGAAGGAAAGATAATAGAATGAGACAAACATCATTACTCTACATACATATATGATTATGCAAATGGTATGACTCTACTTCATGTATAACCAGAGAAACGATAGTTATACTCCATTTGTGTACAATGAATCAAAATTTAAAAAAAGAAAAAAATGTTCAATATCATTCATTACCAGAGAAATTCAACTTAAAATCACAATGTGACACCTAAAACACCAATAAACAAAAAACAGAAAAACCCCACCCATTAAAATGTCCAAATTAAAAACAGACCATACAAACTGGTGGCAAAGATGAGGAACAATTGAAAGTCTCTTATACCACTGGAGGGCACATAAATAGAATTTTTTTTTTAAGTTTTGCTGTTTCTGAAATACTTGGTTATACACCAACCTCTCCACTCCAAGATATTTATCCAAGATGTACACACAAAGACTTGTATACAAATGTCCATAACTTTTTAAAAAACTCTTATAACACCAAACTGGAAATTATTCAAAAGTTCATCAACAGATGAATGGTACATCCATATGATGAAATACTGCTTGGTAATAAGATGAAATGATCTATTGATATATTCAACAATGTGGATAAATCTCAAAGTCTTGTTAAAGAACCCAGACATCTCCCCTTTAAAAAGAACATAATTATTATGATCCCTTTTATATAAACTACTAATTCATCTACAATGAAAGAAAGTCATTGGTTGTCTGGGGACTGTTGTAGAAGGAGATAATGCAGGAAGGGATGGATTTAAAAAGGCATGAGGAAATTTGGGGAGAGGTTTCAAATGTTCATTATTTTATTGTTGCAATGATTTCACAAGTGTGTATATATATATATATATATATATATATATATATATATCAAAACTTATTAAATTGTTTCCTTTATAGTTGGTTGATGATAACTACATTTCAATAAAGTCATTAAAAATGTAGATATACCTATATAAACATTGGAAAATACTGGTAGTTCCAAGAAGGAAGAAAAAAACTTTTTATATAACTCTTATAAAAAGTGATTCCTACAAAGAGTTTCTGGTTCAAAGATGACTTTCATTTTAATTTTCTGAATCTCTCTGTGGTCAACATTGTATCTCTCTAGAACGAAATGAGTAATACTGTAAAACAAATACATCTTTAACATTTTGATCTCTGTGTCATACACTATTGTCTGTAGCTATCATTTACCAGTTCAAAGGTAATTAGACAAGTTACTTAATCACTCTAAAACTTTATGTCTGAGAAATGGAAAATACTAAAACTTCATAGGATTCCTTCTTGAATAAATTGAAAAACAAAAATATAAGCAGGCTAAAATTTAATTTGTCCACATAAAGGAAGTGCTCAATGAGTGGTAGTTTAAAAAAAATAGCACCCATATGGTTGATATTTTCATTCTATGTATTGATGGCAAATTGCCACCAAAGCAAATGAGGCATGGTCTTTAGTTCTTGTTTTAGTCAGCTACTTTCACTGCTGTGACTTAATGATCTGACCAGTACAATTATAGAGGAGGGAAGGTTTATTTGAGGGCTCACGGTTTCAGAGGTCATAATCCATAGAAGGCCGGTTCCATTCCCCGGGGCTCAAGATGAGGCAGAACATCATGGTGGAAGAGTGTGGCAGACGGAAGCAACTCACATGATGATCAGGAAGCAGAGAGAGAGAGAGACTCCACCCTCCAGATATAAAATATATACCCCATAGCCACGCCCCAATTCCCACCTCCTCCAGCCACACCTAGCACTTCAATTAATCTCATCTGGGATTAATTCACTAATTGGGTTAAGACTTACAAGCCAACCATTTCTCCTCTGAACCTTCCTGCATTGTCTCATCTGAGTTTTTGGGGGTCACCTTACATCTAAACCATAACAGTTCTCACAGTTTTTAAATAGGCAACTGTTATGGTTTGGACCTAGAATAACTCCCAAAGGCTCATGCATTTTAGGCTTAGTTCCCAGTATAGCAATGGTCACAGGTGGGGCTTTTCAGAAGTGATTGGATCATGAGGGCTCTGACCTCCTCAGTGGATTAATCTACTGATGGATTAATTAATTTGGTAATGTTAGTGGAAAGTGTTGGAAACTTTAGGAGATGGGGTCTAGTTGGAGGAAGCAGGTCATTGGGTGTGTGCCATGGAATGACATTTCTTGTTCTTGTCCCCTTTCTGTCTCTCTCTGTTCCAAGGCTATCATGAGGTGAGACTCTGTCTCTTGCTGTTCCCTTCTACCTTGGTGTTTCTGCATTGTAGTCAGCAGACCATGAACTGAAACCTCTGAAACCATGAACCAAAATAAATTTTTCCTCCTCTAAGTTGATTTTCTCAGGTATTTGTCATAGCAGCAAAAAGTTAACACAGCAACAGTCTCTGTGCTTTTCTGGAGGGAAGGAGTCTTATTCTGAAACCAGGTCTCTTTCCGTGCTCTCTACAAAGTAACAGTATTATTGAATAGTTCTTTGATTTGAAATATTGGTAGTGGCTGATGGATAGTGACTACCCTTTTAGATTAGGACAAGTTGCAGGTGTTTTTTCTAAAACTAATATAAAGAAGATGAAAAACAACACTATGACCTTACAGCATTTTGATGACATTTTATATCTATTTCTTAATCCCTATTAGAAACTGAGATTCTTAGGGTTTTTTTTAGGCAACATTAAAAAGCTTATAGCCCTAGGCATTGCCTTCAATTTTTACTTCCTTTTCAACCCTTAAGCTTGACACTTACTGCAGGCTAAGTTTTCATACTTCATTTTAATTCTCACCTTTTACTTGCAATTTTATTTTGAATCCCATTACCTTCAGGTCATGTAATGTATTATCCAGTATGGTTCACTTAAGTGCCCCCAAATTCAGCATATATTCCTATTACAGGTCACAAAGGTAAAATAAAAGAAGTGCTGACTGAATAAGAACTACAAAACTTCATGCTACCAAAGATTAAGTAAAGTTTAATGGACAAAGTTGGCTATCTGCCTTTAATCTGGTTAAGATTGATCAAGCAAAAGTTGTATTTGACTTCAATTTAATTCCAATTAACTTTGTAATCCCATTTTGGAGTCATAGTGCATAAATGAGCAGGGTAGGTGGGCATAATAGTAAAAGCTTCTATTCGGTATAATTTGTTTTTAAATATTAAAGATGTACTTATTCTGCAAGAACACATTTTCTACTTTTATTTTCAAGATCTTACTTGCTGAAATATAGAGGTTAGTTGGAAAATAAGAAAAGAGGAGGGAAAGCATAGAATTCATAGTTTTTCTATGCATTGTACAGATGCAATAGCTGTGTATTAAATGTACCCTTAATGTTGGCATTTCCTAGACCCATCCCAGAACCTCTTCAATCTCTCATTCAAGACCCCACCTATGGGAAATGGCTCCTTCTTCTTCCTTCCTAGAGCTATGGTGATATGTAGGACATTCAGAAGAAATGAATTGTATGTGCAAGGAACTCCCCTTTCTAGCTTTGGGCCTCTACCCCATCATGCTGCCAACACTATCAGCTTTACAGATATAAATACAAGTCAGGGGTGCGTCCTGATTCAGAGGGATGGAGGAAACAGACATTGTATAAACAGTAAAAGCATCTTTTCCTAAACGAAGACAGGTCAGGAGCCAAGAAAATCACTGGTAGTCAATATCACACTTGATCATAATTTGCCATGACTCTCTTACTGATCTAAATAGCCAGTACAATGACTCAAATTTATAAAAAGTAATAAAAAAAATTATATTTGTTTACATAAGGTTTAGAGTTTATAAGGCAGTTTCACATTCCCAAATTTCAGTGGTACTCAACAATAAACTGCAGAAGAAAAGGAAACCTAGCTGAGAATTAAGCAAGAAAAAGAAAAAGAAGGCATACAATTGGAAAAGAAATAAATTTATCTCTGTGCAGATGACAACATCTTATATAAAGAATATCCTAAGGAATTTACTAAAAAAACAAGTTAATATTAATAAACAAGTTCAGCAAGGTTATAAGGTACAAGATTTTGCACAAGTATACAAAAATCAGTTATATTTCTACTTATTTGCAGTAAATAACCCAAAGCTAAAATTAAGAAAACAGAGACTTTTATAACATCAAAAGCATAAAATCCTTAGGAATAAATTAAGCAAAAGAAGTGCAAAACTTATACTCTAGAAACTATAACATAGTTATAGAAATTGAAATGGAAAGATATTCCATGTTAATTGATTATAATACTTAAATGTTGTTCGAATGTCAGTACTCCCCAAATCAATCGACAGATTCAACAAAATTCCCATAAATATCCTACCCAGCTTTTTAAATTTTAACAGAAACTGGCAAGTTGGTTCTAAAATGTATATGGATGTTCAAGGTATCCAGAAGAAACAAGTCAATATTGAAAAGAATAAAGTTGGAGGATACTCACTGCCAAATTTCTAATTTTACCAACAATAAAGAAAATGGTACTGATGTCAGTATAAACACACAGACTACTGGAATAAAATTGAGAATATAGAAATCAACACTTGCATTTATGGGTAATAGATATTTGATAAGAATGTTAAGAAAATTCAAAAGGGAAAGAAGTAATTTCAATAGTTGGTCCTGCAACAACTGGATATTAATATGCAAAAGAATGAAATTGAACTCCTTCTTCACACCATACACAAAAATATACTTGAAGTGGATGTAGTAGCTAAAGCAATAAACTCTTAGTAGAAAGCACTCTAACTTATGTTAGGCAAAGCACAAGTGACACTTTAGATTGACATCAAAGTACAAGTAACAACAACAAAAACAAAAGATATATTTTGTCTTCATCAAAATTTTAAAAATTAAACACTTGAAGTGATACTATCAAGAAAGTAAGCCGGCCTGGTGGCACATGTCTGTAATCCCAGATAACTGTGGAGACTGAGGCAGAATGATCACAAGTTCAAGGCCAGCCTCAGCAACTTAGCATGGCCCTAAACAACTTAGTAAGACCTTTTCTCAAAAGAAAAAAATAATTCAAAAAGGACTGGGGATGTGGATCAGTGCTTAAGAACTCCTGGGTTCAATTCCTGGCACCAAAAACAAAAACAAAAAACACACAATGGAAGAAAATATTATATTTGCTAATCATATATCTGATAAGGGAGTTGTATCTACAATATAAAAAGAATTAGATATGCAAATGGATAGTAAATACATGAAAAGATGTTCAATATCATTTGTCATTGGTGAATTTTTGACCAAAACTACAATGAGAAAAGAAAAAAAAAAAAAAAAACAAAAAAACCCTATGTGATGATATTTATCCACCAGTAAGGTCATGATAAAGAAAAAAATAGCAAGTGTTGGCAAGGATGTGAGCAAACTGAATTTTCATATGTATTGCTGGTGGGAATATGAAATGGTTTTAAACACAGAATTAATATATTACTCAGCAATTCCAGTTCTTGTCATATACCCAAAAGAATTAAAAATGGGTGTTTAAACAAACATGTTTACAGGAATGGTCATAGCAGCACTATTCACTTAGTCCCAAATTGGAAACAACCCAAATGTTCAGCAAGTAATGAGTGGACAGACAAACTGTGGTATATCCAGACAATGGAATATTATTCAGTCACAAAAAGAAATGAAGTACATGCTATAACATGGATGAATCTTGAAAATGTCATGCTAAGTGAAAGATGCCACACACAAGAAGTCACATGCTCTATGATTGAATTATATAAAATGTTCAGAAAAAGTAAATTTATAGAGATAGAAACTAGGTTACTGGTACCAGGGGCTGGGTGAAGCACGGAATTAAAAGTGACTACTTAATGGGAAGAGGGTGTCTTAGTCCATTTATGTGTTATAATAACAAAATACTGTAGAGCAGGCCATATAGCCCATCTCGTAGAGTGCCTGCCTCTCATGCTGGAGGCCTGGGTTCGAGTCCCCAGCACTCTGGGATTGTGGAAATAACAAACAAAATACCTGAGGCTGGGTATTTTATAAAGAAATGAAGTTCATTTAGCTCCTATAACTCATAGTTTTAGAGTCTGAAAGTCGAAGATCAGGTGGCTCCATCTGGTCAGCCATTTGAGAGGGCCTTCTGGCTGTGTCATAACTAGTAAATGGCATCACATGGCAAAAGTGCACGAAAGAGAGATCATGAGGCAAGAGAAGAGAGATCACAAGGTAAGGAGGAAGTCAGAGAGTGGGTAAGAGCCAGGTGTTCTCTTTAAAAACAACCCCTCATGGGACAAATGCAATCCTGCAAGACCCAACCCATTCCATGAAACTACCATTAATCCCTTGCTGGCTAATCACCTTTCACTAGACCCTACCACTTACAGGTCCCACCACCCCTCAATACCATATTAGGGAAGTAAGACTTAATATGTTTTGATGGGGAAAAAAGTATATTCACACCATAGTGCAAGAATTCTCTTAAGGGTCATAAAAATGTTTAAAATTGATTTTGTTGATTGTTGGGCTACTTTGTGAATACACTAAAAACAATTTTACTGTAGACTTTAAATGGGTAAATTTGTGAATTTTTATCTTGAAAAGGAAAAAAAAGAAGAAAGAGGCAGAGGAAGGGAAGGAAAGAAGGAAGGGACAGAAAGAAAGAGAAGAAAGAAAGGGAGAGAGAATGAAGAATGAAGAAGAGAAGGAAGGATGAAGAGTTACTATAATACTGTCTTTTGGTTGGTGTCTGAGATTTGACTGATAAAGAATTCCTTAAAACTCCTCAAATGAGAAGTGTGTTTAACTATGAGCAGATTGAGCAAATGCTAAGATTTCCTTCTGAGAATCTGGACTTAAAGTATATGCTAGGCAGTGGGTACCTAAACAATCAGACCCTGATAAATATCTGGGCACTGAGTCTCTAGTGGGTTTCCCTGGGAAGAAACATCACACACAGATTGCTGCGACTGGGGAGGAACTGAGTGAGCACTCAGGGGAGGAGAGAGACTAAGGAAACCTGCATCTGGGTTCCTCTAGACTCCTCCTCTGCCTGTTTTCCTTGTGATCTGTCTGTGTAACCTTCCTATATCAGTTTAACAAATGGTTGCTGTGAGCAAAACTAGATTCTGAGTTCCATGAACCCTTCAATGAGTCTGTGAATATGCATGTGGTCTTGGAGACCCTTGACACGAAGGGGGGCTGTAGAGGGATTCACTAGAATGCCCCCCAAGTTATTGAAATATGACTACACAGCTATTTGGAAAAAGGAAGTTGAGAGAGGTGGGAGATGATGAAACCCTGGTGCCTGTGAGGCTATGGAAGTCATACGTAGTATGAAACAGTGCCAAGCAGCTGTCTTTGGTGAGAGGTAAAAGTTCCCTATGGGATTTCAAAATGATACCTCTGATCCCAGGAGAGTTGGCTCCCTGGATCTGATGGCTGCTGTGGGCCTTGCTCACCAAAGGGATGTAGAAAGAACAGCCTGGGTGATGTCTTTCGTTTTGTTCTTTCTGCCAGGTGGTAGTAGAAAGGTCGCAAACACTCCCCCAAAGGGGGCTTTGGATGAGGAAAAGTAGATAAGAAATAGTTGTTTCCTAGTAGATAAGTAGTTGTTCTTTTCTCTGGGTGGCAGGAGATTTGATCTGAAAAATCCTGAAGAAGTTAGGCTTCGGGTGGACCAAAAGTGTTAAAGATCTACATTATTCTCTTTTCCAAGTGAAGCTAGAATTATAGGTGATAGGGTCGAATCAAGAAAATGGAGGCCAGTTTGGATCCTGGAAGTTGGAGGTTGCCCCTGGGAGACTGGAATGTCAGCGTCTCCAGAGTCCTTTGATTACCAGGATTACCTGCCTATACTACCCTTCCCAAAAGGCTGTAGAAGGGAATTGCTAATTAATGCTCCCTGGGCTGCTTCCTGCCTGGATCACTCCATTTGGCCCTTCCCCCTGCCCACCTGCTTCCCACCTTTTGGCATCTCCTGGGCCTAGTCATGTAGGCAGGAAGGAGAAAGATAAGGGGGGAGAGAGCAGGAGAAAAAAGAAAACTTTAGTCTATACAAGGAGTAGGGTGCTCTCACTTCTTGGCATACCAGAATACCAACCATGGCCCCCTTCTCCCTCCCGGGAGAAGTCTGTGTTTCTACCTTTAAATAAAACCTGCTTTGGATGCTTGCCTTGGTGTGCTTCTCTCAGGTTCAAACTTCAACATTTGAGGAAGCAGAACTCGACACCAATAATGGCAGTATCACAAGTAGGATGAAAAATGGCTGAGTCAGTTCACAGGACTGGAGCTAAGTTTTAAAGAGAACAATAGAGAAAAACAAAATACAAAAAATAACCCCTCCCTCTCCAAAAGAAGCCATGCTAGTTGTTTCCACTGATTCATCAGGCCTCCTCCCTCCAGTCTTAGTACTTTAATTGCTAATTTCACTGGTAGGTGTTTGAGTAAACTTGCAATGAGATAAGGACATGGGTAATATTTTTTAAATGGCTTCATTGGTGCCAGGGGTATATAGCAAAGTTGTAGAGCACATGCTTAGCAGCTACAGAGTCCTGAATTCAGTTCCCAGTCCCAAATAATAACAATTATAGTAATAATAATAGTAATAATAATAAAAGTGTTGTATTTTGTGGCTATGCATCTGAATGTATGATAAAAATTTACGAAAAATGTTATAGGCTTGTAATTTCATAAATAAATGCTAAAGGGAAGCTGCATATACACAAAAATTCATTGGAATGAAACTTTCTTGCTTTTACCACTCCTGAAAGCACTGGAATTTAAACACCCTGAGAACTGGGAACTAATCAGTTCTCCATAACATGATTTTTTGGCTATTGGAGGTGAGATAAAAAAGAGGTTATCTTCACACAGAGATACGCATCTGGAGTCTTATAAAACATTTTGGCTTACTAATAAGCTCTTATAAAATTAGCTATCTGACCCCTTGAGGCTGATGGTTTTCTAGCCTAGTGGCATGTCTTAAAGGGAGTCAGTTTGGACTGTAAGACTGACCAGGTAAAGTGGGCTTAAGAAAGGCTGACTGTCGCTTGGACTTGTATCAGGGCTGTCTGATTCTACATTATATTCTCTAGGCTTTGCTGCTTTGAGAGAAAAGTCATTGGCTTTTTGGAATCCTTAATTTTTCAGATCTCAATGTCTTGGATCTAACTCAAGCGGAAATTTTTTACTGTCTGCTGAGAGCTGTTTTGATCTTATCAAGAGCTGTACTGAACTGAAATCACTGACTTGATGAATAGAACTCAGACTCTTAGACCCTTACAGATGTAGGACCCTTGTCTGGATGCCATAAACTGTGATCACATCATGGTTGGTGCCTGGACTGTCTGAGTCATTTGCAGATGCCCAAATGAGAAGGTTTTGTTCTCTGATGGGACCACCTAAAATTGAACTGCTCCTAGGCTCTATATCTTCTGACACAGACTGTCATGGTTTGAATGTGAGGTGTCCCTGCCAAAGCTCTTGTGTTGCTGAAGTAGGACAGAAGGGGCTGGACACCAGAGGAATTTTCACCGAGGAGGTTCAGAGGTGGCTCACTCCTAAGAATTCTTCCTCTGAATGATGAGTATAGAAATTCTTTGAACTTTATACCCAGTGCGGGGCAGGGGGCTTACCCAGTCGGGAGGAGGGGGCTAGGAGATTCATATGCCAAGTGAGTTTTGTTCCATCTCCTAGACAGACAGGGGTTTCACAAGTTTTTTTCTGCAAACCTGGCATTTATAAACAAAGAGGAAGCTACAAACCGCAATGCCTTCTGTACATTTTTGCTGATAGCTGATGTCCTGTGCAAAAAACTTTCTGATAAGAAGAGGAACTTACATGCCACAAATATGGTGGGGGTTTCTGCTTAATTATGGTAAGGATCTTCTGGGTGGAGGTCTCTGGCCTGCTTCATTTCTGCAGGAATGTTCAGAGGCAAAATGACTGAATTGTGAGAACTGTAACCTAATTAGTCCATTCTAGTTTGAATGAGTCCCTGGTAGTGGGTCACTGGGCAATGCCTCCAATTTATCTTCCCTGAAGCTAGTTGCCTTCTCTCTGCTTCCTGACTGTCATGAAGGGAGTAGCGAGTACCCTTCTACCACACCATACTGCCATGATGTTCTGCCTTATCTTGGGCCCTGGGCAATGCAGTTAGTCGACCATGAAACTCTGAAACTATGAGTCCTAAATAAACTTTTCTCTTCTAAGCTGTTCTTTGTTCGGGTACTTTGGTCACAGCAATGAACAAGTTAACTAACAATCTAAACGCATTTCGAACTTATAATTCTAAAACAATTGCAAGGGAGGGGAGGATACATCAACAGTATGGCAACCCCTCCATCTGACTGTACTCTTAAGAAACTGAGAAAAGAAAGATCATTAAACTGCCTCAGGTCATATAGCATGTCAGTAGTGGAAACAGAATTTACATATTAGTCTGTGTGACCCCAATCCCTGTGTTCTTAACCACTATGCTGAGTTGCGACTTCTGACTCAAAAATAATCAAAACAACTAACTATAAACCACAATGGCGCACTATTTTTGGCTTGCTGGATTTGAAAAGTAATAATCCTGATAGCTGTCCTTCCTGACCAGAGAGCAGTGAAAGCCGAAGACCTAGCAACTTCTGGGAGAAAAGTCCACAGCTATAATTGCTCTGGAAGACAATGTGTCAATAAGATAATCCTACTTAATCAAGCACTTCTACACATGAGAAAATATCAGACTTGTGCACGTAGATTTATAAACAGGGTTAATGATCAAACTATTGTCTTTTGCAAAGAAAATCAGGGGGAAAAAAAAAACCTAAATGTCAATCAATAATTTGTTGGTTACAATAAATTACAGCACATGCACACAATGTAATACCATGCAGCCATTGAAAATAACAATTGTTTCTAAATACTTATTTTTATATTTTGTATTATTGATACATTTGTTTTAAAATCAAAATGATGTGAAAAGAGGGCTGGGGAATATAGCTCAGTTGGTAGAGTGCTTACCTCGCATGCAGGCCCTGGGTTCAATCCCTAGCACCATCAAAAAAAAAAAAAAAAAAAAAAAAAAAAAAGATGTAAAAAGGCACACATTGAAGTCTTATATTACTCCTCCTTCATTTTATATATACACACACACATTCACATACACAGTTTTGTATTTATTTATGTACTCTATCTTGCTCTAACTACAAATAATTCCTTCTTAGTTTCTTTTGAATCTTTACAGTATTTATACAAATACAAATTAAGACAAATATATGTGTACTTTATATTCTCATATTTCCTTCTTTCTACATCTACAGTGGTCCTTTCTTTGTTTTGTTTTTCCTTTACATATATCTCTGGGAAATTTTTCCACTAGATAGAAAGCTTCCACTTTTAAAAAACATGCATAATATTCAATGACTGTTACTCTTGTTTTTAGCCCTTTACTATGATAAACAATGTTGCAAGAATTAACCTTGAAAATACCTCATTTTTTATATGTGCAATTGAAGCAGTGGGATAAATTCCCAAAAGTGAGATTATTGCCCCAAACATAAATATGTTTGTAACTTTGATAGATACTGCTAAATTGTCCTCCATGGGAGTCTTACCATTTTATGATCCCATTAATGATTTATGACAATGTGTGTTACAAAACTTTTGGATTTTTTTTTGCTAGATGGGAAGGTGAAAAATAGTATCTGGGTAGTTTTAGTTTGCGTTTCTCTTGTTACAAATATGGTTTGGCATGTTTTTATATATTTAAGAGCCACTTGTTGGGTTCTTTTTTGCCTGGAAATTCTCTTGTCATGTCCTTTGTATTAATCAGGGTTCTCTTGAGAAAGAACCATTTGTGTGTGTGTGTGTGTGTGTGTGTGTGTGTGTGAGAGAGAGAGAGAGAGAGAGAGAGTGTGAGGGAGACAGAGGGAGACTTTATGAATTATCTCATATGATTATGTGATTTGGGGGACTGGAAAGACTGAAAATTTCAGAATAAGTTAGTAGGGTGAAGACTCAGGAAAGAATTGATGTAGTACCTGGAGGCAGAATTCCTTTTTCTGAGATCTCTGTCTTTTTTGCTCTCAAGGCCATCAACTGATTGGATGAACCCCATATTCCCAACGCATCCCCATTCCCATCCCCATATTATGGAGGATAATCTGCTTTACTCAGTATGCTGATTTAAATGTCAATCTGTTCTAAAAATTACCTTCAGAAAGGCATCTAGATTGGAGTTTGACCAAATATCTGGATTCCATAGACTACCCAAACTGATAGACAAAATTAACCATCAAACAACATTTTAATTTTTTAATTGAGTTGTTGCTCTTATTTTATCAATTTCAATGTACTCTAAATATATCTATATATTCAGAATGTTAGAGTTCTAATTCTACAATTTCTTCTAGTTTGATTTGATTTGCATGTTTTTACCAGTTAATCAAGCTTGTTGTTTTCTTTTTTTTTCCCCTTCCTTTCTTCCTTTCTTCTTTTTTCTGTTTTTGGTACTGGGGATTAAACCCGGGTAGCTTAACCAGTGAGTCACATTCCCAGCCCTTTTTATTTTATATATTGAGACAGGGTATCACTAAATTGCTTAAGTTGATGATACTGGCTTTGAACTTGAGATCCTCATACCTCAGCCTCCCCAGTTGCTGGGATTACAGGTGTGTGCCACAGTGCTGGGCTACTCCTATTGTTTTCATTGTGTATTTGCACAGATGAATTTATTCCCTGTTCTTTATGGTTTTTGTGTTTTAACACATAGCTAGAAAAGTCTTCCCTAAACCAAGGTCATAAAATAATTCAACTATATTTTTTCCTATTGCTTTACAATTCAATGTATATATTATATCATATACACATATCTTAAAAGATATATATCTACATATATTTATAAATAGTCTTGATATATGTGTATATCACATCTTACCTTTAATGATACCTATTATACTGTCATAATTTATTACATATGTATGTATATGCATATATATGCAGCTATAATTTTGATCCATTTTCAGTTTATCCTGGTATAAAGAAGGGTGTTTGATGGTTTTTTATGTTAACTTCACTGAGTCACAAAGTGCCCAGATATTTGGTTAAACCTTATTCTGGGCATGTCTATGAGAACGTTTTTTGGTTGAGTTTAAAACTTTTATCAGTAGACTGAATAAAGTAGGTTTCTGTCCCTAACATAGGTGGCTCTTATTCCATCTGTTAAAAGTCTGAATAAAATAAAATAAAGGCTGATTTAGGGGGAATACTTCCTGCCTAACTGCCTCAGGCTAGGACTTTGGTCTTTTTTCCTGCTTTCACACTCAAACTGAAACGTTGGATCTTTTTGGATTACAAATCTGCCTGCTTTTGGATTGGAAGTATTCATCAGCTTCTCCTGGGTCTCCAACTTACCGACTGCAGATCTTGGAACTTCTCAGCCTCTGTGATTGCATGAACTAATTCCTCATGATCTTTCTCTTTCTCACTCTCTTCCTCAAGCACACACATGTGTACACACATACAGTATTGGGTCTGTTGTTTTGGAGAACTAATCTAGTTAGAATCCAACTCTTTTTTTTCTGGTGGCTACACAATTATTCCAAAATCATGTTGAACTTATGAAAAAGTTCAGTATTATTCCCATTGACATGAGATGCTATCTTTTTATCATTCACTGAACTTCAAAACATATTTAAATTTAATTCTAAAATTTTGATTTTGTTCCACTGGTGTATATATATCTATTCTTAACACTTTTCAAGTTGTTATGGCATTAGAATATGTTTTTCTATTTTTATACTGAGGATCAATCCCAGGGGCACTTTACCACTGAGCTACATCTCCAG
The DNA here is from genome assembly GCF_902686445.1 of Sciurus carolinensis. NCBI lineage: Eukaryota > Metazoa > Chordata > Mammalia > Rodentia > Sciuridae > Sciurus > Sciurus carolinensis. The sequence continues at coordinate 94,557,748 of NC_062232.1, forward strand.
ACCCTTTTAATTTTTAATTTTGAAACAGTTTCCCTAAGTTGCTGAGGCTGGCCTCAAATTTATGATCCTCCTGCCTTAGCCTCCCAGGTTACTAGGATTACAGGATTGCATCATTGCACCTGTCTAGAATATGCTTTTACATTTGAAAAGAATAATTCCCAAAACTGGCTTTCTTTTTTAGAGTTTTTCTGTTCTTATTGATTTGATTTTTCTTATGATCTTTAGAATCACCTCTCTAATTCAAAGATGGGGAAATGGTATTTTACTGAGGTTATAATAGATTTATAAATTGACTTAATGAAGATGACAATGTCTCTATTTATATGACTTGTTTTTAAATTTTGCTCATGCATACTTTTGTTTCCTTTATACTTTTTATTTTTATGTGTTTATAGGAGTTATCCAATAGATTATATTGACTTTCCAGACATACAACATATAACTTAATCATGGTGATAATTGTACCTTTTATTTCTGTTTTTTATTTTTTTTTACTAGTTAGGTTTAGTTGCATTGAGTAATGAATTCAATATGATGCTTGGTAGGAGTGGGATTAGTGGACATCCTGGCCTTACTCTTTAGTGGGAATCTCTTCAGTGTTTCCTCATTAAAGATGAAGCTTGTTTTTTCAACTGTGTTCATATAAAAATCACAGTAAAAAAGTAACCATCAATTCCTACATTATTGAGGCCATTTATAATCATTATCAAGTAATATGTACTGTACATATTCTTATTGCTAGACTTCTATAGTAATGGCAGTGTTGCATCACCACAAACATACAAGTAATGTGTTTCACTACAACCTTAAAATGGGCTATGGGCTATGGTGACACTAAGTGACCAGAATTTTTTTCAGTCAATTATAATCTTATGGGACCACTGTTGCATGTGGTTCATCATTTATTCAAATGTTGTTATTTGGCGCATGACTGTACTTATAAAGAAACCTATTATGTTTGTTCAATCCCTCTCTTTTTGTGGTTGTTATCCCTTATTATTTCTTATTTTTGTGTTCGTGTTTTCTTCCTTTTTCCTTAAAAAGGCAAGCTTATCTACTAGTATTTTTTTTTTTAATTTTTTCCCAAAGAGCCAGGTTTTGAGTTTTTTAATTGACTATTGCTTTCCCTTATTACTTAATTCCCTTAATACTTATTAATTGCCATTCCAAGTGTTATTTATTCTTCCTTTCTCTGAGTTTATTTTGTTGATTTTTAAAATTTAATTTCTATAACTATCTTTTCATTTTTCTTCATTGTTACAGCAGTATTTAGAACTAAATTTTTCCCCAATTGTTATATTAGTTGTACTGCATAGATTCTTAAACATAGTATTTTTGGTTTCACTATTTTCTTGGAAGTTTTTATTTTCTCTTTGTACTTTTGATGAAAGAATTGCATGAGACAGGTGTGTGTATTTTAATTTACAAGCAGGGGACTTTTTTTTCTGCATTTGTTTTTAATTTCTAATTTTATGGTATCATGATAGAATATCTACATACTTTGTATCCTTTAAGAATTTATTCATGCTATCTTCGTGAGAAAATATGAGGTTAACATTTCTGGCACATCTGTGATAAATTAAAAGAAGATACACTTTAGAGGAAGGAAATGGGGGAAGGGAGGAGAATAGAGAGTGGGGTGGGGTATGGATATGATCAAAGTATGTTATGTGCATGTACATAATTTCCACAATAAAACACATTATTCTGTGAAATTAAAGTAAAATAATAAATTTAAAATAAAAATTTTAATATAGAAAAATAAAAACTTTTAAAAAGAAGATACATTCTATATTATCTTCAGTATGCAGCCATCGAATCTACTTCACTTGTTTGGTGTCTCATATCCTTACTTATTTTTATGTCTACTTGCTCTGTCTTGGACTTAATTTGACCAATGAAATTCTATTATTATTGGATTTCTATAATACTCATTATTCTTTCTTCCTTCTTCCTGTTAAAATGCATCGTACTGATGATTCTTGAGATCTACCACCTCAAAAACTCCCTCGCACTTTTGTTCTCCCCTGCCACTGTTTGTTTTGGCTTCTTTTGGGACTTCCTATATGGTTCTTGTGTTTTTAGCTACTTTTTGCAGAATTTGCCTTTCCTTTGGACTTTGAAATTGTCTTCTGGCTTCGCTGGAAATAGAGCTTTCAAATTTTTCCTCCATTGTTTTAGTCAGGTTTTTCACCGCTGTGGATAAATACCCAACAGCACAACTGTGGAGGAGAAAAAGTTTATTTGATGGCTCACAGTTTCAGAGGTCTCAGTTCATAGAAGGCCCACTCCATTCCTTGGGGCTCAAGGTGAGACAGAATATCATGGTGGAAGAATGTGGCAGAGGGAAGCAGCTCATGTGATTCTCAGGAAGCAGAGAGAGAGAGATCTCCACATGCCAGATACAAAGATATACCCCAAAGCCATGTCCCCAGTGCCCTGCCTCCTCCAGCCATACCCTACCTGCCTTCAATTACCACTCAATACCATCAGATGATTAATTCACCGATTGGGTGAAGGCTATCATAACCCAATCATTTCTCCTCTAAACCTTTTTGCATTTTCTCATATGTGAGCTTGTGGGAGACACCTCACATTCAAACCATAACATCCATTCTCCTTGTTTTGTCTCATTTCAAGAAGATAAATTGGTGGTGGTAGGGTTAACATATTTTCCTGTAAGGGTACTATATCTGACCATTAATGCTTAACATACTGGAAAACTAAGGCTTAGAAAGATTAATAATTTGCCCAACACTACATAGCTAATATGTATCTCTTTGAATTAGGGTCTTGGCTGGTGTCAAGTCTACATATTTTTATCATATTGTTTTCACACAAACCACTCCTACCAGCACCCAAGTTTTGAGGTAAATTGGTAATAAACCTTCTTGCTTTAATTCAAGATTTTGGAATCTTTCATCTACATGCTCTTTAGCAATCATTAGGAAATGCTCTGCAGGCACTTTGTACTTAATAATTTGCCCCTAAGGCTTCAGTATAACCTCACTTGCAAATCAATCTTGTGCTTTGTAAATTTCAGATGTTTTTCCATATGGGTTTTTTCCTGATGATTTGTACTATTTGGCTTCCCTAAAATGCTTGATTATTGAGTTAGGTTTCTTTCTAGATGGTGCTGAAATGGTAGCCAAGAAATAAAAAATGATAGGAGTTAGTGAAGATTACAGGAAACAATAAAAAAAAAAAAAAAACTGTACAGGAAGCCAATACTGAGATTCTCTCTTGAAATTTCTCCCACAGTCTGAAAATGACTTGGTTTGTATTTTGTTGTAATTTCAATTAGTATCATGGTTTCACAATATCATTTAAAAGTGATAAATTTTACAAGGCAAAGATCTCATTTTTTTGATACAAAGGATTATCTAATTTAGTTCTTCTTTTGGCTTGTGGATTTCTTAAGGAAATTACACGGGTCTAATAAGAAGTGAAAAACTGAAACATTGAAAATAACAGTATATGTATACAAAGGTAATTAATATCACATAAGTTTACCTAGAAATGCTAGTGGTAAGATGAGTAACAGAGAAGATAAAACTGTTCATATTATTCATGAAAAACATAACTTTCTTTTCCCCTAACTCAGAGGTATGAATTAAAAAAAAAAAAAATACTATCTGAGACACTCCATGCATCGGGAGCAAAGTGGTTTCCTTAAACTTTTATGTTTGTGTATAAAGTTCTTTTGATCTAGATTCAATTCCAGAGCTAATAACATAGATTGTAGTGTTTCTGTGCTAAGCATTTTCAATAACTTAGTCTTGATAACTTTTTAGGTGTACCCTTCTGAAGCTTCCTGGTTTCATATATTTGAATTTTAGAAAATTTCTACAGTAAATTGAATTTGCCAGTTTCAATTTTAAACCTCTGAGTCACTTAGGTAAAAAAGAAAAAAAATTGCATATGCAGAAGTACCCAAATTGAATCTTTGGTGGCAAATGTTGATCATCTTTATTGTCAAGGTCATCTTTATTGACCTTGAAAACGTGTTCTTAGAAAACGTGTTCTTCACATTTTAGGAGGTATACGTACTTTCAAATCCTAGCTCTGCCATTTGCTGGCTGTGATCTTGGACAAATTAATTTGTTTCTATATACTTCAGTTTCCTTAGCTGAAAACCTGTGACTGCTAATAACTATATTTGAACTAGGGTTATGTTGGTGATTAAATAACACTAAATATTTGGAAAGCATTGACAATTAAGTGTGTAATAAATAAACTCCTGTCCATTTTAATTCTCCTTTAATCTATTCTCCCTTCCATCATCTTTTGTCCAATACTGACTCTATTGCCGCACATAACATTCATTCTGATATACCATCCCCACTATTAGCTTCCTCTCTGCTCTTCTCTTGGCCTCTCACATCCATTATAGCTTATTCCTTCACAATTGATTATATCTCTTACATCCTATTCCCATATATCAGTGCTGGAGGCTGAAAGCTAGATGGAAAAACAACTCACAACAAGCTGTTAATGAAGAATAACAACTTGATGTATGATATCACTCAGGTATGATTTACATTTTAGCAGATGCCTTTAATAACTTTACTAAGGGAAAGACTAATGATGAATCTTTTCAGGAATTATGACTGACTGCTAAGGAACACCTTTTGAAGCAAACCATTTTTTAAACCCTTCTTAATGATGTATCATTTCCATATAATTCACCAATTTTAAGCATATAATTCAACAAGCATTAACAAGTACTAATTTAGTCAGCATTTTTGCTGCTGTGACCAAAAGACCTGATAAGAACAATTAGAGGAGGAAAAGATTATTTAGAATTTATGGTTTCAGATGTCTCAATCCATAGGCAGCTGGCTCCATGGGCTCTCGGCAACACAGAGGAAGAGTGTGGTGGAGGAAAGCAGCTCAGGACATAGCACTAGGAAGCAGAGAGACTCCATTCACCCAGGCCAAATATATATATCAGAGGAACGCCCCCAATGACCCAAATCCTCCAGCCACACCTTACCCACCTACAGTTACTACCCAGTTGATCCCTAGAGGGAGATTAATGCACTGCTCAGGTTAAGACTCTTATAACCCAAACATTTCACATCTAAACTTTCTTGCATTGTCTCACACATGAGTTTTGGGGGGACTTCTCCTATATAAACCATAGCAAGTACATACTCAGGTAGCCATCACCATAATCAAGATACACAACATTCTATCACCTTATCTTTGAACTTTTCCACTAAGTTTTAGGAAGATTTTTTGTTTTATGTGGAGGACATTTTGTTTTTTATTCTAATCCCTGTAGTGGAAAGAGTAGTGAGATGCTAGACAGGGTATCTGGATGCTAGTCCCATAACTTTGACCAAATAGCCATGTGAACTTGGAAAAGTCCATTTCATCTGTAGTTTCAGATTTCAGATATTTAAAATGAAGGCATTGAACTAAAGAGCCTCTTCTAACATTGAATGCCCACATCTTGAGTACCCACGCTTTAACTATTCGTATCATCGAAGGGGGGGGTTAATAAATATTAAAATAAATATATGTAAATTTATTATATATATTTTACACATATTCGTTTATATGTAAATAAATAATTAATAAAAAGATTGGTTTAATATCAACCCATTATCAAAGCCTGTCTTGTACAGGACCATCTTTTAGGTCTTGAGGAAAATATAAGTAAACCTAAGACCTAGAGATTTGTCCAGAGAATATTATAGTTTATTTACAACTCAAAGAGATAAACATGTAGGAAATGGACAAAGGTTATCTTATGTACCTAAAGTCCTAAGAGCTACTGAAATAGAAATATGTATACTGCTTAAGTCCCATGTCTCATATGGATATAGCCTCTTATTCTAAAACTTTAAAATTTTAAGATCTTGGATTCATTTTGTATTTGTTCCCCATAAACTCTGAGAGTCCTAGAACTGTGAGAGTAGCCAGATAGAAGTATACAGATAAAACCTCTTATCATTTAAGATATCAATCATTTCATTAGATTTCACAGAGGAAGTAGCAGAAAGAGATCAATTCTTGACTAGGATACCTATGTACTTGTGTGTGAGCATCAAACTCTGCCTTTAAGTGAGGAATTCCATTAGCTACTTTGGTAGCTCCAGCCTGCTTACCCATCTTCATCAAAATTATTTTTAAGAGTCAGGCATGGTGGTGCACACCAGTAATCCCAACAGCTCAGGAAGCTGAGGCAGGAAGATGGCAAGTTCAAAGTCAATCTCAGGAACTTAGCAAGATCTTATCTCAAAAAATGTAAATAAATAAAAAAATTAAAAGTCTGGGGTTGTGGCCCAGTGGTTAAACACCCCTGAGTTCAACCCCGTGTACTCCCCAAAAAGTTACTTTTAGATTTCTGAGAACCAAAACTAACTGCTCATCCATTCTCTTTCTGAGGATACTCAAATAATTGCTAAGTAGGAAATAACAGAACAAACATATGAAAAGAATCTTAGTTGGGATTTCTTAGTTCTCAGAGAAACAAAAGGCAATCGTGAGTTTACTCATTCTTTTTCACTCAATTCTTTTTTTTAATTATTTATTCCACTACATTTATTAGCACCTGCTATGCATCAGGAAATAAGACCTTGGTGATACAAAGATCAATAACACAGTCTTCGCTCCAAAAAGCTTATAGTTTGTTAAGGAGAAAATCACATACATAGGTCATGCTGTGGTTTGGAAGTGAAGTGCCCCCTCAAAACTCCTGTGTTTCTGCAGCAATGTTCAGAGGCAAGATGATTGGATTGTGAGAACTGTAACCTCCTCAGTCCATTCAAACCAGAATAGGTTTGGTTAAGATATCAATCATTTCATTAGATTTCACAGAGGAAGTAGCAGAAAGAGATCAATTCTGCTCATAGGCATCCTAGTCATCAGAATGGACTGATGGTAGGTAGTAGGTGGTAACTATAGGCAGGTGCCATATACCTGGAGGAGGTGGGTCACTGGGCTGTGCCCGGAAAGAGTACGTCTTTGCTGTGGTGTCTTCCTCCCCTAGCCAATCTCTGCTTCCTGGCTACCATGAGTGAAGCAATGCTCTTCCACTCCACCCTTCTGCCATGATGTTCTGCCTCACCTTGAGCCCAGAGCAATGGAAATGGCCAACCATTGGCTGAATCTCTGAAACCATGAGCCAAAATAAACTTTTCTTCCTCTAAATTTTTCTCATCAGATATTTTGGTCACAACAACAGAAAGTCGACTAAAACAATTCATTCTAATAGAATGCAACGATTACTGTGAGGCCGATATGCTAGTTATGATGGGACTACAGAGAAGGATCAGCTGGTGTTCAACTGACTTTTTCAACCATTCTTATCAACTTTTATTACTTTTCACATTCCTTTCACGTAGCATCCAGCTTCAGCTAGTCACTTACAAGAACAAAAAAGCTTTAAAATTTTAAGAGAACGCAAAGTAATTACATATCCACAGGAGGAGGCAATAAATGATAAAGTGAGTTTTAAACATCAGATTTACCAACTATTGGCATTGTATATTGTTTTCTAAATGTACTTTGCTTTCAATTTTGAACTGCCTAAATAGGTTAAGAAATGTACTTATCATTACATTTTAAAGTACTATGCTTTTCAGGCAGTCTAACTTCTACTTATGACAGAATATCCAATTGGAATCTGAAAATTGATCAACAAATTTAAATAGTTTGTCTTAATTAGTAGTAATGCTTTGAATTCTTCCCTAAATTCTATCTAGTTTTTTGAAAGGTCAGTGAAAATTTTCTGGCAATAGTAGATAATAAAGAGTTGTCCTTTCACTATAATATAGATGTTTCTATATGTCTCATTTAATTCATCAAATATTTTTGAGCATGGACTATATGGAAAATACTGTGCTAAATACTCTGGGAGAACAATTTCATAGAGGCCCTGTTTCTCTCTCTCTCTCTCTCTCTCTCTCTCTCTCTCTCTCTCTCTATATATATATATATATATGTATATAGAGATAGATAGATAGATAGATAGATGCCCACACATATATATATTCTTTCTTTTTAATTGGTACATTATACAGCATAGTGGGTTGATTGTAGAATATTCATATATGTACATAAAATAATTTGATAAATTTCACTTCCCATTATGTCCCCTGATTTCCTTCCTCTACACCAATAGACTTCCCTTCTTCATTTGTGACACAACTTTTACACCACTTTTTTAAATTGTTTTTTCTATTTAGTTATACATGACAGCAAAATACATTTTGATTCATTGTACACAAGTGGAGTACAACTTTTCATTTCTCTGGTTGTACACGATGTAGAGTCACACCATTCATGTAATCATACGTGTATATAGGGTAATAATGTCCATCTCATTCCACCATCTTTGCCACCTCCCTGCCCCCACTCCTCCTCTCATTCACCTTCACCAATCCAAAGTTCCTCCATTCTTCCCTTACCCCCACCCCCATTATATATCAGCATCCACTTATCAGAGAAAACATTTGGCCTTTGTTTTTTTGAGATTGGCTTATCTCACTTAGCATGATATTCTCCAACTCCATCCATTTACCTGCAAATGCCATAATTTTATTCTTCTTTATGACTGAGTAATATTCCATTGTGTATATATACCACAGTTTCTTTATTGAAGGACATTTAGGTTGGTTCCACATTTTAGCTATTGTGAATTGAGCTGCTATAAACATTGATGTGGCTGCATCACTGTAGTATGCTGATTTTATAGGTCAAGGAGTAGGATAGCTGGGTCAAATGGTGGTTCCATTTCAAGTTTTCTAAGGAATCTCCATACTGCTTTCCAGACTGGTTGTACCAATTTGAAATCCCACCAGCAATGCATGAGTGTACCTTTTTCCCCATATCTTTGCCAACACTTATTGTCGCTTATATTCTTGATAATTGCCATTCTGGCTAAAGTGAGATGAAATCTTAGAGTAGTTTTGATTTGGATTTCTCTAATTACTAGAGATGTTGAGCATTTTTTCATACATTTGTCAATGGATTGTTTATCTTCTGTGAAGTGTCTTCTCAGTTCTTTAGCCCATTTATTGATTGGGTTATTTGTATTTTGGGTTTACACCACTTTTTAAACCTTCCACATATGAGAAAAAAATATGTGATACTTGTCTTTCTGACTCAAACTTATTTTGCTTAACATAATGATCTCCAGTTCCATCTATTTTCCTGAAAATTATATAATTTTATTCTTTTTTATTGTTGAATAACACTCCATTGTATATCCATATGTTTTCTTCATCTGTTCATTTATTGACGGACACCAAAGCTGATTCCTTAACTTGGCTGTTGTGAATTATGAATGAAACTGTATTTCTTTTTTTCCACATATTCACTTTTTATTGAATTTGTTAATGTTACAGAATTCTTGCACTAACAAACCATGCCTGAGAATCTGAAGAAGAAACTGGTATAATGGATAGCCTCATTCACCCGTTATATAATATATTAGAATTTGATGCATGTGTATTTGAGAATTTTATAATCTTAAAAAATTATAACTAAAGTTGCATTTTGGGTCTGGTGCAGGTCTTCAAATTCCCAGTATGGCAAGGTGTTAAATAAAACCTCCACATATTCATCTCAGTTCATTCCTCAATAACATAATCCAAGAAAAGTTTGTCAGAAAAATGCACACTTGAAGGAAAATACATGGTTCAAGGTCCAAAAGATTACTTATTAAGGTTTTTGGCTCCCAAATCAAGTCTTCAGTTTAACCAAGAATCTCTTTTATTTTTCATTTAATCATTCTACCTCCCCCTGGCTGGCTCAATTACTCATCCAAATACATCAAAAGTGGGCATCTTACCTGCCACCTCAAATACCAACATTATTATCCAGAAGTGGTAGACAGGTCCTGTCAGGAGATGCTATACCCCTCCTAGGACTCCACTTCCTGAACTGACATATTCATTAAGGCTGAACTCCTACAGGAAATGCTTCCACATCAGGACAGTTGTATTCACTCATTTGCTCCATGCTTGCCAATAGCAAGACTGCATTTCCTGCCTTTGGCAAACAGATTTATTTTAGAGAAACCCAGATTCTTCATCAAGTGGTCATACACCACTATGAAATGTTTCTACTGAATCAGATATCAAACTAAGAGATTGCCAGACTGGCTCACTAGGTGAAAAAAACTTTTCAGTAATCCTTGGGCGCTTCCTCAAGTCCCTCTAAAGGACTAAATCCTACTGGATAGCTTAAGCTATAATTATTAAAAACAGAAGTGCTGCATCACTGTGTTTTACCCCACCTTTCCAAATGAACATTATTAAAGATACACCAAAAGCTTGATAACAGAGCTAGCAGGGACAATCAATTTATCTTCAGAAGATTTAATATTTTAAAAATTTGGACACAAGTATGTAAGGAACTCTTATCAAAAGACCATACAAATCCATGACACATAAATGAGTTATAAGTGAAGTTTGACTCACATTGAAGAAACTCTATTCTTAAGAAGCATACACATATCCACAGGAACAAATCGAGACCTGGAAAAGTAGAAATCTAATCTGTTCCTGCCAATGACCCTATAAGAATTATTGGAACACATATAAGTAACTTTCCTAAGTACACACATGTGGTAAGTGGCAAAGACAGGATTTCAATCCATGGAAAATGAATTCACATCTTCTACCCCTCAATAAACTGCACTGTAGTCTGAGATAAGGTAAATAACATCAAGAGGATAGAAAAGACTTACCCAAGATCATAAACTCTTTTGTGTCAGAGATAGGATTAGAGCCCAAATCTCCCAGTAATCTACAAATGTTGTCCATGATTTCATGCTAAATTAGTAACTCGTGTTCATGCATAATGGAAAAATAGCGAAATTAATTTTTATAATTGTATTTATTTGTTGGAGAAACCAGAAATACATAAAAATTGAACTAATGGACAGAATAGGAAATGTACATGCAGTATAGTAATACACTTTTATTTTTTTGGTACTGGGGATTGAACCCAGGGGGACTTACCCACTGAGAAACATCCCCAGCATGTTGTTTAAAATTTTTAATTTTGAGACAGGTTCTCTTTAAGTTGCTTAGGGCCTTGCTAAGTTGCTGAGGCTGGCTTTGAACTTGGGATTCTGCTGCCTCAGCTTCCAGAGCCACTGGGATTATAGGCCTCCCTGGTCACGATTTAAAGGGGATAGAGTAACAGCTTTAAAAAACTGGACAAATATCAATGCTGTCCATAGTACAATTTTGACAGCAAGGTTAGAAGTCCACAGGAAATGTGTGTTAGAGAAGATCTGCCTGTGATGGGCTGACAGATCTGGTTCTGTGAGAATGTTATAGACCAGACAGACTGCATTTTGCTCTGTGACTCCATGTTATGTAGGAAATAAGCTTCTCCCATGGGAATACCCCGCCTCTGTACTCATCAACAATTGCTTAGCTTCTCCCATGGGAACAGCCTGTCTCTGTCCACATTAAAAGTTACTTAGGGTAACATGTTTAGCAATACAAAATGATAATTCGTATGTAATGAAAAATTGTTCTCTTTTGATTCCTATTGCTCCTAACCAATGTACCATGTGAACGGTGATTGTGTGGATGTTAGTAAACATTCTTTAGTTTGTACCTAGGTAAGGGTCATTTTGACCCACTTCTCCCTCTGTTGAGGATCTCATGATGTTAGTTTGTAATTTCGAACCATAGCAACAGACACATATGATTGATGTGATTTTTGCTATAAGAACCCCTGTAACCGTATGATTGGGGCTGTTCTCTCAATTGCCATTCTCGGGGCATTGTGTGAGACAGTCAGTCGACCAGCTTAATAAAGACTCTCAAATTTGGACTTCTCAGTGGTGATCGGTCCGTTCTTAAGTTTCGCCCCATAACATGCCAATCAATTCAGTCACTAAAAAGCTCTGGTAGAAACAAAAGTTTGTACTAATTCTCTACTCACAGATTCAAGTACACATAATAAAGTGCAAAGCAGAAAGCCATCTTAAAGAAATGTCTTGAAATTCATTTGAATGAAATTTAAAAAAAACTATCAAATTGCCTCAGATCACCCTATATAGATTATTTTTTGGACAATAAACAATATGAAATCTGTCCTATTTTAAAGGTCTAAGGCAAGGTATTTCCAGATATTGACCTAATAAATAGTCAACAATGTAGTAAGAAAGTTGACTCATTTGAATGTATCAAGGATTGACAAAAGTACATTCCATAAACATTTTTTAAAGCATCTTTTACCAGACATGTAAGACCATGTGTTTTTCAAAACCACAACATGAAATAAACAGTTGGCGTGCCTCGCACTTCAGGTGGAAAATTACAATGTACTAATATATGCATCTTTCTTAGAGATAGATCCATTTCTTGATGCAAGGGCGAGAGGGCAAGATATAAAAGCATTTTGGGAAAAAAGCAATTCAAACAAACTAGGAATTTGAATTTTAAAAGTATCTATAATTTTAGGGCAAGCCATTTAAAGGAAAAAGTTGTTAACAGAGTCCCGGGTTTTGTTACAGGAAGATAAAAGCACATGAAGGAAAGTTGGTGTAATTGTTCCCCAAAACTTAGGAGTATATTTTTCTCATTTTGGAGGGATGGGGCAAGGATGAGATGGAAATAATTTGAACAGTTAATAAATTAGGGGAACCATATATGCACTGACCTACCACAGTGGACTAAATTCTATCAGGTATTGAAAGACAAAGGTAAAACATGTTTGGGTGGGGTAGCACACACCTATAATCCCAGTGACTTGGGAGGCTGAGGCAGGAGGATTGCAAGTTCAAGGTCAGCCTCAGCAATTTACAGAGATTCTGTCTCAAAATGAAAAGAAAAAAGGAAAAAGGATTGGTGATGTAGTTCCATGATAAAGGGCCCCTGGGTTCAATCCTCAGTACCACAGGGGAGGGGGGAACAGTACTGCCAATCCGATGAATTGTTCATGCTTTCGGATGGAAAGGATGTCCTTGTGGACACACTGTTGAAATGTGGTTGCAGATGTTTAAGTGATGTTCATTACCATCCAGGGATATCTCAAATAAGGATCTTCAGTTTTGCATCTCTGTCGCCTCTATCAGATGCTGTTTCTTTTGTTGATGGCACCTTTCAACACTAGCTGGATTATATACTACTTGACAGAGAATTAATTGTCAAAAGATTTCAAGATGTCCTTTATCATTTCATCATTTTATGTAGCAAAAGGAACAAAGAGAAATGAGGCAGCAGAACTTAGGATCTTTCCTTCCTATATAACTGTTCAGTTCTTGGAGAAATTCTCCTCACCTTCAACAAGATGCTTGAAGCCTGATACCCTTATTATCCACCCAAATAAGATCAGATCTCTCCAAACTTCTCTACCAATTTGTCTTAGAATGCCAGTTGCTCTCTGCTTCTTGTTACATGCCATTCTTTTAACAGATGTGCATGTGGACACTATGTCTTACAGCTGACAGTTCTTCAATTGAGTCACCAGGTATGCAGTGTTCAATTCCATTTGCTCAGGCTTATGCCTAGCAACTCAACAGTAAATATGGAACAGTTAAAGCCAATGTTAATGTCCTGCTTCATCTACGGCTACAGATTCCAGATTATGTTGTGCCACCAGTTTTAAAAAACAGCAGATGGACATGGATAAAGTCTTGGGAAACTCCTCATGTAAAGAGCAAGTCAAGCTAGAAAGGGAAGCTGAGAAGAAGCATTCAGAGATAAGAGAACCAGGTTCATATAGTAAAAATAGAAGTGAACATGAATGTCCTCTCTAATCTGTGGATGCTAACACACAATAAGGGAGGGGGAGGGAAGAACAGAAATTCGTTGGATTAGACAAAGGGGAATAAGGGAAGGGAGGGAGGTGGGAATAGGAAAGACAGTAGAATGGATCAGACATAACATTCTTATCCCTGTATATGAATACACAACCAGTGAAACTCCACATCATGAACAACCATGAAAATGGGATCCTAATTAGAATAAGTTATACTCCATGTATGTATAATAGATCAAAATACACTCTACTGTCATGTATATCTAAAAAGAACAAATTTTAAAAAATGGAACTTAATAAAAAAAAAGAAGTCAACACAATGGCATTAGTAAGCATGATTTAGAACAGATATCTAGTTATGACAGTTCTTTGAAATCTCCAGTGTATTATGCAGCATATACTATATATTTCCATGCAAATTTTGTGTTATATTGCATAATTAATCCATTTTGATATAAAATATATTTTTGGAACCTGTGCAAATTTGGTGAATGTGGAAGGATGTATCACGCTTATCCAGGTTTTTACATATCCTCTGACACATGAACGGTATGAGAACAGGATGGAAAAGTTCTGATAAACTTGGCAGTTTTTAATAAAATCATTTAATTTTTTTTCCCTTTTCAGTACTGAGGATTGAACCCGGAGCCTTAAGCATGCTTTACTTGATGATTTTTTTTTAAAAAGAGAATGGTGTTAGGAATACAGAGGGACAAACCTAGAATGTAGGGACAGAGGCAAGAAAATGGGAGAATCCAGAACAGGCTGGTTGTTTAAAGAAGCTTGTTGGTAAATTGAAAAAGAAAGTGAGAACAGTATTTTGAGCAAGTATCACAGAAAGATATCCTTAGGAGAGACATTTAACAAGGAAGCCCAATCAATAATTGATAGTCATTTTAAAATTGCTTGTTTATAGAACACTGCTCAGAATGTTTCAAAGTATTTCTTAGCTGTATCACAAAATCTTGAGGCAATAATCAAAACTTTCCATTAGTTATTTTTTATATAAAAACTCTTCACAGTCATTTTAATTATGGCTGTACCCTTTCCTTGAAAGTTGAGAATCAGAACCTTATCTGAATTCATGGTCACCAAAAGTAAATGACATTTGGGATGGGGGGCGGTACAGGGGATCTAACCAGGGGTGCATTACCACTGAGCCACATCCCCAGCCCTTTTTGCTTATTTATTTTGACACAGAGTCTCACTAAGTTGCTGAGGGCCTCGCTAAATTGCTGAGGCTGGCCTTGAACTTGTGATCCTGCTGCCCTAGCCTCCGGAGTCCCTGCAATTACAGGTGTGGGCCACAGCACTGGACTAAATGACACTTTTTAACCAGAGACCTATGCCAGGTACGTAACACATGCTATTGGGTTAAATATTCAAAATTAACCTATAGCATATATATTCTGTACTCATTTTATACATGAGAAAATGGGTGCTTAGAGAAATAAGTCAGTGGTACCTAACACATCCTGATACTAGCTAAGTGGAAAATGTGACATTTGATATCAGTACCATTTGACTCCAAAACTGATATTTTTCCCATGACACCAAGAAAGGATGGAGGAGATTGCTTAAGATTTCTCTAGAGCCTTCTGTGAGAACTGGTTGAGTAGTTCTTAGCATGTCACTGTTTAGCAGTAGGAATCAGTCTTATTGAAAAAGTTGTAACTAATAAATATTAATTACTAGAGCTTTCTGCTTAATTCCACCCATGTATTCAAAGGATATAAAGCAACCCTCAAGAAAGTATCTAATGTGCTCTGAGAAGGTACAATTGTAGGATCAATCCCAGTAAAATGCATTTGCATCATTCCTCCCTAATTTACTCTTTCTCAACTTATTTGAACTGTGGTACCACTATCCTCCAGGTTTTCTCATACTAAATATTTTAGAACTATCTATGATTCCCTTTCATTCTTTGTTTCTCACATGAAATCAATTGGAATTGTTGTTTCTTTCTAGGCAATACCATCTATATTTTGTTTAGCGTTCATTGACACGACCAATACCCTTGTTCAGACCCAACATAATACCTGAATTATTCCAACAACTTGTTAAAAATTGTTCTCCTAGAATTTTGTAAAATCTTCTGATGTAATCCTTATTGTAATTCAATGTACTTTTATATACTTTTCTACTAGTCTGTGAATAACAAAGAATGGTAATCATATATCATTCTTTTTTATATTCCCTACAGCACTTAATACATTACCTGTCAGCTGGTAAGCAGTCAATAAGTACTGCATGAATGTACATACATAAATTACTGCCACAATGACAGTTTAGGCAGTTATTGAATAGAGTTCCTCAAAAGTTACTGCTCTTCTTCTAAGTTATCATCAGACTCCCTTTTTGAAATTCGATTCTAGTAATGATATTTCTTGAAATGATTGAAACTCAATTCTATTTGATCATCAATTGACACAGAAGTATAAAAAAGTTACAGTTGATATTACTCTAGTATAACTTGAATTAGCGTAACTTTTTCATTTCCAGGGAATGCTATTTTTATGTCTCTGAGTCCTGTGGGTAATTTTCTGCTTACAAATCAGCCTTTGCCATGACACTAAGATTGTGAAATACTTCTGAGGTGTCAGATTCAAGGAAAACATTAAACCATGCACTGCTAGATCTGTACTAGCAGTTTGAAAAGTATAAGAATTTAATATTAGTAAAACAGTGACTAAAGACTATGAAGGAAAATAGTATGACTGGGCAACATGAGATCCTGGGATAATTGAGAGATAGGAGAGTCTTGAAAGGCTTCCTAGAGAAAAGAATATTTAAGTTAGATCTGAAGAATGGAACATAACAATGAGAGAAAGATAGGCAGAGAGATGAGGTCTATATTCTAGACAGATTAGTTTATGATCCTAGAGAGTAAAACTTATCATGTGAACATATCAAATTATTATTAAGTATGTTACATAGGACAGAGCAAGATCAGACCATTTCAGTATCTTCCTCAGAGACCTCCCTTGGGATAGCACCTGTTCATGAATCCCTACCCATCTCAGTTAGTCCAGGTCACATCCCACATCTCCTCTTCCTTCTTATCTCTCCAGGTAGTACAGCTCCAGTTGGCTAAAGTGTCATATTATGTACCTTTTGAAAATCTATAGAGTCTAGTCTGTAATATCTGTCCAACTGCATAGTTAGCATTATGTAAAAAGGGAATTGGTGAATTTGGTACTGAGTCAAGCTGACCTAGAACCTCAATTGTCTATTAATGGCATTATCCCCATGTCAGATCATTTCACTTTACTTCTGTTTCCTGATGTTTAAAAGACACAAACCATAATATCTGCCCAAAGAGATTATAAGATTGAATGAGCTATATTTTCTTTCGGAGGAAGAAACAATGCAGATTCTTCCCTACTTACAATGTGGTTAGGTCTGATAACCCCATCAGAAGTAGAAAATACCATACATTGAAAGCATACTTATTACATATAGCCTACACATCATTGCTTAGCCTAGTTTGCCTCAAACATTCTCAGAACACTTAACAATAACCAATAATTAGGAAAAATCATCTAATGCAAAGCCAATTTTATAATAATGTGTTGAGTATCTCATGAAATCTATTGAATACTTGTTTCCAAAAACACTTGTGACACAGTACATGGTAACATACTCTCATAATCTTGTGACTGACAGGAGCTGCAGCTCACTGCTGCTGTATGGCATAGCGAGGGCATATTAGATTGCATATCACCAGCCCAGGAAAAGATCAAAATACAAAATTTGAAGTACAGTTTCTATTCAATGCATATTACTTTTGCAGTATCATAAAGTGAAAAACATTGTATGTGGAACCATTGACAGTAGGGGACCATCTATATTAATATTAGGACAATCCTCAAAGTCTTATCATAATGTTTTATGATTGCTAATACTCTCTCTGTTATCCTAAAGAGCTGCTAAACTTTCCTAATGATCCCAAATATGGTGGTCATTACTTATATCAACAGGAGTCCCAAGTTTAGTTTTTGTAGAAATCCTGAGGTGATTCAATAAGAAATAGAAAACAGGAGGCCACTGTACTCAGGAACAGAAAGTTCTATCTGAATTATTTCAAGTAATGTATCATTGAAAAATAGAATAGTGTATCAGTAGATGTAAGTTGGAAAATATTTCACTTCAAAGTCTTGATATGGAACTTTTTCATTTCTTCTCTTTCTTTCTTTTGTCTTTACCTGAGTTTGTAGTCCTTATTGAGATTTTCCAGTTTATAGAAGCCAAAGTCAACTTTTCTAATCTCATTAAGGAAGAATAATGAATCAGACTTGAACTACAAGCTAATTCATATAGAAGAGATATGGCCAGGTCATTTGCAAATGGGTAAAGGTCAAGTAAGTTCTGGGTCATTGAGATTTTTAAAAATCCATTAAGAAATATTGAAATGTTCTTTTCAGAGATAGTTCCATGGGATTTTAAATTGCTATATGTATCATTGCTGATCTTTTATCTAAATTGGAAACTATGAATTGTAGAGCATTAATAGTCACCAGAAACAAATCTTAGAGTAAAAACCTGACTTTTCTTATACAAACTGTTCTAGATGACTGATACCACAAGGGTTTGGACAGCTAATAAGTTAACTTCATCAAATCTCAGAAATATAGTATGAAGCTTCTGTTATTCAGGCAGACTTTATTTTATTTGATATGACTTATTTCTAGCCTTCTAAGGTAAACTCAGAGGAAAGGGATTATGTTCTAGGTGGCTATATGGCATAAGGCAATGTTTTTTTCTTCTTCAAGTCTGGAAAATGTTTACTGAAATAACAAAGAAATAGATTGGGAGTAAGGAGACCTGGTAGTCACTGATGAAATCAATGTTTTCTTACAGTTATGTTATGTATCCATGGTCAATTCATTAATTGAGACTAAAAATCAGTAATTTCACCAGCAAAATAATATCATATCTTGTCTTCCTCAGTACCCAAAAAGGAAATCAAGAATGCCATGGAGCCAGGCCAGGTGGCACACTCCTAGTAATCCCAGGGACTTTGGGACTGAGGCAGGAGGATCACAAGTTCAAGGCCACCCTCAGCAACTTAGCACGGCCCTAAGCAACTTGGGGAGACCCTGTCTCTCAATAAATAAAAAGGTCTGGGAATGTAGTTCAGTGGTTAAGTGCCCATGGATTAAATCCCTAGTACAAAAAAAAAAAAAATGCCATGAAAAACATGGCTATAAATATTTGGAATAGAATGCCCACTAATATCAAATTTAATGAACATTAGCTAGATATGTCTCTTGTCCTGCAAAATTTATGAACATTGCAGTGATTTAAAAAAACTCCCAGTATTATTAATTTTAGATCATGAGCATATTGAACACCTGATGGCATGAAGCCGATGATCTTAGCTGTATTTAACAACCAAAACACATTTTATATCTAAACTTCTAGACCAAATTTCCTATCCACTCAAACCCATTTTAAATTAATTTTCCAAACTGCATAATAAAAATAAAGACCTGTGTGGTGGGGTTGTAGCTTAGTGGTAGAGTGCTTCCCTAATAGTTGTGAGGCCCTCAGTTCCATCCCCAGCACTGCAAACATACCGTATGGACGTTACCTACATATATACCTAGAATAGTTTGTGCATCAAAAGCCAGGCTTAAGATTTGTTTCTGATATCCATATTAGTGTCCTACAATTCATTTTGTTCCCAATTTAATCAAAGATTAGCAATGATACATATAGTAATTTACAAATTTCACACACACATATGTAAAAGAACTTTAAAAACAATCTAAGTAAAGTCTTTCTAGGGTCTGCATTTATCACTGATAGATATTCCTAAGTAGAGTAGCAAAAATCAAGGAGCTTTTAAAAAGATAATGAAAGTACATTTATAGCAATATAGTTGGTGACCAAGAATCATATTCAACTGCCAATCTGTGTTAACATAAACTGAGAAAAGGCACCATTTGTCTTTTATTGACTACCAGTCAGCCTTTCCATATGTGCATGATTGGAATTTTAAATTTCTATCTTCTTAAATTAAAAAATAATAGTTACCACAGAACAACATCACAAATTATAATTAACTGGCTAGAAGAATTTTGATTTCATAGTTCTCAATGAAAGTAGCATAATCATGGATGTATTATAAATTGTATTATCTTTCACTAATTACTAAAGATTTTGCCCCTTCCAGGCAGAAACTCATCCCAGCCTCAGGATGAGTTCTTGAATGAAGGCAAAAACATTCCCAACCACAGGAAAGAAGAATTGAAAATACTTTTCACTGACTGACACATCTCTTTACTAAAACTTTCTTCTTCCATTCTTGATTTTTGTTCCTCTTTCTACTTTCTGTCAACACAGACTTGAAAGTTAAATATCTAAAGACAAAAATGAAAAGAACTTACCTTATGAATTTGGTCAATATAAGTGATAATGATAACAAATGAAACATATGTATATTTCTTTGTTTTTAAGTTTTATGTAGAGTTGCCTCAAATAACCATTTCTTTTGCTGCTGTAGAGACTTCTTCCTATGAGTTTTGATATAAGTGGCATCACTTAGTGCAAGATGACTTAAAGTAACTCATCATAGGCACATTGTTTTAAAAGCACTAGTGAGTATGACTAAATTAAGTTTAATCATGCCCAAGATGTTTTCAAAAATGTTCTACATGGATCATTTTATTAATACAATATGTATGTGCTTTTAAAAAATCATTCCTTAGTGAGTACTAGGGACTGAAAAGGGTATGAAGAGGGAAGGAAAGGGTGGAAGAAGAGTGGGTAGATATGGTTAATGTATGCTATATGCAAGTATGCGAAATATCACAGTGAATTCCATTAGTATGTATAATCAATATTAGTTAATAAAAATAGATATAAAAATCATTTCTTTGGTTTCATTAACTCTATCAGAATTTTCACTTTCTAATAGCAAGAATCAAATTATTTAGCTTGCTAAAGAGGTTAGGTGCAGGGACATAGTATTTTTTAGGTTCCACTCCTTCCCGATATATAAGCTTTTAGTCTAGAATTCTCTGTTTAACCACTTTGACAGTTTTGTTGTGCACTGACCATGATTTATTAATACAGTCTTGCATCAACGCTCTTGAAAATAATCGTTGGGAAATAATTAACTTTTTGTTGCTTGAAAACTTGTTCCTATAGGAAAACAGCTAATTTTTATTTTTAGCAGCCAAATCAGGTATTATCTTTGAAAGATTTATTTTAGCTATTAAGAAAAAAGTTATTTTTTGCACTGCCACTGAAATTCTTCCTCAAATAGATACTGTGATGGTTAGGAAATGTGTGTCAACTTGATTACACTAATCTAGGTTTTGCTAAAAAGGTATTTTATAGAGGTGCACTTTGGAATAGATTGATTCCACCTAAGGGCGATGGTCGTCAGTAATGTGATTGGGTCTCATCCAGTCCATTAGAAATCCTAATGAGAAAAACTGAGATTCCCTGAAGAAGTTCTATAGGATTGTGATATTAGCTCAGGTCTGAGAGTTTCTGGCCTGCCAGTGTTTCAGTATGCCAGCCTATCCTAAAGCTTCCCAACTTTCTGGACTCCATTATTTTGGAAGTCATTTCCTTGATGTTTGTAAATAATCTATGGGTTCTGTTTCTCTGACAAACCCTGACTGGTACAGATCTGGTATGGCAAAACATTGTAGTATGCATCAAACCAGTCAAAGTTTTGGAAATATTAAAATAGAGACAATATGAGTGCTTATATGCAAATAAGTTCCTTGAATGCTGTAAATTTTGATGAAAACACATATAAACCTACCAGGGTTATTTCCTATGCATACTGCAAGGGCATCAAGTTTCAAATTTCAAAAGGAAGAGGATTAAAGTTGCAATGAGATCCCATCTACAGAGTTGGTCTAATAAAAATAGACAATACCAGGGTGGGCAAGAATGTGGAGGAACATGCATTGCTGGCTAGAAAAGTAAAAGGGAAGGCCACTTTGGAAACAGTTTCACAGGTCCTTAAAATACTAAACATCAGGTTTCCATTTGCTCCAGCAATTTCATTCTTAGATCTCTACCTAAATTCTTTTAAAAATGAAAATATTTATTTACAACTGTACACAAAAACTTGTATAAAAATGTCCATAGCAGTTTTATTGGTAATGACAACAAACTGGAACCAACCCAAGTGTCCATCAACTGGTGAGTGGATGAACAAACTGATACACCCACACTAACAGTAAAAAGGAATGAATTGCTGAAACATGAAATGAAATGGGTGAACTTCCAAAATATTAAGTGAAAAAAAGCAGATGTAAAGTCTATAAATTATATGATTTCATTTATAATGGATTTCTAGAAAAGGAAGTATTATAGAGACAGAAGCCATCAGTGGTTGCCAGTGACAGAATGTGAATGGGAGTTGAGTGGACATGGGTACAAATGAACTTTTTGTTATCATAGAAATATCTTAAAGGTGAATTGTGATTATAGCACAATTGTATAAATTTCCTAAAAATCACTGAGTTGTGTACTTATAAGTGAATTTTATGCTATGCAAATCCTACTTCAATATAGCTGTGAAAAAAATTTCAAATTCTATCATTTAAAAATGGGAATGGACTGTTAAAGAGATGCCTAACTTACTGCAAAAATAAATTCTCTAAATTTGAGCATTTGCAAACTTGTCGCTTTTCACTAGCTAAAATAATATATGAGAAAGATCTCTAGCTCATCAAACACATTTGTTCTTTTTCCTGGGCACATGATTGGGCTGTTCTTCCCAGACTCCTTTGCAGTTATGTGTGGTCATATGAATGACTTATAGTCAGAGGTATGTAATGGCAAATAATATATGCTCTTTCAAGCTTGACCTATTAAAATATTCTATTTGCCATCTTTCCTGCTCTTCATGAAGACTTACAGGGTGACCTTGGAAATCATTTATTGAAGACCGTGGAGCTGTTAGCAGCCTGTGCACCTGAATAATTGTGTGGAGCCAAAGTCCTCCCACCCAGTCGACTGTGGCAAACCTAGCAACAGACACTGAGTCAAGAAATACACTTCTGTGTTAAGCCATTGAAATTTTAGTGTTGACTTGTTACAGAAATTGACTACCTCAGAAGAGATGATCACATTGTTGTCTTTTCCACAGTAGGAGGACCAGGCCCCCTATTCCATCTTCCCATTAGTAATCTGATCTATTTCCAGTGCCACTTTAAAATGGTACAGAAGGCACTGTGGGTGGGTTTTTCAGGCTATGTATATTTACCTCCATTTCCCAAAATACACAGAATCTTACATGTGACAGTAAGATTGATTAAGTTGCTTTCAGAGGCAGTTTGTTCACTGAGTATTCTCTGGTCAAAGAGTTACTTTTAAAATTATAGGACCTGGGGATGAAGCTCAGTGGTAGAGGGCCTGCCTATCAAGTGTGAGGCTCTGAGTTTGATCCCTAGCACTACAAAGAAATGAAAAAAGAAGGAAGGAAGGAAGGAATAAAGGAAGGAGAAAGCATGGACTTAGTCATTCAAAAAGCACTCCTGAAAATATGACAATAAGACTGAGGGCAATAATTTAGCTATATAGAAAAATAATAGAATTTTAAATTCCAAATATTCAAAATTTGGTATCTAAGATTTCTCATTCAAAATACCAGTAGAGTTTCAGAGAATCTCCCAGCAAAACAGCACTTTAAAATGGGTAAGATGCCCAAAACTTTAATTTGAATATTTGGATGATGGAATCATAGAAAATTACAGCTACCAAGAACACTGACGTTCATCTAGATTATGCTTTTTAGCTTAGATGTAGGCGCAGAGGACTGACATGATTCCATTGAAGTCATACAGATGGAGGCATAACTAAGACTAGAACTCAGACCTCTTGATTCTCAGTACTAGGCTTAGAATGAGAGCCAATTTCAGTGTGTGTGTTTGTATGCATAGTCTCCAAGTGGAATTTAAATCAGAAAGAAAATTATGGGATTTCACTGGATTCCTACACTGAGGCCATCAAAATGAGCTCCTTAAAATACCTTATTGAAAAATAAAGTGTTTATTTTGCCCTAGCTGATACTGATATTTTTCTTAATCAATATTTTGTCATGTCATGAAAATATGACATCTTATAAGGAAATGAAGTTCTCTTTACCTACTAGCTTTGTGTAATTAAAATGGTCAACTTGTGACTGAAAAATGGCATATTTCTTCCCTTGGAGCAATGTATTGCTTTGGAGCTCTGACTTCTTGAGATTCTTCATGAAAATTGCCAATTTTTCCATTTTCCATTGCTTATTCTCAAGATATAATATTTACTGCCCAAAGGGGTGGGGATGTGGTTCAGTGGTAAAGCATTTTCCTAGTGCTCATGGGGCTCTGGGTTCAATCTCCAGTACTGA
This sequence comes from Sciurus carolinensis, assembly GCF_902686445.1. Lineage (NCBI taxonomy): Eukaryota > Metazoa > Chordata > Mammalia > Rodentia > Sciuridae > Sciurus > Sciurus carolinensis. Next base: position 94,581,854 of record NC_062232.1, read on the forward strand.
AAAAAAAAAAAGAAAAGAAATGTAAAGAAAACATTCAATGCCCAATATGGTAGTAGTGCTTTAGTGGTTGCATCAATCAGCTTCTATCACTATAATGGAATACTTAAGATAATTAACTTACAAAGAGAAAAGATTTATTTCATCTCACAATTTTGGATTGTGATTGTTAGCCTTATTGTTCTGGGCCTGTAGCATGGCAACGTACTATGGCAGAAAGCACAGGACAGGACAAAACCACTTACATCATGAGCCAGAAAGCAAAGGAAGTAATAGAAGAAGAGGCCAAGGTTCCATAAATCCCTTCAAAGGTACTCCCCCAATGACCCAAAGATCTCCAACTAGGCCCTGCCTTGTACAAGTTCTTCCATCTCCTGAAGCACCATCCTGAGACCAAATCTGTAACACATGGGCCTTTAAGAGGCATGCAAGATCCAAACAAGAGTAGTGTTCCGTTGTTAACTAACCTAGAAAGAAAATGAGTGACAGACAGATTCACAAAGTATTGTCAAAAGGGCCCTAGATTTTAACAAACCACTCTGTCAGTTACGAGCTATTTGGTTTAAGTAGGTTACTATGATAGACCAAATACTGCTCCCCACAAGATATCTATGCCCTAATGCAAGAATTAGTGATATGTTACTTTACATGTCAAAAAGAATTTTACATATGTAGTTAATGGCACAGACCTTAAAATATGGAGAATTATCCTGGTATATCTGCGTAGTGTAATCACATCAGCCCTTAAGAGCAGACAACTTTCTCAAGCTGAAGAGCAGGAAGATGAGACAGAAAGAGAAATTAGAGAGATTTGGAGCTTGGGAAAGATTCAACCTACCATTGCTGAGGATGAAGAAGAAAAAAGTCATGGGTCAAAAAATGGGAAAAGTATCTAGAAGGTAAAAGCAACCTCTGACCATCAGCCAGCAAGGGAATGACCTTGGGCCTATAGTTGCATGGAACTAAAACCTAGCAACAGTTGAAATGAGCCTGAAAGTGCATTCAGATAAGAACGGAGACCAATTTACACCCTGATTTCAGCCTTGTGGAGCCTAAAGAAGCAGAGAAGCCCACTGGAACTTCTGACCTACAGAATGGTGAGGTAAAAAACTTCATGTCGTTTAAGCCACTCTGATTTAATCATCTGTCACCCATGAGTTACTTATCTTTCTTCTTCAGTTTTCTCACTGATGCAATGTGTTGCCTTCTAGTTTAAGAGTTATGACAGGTAGAATTTTTCTTAAAAACAATCCTGAGATATAATGGGAGAAAAAAAGTTTCTAATCAGCATGTATTCTACTTAACATGAATAGAAATATTTCCAATGTCTCTTTATGTCATCTTTTCCTTCTCTAATCCTCAATTTGTTTTTTTTTTTTTTTCTTATCTAGACAACGGAAAAAATGAGGGCTAATTTGCAACAAAGTTTTTCTTCTGAATTTGGAAAATGAACTATGTCATTTGAACTATTGTCCAATTACGCCTAAGGCTGAATACTCGTTCTCATTAAATCAAGAAAAATTCAATTCCAATTCATAAGTAAGATATAACCCTGGTATGTTTTGAACCTGTTATGCTAATTACTCTTCACTTGTAATATAAATTAATTTGCTAGTCATTGGGCTAGTGAAAGTCCCCCAGAGAAGTGTAGTAGACAGAAATTGAGAAGTGAAGAGAAAACTGGTTGTATCCTTCACTTCCTGGCAATTAGAATAGCAAAATAAACTTCACAGAATAATAACAGTGAGAGTGCTTCCAGTCAGCTTAGATATATCAGAAAATACAGGTATCATCAAAATTTGGGTCTACCCATATCTCCTGTTAATTTAGGAAAAGAAAAACTTTCCCTATTCCTAAATCTCTATAGAATAAAACTCTCTTTGATAACTGTACATGGAAATTGATTTTTATCTGTTGCTTCTTGAAACATTATTATGCAGTGCTGTGTCTCTTTATTGGAATTTCTCTTTTATTACCTGTCACAGCTGTCACACAGATCACACAGCCTAATTCCCAACTCGAAGTAATCAGGAGCTTCTTTTTGGAGTTGTGATTATCTGGATCACCTCTGGTGACTATTATAGATGCTTGGATTTATATACATAGTCTTGTCTATTTGGTTTTCATCCAATTAAGTGTGCTCATTTTAGGATATTGTCATGATTCTGTCAGTTACATAAAATAGTCTTGTGTACAGTGGTTGATATTGTACAGGAAGAGTATTGCTTTTCTTGTCTGTGAATGAATTTCATGACAAACTCGATTTTGTTATTTTTTTAATTGCTCTGGTTGCTTTCAGCAACATCTGCCTTCAAAACTGCAAGCCACAGAAGAGCATCTTTCCATGACGAAAATTTGGCTAGGGTATTCTGCATCAGGCAGCATGATTATTTTATAGTGTTCTTGTAAAGTACATTTGTGTAATTTGGGTTATTGGTGAATTTATAGCTCTTGTAAGTCACTGCTTCCAGGGACCTAAACTAGTTCTGGAACCTCTATTTGTTGGCTCTGTGATTTTAAAGTATTCACTTAGCCTCTCTGTGTTTGTTTTCTCATCTGGAAGATAGAGACAAAAATATCTCACACATTTGTTGGTCTTAAAACTCTAATTGATTTTCTCTGGCAGTGGAAAAGTATTTCATGCAATCTGTTTCCCTGAAAAATAGTGAGGAAAAAATTGACTGATGTATACAACGTTCAGCAACTTTTTCTTTGTCTTTCAATATCACAATGATCATACATTGGCCAGTAGTAACATTAGGGATTTAAAGAGGAAAAGAACAGAGCCCATATTCCAGTTTTATTCACTGTTGCCATGAAACAAGCTGAGAAAATCCCCCTGAGTTCAGGTATTTGGGCTAAGTTTCCAATGACAACAGGCTTCTTCCTTATGGATTTGAAAAGCTCTCTTGCACAATTTAAGGCTAGTAGGCAAATGACCAAATAGTATTTTGGACATAGTATAATACTGACTGATACTGAAATTTAAGGAAAGAAATGCAGTTATGTGCTGGTGATATAGCCCATCACGTAGAAATGCAGTTATGTATCCATTGAATTTCTTGGAAATACAAATACCATAAAGAAAATGTTCACTTATATGGCTCTCAAAACACAAGAAATTTGCTTTCCATTGATTTTTATCTTATAAATGAGCAAGAATGCTTGGCATAAATAAATCAAGTTAAACAGAAAGTTTTCTGGAACTGGTACTTAATAAACCCATTACTCTGCTATGTAATATTGGGATACAGGAATGGAAAACTCAAGTCAAAAGGCAGAATTTGTTCAAGAGTGTTTCATTCAAAGAAACAGCTAGAGAACAATGTGAGATGATACATAATTTGTGTTTGATGACGTGGTATTTCAGCAAAGTGTTTTTTTAAAGCTTCCATAAAGAAAAAAAAATAACCGAGAACTCAACACCTTCAAAATTTGACTTTGACTTGTTCTTACAGCCTCATTTGCCCCAATGTGTACACTCTAATCACCGTTCCCAACATTCACATTTTATGACTTCCTGTTTGTCATTGTTTCTCTTTGAATATCCTTCTCTACTAGGTAAACCTGTACTTCTATGAAAGACTCAGTTCTTTCATTCACTTCTCTTGAGTTATTTATTCATGTATTATTATTTTCTCCATTTTACTTCATAATATTTAGAATTATTCATGTATGTTTCTGTTTTGAGTCCAAGGCAGGTAAAACATCTTAAATCTCTCTATAACTCCAAATTCTCAGCAGAATGTTTGACTCACAGTCAGTGCTTAATAAACATTTGTTACTTGTTCGTCCATTTAAGAAAGATGGGAGTTAGAAAAGCTAAGGTACTAATCTCTTGATGGAGGAAAGTACACATCTACCTGAGGAGGTTGGAATTTCTCCTACAGAAATGGGGAGCCACAATAGATTTTTTTTTTGTATTTTTTTGGGGGAGATGGGGTCTTACAATGTGACCCAGGCTTGTCTAAAACTCCTGGGCTCAAGTCATCCTCTCCTGCCTCAGTCTCTCCTGAATGTGATGGGCTGACAGATCTGACTCCATGAGAATGTTATAGGCCAGACTCTGAGGGAAATGACTTAAACAGACTCCATTTTGCTCTGAGACTCCATGTTATGTAGGAAATAAGCTTCTCCCATGGGAACACCCGGCCTCTGTGCCCATCATCAGTTACTTAGTGTGACATGTTTAACAATACAGAACGATAATTCCTATGTAAAGAAAAATTGCTCTCTTTTGATTCCTATTGCTCCTAAACAATGTACCATGTGAACAGTGATTGTGTGGATGTTAGTAACCATTCTTTAGTTTGTACCTAGGTAAGGGTCATTCTGACCCACGTCCCCCCCTGTCGATGATCTCATGATGTTAATGTGTAATTTCGAATCATAGCAACAGACACTTATGATTAATGTGATTTTTGGTATAAGAACCCTTACAATCCTGTGGTCGGGGCTGTTCTCCCAGTAGCCATTTTTTGGGACATTGTGTGAGACAGTCAGCCGGCTGGCTTAATAAAGACTCCTACATATGGACTTCTCAGTGGTGATCGGTCTGTTCTTAAGTTGCACCCAATAACACTGAATATCTGAGACTATAGGCCCACACTACCATGCCTGGCTCACAATAAGTTTTTGAGCAGAGGAATGAGGAAAGATTTATTTATTTATTTATTTATTTGGCACTGGAGATTGAACCCAGGGGTGCTCAATCACTGAGCTACAGTCCCAGCCCTTTTTATTTTTCATTGTAAACAGGGTCTCTCTTAATTGTTGAGGTTTGCCTCCAAATTGTGAGCCTTCTGCCTCAGTCTGTAGAGTCACTGGGATTACAGACTTTTGTCACCATGCTGGGCACGAAAACATTTTTCATGGGAAAATTATTTTAATAGCCACTGGCAACCACTGACACAGAGGCAGAGGGGAAGGGTAGAGGAGATGGTGATAATCATGCATACTTTGTGTTTTCAGTGATGGGTTTGAATCCAGGGCCACATGCATGTTAGGAAAGCACTCTACCACCGAATTATATCCCCAGCTCCTCATGCATATGTTTAAGGTGCTAAAGTTGTTAATGGCTCCAAGGTACTTTTGTTCTTATTTTCAAGGTTGCATTATGGTCCGCATTATCTTTGATAGAGATTCATTTTTTTTCATTCCCTATTTGTAATAAGGTCCTCAATCCTCTTTATCTTTTTGTTTATATTGCATTGATTTCCTTTCAAACTATGGAAAGTTTTCCTCTTTGGAGAATAGATTTTATTTAAATATGATAATTATATTTGGGAAATATCATAACTGAACTGTTCAGAGAAAATTATATCTAATATGCATTTAATGTCGAATATGAAATATAATTTTAGAAAAAGAGTAAATATGTGCCAGAGAATTTAACTGTATAAATACACATTTTCAGGAGATAATTCTTTGGAAATAATATAGAAATTTGATGGCCGCTGTATTGACTGAATGTTTTGAAGGGTATTTCAAAGATAACCTCAACCCTCAATGTGACTCACTTCCTAGCTACACTTATTTGGAATTAAAACATAAAAAGCCAAGGAAAATTTTAAGTGTGTTTCTTGTTAGGAATTTCACTTTAATTTATAATCAATCATTAATACCTAAAACCAGATTTTAATTTTGGATTAACCTTATGTCTTAGTTCACTCAAGCCAGCATAACAAAATATCTTAGCCTGAGTAAATTATAAACAGTAGAAACTTATTGCTCACATTCTGGAGGTTGAGAGATCCAAGATTAAGCCATCTGCAGATTGGTTGTCTGATAAAATCTTGCTCTCTGCTTCACAGATGGTACCTTGTTGCTACATTTTCATACTGCAGAAAGGGTGAACACTGTGTTCTCACCCTCCAGCAAGGAAACTCACTAGAACCTCTTTTATAATGACATTTATCTCACTGAGAGGAAGGAACCTGTATGCCTTAATCACTTCCCAAAGGCCCTACCTCTTAATACTATGCCATAAGGTATTAGGTTCCAATATTTGAATTTTGAGGGGACACTCACATTGAGACCATTGCAAGCACTCTACCACTAAAGCTACATTCCAGTCCAAAAAGTAAGTTTGATGGAGGCAAGTGGTAGGAAATGTCCAGAAAGGAGGGTGTTGCAAGGTATCAGGCCTGAGTGGAGCATTCTGGGAGGTTGGGAAGTCAATCTAGGGATTTAACTATCTTGTTTGTCAAGAATGCTAAGAAGTAAATGCACTGAGAAAAAATAAGTATAGTCATGCAGAAGCATCTGTGAATATCTGACAACTAATTGGCAAGAATTAGGCTGTCACTCCATTGTCAGGAGAAAGGAAAAGAGTAAATCTAGAATAAGGCAAAGAGAACTAGAATTTTGACTTGGGGTGGGTAGTCCTACCAAAGTAAGAATCAGACAGAGGAAAGATGATAAAGTAATTGAATTAAATCAAGAGGAACAGTTAGGTACTCTATGATTCAAATTCAGATACCCACAATGGTATATGAAGGAAATACAGGCAGAGGTTTTCAATAGCAAATGGCCTCAAACTTGGGGACCATGGAGGAACAATAACAATGAAGATTTTTGTTTAACAGGTCAATCTGTAAATGACTATCTACTGTGTGATTCCAACTTTATGACATTTTGGAAAAGGCAAAACTATGGAGACAGTAAAAAGGATCAGATCAGTTCTGATGAGGCAGCAGAGTACAGAGGAATTTTTTTTTTTTTCCTTTCGTGTTGGGGATTGAACCCAGGACCTTGTGCTTGCAAGACGAACACACTAAACTGAGCTATATCCCCAGCCCAACAGGGGAATTTTAAAGCAATGAAAATGCTGCATCATACTGTAATTATGAATACATGTCATTATACATTAATCCAAATCCATAGAATATATAACACCAAGAGTGATTCCTAATATATCCTATGGAACCAACATGACAATGATTGATAGTACCAATGTAGGGTTATGACAAGTTGTTACAAATGTACCACTTCGGTGAGGGATGCTGATAATGGGGGAAGTTATCTATGATATGTGGGGGTAGGGAGTTTCTGGAAAAATCTTTGTATTTGCTTCTCACTATTGCTGTGAACCTAAAATTGCCTTAAAAAAAGAAAATCTTTAAGAATTTATATAACTTTCAAAATCCTATAAATTTATCCTTTCTAATGACTGGAACAGAATTTTCTCTTTCTTGCTGTCATCTGGCTAATGCAAAAGACTATCTCATTTACAATCTAATCAATTTTTAGAATTTATTTATTTACTTATCTTGAAACAGACATGTGTGCCCAGAATATTATGATAATTTTTATCCACAAAGTAAAACAAAATAAGACAAAATGAAAGAGATTCTCTAAAGAATAATATTTATTTGGGAGTGGCAGAGCATTACAATGGGAATAAGCATGTCATAGAAAACTATGGAAATATTCAAGGAGGTTGAGGCAAGGAGAAGGTTTTAAAGGCAAAAATAGGAGTATTACAATAGATATTTTGAAACAATAATCCTTGGGCACAATCATTAATAACAAGAGTGTAATCAGTTCAAGGTTGAGTAGACAGTAGCTGTTCACATCCTTGAAGAAGTATAAGGTGGTGGCATCTACACAAACTTGTGGTTCTTGCAGACAAAGTCTTTTATGATAGTTCCTATCAGGCAATCATGCATAAGAATTCTTTCTTTATAATCTCTCAGTTTAGTTGCTATTTTGTTGTTGCTGTTGTTGTTGACTCAAGTGACTCCATTTTGATTTTGATGATTTTCACACTTCTTTAACACTTGCTAATTGGCCTCCCTGCCTCTAGACTCTTAGTATTCTGACCTACACTTGCAGGTTAATCTTCCTTAAATACTAATAATCCCAGTGACTGAAACAAGAGGCTTCAGTCTGGATTATTCAGAGGCTGAAGCAAGAGGATGGCAAGTTCAAAGCCAGCCTCAGCAAATTAGCAAGGCCCTAAGCAACTTAACAAGACCCTGTCTCAAAATAAAACATAACTGAGTTCGATCCCCAGTACCACAAAAAAAAAAAAAAAAAAAACATAAAAAGAGCTGAGGATGTAGCTTAGTGGTTGAGTGTCCCTGGGTTCAATCCCCAATACAAAAAAAAAAAAAAAAAAAAGAATAATTTCCCATAGCCAAAAGAATCAAATTAAAGCTACCTAGCCACATGTGCAAGGACTTCCACAATGTGGCACCAATCTATCTTACCAGCATAAGCTCTGACCATGCCCTTAAAAATAACCTACTTACTCTAGTTAAATTGCTGATTAGTGATTCCTAAGCACTTTTTTTGGAACTGAGGATTGAACCCAAGGTCTCTTTATGTGACCTACATCCCCATTCCTTTTTCTTCTTCTTCTTTTTTAAACATTTTATTTTGAGACAGTATCGCACTAAGTTGCTGAGAACCTTGCCAAGATGCTGTTTGGTCTTGAACTTGCAAACCTCCTTGTTTCAGCCTCTCATGTCACTGGGACTATAGGCATGCTCTGCCATGCCTGGCCCTAAGTACCTTCTTAAAATTCATTATACCCACATATTTGTTCATTTTGTTTCTCCCATTTCTTCCCACCTCTCTACAAAGAAAGACTATTCTGTTGTTTAGGATTCAGATCAAGGATTCTACTTGAATCCATGCCTGACCACTTCATCCATAGTGGAATGCATTGAATGCATTTGTTACTTGAAATAGTACATGTAATACTTTTTCAAATTGTTATAGTTTGGATATAGTTTGCATGTCCCCCAAGGTTTCATGCATTAATATTTAACCTGCATTCTGAGTTATTAAGAAGTTGTTGCTTAGGGACTGGGTTTGTGGCTTCATGGTGGAGGGCTTGCCTAGCATGTGTGAGGCACATGTAGTAGTGCATGATTCTCAGCACTACATAAAAATAAATAAACGAAAGATCCATTGACAACTAAAAAAATATTTTAAAAAAGAGGGTGTTGCTTAATCTGATTCTCCTGTTTAGAAGTGGGGCCTTTAGGAAGTGGTTAGGATTAGATAAGGTCATTAGGGTGAAGCTCCCAGGATTGAATCCTGGTGACTTTATAAGATGGCCAGCAAGAAGGCCATCACCAGATGAGGCCTTTCAACACTACCTCCAGAACCATAAGCCAAAAATCCTTTTTTTCTTAAAATGTAGCATACCTCAGGTATTTTGCTATAATAACAAAAACAGACTAATACATAAGTCTTCATTAAAATAAATTTGTATACAAACATAAACACTCTCTTCCATTGCCACAGCATTATTCAGATTATGACATCTACTTAGATTAATATAATAACCTCTTAAGGAAAAACTCCTTTTCTATGCATATACTGCTAACACCAAATCTGTGAATTTTCTATATCAACCAATTCTTCTTTCTGGACATTGAGAAGGTAACCTCCAATCAAGTATGACACTAACTACTCAGAGTTAATGTAAACCTCATAGATAAAGGGTTCAGTCTCCATAAGACTACCCTCTTGTTTCAGATGACAATAGCAAGTAGTAGGTTTCCAGGGTACCCATACCTCATCCAATGTGTCTACAAATCAAGGGTTTCCCTGACTCCCTTTTTATGTTCAATAACTTGCTATATGGGTCACATATCTCAGAAAAATATTTTACCTTACTGTGACTAATTTATCTTAAAGGATACAGTCTGGGAACATCCAAATGGAAGAAATCCATGAGGCAAGGTATGGGGGACAGACACAGAGTTTCCATGTTCTCTCTAGGTATGCCATCTTCCCCATGGCTCCATGTGTTCACCAACCTAGAAGTTCTCTGAACTTCATGGTTTATGGTTTTTATGAAGGCTCCACTGTATAGATATAATTGATTGAATCATTAACTATTGGTCATTGACTCAATCTTCATTCCCTCTTTTCTCCCCAGAGGTTAGGAAGTGGGCCTAAAAGTTTCTACCCTCTAATCATGTGGTTGTTGCCTCTGGCAACCAGTCCTGATCCTCCAAGAGTCACCTTATTAGCATAAATTCAGATATAGATGAAAGGGGCTCATGATAAATAACAAAAGACATTCCTGTCACTCAGGAAATTTCGAGGGTTTTAGGAGCTCCATATCAAGAACAGAGATAAAGATCAAATATATATTTCTTATTATATCAAAATACCACACCCTCCTAACTGGTTTTACTGCTTCCAGTCTTCCCTGTTTCTATCCATGATGCACACAGACCCCCAGCCCCCGCCATCTTGTTTTAACAAGCTGGATAATCGAACAGCCCTAAGTTCTTGAGCTTTACTGGTCTTATGATCAACATGGTTGGGTCCAAGATTTTCTTTGAGCACCTATTTTCTAGAAGTGAAGATGACTACATCTGTTGCAGTGGCAACAGATTAGTAAAGTGAGACTGGTAGCTGAGTGCAGCCGTTCCAGAGTCTAGATGAGCTTCAGCTGCTATTTTGGCCCTGTGACCACATTTTTCTTCATAATACTCAGCTCACAGGCTATCATGAGTGGTATAATGACTGAGCAGATGGACACACTGAGTTGCTTCATTTGCTTAGACAATACCATCTGGGCTTGAGACTGGGTCCAGGACTGATCAGAAAATCCATAGGTTCCATGGCTTCATAAATTGGACCCATGACCTGCTGAGAAGAGTGATAGCTTCTACCACCTATGTTGGAATCAAGATTCTCTTGAGTTTAGACAAGTCAGTGGAAATTCATAATGTACTAAGCTAATGTATTTTTATTTATCTGAATGATACAGTGAGTAGTATGCCAATGAGACCTTGAATTTTAGGACATGTACAGGAAGAATCAATGACTAACTGGTACAATACAGCCATCTGTCAATCAGATGAGTATCGTCTTCAAGTTATCCACATTAACAAAAAGGAAGCAGAGTCTTAAAGAAAGAAGTGACCAGATAAAAGTCATACTATAGGTATGAAACAGAAACAGATTTTTGAACTTGGTTCCATCTATAAAACTCAAGGTCTTAACTATTGTGTTCTGCTGACCTGTGTGAGTTTCACTAAAAGCAAAAGTAATGGTAATGGCTAAGATACAGTAAGCGCTTTCTTGGGGGCAGGTGCTATAGCTCAGTGGTTGAGCAGCTGCTTAGCATGTGTGAGGCACTGGGTTCGATCCTCAGCACCATACAAAAATAAATAAATAAAATAAAGGTATTGTGTCCATCTACAACTAATATATATATATATTAGTTGTTATATATATATATTAGTTATAGATGTATATATACACACACACACACAACTAATATATATAGTAAGTGCTTTCTCTGTGTCAGGCTTGGTCTCTAACATTTCTTCTTAATTATTTAATTCTTCCAACCACCTGTATGCATGATTATCATCCTTATTTACATATGAGGAAATTGTGGTTCAGAGATATGAAATCACAAAATGAGAAAGCAGATCAAGTTCTCACTCATCTTTGTCTGATAAAAAATTCATGGCTTCTAAAAAGTTTTTGTTTAATAGAAAAAGTAATAGAAAAATAGAAAAAGTAATGATGGACTCAAGTGAAACACACACAATATAAAAGAGAATTACCATGCCAAGCCATAAATTCCCATGCCCAAAGGCAATAAATAGTGTTTATCAGTTCATTATATGTTTTTCAAAAATTTTCAATTTAGACATACATATTTTATTTTAGCAAATGTTAACTTCTGCACACTATGTTCTGCACTTTGATTTTTTTCACTTACTACAGCTTAGAAATGTTCTCATGATTAAAAATATCCTTTAGTAGTAGAGTACTTACTTGCCTAGCATACAGGAGGCCTTGGGTTCCATCTCCAGCACAGAAAAAAAAAATCCTTCTGCAACTACAACATCTTGTTTCACGAAAAATGAAGACAAAAACTCCTTAATAATGCAAAGTTAAAATGGCTCCACGTGGTCTTGAACTATATAGTTTCCAACTTCATGTTATAATTTTCACCTTATTTTTGTGCTTTACCTACACTCTTCCTCCAGTCATTTTTCTATTGTCTATGTAAAATTACTGAGTATACAAATATCTGAGGTACTAATCCTCATCTCGCTTTCTCAGCTACTAGGTATTATGCACTCTAATGCTTTAGTTCTACAATCATCCTGTAATCATCACACTGCCAACTGGAGAAGGAGGTAAGGGTTTTTTAAAAATTTCCACTGATTAACATGTGACTCCAAGATATTGTAGTGTTGTAATAAACCCAAGTTAACAGTGTTGGAGTTACACCTGAAGAGGGACACCTAGTGTGGCACTGAAGAGTTAGGGCAGACTTGCTGGAGGAGGGAATATCTGAACTGTAAGAATGAACTGATGATTAGGTGGAAGGAGGGAGAAAGAAGAAATGCTCTAGAAATTAAGAATTAGGAGTGCAAAGGTCTGGAAAAGAGGGATGGATAAAGGAAGCATTAACCTCTCATAATTCTATTAGTTTCACTATCACACTGCAAAACACATACACAAAAAGGTTCATTAGTAATAAAAGTATAGCTTCAGGACAGTTTTAGCACCATCTTCCAACAGTATTGCTCCCCTAAAGCCTTTCAACTTAAGATCTCTTGAAGAAATAGCACAAAATATTTTAATAGTGGCAAATTATTTACTATCAATGCAGCACATTCTGTAAGCATATGATAAGAAGAAGGAATAAACAATGAATATAGGAGATGAGACTGGAGAAATTAGCAGGTGCCCAATCATTTTATGAGTTACATTAGACTCAATGGACTTTAACCTGAGAGAAACAGGGGAGAAGTGAAAGTTTTTGATAGAAGGGTTACATATCCAGTCTTCTTATTAGGGCTTTTGAAAATCCATTTGGATACCATAGAGAAGGGGGTTATGAAAGGGCAAAAAATGAAGGAAAGAAGATGAATTGGGAGAAAACCTTTGCAAAAATCGAGGCAAGAGATAACGTTGGTTGAAGATACAGCAATAGAAGTGGGGTAGAGAAAAGTGGTAGCTGGATTTCAGACATATTTTGACATATTTAGTTTGTAGATACAACAAAAAGAAGTTGATTTGAAAGGTTGAATAAAAAAGAATGACTACCTAGCTTGAGTTGGTAGACACTGGGGGACATGAAAGCTCAAAGGAAAAAAGGCAGCACCTGTAATGCCAGCGACTTTGGAGGCTGAGGCAGGAGGATTGCAAGTTTAAGGACAACCTCAGCAACTTAGGGAGACCCTATCTCAGAATAAAAAATGAGAAGGGCTGAGGACGTAGCTCAGTGTTTACAAAAAAAAAAAGAGAGAGAGAGAGAGAGAGAAAGAGTAAGAGAGAGAAGTCAATTCCAGCTTTCAGAAATTTAATTTAAAAAATATTAATTGAACACAATAGCCAAAAAAAATCATATATCATTAAGCATAGAGTTTGCTGAACTATCACAAAATGAACAAGCTTATATAACAAATACAAGGAGCAAGAAAAAGAGCATTATTAGTATTCCAAAGATTCCCTTTGCCTTCTTATGTTTTTATTGGTCATCATCATGACCTGCTTTCCAAAATTAAATATTACTTGAATGGTAATAATCATAGTTTAGTGTTGTCCTATTTTAATTCTATAAAGAAATCATGTGTATACTTTTTGTGTCTGATTTCTTTGGCTGAACAAAATCACCCACTTTTTTTTTTTTTTTTCTTTTTTTGCAGTGCTGGGGATTGAACCCAGGGCCTCATGCATTTGAGGCAAGTACTCTACCAACTAAGCTATATCCCAACCTTCATTCACATTTTTTATATGTAGGTATCATGACTTTATTTTCATAAAAAATTTATTAAACGTTTCTACTTTTTTGGGTAATTGGTTCATTTCCAAAATCACAAATACATTGCTATGCACATTCTTATATATATATGGTTTTTAAGTACATATATGAATTTGTTAGGTTCATACCTGAGATATGAATTTCTGGGGCAAATGGTGTCTTAGTCTGTTAGTGCTGCTCTCACAAATATCTGAGACTGGGTAAATTATAAAGAACAGAAATTTAGGGCTGGGAGATAGCTCAGTTGGTAGAATGCCTGCCTTGCAAGTACAAGACTCTGGGTTCAATCCCCAGCACCGCAAAAAAAAAAAAAAAAAAAAAACAGAAATATATTTCTCACATTATTCGAGACTGGAAGTCCAAATCAGGCATCAGAAGATTCAGTGATGAGGGCTGTTGTCTACTTCCAACATGGTGCCTTGAATACTGTGTCCTCCAGCGGGGAGGAAAACTGTGTCCTCCAGCGGGGAGGAACACTGTGTCCTCATGTGGCAGAAGGACAGAAGAGCAAAGGGGCTCTCCTTTCAACCTCTTTAATTTTTATTTATTTATTAATCTATCTATTTATTTATTTTTATTTTTACCAACTGTATTTTGATTCATTGTACACAAATGGGGTACAGCTTTTCATTTCTCTGGTTGTCCACAATGTAGATTCATACCATTCTTATAATCATACATGTACATAGGGTAATGATGTCTGTCTCATTCCACTGTCTTTCCTTCCCCCATCCCCTCCCCACCTCATTTCCCTCTACACAATCCAAAGTTCCTCCATTCTTCTCTCATCCCCTTACCCCCACCCCGTTATATATCATCCACTTATCAGGGAAAATTTTCAACCTTTGGTTTTTTGAGATTGGCTTATTTCACTCAGCATGATATTGTCCAATTTCATCCATTTACCTGCAAATACCATACTTTTATTCTTCTTTATGTCAGCCTCTTTTATAAGGTCATTAATTTCATTCATGAGGGTTCTATCCTTATGATTTCATCACCTTCAAATGCTATGACATTAGTAGTTAGGTTTTGACATATAAATTTGAGGGAATTCATTCAGACAACTGTGTATGGTTTTCTAGGGTTTGATATATACCAATAGCTTTGCCAAGTGAGCAAACACATGAAGAGTTCTAATTTATTTGAAAACTAACCAACACTGATTTGGTCAGTATTTTTCATTATAGTTCTTCTGGTGGAATAATAGGTGCATCTTGTTTTGATTTTAATTTGCATTTAATGATGACTGATGAAGTAAAACATTTTGTTTGAGTTTGTTGGACATTTGGGTATTCACTTTGTGAAGTGTTGAATCTACAGACCTTCCAATCTAGGGACAAAGTGTCTTTACATTTTTATAGATAGTAGCTCAATGGTAGAGTGCTTGCATAGTATGTGCAAGGCCCTAAGTTCAATCCTCGGTGTCACAAAAAAAAGTTTTCAAATACACATATGTGTTTAAAAACATATACATATATACACATATACTATATATATAATTTTGCATGTATGAGTGTCTTATGGAGTTTTCATTAGACTTATTCCTATATAAATGGGAAAACTACAGTATGTTTCAATTTTGAATTTTGACTTCATATTCAACAGTCTTGCTAAGGTTCACTTGTTAATTCTAATAGTTTAATCATAGAGTCTTCTGAAAATGCTTTATAAATGATCTGATTTTCTGATACAAAGGTGTTCTTTCTTTCCTCCCTTTTTTTTAATACCTTAAATTTTTTCTGTTTTATTATTGCATTGGATAATGTTACCAGAGTTAAGGTGAAAGCCCTGTCTCCAAGGGTTCCAATAGATCAGGTTTGGCCATCTGTCCCCAAAAGTCAGTAAAAGAGGTGAGCATTGTGAGGGCAGGAAAAAAGTTTTAATTTCAATGTCACCACATTGGGAAGAGCAGAGTGGTCTATTCAGAGATCTGACTTCGAGGAATTGACAAGATCTGTGAGGTTTTATAGAGAGGAGAAGGAAGGCAAGGATTGGGTGTCTTGCATTGCTAGTAAAGCAGATCTGATTCATAATTTCCTCAAGATCAGTTAAGTGGGGCCTTTTCCTGATAAGAAAGTTGCTGGTGACTGGGTGACTGCAAGAGAGAATGACTCTGGAGAACTCAGAAGGGAAACAAATGTCAAGACAGGCAAAATGGAGTCAGAGAGACAAAATGGAGTTAGGTCAGTCCTGGGCCCTGCTTCTTTACATCTCTGATTCAATATTGAATACAGGTTGTCTGAAATATCACATGAATAGGCTTTCAACATTTTGCCTAAATGTGTGGCAGTTGTTCTAGATATTTAAGAAAGTTTCTTTTCATTCCTAATTTTTAAAAAGAATTTTTAAAATCGCAAATGGATAAGATATTCTTTGAATGTCTCATAATTTTGTTTTTGGAATGTGGTCATGTAAGCCAAAGCTCAGTCCTTGTCCTCATGCCAATTCAATAATGAGGACACACAGTTTTGAGAAAAAGGAAAAAATTTCATTGCTTTTCTAGCAAAGGAGAAAAGTATGGGACTCCTGTCCCAAGGGCTATGATTCTGCCCATCAGGAGGAACAGGGAGATTTTTAAAGGAGCTCTTCAATGGCTACATTCCAGGTGTGCCCTGACAGGGGGTCCCAGGGCCCCTGAAGTTGTGTTAACACTCACTTGTTAATTTGGAAGATAGTCATCTCCCAGATCCTCAGCAGGCATCTCCTTCCTGTGGAGCACAGAGACCTCAGGGTAATCTTGTTCCCTGCCCCCAGGTTAGGGAAGGGGAGAGGGAGAAGAGAAAAAGGAAAACTTGTCCCTTTTAAAAATAAGCCTCAGAGCTATATTCAAAAGGTGAAGTGGACCACTGTTACACCTTCGGGTAGGTTTGTGTAGCTTTCCCTCCTGTTCTAAGCAGGAGTTTTGGTATGAAACAAACAAGTATATCATCGCCTGAAGTGGAAACTGCATATTTTATTTCAGATATCAGTGCGATTTCTAGAAAGGAAATATCTTGAGAGCACTTAGATATAAGGATCTGGAATAATTCTTCTGCTTGTCTCTTACATGTTGGTCTTTTCCTAAAAATTTTCTCATTTCCCTGTCCTTGGGTGACCTCATAACTGCATGACTTAATTTATCATTTATATGCAAATAGCTCCACATTCTGGTATCTTTGGTCCAGGGCTTTCTTCTAAGATCTAGAGTTGAATTTTGAACTCTCTATTAGTTATCCAATTGTGATTTCCACACCTGTTTCAAAATCAGCATGTTTAAACAAGATTTCTTGTTTTTCCTCCAAACCCACCAACCAACTTCTTCATTCTGAGTTGAACTTCTTCCTTAACACTGTCATCTACTTCTTCAAGTCTTTGCTAATCTGCCTTCTAAATACCTCTCAATTCCATTCGTTTACCTCTGTGCTCAGTATTGCCACCCTTTTCAAACAACCATATCGGTCTCTTTAATGGCAGGACCACAAATTCTTAATTGCCACTTTACTTCTAGTGCCCAGTAGAATTCCAAATACTCAAAAACATTTATTTAAGCAAAAAATATATTTTATTGAAATTTGGGGAAAGATTACATAAAACTATGTGAACTCAGGTCAGCATCGTGAAATTGGAAAATAGGAGCTTTTGAGATTTGAGTTCTGTTATGAACACATGGATAGAAGCCCAGGCTCCAAAGTCAGGTTAAGCAGACTTGAATCCTATCTTTCTGATTCATTGTGTAAAATTGAGCAGGGTTTTTAATTTCTTGATGCCTCGGGTTCTTTATGTAACAAATGGACTAATAATGACAGATTCTTCATAGGATTATAACGATTAAATGAGATAATGTTTGTAGATAATGCTTGATGCATTGTCTGGGACAGGAGGTACTCAATAAAGGTTAGTCATTACTAATTATACTAATAGAATTATGCACCCTACTTCACTTTGTGTAAAAGATTTTTGATAAGCATACCTCCTGACATTCATCTATTATTGACCTGTCTTTTAAATTGGCAGGATTCCATATGTTACTACTGTGTGAGAAAAAGTAGGTATCTATATTTTACTGTTAACACACGATACATAGTAATAATGGAATTTCAATGAAATTTATCTAGAAGATTTCAAAAATCAAATTCACACACTTAGATCATTTTTTATCATTAAAAATACAACAATAAGTAAGCTAAATTGGTACTACAGAGTCATTAGTTTGGAGAAACACTAATATACTGTGCTATTTTAAAGTCCTTCATTGGGTATTTTATCCTTGAAATTTACTTTGTAAAAAATATTTTTAGTTGTAGATGGATACAATATCTTTATTTTATTTGTTTTTTTTTAAAAGTGGTGGTGAGGATCAAACCCAGTGCCTCACGTGTGCTAAGCAAGCACTCTACCACTGAGCTACAACCCCAACCCCTTGAAACTTGTAAAATTACAATTTTTCTTAATTCCATATATTTATACATCTCTAACATGTGTTGGATTTTCAGTCCCTTTAGAAAAAAGAATGTGGTTTACATGAACAACATATGTAACCAGAAATTTATATTACCCCAGGAGGGGAATAGAAAATTAATGCTTCCAGCTCAGATTTTTAAAACCTCATTTTAGTCTTTACTAGTGATTGCAATATTAAGTTTTGAAAGTTATACTAAAATTATAATCACAGTAGTCACACAATTACCTAGCTGCTGCCTCTAGCCCTGTCATCTGAATGGTAAAGCTGTTTGTATTTTACAGATTAGTTAAAAATGTCTAGGTTTTCATCAAATGGTTCCCAGTTGTTCCTATGTCTATAGTTGGCTACTCATGAAACATTCCGAGACATCCCGTATATCTTCTATGAACCACAATTTCACCTTTTCAGAGATAAAAGTATATATGGTCTTCGTATTATTGCTGTGGGTATTTTCCTAATTTTTTCAAAAAAATAAGACAGTAATTTGAGTTACTGCATTCGAAGCTTTTAGAAACTGCACATATCAGTCAACAGTAGGGGGAAAAACAATCTAGACGTTCACTGAAGCCTGACCTAGAAATAAATGAGAGAGTTACATTGGAATATCAATGTCTAGCTTAATATTGCAATCCTTCAATAATAAATGGGAGGAGGGCTGCAAAGCTAATCTGTTGTGAAGAAACCCAGTCTTCTGGTGGTTAGGTGCTTTATTAATGCATGTTTAAATTATTTTTTCTGCTTCTGGGTATAGGTGGTAATGGGAAGAGCACATGGGGTGGAACTCAGTGAATAAGGACCTCTGGTGTGTAAGTGAAGTTGGAAGAGGTTTGAACAGTAATTGTGCTTTGGGTGTATCAGTCAACCAGGAAGTAGTGACGTTCTTCACATAAGAAAGAAAACTCTGATAAATAGTTTGACTAAAATGCGTAGACTTTTTAAAAAGGAAAACAGCTCATCTGATGACTCTGATTAGGAACTGACCATTTGTTTCTAGAAGGTAGGGATCTTGTCCGTCTTGTTTAATTATATATCCTTAGTGCTTAGCACATAACTGTGCTGAGAACTATTTGTTGCGTAAAATGCAAGAGCTTTCCAAATGTAGAGAAGTTATCTGTTAATATGACTATCTGAATTTTGAGAGGCACAGGAATTAGAAATTTCAACAGAATGAGGAGGTAGAAATTTAGGGAGAGTGTAGAAAATAATATCAAAAGAATAGAAAAGAAGATTAGAAGGTCTTTAGCTTAATTAAAACTTTGTGTAGACCCTGGTGTCAACAAACTGCCATCACAATATTGAAAATCGGCAAAGGCTATTTGTCATATCCATTAATTTTCTTTCCAATTCAACCTTTCTTTGTTATCCTCATTACTGTAATTCTAGTGAAGTTTCTCATATCTTTTACCAGGATATTTGCAACAATCCCTAAAGAATGTAAGTTCCACAAAAGCTAGAATTTTTATAAGTGTTGTTCATCACAGAATCCTCAGAACTTTAAACACTGCCAAACACATAGCCTGCCTTCAATTGTTATCCCATTCATTCATTCAAAAAGTATTTTTTTTTGGGGGGGGGGGCAGGTACTGGGAATTGAACCCAGGGGCACTCAACCACTGAGCCACATCCCCAGCCCTATTTTGTATTTTATTTAGAGACAGGGTCTCACTGAGTTGCTTAGCACCTCACAGTAGCTGAGGCTGGCTTTGGACTTTTGATCCTCCTGCCTCAGCCTCCCAAGCTGCTGGGATTACAGGCATGCACTTCCACACCCAACTTCAAAAAGTATTTTTGAGCACTTACCATGGGCCAGGCACCAAAGTAAGGGATTGGAAGAACAGTGAAAACAAGTTGGGAAATATTCCTACTTACACTTACATTACACTTGCATTCTAGTAGGGTTATAAAAAAGAAATACAAATATGTAGTACATTGTTCCATGAAGAGAAAAGGAGTAAGATGTAATGAAAGAAGGTTATGAGAGTTGAAGGTCTCATTTTAGACAGGATTTTCAGAAAAGAACTAAGACAGTGACATAAACAAAGACCTGAAAAGAACAAGGGAGCAAGTCATAGGAAAGATCATTCAAGAGAAAGGGAACAGTTCAGGCAAAGGCCTTGGAGTGGGAACAAACTTGATGTGTCTAAAGCTGAGCGTAAAAGGCAAGGAGTGTTAAGAGTTGTGATTTTAAGTAACAAGGAGCCAGATCATGTGAACTTTGTTGAATGAATACTTGAATTATGGGCACATCAGCAGCTTATTTAACTCAGCCCTATGAGTGCCAGATGTTAACCTAGGTGAAGATGCTGGAATTCATTACAAGAAAATGTGTTTCACACTGATTCATTCAGACTAGGAAGAAAATAAAATGAAGTCTCTATTCCTGCAAAGTGTGCCAAATAAACCAATGTGTATCTCTGAACCTCTCTCTCTGCAGACTTTTTAGAGAAACAGAGTTGTCAAGGGCAGATTAGCCAGGGGGCTGAAAGTGTTACAGGGCTGGAGACTTCCGGAAAACTGAGACAGCTCAAAGAACTCCCCTTCAACCCTGAATCTCGTGATCAAGTCAGAAAGATTTCAACATGTCACTCAGAGTAACAGGAATGAGTTTATTAGAAAGGAGGGCAAAGGAGAAAGAGGCTCTCAAGGGAGGAGAGTGGGTCCTTTCATAGAGGAGAGGGTCAGCATGCCTCTCCTGCGCTTCAGTTTTACTGGAGACCCCAGAGAAGATTCCAGATAGTTCTGCCCAGATCTACCTCTTGACTTTTGACCAATAGCAAGATGACACGAGATTTTCAAGTCTCTACTGCCAGGACAATTCTAGGTCACTTTGGCCCGTGCTAACCAGTTCTAATTGGAACCTGTTCTTACAGAGTCTATGTTTAAGGAGGAATTATCCTTATCTCCCTGAGTTCTGGGATCTCCTCTGGAAAAGGGTCAAAATCCCCTGCTTCAGGGTAGCTTGGGTTCTTCTTATCAGCATTATTTCAGGTCTGCATTTCTCCTACAGATAACAGGTAGTTTGCTGAGGAAAGTGGCATAGCCTATCCACTTAAGCCAGGTGGGTCTACAGGTAAATTGCTTCTTGGAAAAGAAAGTATGTGGTGGTCAGTGCAGTGGGCACAGTTTATAGAATTATTCCCTTACGTTCTTACCACTTACATCTGTCTGTCCCCTATCAAAGGGACTCTGAAGAACTAGGAAGTTCAACTGAAGCCCTATAGAAGAGACTGCAGAACTAGGAAAGAAGTGAAATCTTAGGGCTAGGGAAGTTGTGAACAACTATTTTTTGGGGTCAGATTTATTCATTTAGTTAACAAAACCTCCATAGAGCACTGGGTAAGCTCTATGTGGGAAAAGTAGCATTCTGGAGATACTGGGAGTCATCGAAAATTTTGTTTCTCCTATGGACCAATACTGAGTTCCACAGCAAGGCGAATGCTGGACTTCATGAGACTCCAAGGTCAAAGAAGATCCTGTAAATTAGCTAGAAATGTTGTCAATAGTCCCTTTAAACCTGTAAGCTTACAGAAAAGGAGTACAACCCAAGAGATATGATTATATTATGAATCTTGTGAACCCAAGCAAGAGCTGTGTATTCGTGTAGGAAGTAATCAGTGTACCACATTTCGTAACCATTCAAGCAAAACTCTTATTTTCAGGGGAAATTAAGCATATATATATTTGAGGGAAGAATGCATCCTTGCACTATAGAGTCAGGCTCAATACATGACAAAACAATATTGTACTTAGCCTCCCAGATTAGAATTTACTTATTAAAGAAATAATAAAGTGCTTGAGTTTTCTAAGTTTCTCGCCCCCACCACTTCCGTGCCAATGACTAACAAAAACATTAGCAAATTCAGAGAATGTATATTGAGATAATGCCAGTCTTGCTAATTCTAAAGTTTTATCCAGTGATTGAACTTGATATTATAAAGGCCTACTTTGAAGCAAATTCCTGAGTCACTTTGATGTCATTTTAAATGAAAGGAGGGTATCTCTCCTGAATTTGTTTGATGAAGGGACTCAGTAAGCATAGAGAAAAACAGTCCTTTTATCTTCAAATTGTGGACACTGAAATTTACCATCACCATCACCAACATCAGTGCCATCAAGTTTGAAGTTATATTATCCACCAAACTGCATACCTCTGTGATGAGTTACTCATAATTCTAATTAGGAAGCAAGATTTGAGAATTTGAATTCTCTTTCCTAGTCCTTTTTGGTTCTAGATGTTCAAGATCTGATACGCCATGTAGTAAATAGATATTTGTTGGATGAAAGAGTAAATGAGTGAAAGAAAAGTTTCCCTCCATCCAGGAGTTTACAGTCCAAGATAGACATATCTCATGATTAATATGAAAGTAAAAGGAGGACAAAATTGTACAATGTTCATGTATGTATAGATCACAATTCATTCCAATTTTATCTATAGTTACTCTAATGCACTGATTACAAATAAATAGAAAGAAGACCAATAGAGCAGAGGAAGGGGATCAGGGGGAGGGAAAGAGGAAGTACTGGAGATTGAAATTAAGAAAATTATGTTATATTTATGAATATGTCAAAAAGAACCCTACTACTATGTATAACTATAATGCACTAATAATTTTTTAAAGTACGGGAATAGGACATAGTAGAATAATGGTATCAGAACTTCTATTTCTAAAATTCCATGGTTTTACAGTGAAATATTAGAAGCCATGCACATTTTTCATTTGCTGATCAGGAGTAAATAAATTCTAAAAATGGGAAAATAGTAAGTTCAGACTTGGGACAAATTTGGAAAATAAAGGAGACCAAAAGCTCTCTTTTGGCAATGTGATGAACACGAGTTCTTTCTGAAGGAAGTGAAGTCCTAAGAATTATTGAAAGCATGGAGTATCATATGGGTTGTTGATTTTTTTTGCCCCTCTCACTCGTAGTGGTGGCGCTGTGGGCTCAGAATTATTTATTGCTTTAAGCATATGAGTTTAACATTCAAGAAATGTCTTCTTTCTAGGTACTTTGCCTCAAATAAGACGTGCTGAAAACATATGGCAGATAATGATACAAGAAGGCAGCCCAACTTCCTAGCATTATAGATAACTAGAATAATACAATAGATCTACTTTTTCTTAACCATTATTGTTTAAAACAGAAAGATAATGCCACTATTGGTTATGTGACTATAAGCACTTTGCTTTGGGGGCTATCATTTCCTCATTGTTAAAATGAGGCTTTCTTCCATGCTGATGCTCAAAGGCCTTCCAGGTCCTCTAATTTTATGATTCTAACATTTGACAAGCTCAATCTTTGAATCTTTGTGCTTGAAAAGTAGGAACGGTATGTTTCCTCCTTTACTTTGAATCCTCTCCCCGCAAACATCTCTTCCCACTACCGTCCAAAGAACTCCTTTCGTTGCTTAGACAATAAATTACTTTTAATACACAGATTAGATTGAAGCTTACTGGAACATTACTTAGCTACTTCTAATCTTTTCTGGAAGAGAGTGGTATATAAATAATAAATATATGACATAAAAATGAAACGGCATATTTAAAAGCCCATTTAAACAAAACTTAACAGGGGTTTTAAGTACAGGGAACAGAGACATCAAAATCTCTCACACCAGAGAGTACATTTAGTGAACTGGGCAAAGGGTATTCCAGGAATAAAACATAGCAGAACAATCCTTGGATGTAAGAAGGCTCGTTCCCAGAGATATCCTCAGCTTGGCCAAATAGAAGAGATGATTAGCTTCAAAGAGAAAAATCAAGAAATAATGCAACTTAAGCTACCGTGGAAAAAAAGCAGAGTGATGACCCATGCTATAGTTAAAAATTGGGAGGAAGATTGAAACACAGACAACCTAGCATTGAGAGCCTTAGCAGAAGTAATGATTCTGTTAACATAATTGAGCCATGCTAGAGCCAGACCCTGCACAAAGCACAAAGCATTTTATACACACTTTTGAATCTATCCCTCACAAAACTCTGTGTAGTTACTGTTACATCGGAATTTAGGCGACTGTAGGGGACAGAGCAGAGCAGCTGAAACAAAGGCCAGCCCACCAAATGGTGACGGATCAAGTGGCCTAGAAAATTCCACTGACCCTTAACATCCACCTGTCACTCAGCAGGACCCCCTCCCATTCCGGCCTATAAAAACCCTGGGCAGCCAGGGCCACACGATTTTCTCCAGGTCCCTACTTGAGTTGTACCCCGGGGGGTCTGGGAATTTTGCCCGAGAGCCAAATTCCAATTAAGCTTGCTTCGGCCACTTTCTGTCCGATTTTATTTGCCTGCTAACCGTGCCCCCGAGCTTACAGTTAGTAGGTTTATCTTCATTTTACCAATTGAGGAAACTGAGGTTTAGAAAGCTATGTTTTCCAAATCACACAACCCATATGCATGAGCGGCTCTTAAAGAATTGCCTAACTCTGAAGTTCATGTTCTCAAATCCAGCATAGAGTCTGTACACCAACACAGCTCTCATTGAAACAGAGTTGAATTTCCTCATGCTGAGAATAAAACACTTCCTCTTGCTGAGGACAACCACTAGGGAAATTAAGACTGACACATTCTCGGTTAACTAAATCTGCATATGTATATTTCCTGCCTTTTGTCCCACTTGGCCTCCTATTCTCATATAAAAGTTTTTCAGGCCCCTGAGGCCCCCAGAGATGGAGAAAAATAATCTCTGTCTTCTTTAAAGCTGGTTTTGAGTAAAACTATTTTCCTGCCAGCTACCTCCCAAGTATTTGTGGAACACCAAAAGTGGTAAAGCCATTCTCTCTGGTAATGTGATGATTCCTCTCTGGTCTCTAGCTTTGCTTCTTAAGAACTTTCTTGCTGACATATGACAACACACTTCTCTCTGACACTTCTTTATTTGAACCCTATGTTCACACCTCCTTCTATTTTGCCAATATGACTTGCGAAATGTTACAATTGATTAACTAAAGCTCATCTTACAGTCGCTCCATTTTGCCTTCTTAAGGGAGTCTTGAGTGACACATGGGTTCCTTGATGAGATCCAGCTCAGAAAGCTGCCTAGGTTGTCAGGAACAGGTTTCTTTGTTTGCATTCAGTTTTTCAATCTGATCAGTATCCATTTCAAAAGATAATAGTGGTCCCAGTTTTACAGTAAACAACTGTACTCATGATACAAAAATGAAGTTTAGCTATTTTGCTCCAAGATTCAACTTGGTTGCAAAATATTACCAAAGTAAATAGGTGTTTTGAAGAAAATAATTCCAAATTTCTTACCATTTTATTTGAATATCTCCAGCATTCTTTTTTTTTTTAAAGATAAAAAAATATCCCCAGGGCCTTCTGCATTCTAGATAAGCACTTTATCACTGAACTGTACATCCAGTTCTTTTTAAAAATGTTGTTTTAAGATAGGGTCTCACTAAGTCACTCAGACTAGCCTCAAACTTGGGATCTTCCTGCCTCCCAGGAGCTTCCCGTGTTCTTTTGTAGGCTTAATATTCAGTATTTTCACAGTTTCAATTTTTCTTGTTGGTCTACTTTTTTGCCGTGCTGGGGAATGAACCCAGGGCCTCGTGCATGAGTCACTGAGTCATATCCTGGTCCCATTATTGTGCTGCTTTTGTAAGAGTGATTGTTTTTTTACACTTTCAATTTGGCATGTATCCATTGGCTATATAGAGGAGTACAGGTGTTTCCTTCTAAATTTGTGACCTATGATATGTGCTTAAGAATTTGTAAATGAGAATGAATTGGTGCACTATGCTAAGCAATTAAGAATGCAGAAGTGAATTAGAAACTATTCCTCCCCTCAAAGGAATTTACTGTCTACTCTAATGTTACCTAAAATCTGTTCCTTGAAATTTTAATATCCTTTGAGACACTGGATCTTTAAAATCATCTCAATGATCATTAGTATAATTAACACATTTTAAATCAATGAAAGGTTTTGAATTATTGGAGCCTAAAGTTTCCTTTTGTTTGTTTTGTTTTTAACTTAGAGAAACCTAAATGTACTTTATCACAGATCTTTTCCTTCCTTCTTTCATCCCACCCCCTGCTATAGCACATATATTAATATTTTGCTAGATGTATATTCTCATGAAACAAATGTTAGAAATGCTGGCCTAATGTGTGCGTGCATGTGTGTGTGTGTGTGTGGAGAGAGAGAGAGAGAGAGAGAGAGAGAGAGAGAGAGAGAGAGAGAGAGAGAAAGAGAGAGAGAGAAAGAAAAGGAAAAAGAAATGAAACAATGTAATTTCTTCTTCCCTTTGCATATGCTATGGTTTGGATGTGAGGTGTTTACCAAAAGCTCACATGATAATGCAAGAAGGTTCAGAGAAGAAATGACTGGGTTGTAAGAGTCTTAACCCAATGAGTGAATTAATCCCTGGTGGGATTAATTGAGTGGTAATTAAGGCGGGTAGGGTGTGGCTGGAGGGACTGGTGCATTGGGGGCGTGGCTGGGGTATATATTTGTATCTGGTGAGTGGAGTCTATCCTTCTGCTTCCTGATCGTCATATGAGCTGCTTCCCTCTGACATACTCTTCAGCCCTGATGTTTGGCCTCACCTTGAGCCCTGAGGAATGGAGCCGGTCTTCTGTGGACCAAGACCTCTGAAACTGTGAGCCCCCATACAAACTTTTCACTTCTATGGTTGTTCTGTTCAGATCATTTAGTCCCAGCAGCAAAAAAGTTGATTAAAACAACATCAGGCCTAGAAAAAGCTTAGCCAATACCTGTATCCTTCTTAGAGGACTGCTAGGAAAAGGCAGGGAGTATCTGTTGTTTAAGAAAAAGTATTGTTCTGGATTAATTCTGGTTTTCAACTTTTTAAAGGAATATTTACATGTAAAAGCAAGCTCATGTCATGGTCAAAATTACAATAGGGTCTTGATACCTTCATGTATCTACTGTATGTGGCTAGTATTGACGTAACAAGAGGCAGTTCAAAAATTTCATTTCAAAAACCGTGAATCATATTATATGTGCTAATCCAGAAATTCTAAGTCAAATTACTGGTCGATTTTAACATTTTGATACTGCTCTTTCATATGACAGAGTTGCCATGGGTAATTGATTTCCAGGTTAAAGAACTCATTACAATTTATCCACAATAGGCAGATAAGATGTGACCACGGTACAAAGTGAATAATATAAAGGGTTTGAGTGTTGTCTTCAAGCACCAGTCCAGAGCAGTGATCTATAGACTTATGTTACCTAGATAATCTACAGTTAAGTCTCAAAGGACTTTGTCAGCCCTGTTTTACCTCTCTGAAGTTGTAGTCTTATATTCTTTGGCAAGATAAAGGATATTTGTACTATTGTAAATAGCTAAACAAACAACCAGTACATTCCCCATTGATAATTCAAATATAATTTACAACTTCAGATGAAATTCTCTAAACAGAAGGCAGCATATTTTTTCAATTAGATTTTATCAATCCAAGTTAGTAGCATGAGTTGACTGTTTACTATAAATCAACCATTCCTTAGAGGAACATAATTTCTAGTTTCAAAACTTCAAAAGGAAGGTGGTATCCCAATTTATTACATTTTCGAAGGTATCACATTAGAACTTGATATCATATTCTGCTTTATTTGTTAGTGTTGTTCATAATTATGTGGATCGATAATAAATTAGCATGAAATAGCAATTCTAATCCTATCAGTAGACATGTCCTCAAGGTCAGGTTTAATGATTTATGACTGAGAAAATTAGTATAGATTTTATGATTTGTTTAGGTGTCTTTCATGTGCAGAGACTAAGAATTTCTCAGGTTTTCCAGGATGTTCAATATTTCTAATTACCAGAAATATCATCCCTTGAAAGTGATTTACAGTGAAAGGAAAAATTACAGTGACATATGTTCTGTCCTTTTACATCCATCTGTTAATTTATTCATTCCATTGACATGTGTCGAGTCCCTCCTTGGTACCAAGCACTAGACAAGGGAATAGGAAGCTGAATAGAACACAGAACCTGCTCTCAAAGTTCAGTGGAGAAGAACCTATGATAGAAAAAAAACAGTGAAGTCTTTTAGGCACTATACTAAAGGTGAGTGAAGTACTCTAGAAACAGAGCAGGAGCGAAAAAAAAAAAATTCACATTAGAGATAACTCCAAGAACCCCAAGCATCAGCAGCAAGGTCACAGTAAGTAGAATTAGAATACACTTTCAGAGTTACAAAAGCAGAGAAGTTCTTTATTATTCCCAGTATATGGAAGTCTTCTTGTCAATCATATCAAGGCTGTATTTTGAAACTTGAAATGCTATGTATGAACTGTGTCACTCAGTATCACAAATACTTTCAGGGCCTCAGTCCCTAAACTCTAACAAAATAAAATTGTATCCTATCAACAGGGAGACTGACTCATAACCATGTTAGGTTTTAATATCTCAGATACATTCATGTTTTACAATCGGAAAGAGTGGAAATTGGTCCTATCCATGATAAAAGACATGAATTAATTTAAATTTAGTTCAAAACAATGCAGCTTAATTTAACTTTTCAGTTTCCACCTATATACCCAATTATATTCTAATGGAGCACCATGCTTTCACCGAATCAGAAATAACAGATGGAGCAAATTGTGTAATACTCCTTCCTAAATTAGTGTTTGAACTCATTTAGGAATTATTTTGTCTTTATAAACTGCTATTTGAATCAAAATGTGTAACAAAAGAAGCCTGGTTCTTAAGGTAAAATAGATGCCACAATTTATAGTCCAAATGTATTTTTCTAATTACCAATTCTTTACAAATAAAACTTTATGGCAGCTTGAGGAGATCACTGAAATTAATTACTACCACCAAATTTCCCTTTTAGAACTCTAAATCTTAGATACAAATGCTTTGGGTATTATACCTGACTGAACCAAATGTGCTATGTGCATGTACACAGTAATTGAATCCAGGAATAACTACCCCGGATTGTGTTCAACCATAATTGCAAGTAACCAAGTGAAAAGTCTACAGAATTCATAATCACTAGGAGATGTTTTGACATAGAATGATCAAATTCAGTATTTCAGCAACAGAAAGAATAATATATCCCACACAAAATGGAGGTGGTGATTGTGACTTAAGGACCAATGGAGAGAAGAAAGAAGAATTGTTGGAAAAGACATTGGAGGCAGAAAATTTGAAGGAAAAAAAAAAAGATATCTTGCTATAGAACTTTGGGGAAAGGGTAAGGGATAGACTGTGAGATTTAAGAGCTAAACCAGTTATTATAAAAGGAGCTTAGAGGTGGCAAGACTGTCACTCATCATTTTTATTGATTAAAAGTGACTGTCTTGACTGATATTCAAGACAAAGTTTTTTTATACAATGGAGCAGAACAAAATAACTTTACCCAGGCAGTTTAAGATTCCTCAGACTGTTGGGACAAAACATAATGCATTTCATTGAATATTCTGGTTATCTGGACAATAATATGGATTAGCAACAAAAGTCACCCACATCTAGTATGTGCAGGAAGAAAACTTATGCCATATAAATGAGACCCAGAATTGTTCAATTTTGATCAGTGGAAAGTTGAGAGAAAGGACCTAAGCCATGGGATGAATGACCAAATCAAGATAATCAGGGTGGAAATCCACAGTATGGAGCCTTGTGCATCCAGGGACCTGTGTGAAGTCACCAACAACAATTCCTGCTAAAAGAATGATAACTGGGATATGAGTGGTATTCTGACATAATGGTAAGAATATCTTTTGAAAAAAGCAATTTGGAGGCAGAGGATTATAGTGGGGCCCCATTAAAATTGAAAGCTCAATTTACGCTTTTCCTCCAATTTCCTGCAGAGGAATTTTTTTTTCCCCTCTCTCTCAACTTCCTCATGCTGAGAATGGAAACTGAGAAACTACCCCCTGACCCAGGAAGGCACCAAGGAATTGCAACATTTTCACTGGTTAGTACAGCCCAGATAAATCTGCATATGTGTATTTCCTGCCTTTTATCCCACCAGACCCCTTCTTCTCTCCTCCACAACCCCTCTCCATAGTGGAAATTAAACCCAGAGACACTCTTGAGCCACATCCTTTTTATTTCATTTTGAGAGAGTTACTGGCTAAAATGACTAGGCTGGCCTCAAATTTGTCGTCCTCCTGCCTCAGCCTCCTTAGTCACTGGAATTACAGGAATGTGATCGCACCCAGCCCCCCTCTTCTCTTACAAAAGCTTTTGCCCCTGAACCCTCTGAAGATGGAGATTTGAGACAGAAAAGTTTTTGTTTGTTTTTTTGTTAATCTTCCTCAAGGCTAACTTTGAATAAATCTGTTTTGGTTTTTTTTTTTTTTTCCCCACCAACCTCTGATTCCCAAGCTTTAGTGGAGCAATGAAGCTAGAACCTTCAATAGCTGGTAACAGGATCATGAATGAATGCAGGCATATGACAAAAGGAGAAGAAAGCAGCAGGGCCAACCAAGCAAAGAAAACAGAGCATCTCAGCTTTGTATTTGAGTTCTGATAAGAGTCCTGCCTAATTAGTATAATACTAATGGCCACTCTAGCTGATAGTCTCTTTCATAAATAGTATTCAAGCCAGAAATGTAGCTGATAAGGTAAAAAGATATCTGAGGAACCCTACCAATCCACAACAACAGTGTGCCATACCACCTATCACTCTTTTGCTGGGACTCTGATTTGTGCCTGCAGATTTGAGTACATGCACATGGTACCCAACTTGTTCTAGTATATGGGGACATTTTAACTCTGCAGTTACTTTTCATTTTTTTTTTTTTTTTTTTTTAATTTCAAAGTTTACCTTGTGTTTAGGGAGGTGACTTCTCTCTTTTTCTATTTTTTTTTTCGTCAACCCTAAGCTCTTTAAATATTAAATTCCAATCCCAGTTCAATAAAACTGCTGTTAAAAAATGAATCAATTATCGGGCTGGGGATATAGCTCAGTTGGTTGACTGCTTGCCTCGCAGGCACAAGGCCATGGGTTCAATCCCCAGCACTGAAAAAAAAAAAAAAAATCAATTATCAAATAGCACAAGATTGTACTGTGTGATGTTATCTTTCTTACTTTCTATTTGGTGATAATTATGCTTTGCACGCAGTTGCACAAATTAAAAGTGTAGTATGGTCCCATGCACCATTTACCCAGTTTTCCCAAATGGTAACATTTTGATACAATATCAAAGCCAGGAAAATGTATAATTTATTTTTTATTTTTTATGTATGTCTGTATGTATTTACTTATTTATTCATTCTAGTGCTGGGAATTGAACACAGGGGTGTTCTACCACTGGGCTTTGAGACAGTGTCTTACTCCGTTGCCCAGGCTCCCCTGTGCCCTGCAGGAAAATGTACAACAAATTATTGTAAAGAGATTTTATTCCCCCATACCTACTGTTTAGTATAAGAAACTAAGAAAATTAATTTGTTGATGTCGGAATATCGTTGTGTCTATAAGCCTTACCTCAAATAGTCAACCTCCCATCCTTTAATTCCCACCTCCAGATTGCATTTTAGCACAATCCCTATGACATGGAATAACTTAGGCTGTAGCCAGATAACATATGATTTGTTGGCAACTGGCAGTAGGGAACTTCAAACTTCTCAAATTCAAAACCTTGAATCGATTTTGGAATTTTCAGAGCTCTCTCTTTGAACTGAACTAACCCAGTTTTCACTAGGCCCCGTGATTTACATGAGTCATTTCACTTATCTTTACCTGAATTATACAATGGAGCAGAACAAAATAACTTTACCCAGGCAGAAAAGCTAGATTTGTAAACTCCAGATGAAGCAATGTAAGGGAAGGCATTTTGAAATGTACGAAGGCATTGTGTGTATGCTAAATCCTTTTTCCTGGGTATATTATTTATATTTTTTCCTGTTATGTGTGTTATTTATATCTCTTAGTGGAATGAATCAACTCCTTTCTGGAGTTCCCACTGACTCAGCTGCCATTGTCTGACAGGTTCAAAATAACCAACTGGGAGAGCAGACTGAAAGTAACATATTTTGAAGGCTTGCATATATCAGGAACTTTCTTGAATGCCTTGGTGTGTACTATCTCATTTAATCTGTGCAATCACATCATGAAGTAAGTAATAAAATTTTCAAGTCTTGTCTGATCAGGACCCTAAATATCATAGACTTTAATGTGTTTTCCCAAGGTCACATTAATATTAAGAATAAAAGTCAAAGCCAGACACAGTGGTTCACACCTATAATTCCAGTGACTCGGGAAACTGAGACGGGAAGATTGTGAGTTCAAGGCTAGCTTTGTCTCAAAATAAAAAATAAAATAAAATAAAAGGGCAGGGGATGTGGTTCAATGGTAAAGTCTCCTGAGTTCAATTCCCCCCCCCAAAAAAAAAAGAAAAAGAAAAAAAATAAAAGCAAGTAAGAGTCAAAATTCTGTTCAAGTCTATCTTCTTCTGGAACTATGTTGCTTTTAGGGAATAACTAAGGTCTATTTAGGGAGCAGTTTGTTGGCTAATTTCAGAAGGTATACATATAGCTTTGTCTAGAGTAGGCTGTTATTAGATTTTGTAGAAATGAATTGAAGTATTTGGTTTATAAATTGGCATGTATGCAAATACAGATAACATGTATTAACACAAATCATTTCTGCTCACTACTGTGTTTTGTTTGTAAGCCCACTCTGTTTCCTGAAAGCCTGAGAAACAGTCTGTTAGAAGAACACACAGCACTGTTCTCAGAGTTCTGATATTTTGGTATTGATTTTATGTCAAAATAGAAACTTTTAGTATGACAAATATTTGAGGGAAAAAACACAATTCATTCAATAAAGTAATATACAGAGCAGTGTTTTAATAGATTGAACATGCAGATTCTCTTTGGTCACCAGATCTAGCTTTTCTTAAGGAGAATGTTGCCGAATGTTTTAGGCCGGAAGTAGTGCCGGGAGGGCCTAGCTGGGGCAGAGGGTGGAGGAGTGAGGGTAGATGTGGGGATAAAGGGAGCACATAAATGAGCTGCAATAAATGATCTTCTCATCACTGTCAGGGATGAATCTGAACACTAAGAATCGGTTTAAAGTCTAAAGCTAAAACCATTTTGGACATGGGGTGTAGAATGTGCTAAAAGAGTAAGTGTTGAAACAAACACCTAAATTTTGGCATGAGGACATAATAGATGTATTGGGTTAAACCAGGCAAGAAGTAAGATAAGGCATGACTCTAAGCAATTGAGAACAGAGATGTTAAAGAATGTTCTAGAGAACACTGAAGTGGGTAAGAAGCTAGGTACTGGATTCAAGCAGGTAGTTATAAGTTTGTATTCTGCAACTAACCTGGCTGCATGAATCTGAAAAATTACTTAACGCCGTCCTTTGTTTTCTCACCTTCAAATAGTGGTTTTTAAAAAACAACCAAACTCACAAGTTTGTAGTGAAGATTCAATGAGACAAGCAATATTATATAGCCTAGTGTTGGGTACATAATCAGCACAGATAAATGTCCAGTGGTTACATTGTCTTCTGTCATTTGAGGATATGGAGGTTAAATCTGAGGCCCACCCTGATTTTTCTCCTTTAAAGTAATCTAACCCGGGAGCTGGGGTGCTGAATTCTTTTAGAACTATTTTTTGATGATGAAATTTAGAACTTTCAGATAGACTGGTACAGATTTTAATCTATTGTCTATTTTTCTTGTTGATGATAAGTTCTTTCAATTTATAGATTTTAATCTTCATTCGACTCATTAAACTTTCATTCTATTATATCTTTGCTCATTATTTTTTCCCATTTCTTCTGTTCTGTTTGTAGCTGCTGTGTGATATTGGGCAAGTTGCTAAGCAAGTTGCTAACTGAATGAACTGAACTTCATTCAGCTCACTTATCTGTAGAATGGATATATTGATAGTACTAACCTTATAAGGTTGTCATGAGAATTCAGTGAGAAGATGCTTATAAAGCATTTAAAACAAAGCTTGGTATCAATAAATGTTGTATAACTTGTTATGGCATAATAATAGTTTCCTATATCTGCTGTGAAGATAGTAGTATATAAAGTTCTGAGCACGTAATTGCCACTCAATAGGTAGGAATGCGAAGGGCTACAAAAGGATCAGTTAACCCAATGATTATGACTGTCCCAATTATAATAACGCATTCATGATAACAACACAGGGAACCACAGATTCCTTGTACTCAAGCCTGTGCATAACTTAGCCTCTTAATCTGAGCTGTGTCCCGCAAAACAAATATGGGCTAGATAAACTACTGGAATTTGACCAAATATGTTAGCAGAAAGCAAGGGAGAGAGGGAATGGAAATAATGGTTGTTTTTTGTTTGTTTGTTTTTTTTGTGAGTTTTTTTTTGGGGTTTTTTTTTTTTTTGATTCCAGGGATTGACCGCAGGGGTGCTTAACCACCGAGTAACATCCCCAGCCTTTGTATTTTATTTAGAGACAGAGTCTCTGAGTTGCTTAGGACCTTGCTAAGTTGCTGAGGCTGATTTTGAACTCACAATTCACCTGTCTTGGCCTCCCAAGCCACTGGGATTATAGGTGTGTGCCACTGTGCCTGCCTAATAATGATTGTTTTAAGAAACAGATACTACTTTGTTGTTGACCAAATTGCATCACTCATTGTAAATCACCTACAGCTTTATTAAATGCATTCTGTATTCAAAGCCCTGTGTTGGGTTCTAAGGAATGACTAAAACTTAGATCCTACCCTCTAGAGAATCAAAAAGATATGAAGCAGTCACTTCATTAGACACTTATATATGAAAATATTTCAAGGCAAACTGAATACGGATAAAATCTGGAAGAGTAAAGCAACAACGTAAGAGTCATTTGTTTGTTTCCACACACTCTGGGGGAAAAAAAAACAAATATAAATCTATTTCCAAGGAATTAGGATCAACTAAAAAGTAATAATTTAGTTAAGGATGATGATCTCACACATGCTAATTCAAAACAGAAGTTACATCCAAGCATCAACGTGTTTCTATTAATTTATTTTGCAGAAGAGATAATAAAGATTAAGAAGGTATACGGATGCAGGTCAGATTTAGAACGGAAACATGATTCATCAAATACCACACAGATGCTGAATGGAATGATGTTGGATCCGAGACAGAGGGATGTCCAATTGAGTAAACATCATTGCTTTTCTGAAACAAACGAAAAGTATGTAGTGGAACACAATTAGAGAACTGTGATCGGCAGACAAGAGTAACATCTGTGTAATAAGCAATTGATGAGAGAAAGAAGATGAGTGCATATCAAAGAGTAATTATTTAGAACCACCTAGGGGTGAGAAAAGCAGTTTTGTTTCTTTACACAGAAATTTTATATTTCATGGGTTCAGTCTTTGAGAATGAACATGGAAATGAGAAATAACTCTGGCTGTTCTCCAGGTATCATTCAGGTAATTTATATTTCGTGAAATCTTTGTAGGGAATGCTCTTTAGGGACTGTCTATGGTTCTCTAACAATTGAACGAAGGGATCTATGCTACTGAAACTTTTTTTTTATGTACATTAAGCAGTAAGGCCATCTTGCAACTATGCCCCCTGCCAAAGATTGAACAGTCACAATTGCAACATTACAAAGGATTGAGTATCCCAGCACCTGGGAATACATAGATGAGTCTACAAAAAGAACGGACATTCCCTCAGTGGGAAATTACTTTGAAACAGATAATGACAGTCAGCCACCTGAAGGATTTAAATTTATTTGAAGGATATGGTCTCCACTTGAAACTGAGATATAAAAGCCAAGATTCTTGCAATTATTCAGTGAAGTGGGAAATGAAATCAAAGGTACTGAATTACATTAGTGACCCAAACTATAAGATGAATGCAGTAAAGCTTTATGTCTATGACCTCTGCAGTGTACCATCATAATCTCTGAAATGTATTATGGGATGTTCCACTAATGTTGTATTTTGAGTGTATTGTGCAGGTGTGATGTTCAAGATTAAGCTGTATAAAATTTGGGATGTTGAAATAATAACAATAGTGATACTAATTTAGGAGAATGTTGTGATATGTGAATGAGTACAAATATGTAAACGCTTAGAACAATGTTTGGCACAATAAGGCCTCAAGAATGGTATCACAAGCCAAGGTCATAGGATTTAGGGCTACTTTATTTGTTCCACAATTCTCATATATTAGGGCCCTTGGCTGTATCCTACATTTCTTCTAGGAATCTATAACTTCTGAATATTTTTCACAGCACAGGAAAACTCAGGGAGACTCAGCTAAGGAGGCAATTTCTATGAACTTCCCCTTCCAGAATCTTCCAAAATCCCAAGCAAGAGATGAGACAGAATTCCCCTTAGGGATTCATGGGAATGACTTCTCATCTACCTAGTCACCTCTCCTTTCTGAAACTCCAGTCCAGGAAGAAGAAACAGGGATTCATCTGCCTGCCTCTTTCCTGTATCTTCCCTTTCTAATCCCTGTATCCCACTGGGTTTTGTGGGAGTAGAATTTTCTTTTTCCCTTTCTCTCTGATCATAACTTTCCTTAGAAATTTAGAAAATCTCTTTCTCCTCTGAGAAACTGCTTCTTCTGAGCAAGATGTAAGGATAGATGCACATTCAGCTATGGAGTGGAGGTGATGGGGTACCGTATGAAGGCCTCTGAGAAGGCAGGCAGCGTCTGGTGAGAGTTAAGGAGAATATCTGTATGAATAGGTGACATAAGGAGCAAGGGCTACAGATGACGAGACACTTGTAACAGGATGATATTTTAAAAACATGTAACTGATTCATTTTAATGTCCCTGGTTTTTTTGTTGTTGTTGTTTGTTTTTACTGAAGATTTAACCCAGGGATATCTTAAATATCCCTGAGCCACATCCCCAGCCTCTTTTTATATTTAATTTTGAGACAGGGTCTTGCTAAGTTGCTTAGGGCCTCGCTAAGACGCTAAGGCTGACCTGGAACTTGCAATCCTCCTGCCCCAGCCTCCAGGAGGCTGGGATTATAGGCATGTACCACCATGCCTGGCTTAATGTCCCTGTTTTATTAATTGTGGTAAAATACCCATCATAAAATATATTATTTTAATTATTTTAAGTGTACAGTTCACTGACGTTATGTATATTCATGTTGTAGAACCATTACCACTATCTCCACAACATTTCTTATCTTCTCAAACCAAAATTCCGTGGTTATTAAAGAGTCATTTCTCATTTCCTCCTCCCCCAGGTGGTGGGAATTACTATTCTACCTATATTCTGTCTCTGTGAATTTGGCCACTCAAGATACCTCATATAAAAGGAACTGTGCTGCATTTGTCCTTTTGCGATTTATTTCACAAATCATAATGTCCTCAAGGTTCATCCATATTGTAGCATGTGTCAGAATTTTATCCCATTTTAAGGTTGAATAATTTCATTGTATGTATATATAATATTTTGTTTATCTACTCACCTGTCAATTACCCTTGGGTTGCTTCCAGTTTTTGACTATTGTGAATAAGTCTGCTGTGAATGTGGATATATAATATCAATTTGAGTGTCTGCTTTCAATTATTTTAGATATAAATTCAGGCATGGAATTGCTAGATCATACAGCAATTCTTTGTTTAATTTTTTGAGGAATAGCCATACCTGTTTTTCATAGTGACAACATATTTTTCCAACTCATCAATAGTGCACAGGGGCTACAATTTCTCCACATCCTTGCCAATGTTTACCAATTTCTGTTTTTTTTTTTTTTTTTTTTTAAATAAAATAGCCATCCTGGTGGGTGTGAAATAATGTCTTAGTGTGTTTTTGACTTGAATTTTCCTAATGACTAGTGATTTTAAATATCTTTTTGTGCGCTTATTAACCATATATGTATCTTCTTTGGACAAAAATCTATTTAAGTTCTGTAGAGTAATATATCCCCATTGGTGCAAAATACAAAACCCTCAAATGATTGGTGGTTCTAAGAGACTAAATGATTGGTGGTCTCGAGTGGTGTGACGCGCTGATTGGATAGGTACTCATTGGATAGGTACTCAATAAAAGAAGAAGCAGCTTCCGCAATAAAGGAGTCAGCAGCTCTGGCCTGCTCTTACCTGGCTCCCAGTCACCCCCCATTACACGAGCCCCCGTGGGATACAATAAAGTTCTTTACCTTTTTTTGTGGTGCTGGGGATTGAACCCAGGGCCTCACTCATGCTAGTCAAGCACTCTACCACTGAGCTACATCTCCATCTCTAGACTATTTACTTTCAACAAGTTGAAGTACCTTTAACTGAACAGGTTTTGATTGAGTTGTTTCTTGTTGAATTGCAGAAGTGGTTTTTTTTCCTGGATATAAATCTTTATCAGATATATGATTTGCAAATACTTTCTCTCATTCTACATGTTGCCCTTTCACTCTGTTGAGAGTGCCCTTTGGTGCTCTGAAGTTTGACCTTGTTGAAGTCCAATTTATCTTTTCTTTTGTTGCCTATGTTTATGGTGTCACCAAGAAATCATGACCAAGTCCAATGTCATGAAGTTTTTTCCCTCCATTTTCTTTTAGTGTTTCATATTTTTATCTCTTCCATTTAGGTTATTAATCCATTTTGAGTTAATTTTGGGGGGGTACCAAGGATCAAACTCAGAGGGACTTAACCACTGAGCCACATTCCCAGCCCTACTTTATAATTTATTTAGAGACAGGGTCTCACTGAGTTGCTTAGTGTCTCACTAAGTTGCTGAGGCTGGCTTTGAACTGGCAATCCTCCTGCCTCGGCCTCCTGAATCATTGGGATTATAGACATGTGCCACCCACTTTGAGTTAATTTTTTAATGTTATAAGATAAGGGTCCAACTTCATTCTCTTGAGTGTGGATATTCAGGTTTACCAGAACCATTTTTTCCAGTGTCATTTGCTAAATGACTAGACCCTTTACCCATTGCATAGTCTTGAAATCTTGTTAAAAAAAAAAAAAATGACAATGTATGTGAGGGTTTACTTCTGAGATCTCTATTCTACTTCACTGATCTATTTCTGTCTCTATGCCAGAATTACACTGTCTTGATTACAATTACTTTAATACTCCTCTTGAATTTTGCCCTATTGAAGATGTCTACTTTTCAAGCCTACCCATGAGGCTTATTTCCCTAGAGAAAGAGAAAATTAGTATGCTTAGGAGACCATTGATCATCTCTAACTCTCAGAGCTTATGTAATCTGATAGGACCCCTGGTTTCTTTGCAGAGTTCCAATCAGTAGGAAGTGGGACAGACACTTCCTGCCTTTTTTATTCTCTTCAATTTGTCCTATGAACCTCTACCTCCAGGACTTTTACAGAGTGAGGAATGATTGGACAGACATCTGTCCACCTGTCCCTCTGCTCTCTTCCCTTTCTTTTCCCCACAATGCATCAAGAATAGATGAAATATTTTCTCCATTTTTCTTCCTGACTTTTACCTCACTTATATAAAATACTATCAATAAATCCACTAGCTTCACCTCTTGGGAGCGCTGATAACATTGACCAGTCCATTTCTTCATCTTGACTTATAAGATTGTCCATAGCTTTATAAATTATGGAATGGTCTGCTTGAGAGTTAACTGGTCACAAATACCATGTCTTTCCTTTTCTTCCACCCAAGCTGGGAATGTCCTATTTAAGGGCCTTTAGAGAAAGCATTCCTGAGTGGGACAGAGAAGTGACTGAGGCTCTGCCTTGAATGGTGATTGGGAAAGCATGTGAAGAGGAATAATGTGAATTCTGGGAATAGTTAGAATCTTGAATTGCCTACTGTAGATAAAATATCTGAATAGAAGATATATACATGTCCAATGCTCCGTTGAAATTGTCTAAGATTCAAACAAGTGTATATTCATGCTTTGTGTTAGTAAAGACTCTTGAGGTATCAACTTATGAAATAAAAATACTCTTGGGAAAATGACTGATTACTTATTCTCAATTGAGAATATGTGGGGACAGCAGTATAGCCAGGATTGCTAACTGTCAATAAATGGAAAGGCAGCTGGAAGTCTGGGAAAGGGTACAAAACCAGGAATAGTAGACAACAAAGAAAGAATTTGCCAACTGTATGGCACTGCCAAGCATTGGCCTTCCATGTGAATGGTCAAAGAATCTATTACTGAATGTTGAAAAGCATCACTTGGACAAACCCACACAGGAGTCATTGCCATCTGTTTTACTGGCATTTGTTATTTTGCAGAGTTCACCCAGGTTTGCATAGAATATATAAATTTGGACTTTGCAAAATCCCACTCATTGAGTTTTAAAAATCTAAGCCCAAAGCATTTTTACTTCTTTAACTTAAAACCTTATTAAAGCATATGCTTTATTCAAAATTTAGTTTCTGATTTTATAGCAGCAAAGAGTATTTTCAATGCAAGTTTTTTTTTTATTTTTTGACACTTCTTCTTGTATTATAACCAAAATATTAAGATGAGGAAGAATGTGGTTTATTAACTCTAGTGACGGACTTCTTTAGCTTGCCACGGGAGTAAAGTCACGCAGTTAAGGTTTTTTCTTTTTCATAATATCTGACACAATTCTGAGTTCATAAAAGATGTTAACAGAACTACCATAAAATGGTCTGTGATGGAGTCTAGTGAAATTTAATAAGATACTCAGTTACCAGCGTCATTAAAACACAGTAAGTTCGTTATAACCCAATCTGGCAGAAACTCATCATACCTTTGGTGCTACACTTAATGTCAGTTAAAGTTTTTGCTGCTTGTTTGTAATATATCACATTTTTATTATTGATCTAAAAGAGTTTGCTTTTGTTTTCCTTTCTGTTCTTCATTGGATTATTCAAATAAGTCTCAAAAGACTTTAAATGTTATATTTGACTATACTTAAGAGTTTGACGGAATGCTGTTCTAAGACTATAAAACATTGACAGTTGGATCATTATGCCTTCTCTGTGATAATACAATGCCATGATGTTCCATTCTTTGAACTGATAATAAAAAGGATGTGAGAGGCTCATGTAGAAAGACAAAACATGTTTAATAGACTATAAGCTTCCTGAGAGCACAATTATGATTTTGTTTCCACAACAACTAACATCGAGCACATGCTTAAAATATGTCAACTATTGTGCTAAGTTAGATTTATTATCTCACTTAAGAGGACACTTAATGATTTCTGTATTACGCAAGCATCTTCAGTTTATAGATGGGAATGAAAGAGTGTTCAACCCCAGGACCGCAAATGCCCCAGCATAGTGTTTTCCAACCCCGAAGAAAGAACTTGGAGGATTCAATGGAAAGATTTTGGACATTTGATTACTCACTCACTCTTTGACAGTGGTGGATACAATGGAGGGCTGCCCTGTGCCTACAAGTAGGGAACATGTAGGATAGTATGCAAGCCCACTGCACAAGTGGATTTCTTCACATGTTTCTTGAGTACATTCTTTCACGTTACAATCAAGATCATTCTCTTCAGATCTTATCCTAAAGATTGGAGAGGGGGAAGTGGCCAGATTCCCCTTTCCATTTTCCTTCTTATCACTTTCTTTATGATTTTTATCTTACTGCAAGCTTTCCTAGGCACTGATTAGTATTTAACTCAATAATGAGGCCTCTAGAAGCTAACCACTAGCCCAAAGTCTCAAACTTAGTAGATGGTGCATGCAAAAATCCTCTTCAGTTCTGACTTCAAAATCAGTACTCTCAGCTGAGCACGGTGGTGTATGCCTATAATCCCGGTGACTGGGAGGGCTGAGGCAGGAGGGTTGCAAGTTCAAGCCCAGCCTCAGCAATTTAGTGAGGCCCTGCCTCAAAGTAAAGAATAAAAAGGACTGGGGATGTAGCTCAGTGATAAAGTGCCTCTGGGTTCAATTCCCAGTATCAGAAGGAAAAACAAATTAGCACTCTCCACTCTGCTGGGATGCTCTCTGGGTCTTTGTTTCTATAAGGAAGGCCTAGGATAGTGCTTAGCACTGAGTTAGCACTCATATATATGTTGACTATAATGTTGATGATGTTAATAAATCACCAGAAAGTCATTGCAATTCAATATTGCTTTATTTCAATGTTGTTCTTTTTAATAGCCTTTTCTGGTTGAATAAAACTATTGTTTTATTTTGTTTATTGTCAAAATGATTTATGAGTAGACATAACTCTAAGAGGACTGAAAAGTAAATGTTTTCCATAGCTACAGGAAAGTCAGTTGAGAGGTCAGTGTGTTAAAATGGAATTCGGCAATCAAAGGAGGCTGACAGTAAGTCGACAGTGATGCGTAAACAAAATACACCCCAAAATCAAGAAACGCACACAAGTCCCTGCACCTCCTCTTGTATTCCCTATTTTATTTGGTGCCACTATTATTATGCACAATGGAAGACAGAAACCTAGAAAGCATCTCTGATTCTTCTTTACTTCCTGCCTCTGAAATAATCATTTACTTATAAATACTGTATTGTGTCTCCTCTCCCCTGTAATTACTGCCCAGTTTCATTTCTCGCCTGGATTGGAAACTTTCAAATTAATCTCCCTGCCTTCATTCTCTTTCCTTTCTTAGGTCCTTGCTCACACAGTTACATGACATCTAAAATATATACATTTTATAAATACATACACACACACACACATACACACACACACACACATTTTCTCAGTACTGGGGATTAAACCAAGAGCCTTGCACATTCTAGGCAAGCACTCTATCACTGAGCTACATCCCCACCCTTTCTGATTTTATTTTGAGACAGAGTCCACCTAAGTTACCCAACCTGGCCTCAAAATTGCAATTCTCTTGCCTCAACCTTCTGAGTACATGGGATCATAGATATACACTACCCTAATAACTGAATGACATCTATATTTAGAATTTTCTGT
This sequence comes from Sciurus carolinensis, assembly GCF_902686445.1. Taxonomy (NCBI): domain Eukaryota; kingdom Metazoa; phylum Chordata; class Mammalia; order Rodentia; family Sciuridae; genus Sciurus; species Sciurus carolinensis. The sequence continues at coordinate 94,624,792 of NC_062232.1, forward strand.
CACTCTATAGCCCTTTACCAATACATGGTAGAGCTAATCCTGTCCTACTTTTCTTTCTTTTTTAGGTATCAGGAATCAAATCCAGGGGCACTTAACCACTGAACCACAACCCCAGCTCTTTTTAATTTTTTTTTTTTTTGAGACAGGGTCTCACTAAGTTCCCCAGGGTCTTGCTAATTTACTGAGGCTGGCCTTGAACTTGTGATCCTCCTGTCTCAGCCTCCCAAGTTGCTGGGATTACAGGTGTGCACCACCATGCCCACCCTACTTTTCTTTTAAAGTCCACGTCTGTGAGCTACAAGTGAGGAAAATAATTCAGTAAATGTCAAGTTTTTGTTTCATTTTGTGGTTTTGGAAATATCGGTAGCCCCTGGCAGTAAGAGGTAGGTGGAAACTATATATTATATCTCCCACATCTTGTCCTTTAGATAGTATGTTACAGTGAAAGAAATTCTCAAGTTAAATTTCGTGCAGTGAACAAATATGCTTTAGGAAAGAGGAATAAAAAATCCATATAAACTTTTCTATAATTCTAGGTGTTCTTATTATAGTATTTCATGTGTTAATTTGACCATACCTGTAATGAAGATTGCAATAGGGGCACTTCTAATATTATTTAACTGACCCTATAATGTTCAACAGGGCCACTTTCATATAGTTTCTGTTGTAAGGACATCCAACTACTTGTAGTTTCTTCTCTGATGCATTCACAAATATTCATTTACTTCCTTTTACATTCCAGTCACTTCTAGAGCTTGGAACATGACAAAGTTTCTGCTCTCATAGCGTTTAAATTCCAGAGGGGACACCAAATATACATATCTGTTGTAATAATTCTATGCACCAATATTTGGATTCCCTCTAGCTGCAAGTGATAGACTCCCAAGTAAACTAATTTACCAAAACAAACCATTTTAACTAGAAGGATGGAGAAAATCAAAAGATGAGTTGCAAGCATCAGAAGGTTTTAGAGGTTTCAGGGACTGGAACTGAAGATGTAGTTGCCTAAGGATTAACTATCTCTGAGTCTCCCCTTCTCATTTCCATTGTTGTTAACATATTGACTTCATTCTTTCCTATAGCAAATGGTCTCTCTCCTGGGGGAAGGTAAAAGAGCAATAGTGGTTCTCAACTAGAGGCAATTTTGACCCCAGGGCAACATTTCAGGATTTCTAGAAATATTTGTGGTTGTCACAATGTGTCAGTGCTACTGGTATCTGTGAGTAGCAGCCAGGAATATTCTGTAATGAGCAGACAACTGCCCACAAGAAAGAATTATCTTGCTCAAAATTTCAAGAGTGCCAGTGTTGAGAAATCTTGCTCTAGGGGTGATTCGAAGCTCACATCAACCCAACTTAAGAATTCTATAATCATCACTAACATATAACAAATACCACAAGAGTGTGTACAACAATAATATCAACAACATTTAACAAAGACTGTTTTCCAGAAAACATTCAAAGTGCTTCCACCTCAAAGCAATACTATGATGTGATGCCCATTTTACAAATGAGGAAACTGAGGTACAGAAAAGTAGAGTAACAGATATCTGAGCACAGCTAATAAGTGATGGAATCTATGTGGTGGTTCACAGCTGAAATCCCAGCGATTTGGAAGGCTGAAGCAGGAGGATTACAAGTTGGAGGCCAGCCTGGATGACTTATCAAGACTTTGTCTCAAGGCCCAGGCCCAGCTGGCATGCGCAGATCTCCGTGCACACCCACAGACCAATAAATGGGATGTATTCAAATTAAAAAGCTTTTTCTTAGCAAAGGAAACAATCAATGTGAAGAGAGAGCCTACAGAGTGGGAGAAAATCTTTGCCACACGGACTTCAGATAGAGCACTCATCTCCAGGATGTATAAAGAACTCAAAAAACTTAACACCAAGAATATAAATAAACCAATCAATAAATTGGCTAAGAAACTGGGCAGACACTTCACAGAAGATCTACAAGCAATCAACAGATATATGAAAAAATGTTCAACATCTCTAGTAATAAGAGAAATGCAAATCAAAACCACCCTAAGATTCCATCTCACCCCAATTAGAATGGTGATTATCAAGAATACAGGCAACAATAGGTGTTGGCAAGGATGGGGGGGATTGCAAATTGGTGCAGCCACTCTGGAAAGCAGTATAGAGATTCTTTAGAAAACTTAGAATGGAACCACCATTTGACCCAGTTATCCTACTTGTTAGCCTATAACCAAAGGACTTAAAATCAGCATACTACAGAGATACAGCCACATCAGTGTTCATAGCTGCTCAGTTCACAATAGCTAAGCTATGGAACCAACCTAGATGCCCTTCAACAGATGAATGGATAAAGAAAATGTGGTATATATACACAATGGAATATTATTCAGCCTTAAAGAAGAATAAAATTATGGCATTTGCTGGTAAGTGGATGAAGCTGAAGAATATCAGGCTAAGTGAAATAAGCCAAACCAAAAAAAACAAAGGCCAAATAATTTCTCCGATAAGTAGATGCTGATACATAATGGGGGCAGGGGGTAAGGGAAGAATGGAGGAACACTGGATTGTGTAGAGGGAAATGAGGAGTGGGGAGAAGGAAAGGAGAAGGAAAGATGGTGGGATGAGACAAATATCATTACCCTATGTACATGTATGATTACTCAAATGGTGTAACTCTACATTGTGTACAACCAGAGAAATGAAACATTGAACCCTATTTATGTACAATAAATCAAAAAATAAAATAAAATGAAAAGACTTTGTCTCAAAATGAAAAGTAAAAAGGTCTGGGGATGTGACTCAGTGGTATCACACTCCTGGTTTCATTTCTGAATACCAAAAAACAAACAAACCACAAACAAAATCTAGGGAAAGAATCTGATTGATTTGAGTCATTGCCTTCTCATGGATGAACTGCTAAGGCCAGGGGAATGGGGGAATGGGGTATTATGATTGGCAGTGTCTAGATCATATGCCCACTCCCCAAGGGGGCGGTGTTATATACTTACTAGTTCCACCACATGATTAGAATGAGGGAAAAACATATGCCTAAGACAAGAAAGAAGAAAAAGGTGCAGGGAAGACAAAAGCATTACAAGTTCATCTTTGCTGGGTGTGGTGGTGCACAACACTTGGGAGCTGAGGCAGGATTGCAAGTTCAAACCAGCCTTTGCAACTTAGCGAGAACTGAAGCAACCTAGTGAGACCCCGTCTCAAAATAAAAAATAAAAAGGGCCTGGAATGTGGCTCAGTGGTTAAGTGCCCCTGGGTTCAATCCCCAATACAAAAAAAAAGGATCTTTTCCATAATTCTTTTCCTCACTTCTGTTCATCTCTCTGTTCATGTTGCTCTCTTTGGTTTGAATCCTGTACCCAATATTTTCCCCCAAGGACAGACTCAGCTTGAAGAACCATATAAGGTAAAAATCTCTACTTCAAAATTTTCCATTCTCATCACTCTCAAGTTCACTTATGTTTTCCTTTCCCCTTTGCCCATAATATCCTGTTTATGTCTCTGTCATGGTATTGTCCATATGGCATACATTTCTCTGTCTCCCACTATACCACGATTGCCTTTCAAACCATAACTCTGTTTTATTCATCTTTCTTTCCCAAATGCCTAACTCAGTGCCCACATGTATTGTAGGAATTCAGTAAATGTTGGTTGACAGAATGGCAGGTTGCAAAACCTCTTGGGAAAAGTCAAAGGCAGTGGCCCTGAGATTAACTGAGTTCCTGTGGTAGGATGTTGGGGGAAAATTCCCAGGTGATACAGTCTGTCTGGTAATAATTCAATTCTTTCAGCTTAGCAGCCTGCCAAAAACAATGCTTTTGTAGTGACTGTACTGTGAAGTTCAGAGAAGTGAACATTCCAAATTTTAAGAAAATTATGAATCATAGAGTCATAGAAGGATAAAGCTGGAAGTGTCTAGAGATTCAGTCTAACATTTGTCATTTAATAAATAAGACCTCTAAAGCCAGAATATTTTATGAGAAAGTGTGCAGAGTAATGCTGCTTGCAGGGTAGTCAGGAATGATATTTGGATTTCAACTACTGCCCTAGTTTGCAAGTTTTCCCATTTGGTTTTCTTGACTGTTTTCACCTTTGACGTATCTTGGCTTCTGGCAATAGAGTGTTCTCCAATACTATTGCCTGATGGCTTAGATTTCTCAAAACGTTTTGGCATTCTAGCATCTTCAGATGCATTTTCTTTTGACCTTTAACTTTCTCTTTCCTTTCTCCACTCCTGAGACCTCAGACATCAAAACCTTACTTCTCCTAAGAAGAACCCTGGTCTTTATTTTCCCTGGTCATGGATTCCTAACATACCCATTCTGTCACTGGTAATTGTTAGAAGCCTCTCTTAATCTTTGTACCTGTTTTGTTACTGTTCATTGAAAGCACTGTTCCAATTTTATTATTCCCCCTGCCTTATAGCACTGCAGATCCTAAAATATGGGGTGCAGCAGCCAAATTCTGAGGAATCATTCACAGTGAACTTCACATCAGGAAACTAAAATGCAGTACTGAACTTTCATGGGAGGTCCCAGGTTTAAAGAGTCAAGTTTGTCTACCATAATTTAATTTACTGTTGGATAACTGTATCATTTATTCCTTACTCAATATCTTTTCAGGCAAGACATCCAGGGAAAGCTATAACTGGATGAGGCTATCATGCTATTCATTTATTTTCCTCTCTCCCGTATCAGTGGGAGAAATGCTGGATCCATAATAATAAAGCTTGTGGCCATTTGGGGTTAAGCATGTAAGCTCTTTTTTTTAGGGAGTATTAGGTAATATAGCACCAGTGGCAAAACACAAAGAGTACTCCTGGATTCAAATTTTGACCCTATAGGTTATTAATTGTGTGATTAGTAAAATTACCTAAACTTGATATTGCTCAGTTGTCCCATGTGAAAAATAGAGATAATGAAGAAAACTATCTTACAAAGTTGATCTGGAAATGAAGTTAGTTAATATCTTAAAAGTATTTATCATGGTACATGGCCTAAGTGCTATATTGTCATCATTGCCTAGATCCTGTGGCAAAAACCATGAAATTAATTTGCAATATTTGGTGTTGTACCATGAGAGAGGTTGCTCCCTCTTTTTGTCATAAATGTGTCATTCTTGGTAGAGACAAAGGAAAAAATTAAGCTCAGAGGATATACTTTGGAAATGAATAACAGCTATAGCCACATAAGGATCAGACAATTCGAAGTCAATTTAAATAGCAATAGTGACCCTAGTGATCCAACTTTGTAGGTAACAGAGAAAAGCAATGATCCAGTTATTTCCAAGGGATTAAAGAGTAACCATAGGAGAGCAAACTCTATAATCTACAATCTAGATGGTAGATTACATCAAGATTGAGATGCATCAAGTTTAGATAACCTTACTAAGATCACACAGCTAATAATTTATAGAGCTTGAATCGGTAATCTGCAGTCTAGAATCTGTATCGTAGATTTCCATCTAAAATATACAGTAGCCACTTGAGGAGGCTTAAAAACCACCAGTAAACTATGAGAAGGGATGAGTATGGAACACTAGAGTGCCAGTGACAATCCTGCCTGAAGTTAAGAGCCAAACTCATGGAATGACACCTGAACATTTATCACTTACATTTACATAATCTGAAGAAAATGATAACATATATCATTTAACATCTACTGGTAAATTTTAAATAACCCTAGTTCAGTTTAGAACCATGTCTTTGCTTCCCTGTGTGAGTTCAGTCAGTTTCTAGTTGGATTCCTTCCCAGAAATCTGAAGTCCTTTTCCTTCTGTTCTCACATGCTTGCATGCTTCCACTGTCAGTACAACCTGAACTTTCTCTGAGCTGTTACCCACTGATAAAGCAGCATTTCCCAATTTTGGTTCACCTGACCCAAAGTGTGGCATGTGAATATATGCTTTTACTCCCATTGTTGTTGGCTTCCTTAGTCTCTGCTCCTTTTAAACTCAACCCATGATGGTACATGCCAGTAATCCCAGCAACTTGGGAGACTGAGGTAGGAGAATCCTGAATGCAAAGCCAGCCTCAGCATCTTGGCAAAGCCCTAAGCAACTCAGCAAGACCTGCCTCAAAATAAGGGCAGGGGATGCAGCTCAGTGGTTAGTGCCCCTGAGTTCAATTGCTGATCAAAAATAAATAAATAAAGTCAACCAAAGGATATTTTTTAATATTTACTCTTTTCTCCTCTCTTAACCCCATTTCTGGATGTGGATATTTATCCATCAGTGGTGCAGGAACTTGTTGACTCTTGAAACTCAGAGACTATGTATCTATTAACAATTAGCCCTATTTGTTAGCGTATATAAGCATATTCCCACACAATATTAAAGACATTTACAACCAGGCCTTTCTTTCTAGTCAAAGATTCCATGTATATTCTGCAGGTAATATTGGGCTATTCACCTGTGCTTTCTATAATGTCCTATATGTGAAATACCACATGTGGTGAAATATGTGAGATTTATAACAGTTTGAGACTTTCTGAAGAAAACAAGTAAATATAAAACCTAAGTAACTTTCTTCCTCAGCACCATGGATGAATACATTGGGAGATGTTTCTGGCTTAGAGTTTAGTTCATGGAAAGAAAAATAATACACCAATATGATTTAGTTAGAAGTATCTAGAGCAGAACATCAGTTTATAATCCTTAGGTATCTTTATATAATCCTATAATCTTTTAATCCTTAAAATCTTAAGTAGCCACATGACCTTAGGCAAATCACACAACCTGTCAATCAGGGAAAATAACACCTGTTCTGTCTACTTCTCAGAATTGTTACATACAAAGAAGTGTAAAAATATTTTTAAAAACCAACTAACTATATCTGTAGAACTCCCTCTCTTCTATACAAATATTTCAATAAAATTTATTTTATAAAATTTCATACTCTGAATACAAATTTGGTAATATATATTATTTAAAATTCTGAAGTTACTAAGTAATTTATTATTTCTCTGGAATATGTCATTATTTTCAGTATTAAAATAGACATGAACTTTGCTGGTGATTAAGTAATAAGCACTCACAATAAAACTCCCAAACAAGAAAAGGCCAGGGCCAGATGGTTTCACTGGTGAAATCAACCAAGCATTTAAACAAAAAATACCAATCCTTCTTAAACTTTTCCAAAAATTGAAGAGGAGGGAAGACTTTCAAACTCAATTCAAAAGGCCAGCATTATTTGGATGTTAAATAAAGACACAGCAAAAGAACACTGCAGGTCAATATCTATAATGAACACAGATGCAAAAAATCCTCTAGAAAATAATAGCAACTTGAATTCAACAGCACATTAAAAGGTTAAGAGAACATGATCAAATGGAATTTATTCCTGTGATGCACAGATTGAAAATATGCAAATTAATTGATTCTTATACCACCATAACAGAATAAAGGATAAAAATCACATAATCATCTTAATAGAGTCAGAAAAAGCAGTCAGTACAGTTCAGCACCCTTTCATGACAAAAACTCTCAATTAACTGTGAATAGAGGGAAGTGACCTCAATATATAAAAAAAAAAGTTCATAGCTCTGATCATATTCAATAATGAATAACTAAAAGCTCTTCTACTAAAATCAGGAAGAAGACAAGGTTGCTCACTCTCAACCCTTCTATTCAACATAGTACTAGAAGGCCTAACCAGAGTAATTGGGCAAGAAAAAGAAATAAATGTACCCAAGTAAGAAAGGAAGAAGTAAAATTGTCCCTGTTGGAAATGATCTGCTCTTATATATAGAAACTCCTAAAGACTTCACAAAGAAAAAACAAACAAAAAACAACACAAAAACTAGAACTAATAAACAAATTCATTAAAGTTTCAGGATTAAAGAAAAAAATCAACAATCCAAAATCAGTTGTATTCCTATACACTGATAACATACTATCTTAAAAGGAAATTAGGAGAATAATTTCTTTTATGATACCACTAAAAATAAAATATTTAGGAACAAACAACTAAAAAAGTGAAGATCTTGTACACTGAAAATTATAAAGCATCAGTGAAATAAATTAAAGAAGACACAAATAAATGGAAGATATTCCATGATCATGACCTTGACGAACATTGTTAAAATCTCCATGATACCCAAAGTGATCTATATATTCAGTGCAGTCCCTTTCAAAATCACAATGGCATTGTTTTACAGAAATAGAGAAAAGCAATTCCAAAATTCATATCAAACCACCTAAGACTAAATATCTAAAACAATTTCGAAAAAGAAGAACAAAACTGGAGGCACCACACTTCCTGATTTCAATATATATCAAAAAGCTGCAATAATTAAATAGTATGGTACAGGTATAAAGACAGACATAAACCAATGGGACAGAATAGAAAACCTCAAAATATACTAAACACCAATCTTCAACAAAGGCAACAAGAACACAATGGGGAAAAGACTGTTTCTTTAACAAATGATATTGAGAAAATTTAATATCACAAAGGAGAATGAAATTTAACCCTTTTATACCATATATCAAAAAAAAAAAACTGAAAATGAATTAAAGACATAAGACTTGAAAATTGTATAATTCTTAGAAGAAATGAAGAAAAACTTGATGACATCAGTCTAGGCAATGGTTTCATGTATATAACAAATATCTCAGACAACAAAAGCAAACATAGACAAGTGGGACTACATCAATCTAAAAATCTCTGCACAGTGAAGAGAATGATCGGCAGAACAAAAAGACAGTTTATGCAATGGGAGAAACTATTTGTCAATTATATATATTGTATTTTATCAATTATTCATATATAGGGTTTACCTTCAAAATATATGATGTGCTGCTACAACTCAATGGCAAAAACCTCATAACCTGATCTTTAAATGGGCTAAATACTTCAATTGACTTTTCTCCAAAAAGGCTAAACATGTGACTGGTCAACAGGTATATGGAAAGATACTCAACATTGCTACTCATCAAGGAAATACCAATCAAAATCATAATGAAGTGTTACCCCGACTATTAGGATGGTTATATTTTTTTAAGTCAACAAGTATTGTCTAGGATGTGGAGAAAATGTAAGTCTTGTGCACTGCTGCCAGGAATTCAAAAGCAAGGCCCTAAGCAACTTAGCAATACTCTGTCTCTAAATAAAAAGGGCTGGGGATATAGCTCAGTGGCTAAGTGTCCCTGGTTAAATCCTCAGTCCAAAAAAAAAAAAAAAATCTGTTAGGAGGATAAGTTTTGTGTTAAATGTTCTTTAAATTTTTTTTAAATAAAAAGAAAAAATAGTTAAAGAGGTAAAACTTAAAGCAAATTAATCAGACATATCTATGTTATGACTGTTATGACCATTCTCTTTTGTGAAATACATCAGTTATTCTAATCATTATTAATTGGACTTTTTAAAGTTTTATGTGAAAATAATTTATATAGTGTGTATATGAGTCATTTGAAAATATATTAACTGAAAATTCTCAACAATTAAATGAATTTATACAACACTCCTACATAAATTATTTTAAGTAATTTTAATGACATTTCATAACCTGAATACTAATTTAAAAATTTATTTTTTAATTCTAAACTTATTCAAAGAAATATTCATTAGTTGGGAATATATTATTGTTTTTAAAGTTAACATAGTCATGAATGCTATTGACAAGTAAGAAACAGTCATAAGACTCCAATGAAGATTGTTTTATATAACAAATACTTGGTCATTGTGTTTAAAATCTATTTATGTTACATAATGGAAACATGGTTCTTCTAGTTTTGTATTTTGTAATAAAGCAAAAAATTACTATTGAGATTTCCAGATATGATTGTAAAAATAGTTGATGGATACTGCTTTCTGATCAGATACATCAGAAAGAACTTCTTGATGCATGTTTTACAAAATGGTGTAACCACTGTGGCAATGTTTGAATGTTCTTCAAAAAAAGTCAAGATTGAATTACCCTATGAGTTGGGTATGGTGGTGCACACCTATAATCCCAGTGACTCGGGAGGTTGAAGCAGGAGGATCATGAGTTCAAAGTCAGTCTCAGCAACATTACCAATGTTTATTCTACATTTCAACAAATTTCTTTTATATTGACAAAAGGCTGCATATACTCATAAATGATCCATGCAATTGAGCAACAGGGGTAGGAGCACAAGTTTGAGCTATGTGATGTCACCCTTTGCTATTTGACTCTCCACACTTTTGCATAAGATATCAAAGATAACTCACCAGGGAGCTACCTGATCTGGATCTTCCATTTCAAAAACCCTTTCATACTCCTAATCTTATCCTTTTTCTCTTTTTTCTGCAAGAACCTTCTCATCCAGTGCTCCCCTATGTCAGTAACTATTTGTTGCTTTTCAAGTTAACATCTATCTATTTTTGATAAATAATCTCGGGGAAAATGCTAAAAAGAGAGTGACCTTTAATGTGATCTGTGGAATGCCAATCTACTGAGTTGCTCTTATTTAACCAAAAAGATATGGTTAAATAAAATTGGAAAATGTTGTATACTGTATCACTGTCTTGGAAATTCAAAATGTACATTAATGTACTTAAAGGTGCTAGGAAGTCCAGCAGTTAAGAATTGGGTTTCACTTTGTTTAGTACCATGTTTCCAAGGCACACTTAATAATGTCTCTTAGAGACAAGCTTTCAGTATTAGAACACATATTGCATTAGAAAATGTTAATGCCATAATACATCATCCCTTTTTATAGTGTATTTGTGTTTAACAAGGAATGTTTTAACTCAGCAGGTGCCACATTTTTACAGAGAAGTTTTTCTTTTGTATTCTCTTTTCTTTGCTGTACTTTAGTATTGCATCCATTATTTCTTATGATTATTATTGTACCTGGATCTCTTCAGCCTAAAATCCATTTTTTAGAATTTCCTTTGGTGAGGAAGACTGGTTGTCTGAAAATGTCATTCTTTCACCCTAATCATTGGAAAAGGGGCATATTCCAATGAGTATGAAATTCTAGATTGACAGGGTTTTTTTTTTCCAACACTGAAAATATTATCCCATTGTCCTCTGACGTCCATTGACTTCCTCTTGAGAGGTCAACTGTTATCTTAACTGTGACTTTTTGAAATCTTTTCTTTGCCTTGGGTGTTCTGCAGTTTCAGTATAATGTGTCCTAGTTTGAATTTATTCTTATATATTTTATATACCCCACTTAGGTTTCATTGGATTCAAGAATTTGTAGATTGGCATGTATTTATCATTTCCAGACAGTATAATACCAAGTAAAGAAGCATTCTTTATTTATCTTATGGTTAGATATCATTTGAGAATTTTGTAAGTGTATGAGTGTGTGTGTTTTTGTGTGTGCGTGTGCACGCACTATGGGATGGTAGGTGGTTACTGATGGTTAAAGAGAATTGGTTCTCTGAATTCCCAAGGAAATTATGGAGCATAGTTTCTTGCAAAGACCTCCTTTTTAATAAATATCCTACCATAGAAAGAAGATAAGCAGCTCAGATCACCCCAAAATTACTCTGTTGGGGATTCCCATGTTAATGCCCTAAATACTCTAATGATGAGAATTGACTTACAGTAGCAGATGGGCAGGTGGTAGTTAAGTTCCATGCTTGTTTGTGAAGGAAGTGATCCCCGCAACTTACAAAATTCTTGATAGGAAGTTGCCTATCTTATTAGGATGAAAGCTCACCTTGAAGCTAAGTTTGAGTATTAAATAGCTTTTAGATCCTCTCAGAAATGTTATTTCAAGCATTACTACAATAGACCCAGTTTTTGGATTCTGAAATGTGATTCGTTAGTACTAAGCTTTTTAATGTTAAAGGGAAAGAAACCTGGAAAAAAGCCAACCTTTTTGGAATTATATTTGATCTCATGTGTCTTGCTTAAGTACCAATCACCTCTTCTTGGCAGAGTTCTAGTTGACAGGGTACTCAATTATAGTTCTATCCAAAATTAGCTCTTGAGACTGTTTTCAGAGACACCAACTGGATGTCTTTCAAAAATTATGGTCCACTAGAGATCATCATTGAATACAGTAGCACATAAAAGCCAAAGGAGTGAATAAGTGCCCCAGGAAGATCGAAATGTTAGGAAATATTTCCAGTATATAGCTCCAGGGAGAATTGGAGCTTTATATGAGGGGAGGATAAAATCACATTCTCCGAATATGTCTGTTACATCTCCTTTGACACAGATGGTGCCAGGGAAAGAAGACAAGTTACTATGGAGTAAGACTGACCATTAGCAAAGATTGCATTGTAATACTTTCCATTAGGTCATCAGAGTTGCCATTTATTCAACATACTTTTAGCTATTTTGTTTAAAAATCTGTGCCAGGCACTGTGCGAGACCCTCAGGAATGATTTTAAAAGTGCTCTTGAAAGATATTTGCACTGAAGAGGCATGTTGCACTACCGTAAAGATTCAAATCAACTATTAAAGAGGACAAATATCTTCTTCTGTGAAGTGTCTGCCCATTTCCTCAGCCCATTTATTGATTGGGTTCTTTGTATTTTGGGTATAAAGTTTTTTAAGTTCTTTATAAACTTTGGAGATGAGTGCTCTGTCTGAAGTGTGTGTGGAAAAGATTTTCTTCCACTCTGTAGGCTCTCTTTTCACATTATTGATTATTTCCTGTGCTGAGAAAAAACTTTTTAGTTTGAATCTATCCCATTTATTGATTCTTGTTTAATTTCTTGCGCTATGGGGGTCTTGTTAAGGAAGTCTGGTCCTACGTCAAGAAGATATACAGGTGATCAACAAATATATGAAAAAGTGCTCATCATCCCTAGTAATGAGAGAAATGCAAATTAAAACCACCCTAAGATTTCATCAAACTCCAATTAGAATGGCGATTATCAAGAATACAAGCAATAGTAAGTGTTGGTGAGGATGTAGGGTAAAAGGCACACTCATACATTGCTGGTGGAGTTGCAAATTGGTATAACCACTCTGGAAAGCAGTACGAAGATTCCTCAGAAAGCTTGGAATGGAACCACCATTTGACCCAGCTATCCCACTCCTTGGCCTATACCCAAAGGACTTAAAATCAGCATACTACAGAGATACAGCCACATCAATGTTCATAGCTGCTCAATTCACAATAGCTAGATTGTGGCACCAACCTAGGTGCCCTTCAGTTGATGAATGGATAAAGAAACTGTGGTAAATATACACAATGGAATATTACTCATCCATAAAGAAGAATAAAATTATGGCATTTGCTGGTAAATGGATAAAGTTGGAAAATATCATGCTAAGTGAAATAGACCAAGCCCAAAAAACCAAAGGCTGAATGTTTTCTCTGATAAGTGCATGACAATATATAAAGGGGGGGGGTTATGGGGGAAAGAGAAGAATGAAGGAACTTTGGAAGGTGTAGAGGAAATGGGGTGGGAGGGGGTGGGAGATAGAAAAATAGTAGAATGAAACAGTATTACCCTATGTACATGTATGATTACATGAATGATGTGTATATACATTGTGTACAACCATAGAAATGAAAAGTGGTACCCCATTTGTGTACAATGAATCAAAATGCAATCTGTAAAAATAAAAAAGATTTTAATAATAAAATAGAGGACAGATAAAAATTAGTCAGAAATTATTAAAAGAATAATCTAAAAATATTTCTCAGAGTTGAAATCTACCAGCTCATTGATTGAAAGGACCCATTAAAGAACAATAAAAAATATTTAAAAGGCCCACATCAAGGCAAACATTTGTAAAATTTAGGGTTTAGGGGACAAAAAGGAGTTTCCAAAGGAAAAAAAATAAATAGGTTACTTTCAAATTATGAAGAATTAGAATAGCTTCTGACCTCTCAACAGTAACACCAGAAGCTAGAAGACGATGTTCAAGATTCTGAGTTAAATGATCTTCATCTAAAATCCCTCATGTGGTCAAATTTCAATCAAGATGTATATTTTCACGCACTAAAACCCTAAAAAAAATTTCCTATATCCTTTCCTGGGAAGTCATCTGACAAAGTATTGTACCAAACCAGAAAAACCCCAGTGAAGTATCCAGGAAGCAGTTGCTTCAATGCACAGAGAGGAAGGGAGAGAGATAGAGGGAATTCCATTAAAGATAACCAAGGGAAGTCCTTGGATGGCAGTTGTTCAATAGAGTTAAAGTACAAGCTAAAGGGCTAGAATAGAAGATGGAATGCTCCAGGAAAATACATAGAATGTACAGATTACTAGACTGGCTTAAGCATGTTAGAGACCTTGGAAAAATTTAGGCATACATTAAAAAATAGACAAAAACCTATAGCAATTATTAAGTCTAAGGAAAAAATGCTGTATGTGAAAAGAAACATAACCAAGAATACTGCTATGGTCTGAATATGTATCACTTCCAAATTCATATGTTGAAACCCAATGTGATGGTAGTAAGTGGTACACCTTTGGAAGGTGACTAGGTCATAAAGTTTGAGGCCTAATGAATGAGATCAGTGACATGTTAAGGGACTAAAGATACCAGAGTTCTGCCCTTCTACCCATTTGAGGACACAGAAGAAGTCATCTGTGAGTCTGTTATGGTTTGGATATGAAGTATCCCCCAAAAGCTCCTGTGTTAACACAGATTAAATGATTAGATTTTCAGAGCTGTGATCTAATCCATTCATCCTTGTTTGAATGGACTGGGTGGTAGTTGTAGGCAGGTGAGGCAAGGCTAGAGGATTTGGGTCACTGGGGTTGTTTCCCGGGAGGGTTAATCTTCCCTGCATCCCCTTCCCCTCTCTAATTCCTGGTCACTAAGAGTGGAGGAGTGCTCCTCTATAATGCCCTTTCACCATGATGTTTGTTCTCACCTTGGGCCCAGAGCAATGGAGTATGCCAATCATGGATTGAACCTCAAAACCATGAGGCTGAATAATTTTTTCCTCCTCTAAGTTGTTCTCGTTGGATATTTTGGTCACAGAAAAGAAAAGGTGACGAACACAGAGCAAAAAAGCAGGCCCTTACCAGACAACAAATCTTCCAGTGTCTTGATTTTAGACTTTTTAGCCTCTAAAACTGTAAGAAATCAATTTTTCTTGTTTTTAAGTTACCTAGTCTATGGTATTTTGTTAAAATAGCCTGAATGGACTAAGACAAATGCTGTGCTCTTTATCTCAGTTACCATTATAGCAAGAACCTAAACCCATTCATTCAAACTTAGAGTTAGCAATGGTTTTAGACCATGAAGTTATCAGTAGGACAATCAAAAATTAATTATCCAAACCTGGAGGCTTTTGAGAGCAAAAAGAAGTGCCATTAATAATTAAAGTGGGAGACCAGGCATAATTTATATCTGTCCTAGGCAAACTGGGACATAAGGGAGTCCCAACTATTATAAAAATACCACTGGTGGCAGCTTACCTTTAATTAAAATGAAAATATTTAGGACAAAATAAACTGCTGCTCTTAGACACTCCCTCCTAAGACATGATGAAGAATATAACAATCTACTTCTGTAATAGGAGTCAGATGCTATATTTGCAGGTATTCTAATATGCATAGTTTATTATGTAAAGATAAGTAAAGAAAGTAGTTCTGATTCACAAAAAGTAATTTGAAAAATCACATTTTAGAAGTAGACATTTTTACTGTTTATAATAAGCCTCTCATAAAGTACTGATGTTAGCAAACTTGAACAGAAAATTTCCCAGTAAGGCTCCAAATGTATAAGCCAATTAAGTTTCTTAGAGTTCTACCAACTTGATTTCATTAATTAATGTATTGCTCCCATCCTATTACTTTTTTATCAGTCCTTTTCCATTCCTTAGCTAGGATGAAATAGTAATTTTATGGAGAACTTCTCCCACCTCCAATACACTCTCAAAATTCCCATCGTGAGGTACACACACACACACACACACACACACACACATATCTGAAACATAATCAGAGGGTCAAAATAAAAATATTCTCTAGCCCAACAACCTGAACAAAGCTCTCTGTGCCAACTCTTCAATATAGAGGTTAGGTTTGTTGTTTTCTCTGTGCAGCATTGTGAATATATTTGTAAGGATTTCAGTGGTGATTCCTTGACAAGGCATCAAGACGTTACTGTTGTTCCTGTCGTTGAAAGTTTTTCCCATCAGATGTAACATGAGCAGAGAATGGCCTATCACCCTAATCTTCACAATTCCATTCAATAGGTTCACATGTGACCATTCTGATGGGTTTTATGTTACATAAAGAAATCTTCTTTAATATGAAATGAATCTTATTGTTTCAAAGATTTTTCAACATCTCTGTAACGTTTATTAATAGCTCTGAGTGAATTTATGCAAAGAAACAAACATAACTATTAAGTAAAACTATATATATAGCCCTACTAATAGAAAAGACTTCTTCAAACTTAAGTAGATATGCACTTTATTAGCAAATGCCTACCTAAAGAGAAACTTTTCTTTGGCTTTACATCTATTATTGTTTTATTTCCTATTTGTTTAAAATGTGATTACTTTTTATTTTACTTTTCATTGTTTTATGAAAGGAGCTAAAAGGGGAAAACATATCTATCTTAATTTGTTTTTGTAATCTTCCTTTTTAAAAGAGTATGCATTGACAGGAACTTTTTAATAATGCCATCTATGAAAACCCATGGATATTGCTTTAACATGTGCTTATAAAATTAAAGCAGTTTTAAAGATTTCTCCTCATTCCTGAACAATTCTGGGAATTGTCCTTCTGAAGAAATCTATGTTTTTCTAGCTAGAGATGAGAGAAAAACAATGTGATTCTAAACTATTCTTCCTGTGCATGCATCCATTTAGTCAGGCGTAGCAGCCTAAATTACTAAGCCATCAGCATCTCGAAAAAAAATGGTGATTTGAAGGGAAGCTATTCATGAGTAGAGAGTAAAAATAAAATAAGTTGACTCCACAAAAAGTCAAGTAGATATTGAAGTTATTTTTTGAAGTGGGTTTTTTTTTCACATGTTTAACTATGTACATGTGTATGATGCTTTATACCTGTGAATCTCTGTGGTGTAGTAAAAACTTTCTGGGAACTAATTCTAATTCGTGAGCCTGGGATCACCTCAGGCAAAGTTAATTTTAGCAATTGTGTGTTTCTTTATATAATTCAAGAAAGGTCTATGCCCATAGGGGTATGTATACAGGAGAAAGGTGAAGCCTCACCCCTGCGCTTTTTTTTTTTTTTTTTTTTTTTTGGTCTTTTGTATATTTAAACTATTTTCTGCCTCCTAAAGAGAAACCCTTAAATAGAAATGGCCCGAATCTGTTAACAGGCAATTAACGCCCATTTCACAAAAGGCTATATTCAACCTCAACCTCTGCAATAAAAAATGAGGACTATATAGAAAAAATTTAAGTCATTCTAAAGAGAAATTCAATTCGAAATTTCTATCCATATAGGTACTTGAATATGTCAAAAGCAACTTGGAATTTTAGCTACCTTTCATAAATCCATCAGGCTTATGAATCAATTGACATCCAAGGGAATAGAAAATTGTGAGGGTTTTCAAGGTACTGTTTCCAAAGAGGCCTTTCAAGGGTGCTTGAAGGGGCTTCCTTTCCTGAACAATGGCTGGTCTATCTAAGCAGGGAAATCAGTAAAGTGCCTGTGTCGTGGTTACAGGCAGCTCTTATAAAAGCTGTATAAAACAGTCCCGGAAGTAATCAATCAGCAAAAAACCAACTGCTTTCCCAATGCTGCTTTTTGTGTCAGGCTCTAACAGTTCATAAATAAATGAAGTTTGGAAATTAAAAATTGAATGGCTTTTATAGTTTAATGCTAACTTGAAGGTCACCTTTACCAAGACTACGTAGAAATGGTTATGGTAGAGCTGGGGAGATAGTTCACTTGATAGAGTGCTTGTCTTGCAAGCACAAAGCCCTGGGTTCGATCCCCAGCTCTGCAAAAAGAAAAAAAAAAAAGAAAAATGGTTAGGGTAACTTCACTCTAAGACCTTGTTCCAGAATATAACCCATTCTCTTGATTTTTTTAAAATTAAAAAATCTGTATCAATTAATCAAAGCTGAACCTTACTCCGCAGGTGCCTGAAACATGAGTTGAGTTTCAGTTTTGAGGAACTCAGCACTGGATTTGGGATAAGAATTCTGAAATCCATCAGAAACATCCTTTCAGACCATCATTCTTCCAAATTGGGCTAACTATAGAGTGCACACGATAAACAAATTTCAGAAAAGTGATTCAACAATTGCAAAACTTCCTGAATCTTTTGGAAGCCCCCACAATTTTTGCCTACCATAGGGGCTTGATAATAATTTCAGGAGCTGGGGTTGTGACTCAGAGGTAGAGACTACTTGCCTAGCATGTGTGAGGCACTGGGTTTGATCCTCAGCACCACATAAAAATAGCTAGCTAGCTAGCTAGCTAGATAGATAGATAGATAATGTTATAAAAAATAATTTCACTTAATCTTTTAAAAATTCTTGCAAATGTGGTATTTGTTGATCAGTGGATGGATGCCAAGAAATCACATTCCACTAAAGTGGTCAATGTAACAGAGGTTTAGAATTTTAAAATTTCTCAACCCAAGGCACTTTGGAAAATCTGGACAATTCTTAATTGGTGTACATATTCATTTCTCAAAGCTGGACACTAATCATATAGTGCCCTTTAACAGTGATTGTTCAACCTATACACAAGACCAAACCTAACAGGCTCTTGGGGAAACAGTCCAAAGACAGATTAGTCAAGATAAAAAAAAATCAAATCAATAATTCGTTCAAATAAATTGATTAAATTTGGTTGTCTGAATTTTTCACATTCTTATCCTGGTACTTTTTGATGATGTAAAAGTAGCTCTTGGGGGACAGAGGCATAAGTGAGACATTCTAAAATAATGTCAAAATTCTGAAATATGATTATTATGAGGCAATATTCAACTTGTCCTTGAGAGTGATTATTAACATTCATTAACAACTAGATTCCAAGTAATTTATAACTTTTATTAATTTTTAAATTTTATATACTCTTTACATTAACTCCATGAAGTTAGTCTTATTATCACACTATTACAAACATAGAAACTCAGCTTAGAGATATTAAATAACTTGACTATGATTAGTAAGTATAGATCCAGGACTGAAGCCCAGGTAGACAGATTAGAAACTTCTTTCTTTCATCACTTCTCAGCCTTTTGGCTAAAATCAAGTGTGGAAACCTCTCTCTTTTTGAAGCAACATCTATTATGGTTAAGAGAAGTGACTCTGGAGACAGACGGCCTGAGTTTGAATTCTGTAATTTTATTTGTCTCACTTACTAGCTGTGTGATCATGAGAAAGTATGTTCACCATCTGTGCCTCAGTTTCCATATCTATAAAATGGAATAATAACAATGTTCACCTCTTAAGGGTTATTAAGAATTTGTAAGTCAAAAGAGTAAACACATAAAGCTTTTTGAATAATACATGGCACAAAGTATTATTTAGATGGTAGCAATTGTTACTGTTTGTATTATATCATCTAGTTGATTGCTGTCATAATGAGTGTCTGTATTCTAAGCATAGCAATTCATTAAAAAAATATAAACTATTCACAAGGGTTTTACAAATGAATGGGATAAAAAAAAATAAAATGATGATTTTCTGACTAATTTCGTATAACAATATTTCCCCCGGGCATCTTTTAATACCAGAAGTTCTCAGAATATCTAGCATACTTTTGCAAGCCACGCTCCTTTGATAGATATAAGTTTTAAATTGTCCTTAATGTTATTTGTAATTTCAAGATAAATTAAATATTGTAAACACATTAATACAGGAAATGGTGACTTTATCTCCCCACTGAAGACATTCACTCATCCACTTGTTTTTCTAGCACTTCAGAAACACTGATTTACCAACTCTGACTGGATGTGTTGAATGTCCTTGGATAAGTTATATAGCTTCTAAGTAATACAGTCACCTGCTGTAAAACAGAGATAAATGTGCAGGTTTTACTTCTTCACAAGGAAGTGCTGAAAAGAAAACTAAATGCTACATCTGAAGATCCTCCCTGTTCCAGAAAGACTGATGCAAAAGAGAGACATGGTTATTGTCATGGCTGGCAGCAAACTTGTCATCTTCTTGTTAATAGCTCATTTATCTCGAGCTGAAAGCATTATAGGTATTTCATTGTTTTCAAAGTCAAAGACATACAAACCTTTTCTCAGCATGGTTGGTAAGTAGTATTTCAATTTTAGGAAGGACAATTCTATAGAAAAATACCCTGTTATGGTTTAGATATGGAATGTCCCAATAAAGCTCATGTGTTGAAGGCTTGGTGGCCAGTGCAGCAACATCCAGAGGTGGGGCTTTTGGAAAGGAATTGGATCATGAGGGCTCTAACCTTATCAGTGAATTAATCCATTTGATAGATTAATAATTTGGACTACTGAAAGGTAGAAACTCTAGGCAGGTGGGGCCTAGCTGGAGAAAGTAGGTCATTGGGTGCTTGCTCACAGGGACTGTATCTTGTCCCTGGCCCCTTTCCCTATTTCCTCTCTGCTTACTGACTACCAGGAGCTGAGAAGCGTCCTTCACCTCAGGCTTCCACCACTACGCTTTGCTTCACCTCAGGCCCAAAGCAATGGAGCCAGCTGAACTTAGTTTGAAAATTCTGAAACCATGAGCCCTAATAAATCTTTCCTCTAAGTTGTTTTTGTCAGATATTTTGGCCACGGCAATGAAAAGCTGACTAACAGCACCCATAAACCTTTAATAAACGCTAATGTTAATTTTCCCAGTGCATTCTACTTTGGCAATATGTAATTTAATGGCATACTGTTTTTGAACATATCCAATAGAGGCACTACCCTTATTATTCTTGCGTTGTGAGGAAAGTATGCTGTGAGTTGCTATTATTTAGTATAAAGTGATATACATGTCTTAGGGTACTTTTATGGTAATAATTTGAATGAGTCAGAGAATTATTCAGAATGAATACATTCCTGGTCACTGATTGCAGAAAGATTGGTTAATATACCATATTCATTATTTGTACAGTCTCTCCTTATTGCTGTATTTGCATGCAAATGGCTTCATTTTTTCTTCAATTTAAATGAATTCTCTATTACAAACAAGGAACTAAATGTAAAACCATAAAAGAAAGTTTATGGGCTTCTTTTATTAAAAGTGGTCCTAAAAAATAGAAGGAGAAAACTGCTGGCAGATTAATCCCATTTTCATATTCTCATTGGAATTTTAGCATGTATTAGGCAAAATAGGCATTATTTTATCTCTATTAGATTTGTCTTTTTCTCAATAGTGATGAATGCCAGAAATGGAAGTCATGAGCTGGGGAAATGAAGGAAATGAAAATAAGACAGGGAAGGAATTCTGGGAAAATTTGCAACTGCACAAATGCACAATAGTAGTATAGGTCAGCCCCCAGAAAAATACACCAAAAAACTTGAACCTCATTTTTGTGAACTAACTCCTCCCTCACCGTGCATCCTGTGTCCTTCCCCCACACATTTCAGACTAGATCTGTCCCTTTAATCTTTGTTGTCATTCAGTGTAAAGTGCTGATCACATTTTGATTGATAGCAAAAATGACTACGTTGTTTCATTTTTATGAAAATAACAATTTTAGTGCTTTGCCAGAAAGTTGTTTGAAATTCCTCTTGTGTGTGTGTGTGTGTGTGTGTGTGTGTGTGTGTGTGGTACTGGGATTCGAATCATGGGTACTCTACCACTGAGCTACATCCCCAGCCCTTTCTATTTTATTTTATTTTATTATTATTTTGTGCAGTAACTAACTCAGGATCTCACACATACTGGTCAAATGCTCTACCACTGAACCATGTCCCCAGCCCAGCTGGTTGAAATTCTAATGTCTTCCTTTGTCATGTTTCCCATTATGGTAAACTTTATTAATTGCCTAAGTTGATGTTTATATAAATGTGAATATAATCTGAGAATAGTATAAAAATAATTCCAAAATAGAAACAAAAATAAATTCTCTCTAGAAAAAGAGCTTGCTAAACAAATTAATATTTTAAAGAGGACTATAGGAGGCATGCCTAAATTACAGATTCAAGCTCTTTCAAAACTACTTTAGCAACCTCTATTTACTGCTAAATAAATACTCAAAGCATTGTAGACCTTCGAGAAATCTCAGCTATGACCTATTCCCTTTTTTTTCTTAAATATGTCTATTTTAATTGACACATAGTAGTTGCATATATATTTATGAGGTCCAATGTAAAATTTCAATACATGTATACAATGTGTGAAGATCAGATCAGGGCAAACAGTGTATCTACCATTGCAGAGACTAAGATATAATCCGTTTTAATCCTCTCATTTTATAGACACAGTGCGACTCCTCGTTAGTATAGTGGTGAGTATCCCCGCCTGTCATTTTATGGATACAGAAATGGAGAGCACACATACTCCATATATGAGCAGGATATGCATGTATTGTCTCTTCATCTGCTGGGTATTTCCAGCTCTCTCTTGCTATCCATTTGTAGTATAATCACAACTTTATTTTTACTAAAATGAGGTCACCAATTGGTTATCTTTTTATAAAAGTTCATTTTATTACACTGCTTGAAAATAACCCAGCTATATTTCTCAAAAATATGATTTAGATTTTTTTACTCTATCAGAATTGTCTTCCCCTCAATTATGAATTACTAAAGTTTTATCTCTCATTGCATCTTAAAGCTATGCTATTTTTCAAAGTAGGAATTTAGTTTTGGCATTAAAGTTTTGTTCACATTCTCTATCTTCATATTTTTATCATTTCAGCATAGTTAATAAATCATTGTCCCTACCATGGATATAAAGGTGAAGAAAGTTTAACTAAGAAAAATTACTCTTAGAAAAGTTCCCTTGAAGATTTTTTATTTTAGACTGTGAAAAACTTTTATACCTATTTTCTGATTTATAAAGCATGATTTTTTTTAAATTAGTCACTCTCCAAAGCACATTCATTCCAGTGCAATTCAAAATGTCAAAATACATAAATACATGTAGAAAATAAAATTTGTTTATAAAAATGGAAAACTTGAAAATATATTGAAGTTATTATTATTTCTTTTTCTTTCTTTCTTTTTGTGAGCATGGGATTATGTATGTCCCAAACAGGCCATTTGTTCACAATCTCAATGCTCCTTTCATTGTCTCCTCCACAGACATGTAATGTTCTTAATCCAGGTTTTCAATATTTGATATGGAATATGCTCTATTTTTCTTCTTTTCTATGAAATTGTACCTTGTATGTGTTTCATTGTTAGAAATCTATTAGATGATTAACTGGTAGATCTGTTGATTAGTCCTTTGTGTACACCTTAGTTCATCTCTTCTAAGATGTACACATTTTCTACATTTAAATATTTTTGAAAGAGTGTACAATCTAAAAATCTATGGCATCTTATGATCAACTAGATGCAACATGGTTGTCATTGTCTACGGGGGACACTGGGTATGGAACTCAACCACTGAGCTACATCCCCAGCCCTATTTTGTATTTTATTTAGAGACAGAGTCTCACTGAGTTGCTTAGCACCTTGCTTTTGCTGAGGCTGGCTTTGAATTTATGATCCTCCTGCCTCAGCCTCTTGAGCCTCTGGGATTACAGGCGTGCGCCACTGGGCCCAGCTACATGGTGAAATTTGATCACAGTTATTATTGTGCTCATCACATGTGTTGTTATATGTTCTTTAGATACTATACACATTGAACTTAAAATATATCCTAAAAGACTATAATGTAGTTCCTCACTGAAGTAAAAGTTACTTTGTATATAGGAAGGAACAGAAAAATAAAACAGGGAGCATGAATTTGATATTAGTGATTAGAGTAAGCAGAATAATGTCCCTCTCCTCTCCAAGACAGTGTCCAAATCCTAATCCCTAAAACCTGTGAATATGCTACTTTAGCTGGCAAATGAGGAGTGCAGTTGCTAATCAGATGAACTGAGGGAGATTATTGAGTAAACCCAATGGAATCACAAGGGGACTTAAAATTGGGAGATGGAGGCAGGAGAGGAGTCAGAGTTAGGAGGAAGTCTGACTTAAAAGAATCAAAGAGATGACACTAAGAAGACATGACCTGACATCACTGGTTTAAATGGAACTGTGAGCCACAGAATGTGGGTAACCTCTAGAAGCTGGAAAGGTTGAGGAAAAGGGGTTCTCTTCCACAGCCTCTAAAAGGAATGCAGCCATGCCTAAAAACTCTGACATCTTACCAACAACCATGTGTGACCTGATTTTAGCTCTTGGAGACCTATGTAGGACTCCTGATCTCCAAAACTATAAGGTAATAAACTTGTGTTGTTTTTAGGCACTGATTTGTCATTTATTTGTTATAGCAGCAATAGGAACCAAATACATTTATATTAGTAATTAGTAGAGAAATTATTGTAATTTCTAATTTTTAAAGAACAAAATTAAAAAATAAAGATACCTACATGTACATGAATTCACATTATATCTCATTATATACTTGCTGATGCTTATTTAGCACATGTCTAATAATGCAGGTGAAAGGCAGGACCTGATAAAAGAAAATTCAAAGTAACAAGATTGGTGTGAACAATTCAAGTAACACATGCAGAAGGCTGGGGGAATAACTCAGCAGTAGAGCATGTGCTTAGTGAGTGCAAAGCTCTTGGTTGAATACCTGATGAAAGATAGGAGGGAAGGAAAGGGAAGGGAAGGGACAGGAGGGGAAAGGAAAGGAAGAAAACAGAACTATCATTAAGGCATTGAGTCATAGATTTATATCACTTATTCTTTCTCTGGAGTACATAAAATAATACTGTGTCTTACAGCTTAAGCCATCTTTCAGTCAATGAAGTTTTAGTAATTTGAGTTTCTCTCTCTTTGTTAGATTAGCGAAGAGTTTATCAATTTTATTTATTTTTTCAAAGAATCAACTTTTTATCTCATTGACTCTGAATTGTTTTGTTTCAATTTCATTGATTTCTGTTCTGGATTTTAATTATTTCCTGTCTTCTGCTTTTGGTGTTGCTTTGTTCTTCTTTTTCTAGGACTTTAAGATGTAATGTTAGGTTATTTATTTGGTGACTTTCTATCCTTTTAATGAATGAGCTCAAGGTCACTGAAATTTCCTCTTAGAAGTATGTTCATAGTGTCCCAGAGATTTTGATACATCGTTTCACTATTCTTATTTACCTCTAAGTATTTTTTTTTATTTCATCCCTGATTTCTTCTGATATCCATTCATCACTCAACTGTGTATTATTTAGTCTCCAGGTGTTAGAGTAACTTCTATTTTTAATTTTATCATTGATTTCTAATTTCATTCCATTATGATCTAATAGAATACAGGGTATTATCTCTCTCTCTTTTTTATTTGCTAAGAGTTGCTTTGTGGTATAAGATATGGTCTATTTTAGAGAAGGATCCATGTGCTGCTGAAAAGAGAGTATAGTTGCTTGTTGATGGATGAAATACTTTATATATGTCCATTAAGTCTAAATTATTCATTGTATTATTTAGTTCTGTAGTTTCTTTGTTTAACTTTTGTTTGGAAGATCTACCCAATAGTGAGAGAGGTATGTTAAAGTTTCCCAGTTTATTGTGTTTTGGTCTATTTGATTCTTAGAACTGAAAAGGGATTTGATGTACATAGATGATCCATTGTTTGGGGCATAAATATTTGTGATTGTTATGTATTGCTGATGTATAATTCCCTTAAGCAGTATAAAATGTCCTTCTTTGTCCCTTCTGATTAACTTCGGCTTGAAGTCCACTTTATCTGATATGAGGATGGAAACCCCTACTTGTTTATGATATCCATATGAGTGATATGTTTGTTCCCATTCTTTCACCTTCAGTCTTTGCATATGAGATGAGTCTCTTGAAGGCAGCATATTGTTGGGTCTTGTTTTATAATCCAATCTGCCAGTCTATGTCTTTTGATTGATAAGTTTAGACCATTTACATTCAATATTATTGAGAAATTTTATTCTGTATCATATTGATTTATTTCTGGTTGTTAATTTGAATTCATTTTTCATTTGATTGACTCTTCTAGTGTATTTCCTTGTTCCTCCCATTGCTGGTTTTCACTTTCATTTTTTATTTCTTCTTCATGAAATATTTTTTGAGTATATTTTGTAATGTAGACTTTCTAGTTGTGAATTCTTTTAAATTTTGTTTATCATGTAAGGTTTTTATTACATCATCAATTCTGAAGTTTCATTTTTCTGGGCATAATATTCTTGGCTGGCATCCATTTTCTTCCAGAACTTTGTATATATTATTCCAAGACTTCCTGGCTTTGAGAAATCACCTGAGATCCAGATTGATTTCCCTCTAAATGTGATCTGTTGTTTTTATCTGTCAGTCTTTAAACTTCTATCCTTGTTCTGTATGTTAGGCATTTTCATAATAATGTGCCCTGTTGTGGGTCTTTTGTAATTTTGTATACTTGGGATCCTTGGGGTCCCTGAGGGTTTCCAGTACCTCACCATTAAGGGAGAGACAAATAGTAACAACAACCAATTCAAGCAGTAAATGGCATTAAACCAAATAGTTCTGCTGTGATACCTGCAATGCTAATTGTCACAATAAACAGAAATGATATGATCAGTTTTTACCCACAGTAAAGACAGTGTGTTTGCAAAAGGATTTATAATTCTGAATGGTGGACGGGGAGAGAACAGAAGTGATGTAGGATGTGATGATTATGAGGGAGGAGGAGAAAAGATAGAAGTAAAAACTTAAAGGAACAGTGAAAGAGAGAACAATAGAGATTGACTGTTAGCAGAAGAAAAGAGAGAGAATCAAGAGAAACAGATAAATTATACACACACACACACACACACATATGTATATATATATATATATATATAGTAAAAAATTAAGAAATTAAAAGTAAAATTAAAAAATATAAAACAAAACTGAAATATACTAATAAAACATCCTAGTCCTCAAAAAAACTGGTTCATGAAAAATAACTGGCTTCAAAAAATGCTAGAAGTGAGAAAAAAAACAAATATGGATATGTACATATTTCCATGAACCTTTAGGGTCACAGAGAAAAAAGGAAAAAACATGAAATATGTTAATAATAGTTTTTAATACACAAGAATAATTTAAACTCATAGCATAAATTTGGAAACTACCAAAATGTTTATATAATAAAGGTGAAATCTTTCATACCCCTCCAGTATCAGTGAAGACACTCTAGTTTATATTATTATAGCAAGCTATGCCCAAATCTTAGTTGTTACAGTTTTTTGGGTTTTGTTTTGTTTTCTTTTGTTTGCGGTGCTGGGGATTGAACCCAGGGCTTTGTGCTTGAGAGGCAAGCACTCTGCCAACTGAGCTATATCCCCAACCCTAAATCTTAGTTGTTAAAATGACAAAATTTTATGGCTGGTTTGTGCCAGCTGTCCATTATGGCAAGGAGATTCAACTCATAATAGTAATTCAAGCACCAAGAATGATGGAACAGCCACTAATTTAAACATTACTGTCATTCATGTCATTCATGTCATACATACAGATGTATTTTGGACAGTCTGCATGCTCTATCCCAGAAATGACATGCTATTTCTTCTCACAGCTCACTGGCCAGAAATAGTTAAATTTTTCCACCCACCCTGAGGGAGGCCAGGAAATGCAATTCCATAATGTGCTGGCAAGACCAAAAATTTAACAAGTAATGGCAGCATTCATTTCTTGGTTGACCACCATTATTCTACCATTATTATTAAGAAGTAAATGTGGCGATCCAAGATGGCGGACTAGAGGGTGACTGCATCTCCAGTCACTCCAGAACACAGGATTCAAGAAGGGGAGGCATTGAGAGACTCGCACTAAAATAGAGCCATGGGTGAGTCTCTCCGACCGGGTGAAGCTTGGCCTGGGTGGCAGGCCTGGATAGAGGTGGCTTATCAGAGTAGGGTAGAGCTGCTAGAGTCTTCCCCAGGTAGCCCTGTACACTCGAGCGGTGGGCTCCTCCCACACGGCCAGCTTCTCGGAGCAGGCCCCCCAGTGAGAGCCTTTCCGCACAGAGCCAGCTCCAAGTCCTGGAACCAGTAGCGGTCTAGGGGCAGCTTTCTTCGGAAGCACTGCATTATCAAGTTCCTCCAAGACTTCAGGCTACTCAAGGCTGGGAGGTGATACACTGGAAATCTACAGGGACACTATAAGCCAATAGAGGAAATCTGCAATATCTCAAAGTCCCACTGATATCTGACCAATATGAGAAAACAAGGGAAGAAAATGTCCCAAACAAACCTAGATACTATATCAATAAAACCCAATGACAGCACAGCAGAAGAAATGTCAGAAAGGAAGTTCAGAATGTACATAATTAAAACAATCAGGGAAGCAAACGAGGAGATGAAAGAGCAAATGCAGGCATTGAAGGAGGAGATGAAAGAGCAAATGCAGGGATTAAATGATTGCACCAATCAACAGTTAAAAGACCAAATATGGGAAGCAAGAGATCATTTCAATAAAGAGTTAGAGATACTGAAAAAAAAAAAACAAACAGAAATCCTTGAAATGAAGGAAACAATAAACCAAGTTAAAAACTCCATAGAAAGCATAACCAATAGGATAGAACACCCGGAAGACAGAATCTCAGACATTGAAGAAAAAATATTTAATCTTGAAAACAAAGTTGACCAAACAGAGAAGATGGTAAGAAATCATGAACAGAATCTACAAGAATTATGCGATATCATGAAAAGGCCAAATTTAAGAATTATTGGGATTGAGGAAGGCTTAGAGAAACAAACCAAAGGAATGAACAATCTATTCAATGAAATAATATCAGAAAATTTCCCAAATCTGAAGAATGAAATGGAAAACCAAGTACAAGAGGCTTATGGGACTCCAAATATACAAAATTACAACAGACCCACACCAAGGCACATTATTATGAAAATACCTAACATACAAAATAAAGACAGAATTTTAAAGGCCGCGAGAGAAAAGAATCAAATTACATTCAGGGGGAAACCAATAAGAATATCAGCAGAATTTTCAATCCAGACCCTAAAAGCTAGAAGGGCCTGGAACAACATTTACCAAGCCCTGAAAGAAAATGGATGCCAACCAAGAATCTTACACCCAGCAAAACTTACTTTCAGATTTGACGACGAAATAAGATCCTTCCATGATAAACAAAAGCTAAAGGAATTTACAAAAAGAAAGCCGGCATTACAGAACATTCTCAGAAAATATTCCATGAGGAAGAGATGAAAAACAATGATGCAAATCAGCAAAGGGAGGAACTAGCCTAAAGGAATAGCCAAATAAAGGAGAAACCAAATCATGTCAAAAAAAAAAAAAAAATCAGCCAAATGACTGGGAATACAAATCCTATCACAATAATAACCCTGAATGTTAATGGCCTGAACTCATCAATCAAAAGACATAGCTGGCAGTTTGGATTAAAAAGAAAAATCCAACAATATGCTGCCTGCAAGAGACTCATCTCATAGAAAGAGATACCCATAGACTAAAGGTGAAAGGATGGGGAAAAACATACCATGCACACGGACACAGCAAAAAAGCTGGAGTATCCATCCTCATTTCAGATAATGTGGACTTCAAGCCAAAACTAGTCAGAAGGGATAAAGAAGGACATTACATGCTGCTTAAGGGAAGCATAAATCAGCAAGACATAACAATCATAAATATCTATGCCCCAAACATTGGCTCATCCATGTACATCAAACAAATCCTTCTCAATTCCAGAAATCAAATAGACCACAACACAATAATACTAGGTGATTTTAACACACCTCTCTCACTACTGGATAGATCTTCCAAACAAAAATCAAATAAAGAAACCATAGATCTCAATAACACAATCAACAATTTAGACTTAACCGACATATATAGAATATACCATCCAACAAAGAACAAATACACTTTCTTCTCAGCAGCACATGGATCCTTCTCTAAAATAGACCATATTTTGTGCCACAAAGCTACTGTTAGCAAATACAAGAAGATAGAGATACTACCTTGTACTCTATCAGACCATAATGGATTGAAATTAGAAATAAATGACACAATAAAAAACAGAAACTTCTCCAATAACTGGAAATTAAATAATACACTATTATATGATGAATGGATAACAGAAGACATCAGGAGGGAAATTAAAAAAATTTTAGAAGTAAACGAGAACAAAGACACATCATATCAAAATCTCTGGGACACTATGAAAGCAGTACTTAGAAGAAGATTTATTTCATGGGGCGCATTCAACAAAAGAAGTAGAAATCAGCAAATAAATGACTTAACACTACAGCTCAAAGCCCTAGAAAAAGAAGAGCAGACCAACACCAAAAGTAGTAGAAGACAGGAAATAGTTAAAATCAGAGCCAAAATCAACGAAATTGAAACAAAAGAAACAATCAGAAAAATTAACAAAATAAAGAGTTGGTTCTTTGAAAAAATAAACAAAATTGATAAACCCTTAGCCACACTAACAAAGAGAAAGAGGGAGAAAACTCAAATTACTAAAATTCGGAATGAACAAGGAAATATCACAACAGACACAAGTGAAATACAAAACATAATTAGAAGCTATTTTGAAAATCTATACTCCAACAAAACAGAAAACCTCGAAGACATCAATAAGTTTCTAGAGACATATGAATTACCTAAACTGAACGAGGAGGACATACACAACTTAAATAAATCAATTTCAAGCAATGAAATAGAAGAGGTCATCAAAAGCCTACCAACAAAGAAAAGTCCGGGACCAGACGGGTTCTCAGCCGAGTTCTACAAAACCTTTAAAGAAGAGCTCATTCCAATACTCCTCAAAGTATTCCATGAAATAGAAGAGGAGGGAACCCTCCCAAACTCATTCTATGAAGCCAATATCACCCTGATACCTAAACCAGACAGAGACACATTGAGGAAAGAAAATTTCAGACCAATATCCTTAATGAACATCGACGCAAAAATTCTCAACAAAATTTTAGCAAATCACATACAAAAATATATTAAAAAGATAGTGCACCACGATCAAGTGGGTTTTATCCCAGGGATGCAAGGTTGGTTCAACATCCAGAAATCAATAAATGTCATTCACCATATCAACAGACTTAAAGTTAAGAATCACATGATTATTTCAATAGATGCAGAAAAAGCATTCAATAAGATACAGCATCCCTTCATGCTCAAAACACTAGAAAAAATTGGGGTAGTGGGAACATTCCTTAACATTATAAAGGCCATCTACGCTAAGCCCATGGCCAATATCATTCTAAATGGTGAAAAACTGAAAGCATTCCCCCTAAAAACTGGAACAAGGCAGGGATGCCCTCTTTCACCACTTCTATTCAACATTGTCCTTGAGACTCTAGCCAGAGCAATTAGACAAACCAAAGAAATTAAAGGGATACGAATTGGAAAAGAAGAACTCAAACTATCCCTGTTCGCTGATGACATGATTATATATTTAGAGGAACCTGGAAATTCCACCAGAAAACTTTTAGAACTCATAAGTGAATTCAGTAAAGTAGCAGGTTACAAGATCAATGCTCATAAATCCAATACATTTTTATACATAAGTGATGAATCTTCAGAAAGAGAAATTAGGAAAACTATCCCATTCACAATAGCATTGAAAAAAATAAAATACTTGGGAATCAATCTCACAAAAGAGGTGAAAGACCTCTACAATGAGAACTACAGAACACTAAAGAAAGAAATTAAAGAAAACCTTAGAAGATGGAAAGATCTCCCATGTTCTTGGATAGGCAGAACTAATATTGTCAAAATGGCCATACTATCTAAAGTGCTATACAGATTCAATGCAATTCCAATTAAAATTCCAATGATGTACCTTGCAGAAATAGAGCAAGCAATTATGAAATTCATCTGGAAGAATAAAAAACCCAGAATAGCTAAAGCTATCCTCAGTAGAAAGAACGAAGCAGGGGGTATCGCAATACCAGATCTTCAACTCTACTACAAAGCAATAGTAACAAAAACAGCATGGTATTGGTACCAAAATAGACAGGTAGATCCATGTTACAGAATAGAGGACATGGACACAAACCCAAATAAATATAATTTTCTCATACTAGACAAAGTGGTCAAAAATATGCAATGGAGAAAAGATAGCCTCTTCAACAAATGGTGCTGGGAAAACTGGAAAAACATATGCAACAGAATCAAATTAAACCCTTATCTCTCACCCTGCACAAAACTAAACTCAAAATGGATCAAGGATCTCGGAATCAGACCAGAGACCCTGCATCTTATAGAAGAAGAAGTAGGTCCAAACCTTCAACTTGTTGGCTTAGGATCAGACTTCTTTAACAAGACTCCCATAGCACAAGAAATAAAAGCAAGAATCAACAACTGGGATAGATTCAAACTAAAAAGCTTTCTCTCAACAAAGGAAACTATCAGTAATATGAAGAGAGAGTCTGCAGAGTGGGAGAATATCTTTGCCACTCACACTTCAGATAGAGCGCTAATTTCCAGAATATATAAAGAACTCAAAAAACTCTACACCAAGAATACAAATAATCCAATCAACAAATGGGCTAAGGAAATGAACAGACACTTCACAGAAGAAGATATACAAGCAATCAACAGATATATGAAAAAATGTTCAACATCTCTAGTAATAAGAGGAATGCAAATCAAAACTACCCTAAGATTCCATCTCACCCCAATTAGAATGGCGATTATCAAGAACAGAAGCAACAATAGGTGTTGGCGAGGATGTGGGGAAACAGGTACACTCATACATTGCTGGTGGGGTTGCAAATTAGTGCAGCCACTCTGGAAAGCAGTATGGAGATTCCTCAGAAAGCTTGGAATGGAACCACCATTTGACCCAGCTATCCCACTCCTTGGCCTATACCCAAAGGACTTAAAATCAGCATACTACAGAGATACAGCCACATCAATGTTCCTAGCTGCTCAATTCACCATAGCCAGATTGTGGAACCAACCTAAATGCCCTTCAGTTGATGAATGGATAAAGATACTGTGGCATATATATACACTGGAATATTACTCCACCATGAAGAATGATAAAATTATGGCATTTGCAGGCAAATGGATGAAATTGGAGAATATCATGCTAAGTGAGATAAGCCAATCTCAAAAAACTAAAGGACAAATGATCTTGCTGATAAGCGGATGAGGACATATAATGGGGGGTGGGAGGGGTTAGCGTTAGGGTTAGGGTTAGGTTTAGGGTTAGGGATAAGGAGGGTGGTAAGAATGGAGGAAGGAAGGACTGTATAGAGGGAAAAGAGGGGTGGGAGTGGTGGGAGAGGTGGGGGGAAGGGAAATAAAATAACAGAATGAATGAAACAACATTGCCCTATATAAATTTATGATTACACAAATGGTATGCCTTGACTCCATGTACAGAGAAACAACATGTATCCCATTTATTTATAATAATTAAAAAAAATCAAAAAGAAAAGTAAATGTGTTTTCTTCCAATGTAAAATGCCTATTTATATATTACTCGTGAAACTTGCATTCAAATATATATATGTATATATATATATTTTTATTTTACTTAATATTGCAGTAACAATGTAAATGCTTTTAAACAAGTCAGTTAATGGTTGTATAATATTCTACTTTGCATATTTATGTTAATATTCCTATTATGGAAGTATTTGTGATATTCTATATTTCTGTAATGTTTAAATAATACTCTGGTGAGTATCCATATAAATTTATAATGATAATATCAAGTACTGTATTAGCTTTCAATACTTTAAGCTGTGAAATAAGCAGAATGAGGATTTTAGTAGCTATCGCATGCCAAGTAAAGACTAGAATACTTAAGTCTTTTGAGTGCCATCTAAATGAGTTCACACATAGCAGAGCTAGAATTTCTGGGTTACTGATCGAACTCTCAGCAATAAGGATGTCTTTCTTACATTTAAATATTAGGTTGAACAGGTCGAGAATGCCACTTCTGGCAAATGTGGAGTCATAAAGACCAGATTTATCCTCCTGCAAGAAACAAACATACAAATGAGAATAAAAAGAAAATTAAACAATAGTATCAACAGTGGATATCAGGCAATCAAGAACAATGATATCTGAAAGAGTAAACAGAAAAGATGAGTCACCAAGGTCCCAGTTAATTGCCTTGTGGGAGTCTCTTGACCTCATTGCAAGTAGGGCAGAAGCCAGGCTGGAAGTTTCTGCATTGAGGAGCTGAAAGTCTGAAAGTTTCTGTAGAGGAGCTGAAAGTCTGAGGAAACTAAGTGTAAGGAAAAATGCAGCTCAGCTCGGGACCCGCGGTGACTCCGGCTCCTAAATCTGATGGAGCTGGCGCTCCAGACGCCCGGTCTGAGTTGCGGTCCAACAACAGCACCAAGAAAAACACAACCGACACAGGACCTCATGCAAGAGACTTTATTATGTGGATGACTAGAGCATACGCTCTGGGGTTGGAAAGAAGGGAAAGAGAAAGATGGCCTGGACGCTTCTCCCAGATATTGGAATCTCCCGGGCTGGAAGGAACCAATAGCGGAGGAGAATACTTGCAAGCTGGCTGATGAACCAATAGCTAGCTAGCATGTTCAGACTAACAAGCTAGGATGTAACGTGAGAAGCAGGAAATGGCTGTAGCATAGGCCGGAAGTTTCTGCAACAGTAAGGGGCGGGCAGAGCAGCTTTCAAACTGGCAAGTTAGGTTGTGGTGCAATGGAAGGGGCAGGAGATCAGCTTTGTATTACACTAAGGAAACCAGAATGCACAGGGCAGAGCACTGCAGAAAATAATGTTAATTGTTCTAATGATGGCCAGAACCTGAGGTTACAAATCACATGGGAACACATGAGTACTAAAGATACATATGATTATCCATAGAAGAGAAACCTGTGGTAGCCATCCCTCGGCCTGACTTCTATCCTGCACGCAAAGAGGAACTCTAGAGTATTGAGAAGAGTTCTGACTACATGGTTAGATCACGTGTGTGAGGAAACTAAGGCAGGGAATAGAATCATCCCAGAGATTAGCAGGAACAGTACCTAGCACTCACATGGGACCAGGAATTGTGCCTTTTCTCACAAGTCAGACTGGAAAAATGTTCACAGGTCATTGAGTTAAGTGTTCAGAACGATCTTGACTGATTAGTGTGGAGCTTAAAGAGTACTAAATTAATCAGACAGTCACTGCTCTGGTCCTGATATTCCTTAAAAGTAAGACATAAAGGGATAAATTCATCTCCAAGTAATGTTATTACATCCCAGAGCAAAGCCCAAGAATATTTATATTTTTAAATATTAATTCCTATAAATATATATCCCTATATGTGTGAATATATTTATTTATTTATTTATTTATTTTGCAGTATTGGGGGTTTGAATGCAGGGATGCTCTACCACTAAGCTCCATCCCCAGCCTTTCTATTTTTAAATTTTGAAACAGGTTCTCTCTAAGTTGCCCAGGCTGGCCTCCAATTTGCAGTCCTTCTGCCTCAACCTCCCAAATTGCTGGGATTACAGGCTGTTGGGGTCTTAAGTCCCCCTGCTCTTCTCTACCAGCGACAAGGGAAGGGGACACTCCCCAACAAGGCCAGACCAGGATAGGTAGGGCCGACTGACCACCCACTCCCAGCCCTCCGGGCAGAGGACAGTCAGACCCGTCAGGGAGACCCATCACAGCAGGAACTGTTTAATGAGGAAGTCACACAGCTTTTATGTAGGGTGGGGGCTAGGCAGGAACCAATCAGCTTAAAGGTCAGCAAGGCAGGGGGGGTTCACGCAGGCTAGAGTCCCATAGGACTATATGGCAAACACAGCTGATCACATTCGCGGAACTGTTGTTAACCAATCCCTGACGGTGGTCCGATTCATGGTCATTAACTTTTGAAACCGCCTTTGAGGCCTTGATCTTGCTCACCCGCCAGGGAGTAAGGAGTCAGCCTGAGTTGGTTAACATGTCATTAGTCCCAACAACAGGCATGCACTACCATGTCTGACATATATTTGACAAGGTAAAATGTACAAATTCCCTAGTATAGAAAGAAGCAGAAAGATACATCTCATAATGAGGAGAAAAAATAAACAATTTAAATTAGTCTAGATGTTAGATGATAGCAGACAAATATATTTGACCAGTTATTATTTTATTAAATAAATTCAAAAAAGTAAGTAGAGACATGAAAAATGTTTAAACAGATTTCAGTGAGTTATCTAGGGATGGAACTACGATGTGTGTGATGAAAAATCCGCTACTTGAGATTAATGGCACAGTAGAGATTAAAGACAAAAAAATGAGCTGAGATTAGAGCTCAGTGGTAGAGTATTTGCCTTGCGTGTGTAAAACACTGGGTTGTATTGCCAGCACTGCAAAAAGAAAAGAAATTAATTGAAGATATAAAAACTTGCAAAAATAAAGTGGGAGAAATAGTCTTGGAGAAAGGGAAAAAGAACTGAGCATTCTTAAGCTCTGGAATAACTTCAAGAAACCTAATATACATATAATTCAGGACCCAAGAAGAAAAGAGAAAAAAGAAATAAAA
Organism: Sciurus carolinensis; assembly: GCF_902686445.1. Taxonomy (NCBI): domain Eukaryota; kingdom Metazoa; phylum Chordata; class Mammalia; order Rodentia; family Sciuridae; genus Sciurus; species Sciurus carolinensis. The sequence goes on from NC_062232.1 coordinate 94,661,174, forward strand.
GATGCTCAAAAAGAATGGAAAGGAGCCAGGGAGATAGCTCAGTGATAGAACACTTACCTGGCATGTGCAAGGCCCTGAGTTTAATCTCCAGCACTGCAAAAAAAATTTTGTAAAAAGGGAAAATTGTTTTTCTAAATTCGATGTACACTATAAACCCAGAAATCCACCAAGTTCAATGAACCTCAAGCAGAAGAACATGACAAAAATGCAATAAACACATGTCAGAATCAAATTGCTTGAAGCCACCAATGAAGAGAGAAAAAAAGCAGCCCGGGAATGATGAACAAACTTGGAGGGCTAATGCTATCTGATTTCAAGATTCATTATATATTTATAAAACAGTGTCGTTTTAGCCTGAAGATAGACAAATAAATCAACCGAACAGAGTAGCAAGTTGAGAAAGACAATGGACTTTAACAAAGGCAAATCAATGGGAAAAGGATACTTTTTTCAGTAGATGTTACTGCTCACTTAGATATCTATATGCAAGAAAATGAACTTTAATTCATACCTTTCATTCATATGTGCATCATACAAAGTTAATTCCAAGTGGATATTTAAAGTCAAGTATAAAACCTAAAATTAAAACACTTCTAGAGAAAGGGTCAGCAATTTTGATGGCATGCAGGTCAACAGCCCCTTTTCGTGCATGAAGTTTTATTGGAAAACAACTCCATCAGTTTGTTTTCAGATTGCCTATAAATGCCTCCATGCTACACCAATAAGTCTGAATATCTGTAGTTCCAAGACAATTTAAAGAAAAAACAGAGATGGTGCTTCATAGTTGCTTCATAGTAACCAGCACTGGAGTAGTCTTTACAAATGCATTTTTTAAAAAAACTTTTTTTATTTATTTATGTGGTGCTGAGGATCAAACCCAGTGCCTCACATGTGCTCAGCAAGTGCTGTACCACTGAGCCACAATCCTAGTCCCAATTTATTGCCTTTTGAAAGCAATAGCATAGTGACAGTATTCTGATTGCTGTCAATTTCAAAGAAATACTGTTACGGAGTCCTAAATCAGAGGGGCCTGACTTGGGGGAGTCCCAGCAGAGTAGGTCCAGTTGCTTGTCCCAAAAAATCAAATGGAGAAAGTAACGGTGAAGTGGGAAGGGAATTTGTTCAGTATAGCTGTACTAGGAAGAACAAGGGTGACCAAGTATCCTCAGGCCTGTCTTCAAGGAACAAAGAAGAACTTTGGGATTAAGTATGGGAAAGAACAAAAACAGGTAGCAAGAAGTAGACATAGTCAAGCAGTGTTGGTCAGACTGTGGTCTGATTGATCGTAATCAGAGACAATTGAAAGGTCTGGAGACTTCTAGGCGCCTCTCTGATGGTTTGGTACAGGATGGCAATTGACAATCTATTGATTATGAAGTCCCTGCAAATCTTGAAAATATCTCACTCTTATCATGGTGCCTTCTGCCCTAAAGGGGGAGGATTGCCAGCTTCGATAAACACTCAAGTGATTAACATGTCCACATGATTAATGTGTGCAGAGTTGATTAGGAATCTTACACAAAGTTTAGGGTAACAAAGGAGACAGATGCAAAATGAAAGTAGAGATGCCAAACTTTTATCCTGCTTTCAGTTGCCCATCAGACATCTGCAGGCCCAAGCAAAGAGTCAGTGCTTTTAGCAAAAGCAGCTTCTAAATCCCTGTTACAGTATCCCTAGTCTAACTCATTACCATGAGTACTTTTTGGGTCCTCATTCTTCTTAAGTTACATAATTAGTAATTACTCCATCTTTGAGTTTATTTGATCATTACATTTTTTTCTATATAGGAGTTTTAAGACTTATAAGCCTAGGAATCATATAATCTGGGGACTTTTTCAGGGGGCCTTATATGGGCCTTAGAAAGCCACTCTCCAGATTGCATAACTGTGACAGGCGCCTGAAATTCTGCCCTCGGTTTTACACGGGTTACTTAAATTTTTGACCTCTTTCAATGTGTTCTTATGAAGGGTTTATTTTTAAGAGCATGCAGACAATGGGGGATATATAAAATAAGAAATCACCTTTCGCCTGGTGGAGACAAAACAACAGTACATCTCCAAAGATACAAAAGGGCACTAAAGATGAATCTACCTTTTACAATTTTGTTGAGACTGCCCTTAGTGTCACCTCACTGAAATACATTGAAGCTAAGCAATTGAAGTCACAGGCACGTTTCAGTACAAAATAGATATATCCTTCTCACTAGTATTTATTTTCTCTCCTCCAGTTGATGGAGTCCTGACATCACCAGGAATGGTAAATAACTGAACAGAAGTTACTTGTTTTGCTTCCTCTGATGTCAGAATACCCAGATGCAAAATAAAATATTACCTCTCCTATCTGGATATTTTGTCTCCAGGATGCCAAGTATACATCTGTTTCCAATGTGCTGAGCTATCAATGACATTTTTCATTTTCCCTTCCCAATGTTTTGGCACTGGTAATATAAGTGTTTTGTTCAATTAGAAGTTTGACTCCTCAGTTACATCATTGGTCACCTTCACGTCCTTGGGTCCTGTTTGCCTACTCACAACTTAGTATATAGGAGTAAAAGTAATTATAGACAATTATAGGTACATTGCTAGAATCCATGCCCATTTTTAGCTGCTTCAAAGTTGTGACACCTTAAGGGAATAAGAAAACCTTTCCCTGCCTATGTCTACATCTGCAAAAGGAAGATAATAAACATACCTAACTGAATTGTTGCCACAATTGAGGTAACTCAGATAAATGTGAACTATCAGGCATATCGTGAGCATCCAATACATATGTTTGTCACTCCTTGTAGTCAACCATTCAGTAATGTCACAGAGTTTCCTTAGAACTAGAGAATGGATGATCCTGGCGTTCCTAGGCCCTCAAAGTCTTTTTTTCCAATTAAAACAGATCTAGAGAGACTTGTGATTGCCAAGCTAGATGGGTGGTGGGGTATAGGACTTTACAAAGTTCTTCAAGTTCATGCGACCTGCCTGGACATGTAATGTCATCTTTCCCATGTGTTTGCAATGTGAGCAAGGCAAGGGGCTTCTTTAATTTTGTTTTAAGTAGCTATATGATTACAAAAAAGGGATAATAGCTATTGCTAATCTTCCTTGCTCAATACCAGAGGAATTTCCTCTTCTTAAGGACCTTTGTCTTGAAATTTAGATTTAAGATTTTATAATCTAAATGCAACAAGAGGGGGAAAAGAAACTATTTAGCTTTGTACATTCCAGTTCCAAACTATTGTCCTTTAGAGGTGTGTAGTTGTTCATTAGGGAGGCTACTTTTGCTCAGAGGTTAGCTTTTAAAGGAGAAATCCTCACTGGTGGGAAGTTTCCATAATGAGTCAGTAAGAGATTCCACTCTTTACATCCCAATTACCTATTTTACTGGTGTAAGGACAACCCTTCCTTGAGCCCTTAGCAAGTGGCTGGGAATGATCAGAAAACTCAATTTTTCAAAATTCAATAATTACAACTACCATTCCCTAAGAGTCAGGAAGCCTCTGGGGTTCAGATAACCCTGGAATAGAAATAATGTAAGGTTAAAAGAAAAGCAACTTTGATCTACAAACCTGTCAATCAATTTTAGTTCTGTGCAGAAAACTCTTTGTGGTCAAGACACCCCAAGCTTGTTGGAATCAAGAGAATTATGTCTGTAATCTAATGGAATGCACAGCCCTAGGAACTCACTGAATCTTTGGGAATCAGAACTCACAATCTCCTGTCATAACAGTCATTGTCTGTTCTGTATAAAAGAAGGGCAGCATTGTTTTATAAGAATTTTGATTCGATAACTGAGCTTGATAGGACACTCAACATATTTATACTATGCTTATTTTAATGCACATTATATAAAGATTTTACAAATTAACTGCTTAGAAATTAATTTCTTACAAATAGCAACCCCTTTAGATGAGGAATTCTATTTATTTTTTTCCCCTGCTTTTAGAATTCTGAACACATGCCTAAAATCATTTCACCATGGTCTGTATACCTGTCAATATAGCCATGATGCGATTTAAAATTTCCATTATTTGAACTGAATCAACATAAATTGGAATGAAAGCACCATATGATTTTAGAAGCAACAGAACTGAAAGCTTTACACTTCAAAAGCATGAGACTAGATGGATAGGCCCTGAATTGCTTGAATAGCCTAATTTATTGCAATAGGAATAGATTAAATCTTTAAAAAACTCACACTGGATATAGACATGCTTTTTTTGACACTCAAAATGTTGCCACAAACTTCTTTGCTAGTATGTCATCTACATCTCTCCCTACTCATAGATTTAGAAACGTAAATTTTGCAAGGAGAGCAAAATATAAGCTTGCCTTCTAAGTTCTATCTTTTGAGGCAAAACTATGTTCAAAATATGATTTAAATAAATTCTATCCCCACAGGGCTTTTCCTTTCCTTATATACACCCGGGAGTTTTTTTGATCTGTCTTCACTTTCATGGCTAATGTTCCTCTGAGAAAAGAATTACATACTAGTCTGAATATAGTCACATATCGAAATATCAGATGGCACCCCATAAATATGTACAATGTTTATGTGTCTATTGAAAAAGTAAAAACATTAAAAATAAAAAAGAAATATACAAGAGAAGTCATGAACAAGTAGGGGCAATATTTATGCAGGCAGAAAATATTTTTGTAGGCAATAGACATATGGCTGATTCATATTTGAATTAAATACCACATTATCTTAAGGTAAAAAGAGTTGAAAGTTGCCATTCAGATCATAATAGGGAGATTAAAAAAACAAAAATGCAATCAAGTCATGTGCGAGAACTTACCTGAAAATACAAAACACAGTAATATGGAATTGAAAACGGGATTTGATCATCACACAATGTACACAAGTACCAAAACATCATATTTTACCTCAACAGTTTGTAGAATTATTATGTCAATAAGTAAAATAAAAAATTTAGAAATAATTGTATATCATTTTATCTTATAATGAATTCAGCGTGCATGGGGAAAAAGTAGTATTTCAAAATTATTTTTATGCAATTATATATATACATAATAAATATATATAGTAAATATATAACCAAAAATACCCCAGAGAGAAGCAGAAAATGAATAAAAATAAATTAATATATCAAATAAGAAAGGAAATTAACTGAAAGTTACATTTGTTTTCTTGTTCACTGAAGGAAATTGAACTAATTGCTATACAGCTTTACTTTGTGCGTGTGTGTGTGTGTGTGTGTAATTCAGTTTGTTGAAATAACATCAGAATGGTATTTTCTAAGATGTTCTTGGATATAACTCAAACAACAGATCAATGAACAGCAATAATATAAGAAAAATTTGGAAAATAAAAACTGATTAATTCTTTTCCAATATTGAAGGAATCTGAGGCATCTGACAGGAATAAGCAGGGGAATTAATATCCAAAGAGGTAGTTATCTTTCACAGCAGTCATGTACCTAAATATAATACAACCATGCCAAAAGAGGTTACTGGGCTATATGTATGTACTTTCCATAATAAACCATGTTTTGAGATAGAATCCCTACTTTAAAGAAGACGTAGTTAACCTCATTTTATCAAAAGTGCCATTAGAAAAGCAACTCATATATTTGTAAAAAGAAGATATCTAATTATCATTTTCCATGATTTTTTCCCCTAAAATTTCTTTGAGATATTCAGGTATAAGATTTGGGACAAAATTTCTAAGATGCAGTCTTTTTTAAAAAAAAAATTTTATACTCTACACTTTGATTTATTGTACACAAATTGGGTACATCATTTCATTTCTATGATTGTACATGATATAGATTCACACAATTCGTGTAATCATACATGTACTTAGGGTAATGATGTCTGTCTCAGTCCACCATCTTTCATACCCCGCCTCATTTCCTTCTACAAAGTTCTCCATTCCTCTCTCACTCTCCCCACCCCCCACCCCCATTATATATCATTCTCCACTTATCAGGGAAAACATTCGGCCTTTGGTTTTTTGGGATTGACTAGTCTTTTGAAATTGGATCATAGATTTTTTTTTTTTTAATGGCACTGATCAGTTGATATTCCTCTTTCTTTTCCAGTTCCTGATCTTTCTTTTTTAATTTGTTTATTTGTTTAGGTATACATGGCAGTAGAGTGTATTTTGACATATTATACATAGATGGAATATAACTTGACTGCTCCAATAATTCAGTATAATAATATCATGCCTGATGCTACCTTCAAAGCCTGTTGCGGTCAAAAAGCAAGCTACACAGGAATTTCAAAATTTATGCCTTATAAATCAGTTTCCTATACTGGAGTTTTTTTTGTTTTGTTTTTTTACTGTAGCAAGTCCTATGACTCTTGTACTATTTGAAATTCTGGGCACAGAATCTGAAATCAAAAAGCTTTGTGTATCAAGTGTATATGGAAACTGCTACACTTTGGATGTTAAGTGGGCTCCAGAAGTCCATTTGTTAATACTTAGTCCCCAAGGTGGCACTACTGGGAGGTGGTAGAACCCTTAGGAAGTAGGGCCTAGAGAGACCCTGATCTGTTCCTGTCTCTCTCTTTTTTTCCTGGCTTATATAGTGGGGGACTTTGCTTTACTGAACAATCCCACCATGATGTTCTGCTTCATGAGACACCCAAAGAAATGGAGCCACTTAAGCTTGAACTGGAACCTCAGTACCATGAGTGAAAAGAAGTCTTTTCTCTTTGTAAATTAATTGTCATAGGTGTTTCATTATAGTGACAAAAAGTTAAAAATTAACTAATATAGTAACTGTTTGGAAATTGCACATCATGGGTCAATTTTTCCCACTACTTTGGACTCAACTGTTTCATCTGTGCACTAGTAATATTCTTTCCCAGGGGAGATTGGGATAATATAAGACATACCTTATGTTAAAACACTGTAAGATGTTTTGACTTGCTTGTTCAGCTAAATGTTATAAATTATAAATATGGGGAAGATGAATGTTCCTAATAAGAAATGCTCATTGCAGTCGGTAACTTTCACCATTTTTCATCATTTTGTCTGATCATATCATTGTAAAACTTAGCACATGCCTGATTCATCTAGAGGTTATAAATATTCATGTGTGTTTATAAATGAAAAATTCACAAAACTAGTACTATATCAAAACAGTTTTTAACTTGAGAATGAAGTAGAACATTGGTCTATACACCCAATTCTTCAACCTAGGTATATTATTCATATTTGAAAGATATATTTATATACTTATAGTACATTTTGTTTGTAGATATGAAAACAAATGAAACAATCATATTCATTACCACCAAATATGTTTCTTGTTATATATGATCCCTTGAGAAAGTTGATATTGAAAGATGACCTCAGTTGTTAAATTTCTGTTAAAATATATATATGTGTGTATATATACATATATATGTATAGATACTATATATGCATGTATATATAAAATGATGTTATATTTGTTTACCTCAAGAGTTGGAAAATCTCATGCTACTTTATCATAGTTTTTATATTAAAATAAATACTTAACTTTATGAACTAGTTACTGAAAACCAAGTTTAAAAGGACTAGATGTGTCAGATGTTGAAAACCTCAGATAATCTTAATTCTCCCATTGGCTACTTGAAGTGACTTTGGGCCTGAGGCCACCTTTAAGTTCCCATTTTCCACATTTGTAAAACAATGAGTAAAAGTTTGAGTATCCCTTATCCAAAATACTTGGCAACAAAATTATTTCAGATTTCAAATTTTTTTCAGATTGTGGAATATTTGCATATATCTGATGATATCTTGGCAATGGAACCCTAGTCTAAACATTAAATTCATTTATGTTCCATATATATCTTATATACATAGCTTGAAAGTAATTTTATACAATATTTTTAGTGCACCTATATTTTGTTTGTGACCTGTTTAACATAAGGTCTGATGTGCAGTTTTCTGTTTGTGGTGTCATGTCTGTTTGGAAACATTTCAGAATTTGAATTTTTGGACAACCTGTAATAATTCCTTATTTAATATGTTATACACAAAGCATTCAATAAATTTTCCTTACTATTTTTTGTTGTTATTTTTACATGACTGTACTAAAATTTGAATGAAAGAAGTCAGGTCTGACAACTGATAAAGATCTGACTAGCTTCTTTTGACACTCATTGTCATTAGTACTCATGTTTCCTTGTGATTTCAAAGTTCTCATGTTCCTGATATTCATTAGAGATCTTTGAAAGCCTTTCTTTTCAGATAGGGATTACAATATTTAACTAGAGTACTGTAGCTGATTAACACATACAAGAAAAAAACCTGGAATTCAAATGGAATTACTGATAATTATCATACAAAAGGCAGATTGATAAATTCCTATTCTCTCAGCAACAGAAGTGGCCTAATAGAAAACGTCTTATCCATGTGATGGACTAACATTATTAAAAGATTGTGAATATCCTTTTATTGGGGGGGGCGTTACCAGGGATTGAATTCAGGGACACTCAACCACTGAACCACATCCCCAGTCCTTTTTGTATTTTATTTAGAGACAGGGTCTCATTGAGTTGCTTAGTGCCTTGCCATTGCTGACACTGGCTTTGAACTTACGATCCCCCTGCCTCAGCCTCCTGAGCCACAGGGACAACAGGCGGGCGCCACTGTACCCAGCCATGAATGTTCTTTTAAACCAGATTTATTAGCAATTAGGAACAACTTTGAGACAAAATTCATATATATAATTTACTCTTTGAAAGTGTATATTGCAGTAGTTTTTAGTGTATTCACAGAATTGTATAGACATTTCCCTCATTGAATTTTAGAACATTTTCACCACCCTGAGAAGAAACTCGGACATATGAGCAGTCATACACCATTTCTCCCTACCTCCAACCCCTGGCGACCACTAAGCAAATTTTGGTCTCCGTAAATTAGTCTATTCTAGGTACTTCATATGAAGTAGAATCAAATAAAGTTTCCTTTTGTGACTGGTTTCCTTCACTTGGCATAACATTTTCATGACTCATCCATGTTGTATCAAGTAGCTGTAGTTTATTATTTTGTATTGCCAAATAATAATGCATTGTATGACTGTGTCACATTTTTAAGCCTTTTATCAGTTGATGTATATTTGGATTATTTCCTCTTTCTGGTTATTATGAAATAATGCTGGTGATAACATTCCTATACAAGCTTTTGTTTGTACATTTGTTTTTAGTTATTTGGAGCATATACCTAGTCATGACGTTGTTGAATCATAGGTAATCAAATCTGTTTAACTTTTAGAAGAACAGCCAAAATGTTTCCCAAAGCAGATGAACCATTTTACAGTTCTATCACCAGTAGATAAAGGATCTAATTTTTCCACACCCTTACCAACACTAGTTCTTTCCCTTTCTTTGATGATGGCCATCCTTGTGGTGCAAAATGGCATCTCAAAGCAGTGTCTAACCAGGTGCAGTGGCACATTCCTATAATACCAGCAACTATGGAGGCTGAGGCAGGAGGATCACAGGGTTGAGGTCAACCTCAGCAACTTAGAAAGGCCCTAGGCAACTCAGAGAAACCCTGTCTCAAAATAAAAAAGCTGGGAATGCTGTTCAGTGGATAAGTACCCCTGGGCTCAATTCCTCCACCGTCACCACCAAAAAGTTTCCATTATACTGATAGGTAATTACTTGGAATATCCTTTTGTGTGATTTTAACCATTTACATATTTTCCTTCAGGAAAGGTTTATTCAGATCCTTTGCCCAATTGTAAACTAAGTTATCTGCCTTGTTGTTGCTGATTTGTAATAGTTTATTGTACATTCTGGATATAGGTCATTTACCAGATACATGATTGACAAATAGTTTCTTCCATTCTATGGGTTATATTTTTACTCTTTTTAAAAACTTCTTAAATCTATTGTAATTAGTTATACATGACAGTAGAATGCACTATGATAAATCATTCATAAATGCAGTATAATTTCTCATTCTTCTGGTTGTACATGATGTAGAATCTCACAGGTCATATAGTCATATATGTACATAGGGTAATAATGTCTGATTCATTCTACTATCCTTCCTACTCCCATACCTGCTATTCTCCCTTCATTCCCCTCTACCTAATCTAAAATAATTCTATCCCCCCTACCATTATTGTGAATTAGCAGCCATATATCAGAGAAAACATTTGGCCTTTGGTTTTTTGGGACTGGCTTATTTTGCTTAACATGATATTCTCCAGCTCCATTCATTTACCCACAAATGCCATTATTTCATTCTTCTTTAAGGCTGAATAATATTCCATTGGGTGTGTGTGTGTATACATATACATATATATATATATATATATATATATATATCACATTTTCTTTATCCATTCATCTGTTGAAGGGCATCTAGGTTGGTTCCATAGTTTAGCTATTTTGAATTGAGCTGCTGTAAACATTGATGTAACTACCTCACTGTAGTATGCTGATTTTAAGTTCTTTAGATATAAACCTAGGAGTGGGATAGCTGGGTCAAATGGTGATTCTATTCCAAGTTTTCTGAGGAATCTCCATATCACTTTCCATATGATTGTGAACTTTTAAAGCACAAAAGGTTTTTTTTATTTTCATAAACACCAATTTTTCATTTTTTCCTTTATATTAAAATGATAGTTTTGTATGTTAATCAAAATAAACTAGCATTAATCTAAACACATTTGTTTTATATTATGAAAATAATTATTATCACCAGTAAGCATTAAGAAAATAGCCAAATAAATAAATAAATAGGAGAAATAAAAAGAAAAGCAAAATGGTACACTAGAAAATACCAATTTTATAAAAAATAAGGTTACCTGATAAATATATAGCACTACAAGTTGTCAGTTTACAATGAAATAATTCTTTAAATGCAAATAAATCCAAGGCAATAATTCAGGGACAGAGTTTTGACAAAGGCCACTAGATCACTCAATAGGGAAAAAATGATCTTTTCAAAAAATGAGATGACTAGATACCCACATGCAAAATAATAAATTTGACACAATGCCTGCCATGTAAAACATTAAGTCAAAATGGATCATATATCTAAATGTAGGAGTTTACTGAATTTTTATTTTTCAGACAAGTTTCACAGCTTCCATAGATAACATGTCTTATGCTGAGGCAGGGAGATGTAATTCTATGGGAACTTTTATAGTAATAGTTCTCATTTCACTGCCTTCCCCAAAAACAATACACATACACACATTCATCCCCTCTGGCTATTAGTCAACAAGGTTAATTTTATTGCAAGGCCTGAGGCTTGCTATGTTTACTTCTCTTTCAAGCAATATAGACAGTTACAGAATGTTTATGATAGTCTGCTGAAGTCTGAATAACACATATTGCAAATACAATGATTATGCATTTAGCATTCTTCAGACCAGATGGATCTAATATGCAAGATCCCAGAAGGTTAGAAAAACTGGATTCTCAGATTAATTTCAATTTGTCTTTTCCAAAGAAATTTCAACTTACTATCTTTGAAAGCAACCCAAATGTAATTCTCGGGTATGGTCTCTAAGTGATGTGTTTAAACACACATCACCTTGTAATGTGAGTTTCCTACTTGATAACCAATGAGAATGAATGGCCATTGCATTTCCAGATGATGCTGTCTATTCCAGAATCTGGATACCTTGGCTTCTGCAGGAACATGAAACAAACAAACAAAATAAATAAAACCACTATCTTGTTTGTAGCAAAAAGATTTTTGAGCTTAGATTCGGTATCTCTTGCTGTCTAGGTACTCTACTGAGCTGTTCCAAGTTAATCATCAGTTAAATGAAGTACAAGAAAATAACATTCATTAGAGCTTGCTTAGCCCAAGGAAACCTGGCCTGAGAATGATCTTTTTTGGGGGTGGTGGGGATCAAACCCAGGACCTTATGCTTACAAAGCAAGCACTCTACCAACTGAGCTATCTCCCCAGCCCTGAGAATGATCTTTAATGAAGCTATTGTGGTACTTTTTTTCTTCTGTCTTTTTAAAAATTTTTATTTTGATTTATTGTACACAAATGTGGTACAACGTTTGTTTCTCTGGTTATACACGAAGTAGAGTCACACCGTTTATGTAATCATACATGTATATAGGGTGATGATGTTTGTTTCATTTTATTGTCTTTCCTTCCCCCTGCTCCTTCCCCACCCCTTGTTTCCCTCTACACAATATCCATCCTTCCTCCATTCTTGCCTCCCTCCCACCCCCCATTATGTATCATCATCCGCTTATCAGAGAGATCATTCGTCCTTTGGTTTTTTGTTTTTTTTGGGATTGACTTATTTCACTTAGTATGATATTCTCCAATTCCATCCATTTACCTGCAAATGCTATAATTTTATTCTTCCTTATGGATGAATAACATTCTGTTGTGTATACATACCACAGTTTCTTTATCCATTCATCTATTGAAGGGCATCTAGGTTGGTTCCACAATCTAGCTGTTGTGAATTGAGCTGCTATAAACATTGATGTGGCTATGTCACTGTAGTATGCTGATTTTATGTCCTTTGGTTATAGGCCAAGCAGTGGGATAGCTGGGTCAAATGGTGATTCCATTCCAAGTTTTCTAAGAATCGCCACACTGCTTTCCAGAGTGGCTGCACCAATTTGCAACCCCACCAGTAATGTATGAGTGTACCTTTCCCCCCACATCCTTGCCAACACCTATTGTTGTTTGTATTCTTGATAATAGCCATTCTAATTGGGGTGAGATGGAATCTTAGGGTAGTTTTGATTTGCATTTCTCTTATTACTAGAGATGTTGAATATTTTTTCATATATCTGTTGATTGCTTGTAGATCTTCTTCTGTGAAGTATCTGCTCATTTCCTCAGCTGATTTATCGATTGGGTTATTTGCATTCTTGGTGTAAAGTTTTTTGAGTTCTTTATATATTCTGGAGATTAGTGCTCCATCTGAAGTATGTGTGGCAAAGATTTTCTCCAACTCTGTAGGCTCTCTCTTCACATTGTTGATTATTATGGTACTTTAAATTACCCTAAAAGTGATATTCAAATGTAAAATGTACAAAGCATAAGTATCAAAAATATACATTTCGAGATCTTCTGATGGTTACTTATCACCATAATGACTCCCTCAGTGCATAAAAGGCACAATGATAGGGAAATCTCCAGTTTGAAGTTACTTATGAAGGGTTCTACTATACTGCTTGGGGATCAACAAACTAAGTCTACATTGCTTAAAACTGCATATTTTTCTATGATTTTACTAACTTCCCATGAAAGCAGTGCCATTTAAATGCTATTGTTCTTGGTTATTGCCTTACCTATAATTCTCAAATGAAAATAGTAACATGTATGTCTGGGTGATATTTCCCATTGTTTAATGACTATGGTACCATCCTACCATTTAGCAATTGTTGACTAACCTTGCCAAGGAGTCCCATATAACAAAAACTTACCTACCCAAATTTCCAATATGGCACCTTTTAAAAACCATTGAGAGTGGGTGTGGTGGCACATGCCTGTAATCCCAGAGACTAGGGAGCCTGAAGTGGGAGGATTGTAAGTTCAAAGCTAACCTCAGCAATTTAGGAAGGTCCAAGCAACTTAGCAAGACTCTGAACATTAAAAAAAAAAAAAAAAGCTGGAAATGTAACTCAGTGGTTAAGCGCCCCTGGGTTAAATCCCCAGTACCAATAAACAAACAAACAAACAAACAAATGGTGAGAAATGAAATTTCAGTGTAGCCATAATAGGCAATAACCTACAATGATGAAGCATTTTCTTCTCTTGCATGCTCCAAAATGAAATCCACTGCAATATATGAGAATTCATTTGTAAGTACTGCATTATGTATTGCTTCATGGTAAAAGACTTTAGGACTCCAGAGCTGAAAGAATTTTATTTTAATTTTGGTCCTAGGGATTGAACCTAGGGACTAATGCATTCTAAGCATGTGATCTACCACTGAGCTACAACTTCAATCCCTGAATGAAATTTAGACTCTTAAAAAAACTGTTATATCATATAATTATCTTCTCTGTAGCTCCATGTTATAAATTTTTTATGACATTTGTACAAATTGACTACTTGCCTGCATAAAGGATTATACTATCAACTTAAAAGTTACATTTGGGATGGGACTAATATGAACATTTGGTATTTAAGTTTAGTTGCATTTTTAAAATACATCTAATTAGATTAAACAGATTTGCTTCTATTTGCTTCAAGCATAATGCTGGCAGGTTTCTGTACTTCTCTGTAGTATTCAGTAAACTCTACATTTGTTAATAATGGATGAATTCTTTTCAGTGATATTGATGGGGGACTGAGTTCTGGAGCAAGGTTGGTAATAGGTAAAAACAGACATTCATCACAGTTACAAAGGAACTAGAAGATAGGACAGATATCATATAGAATATATGAAGAATTATCAACTGTACTATAGTTCTCAAAGACACTAGTATCAAATATAGTATAGTCCATTGCCCTTAAAAAAGTGGATTCATGTTGGGTTGGAAACAAGGAGCACTCCAATAATAATAATATTTTAGAACAAGGACTCTTTAGCATATCGAATTTAAAAAATATTTGATATTGTAATAAGTGAAGATAAGCAGGGATAGAAGTAAGGTATAGAACACAGCCTCCAAATGGGCCCCTCATAAGCTCCACCTCCTAATATAAGCCATGCATAATGTTCCAATAATTGATAAATATGCTAGGGATGTACACTTAAGGAATTTAGACATAAGGATATGCATTTACACTGTTTTAGTACAGAATGACTTTATGGGGTTGTGAACATTTGCTAAGTTTTGGGTACTAGGTACAAGTCAGATGATCCATTGAAATAACACAGCCTTGACTCATGAAGAGGTGGTAACAAGTACATCCTAGGTGAATCCAAGACTGTATACACAAATGACTGAATCACAAACATACTGCAGTTAAGGACACCAAAGCCAGTTCATGATGCTCTGGCATTCTCCAGATTTCACAGAGACACCTGTAACTTAAGCTTCTCCAGGCCTTACCTGCCAATAATAATGTTGAAATAACAATTATAAACCATTTTATTAGTTTAGGACCTCAGTTATTCATGCAGCACCTCCAAGTCTCTTAAAACAGCTATCCAAACTGGAGTGTCTCTACACATTTTCATAGGAATACTTTTATTATATTTCTGCTCTTGATTTTCAACCATGTCCAATACAACCTTTGAAGATGGTACCTAGTCATAGTGTATTTTTCTCAAATCCATAGTATGAATGTCAGGGGTTTAGCTCCCAATTCTTTCTCAGGTGTAAAACTATGGGGATGCCAAGATGATACATTGTCATTTGGAATCCTAAATGAGTCAAAGACATATTCCTTGCAGAAACTGGAAAATGTACTTCCTTCTGATATGTGTTATGCTTTGTCATTGAGGTCCTGAAGTAGTGCTTTCTGTTTCCCATATTCCAAAGAACTGCTGGCTTAAAACCTGCTTCGGTACATATGTTACTTTGTATGGTGTCTTAATCCATTCAGTAAATGGAAGTCTTTTTTTCTTTTATGTAGAAGAACATAGTCAAAGATTTATGGAAGAGGAGGAAACCTGAACTGAGGATGAATAGGAATTTATACAATTACAATCAGCAGGAAGACATGAGATACTACAGAGACTTCTGGGATAGTTATGGAGTTCTATTAATGGGTAAAGGGGGCTTATGGAGCATTGGTGGAATGTCAAGAGGTGAAACGAGATGTTCACAAAGGCTTGATCATAAAGAACATTCTACTGTCATGTACAACTAATTAGAACAAATTAATAAGACCTTCTATATCACAGTACAAGGTTTGTATTTTATCAAGAAGGAGAAAAAATACCTGAAGAGTTGTGATCAGAACATAAGATAAACAATCAGCACTTTATTTCTTTAAAAAAGTCAGCAGTGGAGTAGGAAAGTACCATTGGTAAAGGGTGGGATTGGCAGCAGGTACATGAGGTAAAAGGCTATTGTTCATCATTAAGGAAGAAATGGTAAGGGCATGAAATAAGGCATTGGCATGGGAAAAGGAAAAGACTAATATAAAAAATAAGAAAATAGAATCAATAGATTTTGCAATCTGTAGCTATGAGGAGTTTCAGGAAAACGGAGTTCTCACTTGAGCTATCGAGAAAATGCTATTTTTGTTTACCAAGTTCAGTAATTCAGGGGGGAGTTGCAACTACAGCATAATGTGATGAGGGAATAAAAGAAATGAATTTGAGTTATCAGTGAAAGAAACATTTATGTTAGATTGTGCTGGATCTAAACACACACGAACATATATATATATAAATCTAACATAAATGTTTCTTTCACTGATAACTCAAATTAATTTCTTTTATTCCCTCATCACATTATGCTGTAGTTATGTATGTGTATATATATATATATACATATATATATATATATATATATATGTTTGTGTGTGTGCGTGTGTAATCAGGACGTCATCATCATATAAGAGGTAGTTTAAACCCATAGGAGGAGAGGAGATTCTTCTGGGACATGCTGTTTTGAATGCTCAATCTTCATATAACTTGCATTAGAAATGCCTAGAGCAGCTGGGTACAGTGGTGCACACTTGTAATCCAAGTAACTCAGGAGGCTAAGGCAGGAAGACCATAAGTTCAAGGCCAGTTTCAGCAACTTAGCAAGACTCGCTCACAAAATAAAAATAAAATGGGCTGAATATGTAGCTCAGTAGTAGACAGCCCCTGAGTTCAATCTCCAGTACTAAAATGAATAAAATTTTCAGGAAACCTAGGGTGCTTCATAAAAGTGCTCCACTCCTGACATACTGCCTTAATCTTTGGGGATGGACCCTGAATTTCCATATTTTAGAACAAGGACTCTTTAGCATATCAATTTTGAAAAATATTTGATATTGTAACAAATGAAAAGAAGGGATAGAAGTATGGTAAGGAACAGCCTCCAAATGTGCCCCTCATAAGCTGCACCTCCTAATATACATATCTTCATACAGTTGTGCTCCACATTTGACCATGTTTGGTCTATGTTACCAGTAAAATTCAGCACAAGAGATATACATGGTATACATTTCTCATATTAGCTTATACAAAGGCTAGGCTTCCATCTTAGGGATTATCTCTGGTAACTGACTCTAGAAGATGTCATGTTAGGATACTCAGGCAGCCTCCTGAGAGGGCCACATGGCAGGTAACCAAGGTTTCTAGCCAACAACCCATGAAGAATTGAGACCTGCTAATAAGCACATGAGTCAGCAAATGAGCTTAGTAGAACATCAGTCAACATCAGTCAAGACTTTTGATGACTGCATCCCTAGTTGCTATCTGTACAGCAACCTCATAAGACACCCTGAACCAAAATCAGGCAGCTAAGCCCTTCCTAGATTCCTAATGCTCAGAAATCGTGAAAAAACAAATGTTTGCTCTTTTAACCCTGTAAGTTTTGGGATGATTTGTTGTACAGCAATACGTGTGGCAAATTCCACATGAAAATCACAAAGTAGAAATCATGATCATTAACTGAGGTTTTAACAAATATGTGAAGGACATTTTCCCCCTTTTTTAATGAGTTACCATTGATTAATTGATTCAACAATACTTATTACATGTCTTCTCTGTATGGGCATATTTTTAAAATATGTCATGTAAAATAAAGTAACACATGTGATAATGATCATGTCTGTGATACAGGGGAAGAAATGAACTGATTAAAGTTGATGATGCTTTTTAATGAGAGGTAGGCTATTGGATAGTTAGGCAAGACTGAGCTCACACTGGGATGATATTAACCAAGTGGAGGTATGGGGTGGAGAAAGAGGGTTACCACTTTTTGTTTTTCTTGTTTATGTGATGGAGTATGTCTCTAACTGGAAAGCCATGTGGAGTTAAGGACACCAAAGAAAAAGGAAACCCTAAATATCTCTTCCCTCATCCTATTGATATTGAAATACTTATTAAACTCACTGATCCTTTCAGATCTCAAGGGTAAGATCAATGTCAGAGATAGTACAAACACTCAAGAGTCCTTGTGGCAGAACATGAAGATCAGAGAAGGGATTTCAATAAAGAACAGCCCCAAGGAGAGGACTGGATTTGCATAATCAAGTTAATGGCAACCAGACCCTGAAAATGTCTAGGAAAATATTTGCAGCTTTTTATTTCACTTAAAATTGTCAGTAAAATTGCCTATCAGTGAGCTTGCCAATTGTCTATCGTGTATCACCTCATAATCAGGTTTTAAACTCTAACTTTACATGAATGAAATCAATGACCAATAACGTACTTTGAAAATTCAACAGCAGGACTACCCTTTCTTGTATGGAAAGGTTAAAATCCTCCAAAGAGAATAACAATTTTGTTATGAGCAATCATTTTAGCTTATGAAATTACTCACCAGTGGAAAATATGGTTTGAGATCTAGCTCTTCACTCTCTCTTGCATTGATTCACAGACAAGGTCATAGCAACTTTTATCCAAATTGCAAATATGACCATTTAACTCTTCAATTTCAGAAAGAAAATCAAAACCATTCATTTCTCAAAAAAAGTATTCATCAATTGAGGGAATGCTGCTGAATTAACCCTGTAGATTACTTATAATGTTCCTGAAAGTAACTTATTTCAGTTTATCTTACATTTTTCTATTTTTTTTACAAATTTAAGTAAAATATTAATCTTTCTTTTTTGACTTTAGATATTGCCAGTTAGTGTTGAGCATACATTTCTCTTTTTCTTCCATATTTAATTGCTATCATATTTTTACTTTGTAAGTCTCTCTTGGTTAACATTATGTGGATAAAGCCTATGTGAACAGAGTTGTTTTAATTACCTACCACAGTGATATTATTCTTAAAGAAAAATCTCAAGCAACCAATAACAAATAACTTTTAATCTGACCACATGAATGGCAGTGAATACTTATTAGTTATAAACTTTAGACTTTTAGCACTTGGTGACAAAGGCAGAGTTGAGACCTGGGTAGACCTTTGCTAGCCAGAAAGACTCCATAGCCTGGTCTGCTTTGTCTGCCTTTCTATCCAATCAGATTCTCCTGTCATCTTCCCTGTTATTTGGGATTTAGAAACCCTAACTATTTTGTCTGAAAGTAATATCATGACTAATTTTTTTTCAAGGTGTAAATGGACGAGTGTGGCTTAATATGTTAATTCCCACTTAGGACTTTCTAGAGCTCCTGTAACTGATACAGAGGATTTAATTCTAATGGTACCACAAAAGAGTCTGTGACAAGAGACTATCAAATCTATTTTTATTCAAGACTGCAACCCCAACAAAAATCCTGGGCAAAGTAACAACAATAAATGTTGGTGAGGATGTAGGGGATAAGGTACACTCATACATTGCTGGTGGGACTGAAAATTGGTGCAACCACTCTGGAAAGCAGTATGGAGATTCCCCAGAAAACTTAGAATAGAACCACCATTTGACCCAGTTATCCCACTCCTCAGCATATAGCCAAAGGACTTAAAATCAGCATACAATAGTGACTCAGCCACATCAATGTTTATAGCAGCTCAATTCATGATAATTAAGCTATGAAACCAACTGAGGTGCCCCTCAACAGATGAATGAATAAAGGAAACGTGGTACATATACATGATGGAATATTACTCAGCCATAAAGAAGGATGAAATTATGGCATTTGCCAGTAAATGGTTGGAACTGGAGACTATCATGCTAAGTCAAATAAGCCAATCCCCCCAAAACAAAGGCCAAATGTTCTCTGTGATATGTGGATGCTGACTTACAATAGGCAGGGGGGAGGGAGTAGTGGAGGTTCACTGGATTGGACAAAGAGAATGGGGGGAAGGGAAAGGGGCTGGGAATGGGAAAGACAGTAAAGACAGTAGAATGAATCAAACATAACTTTCCCATTTTCATATGTGAATACACGACCAGTGTAACTGCACATCATGTACAACCACAAGAATGGGAAGTTATCCTCCATGTATATATGATATGTCTAAATACACTCTACTGTCATGTATAACTAAAAAGAACAAATAAAAAAATCTTGTTAAAAAAATGACAGTCACAGAAAAACAACTTTATTAATTGTAATGTAAACTAGTAAGCAAGGAATGTAGCAAGACATAACAGATGGCATGTATTTTTGTATATTCAGTAGCACATGCCTGCTCCCACCTGATGGATCAGTATTAATGCATTACCATTTGTTCATTCAAGAGACATATTGTAAGCCATACACAGATTCATAAAGAAGAGTAGCAGCAGATTGTTGGTTAGAGTAAAGGTTATACTACTCAAACAAATACTTCCACAATTACAGTGGATTTCACAGTGATAACTATTCTACCAGATATATACTTATTTCTCTTTCAAGTCCAGAGTGAGTGAACAGATAAAAGAAAAAAATTATTTCCATGTCATTGCTCCCTAGGGTATTAACCTTGCTCACGATATTCAAACTAGCTTTTGAGAAGGATTTTAAAAAGATGAAACTCTAGCAAAATCAATTTGTCTTTCAGGGAGAAAGGGTGTAGTTCTTACACACGTTATTTACACTTGTGTTCCATTAATCATATACCTACATGCAAGAGAGGCTGAGAAATGTAGATTCTAGCTTAGTGTATGGCCATTTGACCAAGAAAAAGGAAAACAGAGAATTTTCTGCCATAACTAGTGGTCTAGAACTGAGTGCTGTTCCACTCTAACATGTTGAGGTCACTTAGGATGCTTTTGTAATTATTCCAAGGAAGAGATGATAAAATCCTTACGAACATAATAGACTACTTTTATATTTTCTGCATGGTTTATACTCAAATGCTTGGCACATTGAAAAGGGGAAAAATAAATTTACTAATTGGAAGAAGAGAGTTGCACCCACTAAATATAATCCCTATTCTCCTACCCTCTATACCAGGGAAGAGCACTCTGAACATTCTCTTTGGTACAGATGTAACTAATGACAGATGTGGTATTGATGGCGCCTCATAAAACTTTACACGTTACGAGTCTTCATTTTTTCTAACTGCAGAAATCTGTAAGAATAATATAGCACTAACCAATCTCAGCAGACATGGTATTGCAGGTGGAAAGTTAAAATATCTTTTCACATATTCCAGATGTCATTGTTAAGAGCAATCAAGAAGGGAAACATTTTAAAATCATGAGCACATAGGAATTAGTTATGATAACTGATATTGAGTTATGTACAGTATGCTCTAAAAACAAATTTGGTCGGTTTAAGGACCCATGGAAGAACAAAATTCTGTGATTGGTAACATGGGTACAGATGTAGGATCCTTAGAATTTGAGATAATGGAAATTTAGACCTGCTTAATAAATAAAACCAATATTGAAAACTCATGTTAATCACAACTATTTTCAATATAACTCTTACTAACAAGTTAATGGAAGAGGCTTTTTTTTTTCTTCTTAGTATCACCAAGAACTCAGTTTCTTTACAAACTCAACATATTTATTGCCCTTCCCTGTCTCACCTCATCTTATCCCAGCCTTTGCTAACATGTCCTGCCCAAAGCTGACTTAGCCTCTCCATTCCTTGGCGGGTGTGGTTTTGCCCTTCCCTAACTCACTTCATACTTATTTTCACCATGGACTCATTTCTACTCCACCTCTCCAGCACTATTCAGATGGTACTTTCTCAACACTATCCAGCCATGCCTCACCTCCCTTTCCTCGCACTCCCTGATACACTGTGTCAGACCATGCCCCATTTTTCCTACCATGTCTAGTTCATCTCTTCCTTGCTCCTGGCATCTCTACCATGCTGTACTTCATCCCACTCTTTCCGAATTTTACTTTTACCAAAAAGTCCTATTCAACACCTCCTGGCCTTTCTCAAACCATCCTTACTCTGCTGAACTTGAACACACCCTACATTTTCCAATGTGTCCATCTCTTCCCAAAACAGCCTTTTCCTGCCATGCACAACACTTCCCTGTTCTACTGTTGAATTCTTATGCACTCCTAGTTTCTAATTCATGATACCTTCCTATCAAAGAGAACTTAAGTAAACTTCTAATAGCTGTTATTCAAAAGTAGGATATCAATGACTCAAGACACTGCCAGTATCTCAGCACCAGCAGAATATCCTAGGATTCTAGGATATTGAATAACAAAGCTACCTGTTTTATTTCAAGCTTAGAAACTGTCATAAGCACTTTTTAACTAACTCAAGCTTCATATAAACAACTACAGATAGATAGCAAAAAGAAATCTTAACAAGCATTTCAAAAATCATAAGTTACATTGAACTTTTAGAATATATGAATTTAAGGTAGAAAAGAAGGGGAAAATAGAATGAATGTAAGTATATCTGATATGATGAACAATAGGATAATATATAAACCATTAATGTCTTCTGCATTAGCCATATTTTATGGCTCTTCAAAATTGCCTATAACACCTTTTGCTAGGCTTACTTTCTTTTTAGGGGGAGGGATCGAACTTAAGGACACTCACCCGAGCCACATTCCCAGCCCTATTTTGCATTTTATTTAGAGTTCACTGAGTTGCTTAGTGCCTCACTTTTTGCTGAGGTTGGCTTTGAACTTGCGATCCTCCTGCCTCAGCCTCCTGAGCCACTAGGATTACAGGTGTGCCCCACCTTGCCTGAATTAGACTTACTTTCAATAAAACTTGAATATCTACATTTCATATGAGTAAAGACAGGAAGTATAATAAAAAATCTGACGAGAGCTATATTGAATGCCAAAAATGGTAGAGCAATTTTTTAAGTAAAATGAAGAACACAGCATACAACCTTTTAATATTATTTTCAATTTCCCTCAGTTTTAATAGTAATTTTTTGTTTATATTCCCTCATTATACATAATTTGTATTTTGCAGCTTATCAGCAGAGACTGCTATTTATAACATAATACCTGAATAGACCAAGTGATTGTAGGTTTCTTATGGTTTAGATATGAGGTGTCCCCCAAAAGCTCATGTGTGAGACGATGCCAGAAGGTTCATACGTAAAATCATTACATTATGAGAGGTGTGACCTAATCCCCTGAAGGAGATTAACAAGGTGGTAACTGTAAGCAGGTAGGATGTAACTGGAAAAGGTAGGCCACTGGGGGCGCTCTTTTGAGGTTTATACTTTGTCCCGGGGGAGCAAAGCTTTCTCTCGACTTCCTAGCTGTCATATCTTGAGCTGCTTTCCTCTGCCATGTTCCTCCATGATGTTATGGCTCACCTCAGGCCCAAAGCTATGAAGTCAGCTGAACTCGAACTGAACCTCTCAAACCATGAGCCAAAATAAACTTTACCTCCTAAATTGTTCTTGTTGGGTATGTTGGTCACAGTGATGAAAAGATGACTAAAACATGGCCCAAGAGTAAAATGTGTAATTTCTCTTTAATTAAAGCTGATTCCTGCCAGGTGCTGTGGTGTACGCCTATAATCCCAGCTGCTTGGGAGGCTAAGGCAGGAGTAGGGCAAGTTCAAAGCCAACCTCAACAAAAGTGAGGCTCTAAACAACTCAGTGAGACCCTGTCTCTAAATAAAATACAAAATAGGGCTGGGGATGTGGCTCAGTGGCTGAGTGTCCCTGAGTTCAATCATCCTGATACCAAAAAAAAAAAAAAAAAAAAAAAAATGAGAGCAGATGCGGATTCCTCTCTTACACAGCTCAGTAGACCAAATGGTGACCCTTTTCAAAGATGCTCCTAATACCTAAAATACACAAATGTTACCTTATTTGGAGAAGGATTTTTTTAGATGAGGTTAAGAATCATTTTTGTTATTGGTGGTGGTTTTCAGCAGTTCCAGGGATTAAAACCAGGCCTGGAGCATGCTAGGCAAATATTCTACCACTGAACTACATCCCCAACTCAAGTTAAGAATGAGAAGATTGTCCTAGATTTTCCAGGAGGAACCTGAATGACATCACAAGAGTGACACTTTTTTCACACAAAAGAGGAAAAAGAAGGTAATGTGAAGATCGAAACAGAGATTAGAATGATGTAGCCACAAGTAAAGACATACTGTCAGTCACCAGAAGCTGGAAGAGGCAAAGGATAGATTTCCCAGTTCATCCCAAGAGAGCACATCCCTGATAATGAAGCCAGAACTGGGGACAGGCAGTTAGTATAGAAATAGGGTATCAGGTCAAATCAAGGAAATGGAGGCCATAAAAGCCATCTGCATCTGGAAGGTGGAGTTGGCCCCTGGGAGAATGGAATGTCAAGGATCTCCGGAGCCCATTGATTACCAAATTTACCTGAGCTTGTCAGGGACCATAGGCTGGGAGCTGCTAATAAATGCCCCCTGGGCCCTTACCTGGCTGAATCATTTTGGCCCTCCCCCTGCCCATCTCACCTGCAAAACCAGGCCTAGTCACCTAGGCAGGAAGGAGAGATAAGGGGGGAGAGAACTGGAGAACAAAAGAGACCTATAAAAGATGTAGGGTGCACTCACTTCTGGGGACTCTAGAACATCAGCCATGGCCCCCTTCTCCTTCCTGGGAGAAGGGAGAAATCTGTATTATTACCTTTAAATAAAACCTGCTTAATATGCTTGCCTTGGTGTGCTTCTCTGATGTTATACTTCAACACCTGAGGAAGCAGAACTCGTCACCAGTAAACAGCGGTATCAATAACACCTTGATTTTGAACTTCTGACCTCCATGACTGTTAGAGGATAAATTTATTCATTTTTAAATGATTCAACTAGTTTGTGGTAATTTATTTCAGAAGTCATAGGAAACTAATATAGGTTTTGATACCAGGAAATGAGTTGTTGATATAAAAAATATTCTAAGATGTGGAATTGACTCTAGTGTTGACAGATGGGTAGAATGGAAGAGTTTTGCAAAACATGATTAAAAAAGATTAGGTTGCCTTGAACAGATCATTAACAGAATAAAGATGTTAAAGACTGCCAGTGAGGACTCAGGAGGAAGTAAGGGGCAGAGTAGAGCAAATCTATCCTCTTGGAAAATTATCTATATTACCTCTCACCAAAAAGAGAGTGTTGGTAGAGATATGAACATTAAAGGCACTTCTGGTAAGGACTCAGAATGAAGTGGGACACAGGTTTTTAAAAACCAGGGTAAAGGTGACCTTCTTTATGTACGAGCATCAAACTAAGCTGAATTATGTCCTCAAGTTTTGTGAAAAGCAAAACTTTATAAGTGATAAATGTAGATGTTCAGCTGAGGAAATTTCTAAGCAAAGTGTTAAAGGTACATCTTGGTTTCTTCTTGCTGCTTATAGAAGGTCTTAGTCATTTTATGCTGCTAAAATAAAACAACTGAGACTAGGTAATTTATAAAGAACAGAGATTTGTTTCTACTGTTCTGGAGTCTGGGAAGTTCAAGAGCATCCATCACTGACTTGTTTTGCTGCGTCATAACATCAAAGGGCATCACAAGGAAAGAAAGCAGGATGAGCAAACTTAGTTCTCTCTTTTCTGGTAAAGTTACTAATCCCATCATGGGGTCTCTGTCTTAGCCCATTATCTGTTGCTATGACATAATACACTAGACTGGATAATTTATAAAGAAACAAAGTTTACTTTAGCTCACAGTTCCAGGTGCTGGATTTCTCATATTGGGTGACTGCATCCACTCAGCTACTGGTGAGGGTCTTGTGCCGTGCATGGTTAGAAATGTGGAAAAGTAAGTGCTGGTCCAAAAAGAAAGAGATTGCATGGCAAGAAAGGAAGAAAGACAAAATCAAGGAAGTTGAATTCATTTATAATGATTTACTCTTGGTGTAACTAATCCAGTTTAGCAAGAGTAAGAACTTATTCCTGTGAGATAGTACTAATATATTCACAAAGGCTCCACCCCCCTGACCTACACACCTCCTATTAGGCCCCATCTCCCAGCCCTGCCCCATTAAGGAAATAAGATATAGAGGCTGCTAACACAAAGCAGTTGTAGATCTCTGTAACTCAACTGAAAGAGATACACAGAAAAAATGATGGTCTGCTTAGCTGCTCTGATCAAAAATTGAGAGAGATCAAGACTTAGAAGAAATATACTAAGAAAAGAAACTTCCCCTCATATTAGTAAAAAAAAAAATAAGTGACACTCTATTGAGAAAGGATCACTGGTTGATTTTCTATTCGTTTCTGGAATTCATGAAGAGGTAACTCTTCTTAGCTAACTCATAATTAAACTGCTCTATTTTCTTGATTGTATAGTTTTTACCTACATTATTTTACTGAATTATCCTCAAATTATCCCTTGTATTATTTAAATTTAGTTTTAAATTTATGTACAATCAAATTAACTCTTTTTGGTGTTGAGTTCTATGAACTTTTGGGGGGTGGTACCAGAGTTGAATTCAGGGCCACTGAGCTACATCCCCAGCCTTATTTTCTCTTTTATTTAGAGACAGGGCCTTATTGAGTTGCTTAGTGCCTCACTTCTGCTGAGGTTGGCTTTGAACTCACCATCCTCCTGCCTCAGCCTCCTGAGCCACTGGGATGACAGGCATGCACCACTGAATTCTATGAACTTTGAAATATGCCTGGGGTTGGATATGTTGCTCAGTGGCAGAGTAGAGTACTTGCCTAGCAGGAGTGAGGCCCTGTGTTTGATTCTCAGCACTGAAAATTCTTAGGATTGTGTAATTCCAAACACCACATGGGTGGAGTCCTTTCATTTTTAAGTTTTGTATAATAATAGACATATTTGTGCATATGCATGTGGCAGAAAGAGACGGAGAGGAATAAGGAATAGGGACATAAATCTATTTTTCTCCATAACCTATATACATTAGAAACTTAAGTCTGAACATAAAAGTAAAATAGTGAAACTAGAAGAAGAAAACAGTTGAAAAGTTTTATTACCATTAAGTGATAATTTTACTATTATTAAAGTAAATAATAGCAATTATTATGAAAACTTGTCAGATATAATGACACAAATTTTTTAAATTATGCTTGGTAAAGACATCCTATTCAATAAATGGTGCTGGGATAAATGGAACACCACATGTAATAAAATGAAATTAAATCTCTATCTCTCACCCTATACAAAACTCAAAGTAGATCAAAGACTTAGTCACTAGAACAGAGACCCCCCACCTACTAGAAGAAAAAGTAGGCCCAAATCTTCACCATGTTGATCTAGGATCTGACTTTCTTAACAAGACTCCTAAAGCTGAAGAAGTTAAATCAAGAATCAATAATTCAGTTGTGTTTTAAAAACTAAGAATACAATAATTAACTATGTACTTTAAAATGTATAATTATAAAGGATGAAAATCAACACATATAGATACACTCAGTTTTCCTTTTCTGATACATAAATATGATTCTATTATTTACATTTTTTGCAACTTTCTCATGTCACAGCACTTTTTATCTGTGATGATCTGAGGCAGCTGAAAATGATAATATGAAATGTTCAATTGAAGGTTTTTTTTATTTTTTGTTTATCTTTTGAGAGTTCAAAAAAAGCTTTGTTTTCAGTTTTGGTTGAAGTTCAATTTAAAATTAGCAAATAATTAGAGTCAGTGATAAAATACTAACTATATTCCTCAGTCAGTTTTTGCCATTGAACCATCTTCCATATTTGGCAATAAATATTTTATGGCCCCCCAAAAAAATCAATAAATGGGATGGATTCAAACTAAAAAGCTTCTTCTCAGCAAAAGAAACAATCAATAATGTGAAGAGAGAGCCTACAGATTGGGAAAAATTCTTTACCACATGCACCTCAGATAAAGCATTAATCTGTAGGATATATAAAGAACTAAAAAAACTCAATACCCAAAAAAACAAATAACTCAATAAATGGGCAAAGGAACTGAGCAGACACTTCACAGGAGAAGATATACAATCAACCAACTAATATATAAAAAAATTTTCAACATCTCTAGCAATTAGAGAAATGCAAATCAAAACTACTCTAAGATTTCATCTCACTCCAGTCAGAATGGCAATCATCAAGAATACAGGCAACAATAAGTATTGGCAAGGATGTGGGGAAAAAGGTACACTCATGCACTGCTGATGGGATTGCAAATTGGTGCAACCACTATCAAAAGCTATAGAGATTCCTCAGAAAACATGGAATGGATCCACCATTTGACCTAGCTATCCCAGTCCTCAATCTATACTGCATACTACAGTGATGCAGCTACATCAATGTTTATAGCAGCTCAATTCACGATAGTAAACTATGGAAGCAACCTTGGTGCCGTTCAACAGATGAATGGATAAAGAAAATGTGGTGTATATATATATATATACACATAATGGAATATTACTCAGTTTTAAAGAAGATTGAAATGATGGCATTTGTTGGTAAATGGATAGAGCTGAAGAATATCATGCTAAGTGAAATAAGCCAATCCCCAAAAACCAAAGGATGAATGTTTTCTCTGATATGCAGATGCTTACTCACAGTAAGGGGTGGGAGTGCTAGGGAAGAATAGTTACTTTAGATTAGGTGGAGGGGAGGGGATATGAGGGTAGGAAGGATAGTAGAATCAAACAGACATATTACCTTATGTGCATATATGACTGCATGCCTGATGTGATTCTACAACATGTACAATCAGAAGAATGAGAAATTATACTCCATTCATATATGATACATTGAAGTGCATAAATGTATTCTACTGTCATCTATAACTAATCAGAACAAATTTTAAAAAGATATTTTAAACAAAATTTCTCTAATTGCTAGAGATTTTAATTTAATTTTAAATTAATTTTTAAAAGAAAGTATTTTGATATGCAGGTGCTATGGCTTGAATACATCCTCCAAAGTTCTTGTGTTGGACACTTAATGTGTTGAGGAGAGACCTTTAAGAGGTGACCAGGTAATAAGGACTTTGCCTTCATGAACAAATTAATGCCATTATCATGAGAGCAAATGTGTTATAAATGTGAGTCCAGCCCGTGTTACTCTCTCTCACATGAGTTTTTTGTTCATGTGATGCCTTCCACCATGTTATAATGCAGCAAGAAGCCCCTTGCCAGATGTGGCCCCTTGATCTTGGACTTCCCAACCTCCAGAACTTTAAGTCAAATAAATTTACTTTTAATAAAGTACCTAATCTCAGATATTCATTTATAGCATTGCATAGGGACCAAAGCACAGAGGAAGCACAATTTCTTTCTAGAAGGAGCAGCATAATTTAGTGGAATCATAGTGTAATAAAACATTGGCCTTGACTGAAGTCAGACCATATCCCACTTCTGCCACATGAACCATAGATGCACTTAGTGAAATTATGCATTCTCTCTGTCCTGTGCTGTTCCTTTGTAAAATTAGCCAAATAGTATCATTTATCCTATAGGATTATTGTTAAGTTGAAAATTAATATTAAAGACTTAATTACAATGCTTTGCCCATAGTAAGTCTGTAATTAACACTAACTATTGCTTTCATTATTGTTAGTGATTCTACCAATCAATATAAAAAAAAAAGCAGATCATACAGAAAAACAAAACAATAGATTCCATGAACCTAAAATTCACAGAAAATAAAATACATATGTATAAAATATTAAGTATGCAAGAGATGCTAACCTCTACAACTAACTATGCAAATTTTAAATATGAAATATGACTTACTTCTATCATAAACTTTGAGGATGTTGTATATACATAGATATTCTTACATATTATGTTAGTGTAGTTCCTTCGAGAAGCAAAGACTAAGATATGATTATTCACACAAGGGATTTATTAGGAGAAATGCCTATGAAGGTAATTGGAAAGAGAAGTGGAATAATCTGGGAGAACTACCAGAATCCAATGAGGGATTGATTCTGAGTGAAAGCGAAAGGTAAAGAAGGAAGAATCAAAGGTTAGGTGAAAGCATTCCGGACTAAACTGTGGTTTAAGAGACTTCTCCAGGGTCACTGGGAGTCCTCGAGCCAAAATCCCCCATCAGAGAATTCCTGCATGTCTCAGGAGTGGACCTGCTTTAGAATCTCTGCTGAGCTCAATTATTTACTGGCTGGGAGCAGTCTGTGGGACCTCTGCAGAGTGGTCTGTGCACAGCACAAGGAATATGATGAA
Source organism: Sciurus carolinensis (assembly GCF_902686445.1). Classification (NCBI taxonomy): domain Eukaryota; kingdom Metazoa; phylum Chordata; class Mammalia; order Rodentia; family Sciuridae; genus Sciurus; species Sciurus carolinensis. Next base: position 94,691,114 of record NC_062232.1, read on the forward strand.
TTTTAAGTGGTGCAGCTGGGTCACAGGTCAATTACACTCTCTGTCATCAGAGCAATGAGAAGCATATTTTCATGCTGCTATGCCTGGCAATAAAAGTTTATTTATATATTTGTAAGTCAATTTGGCAATAGTTTTCAAATTTGTAATTTCACATAGCAAATCTACCTCTAGGAATTTATGTTTTGGCAATACAAAACCGAAGTGACGTATGGAAAGTAGTATTTCTTACATCATCATTTGTCATTGTTAAAAATTAGAATCAATTTAAAGGTTCATCAATAGAGGACAGGACAATTGCAAGGTTATAATTAGATAGTAATAATAAGTTCTGGTGTTCTCTAGCAAAGTAGGGTGAGTATAGTAAATAATAATGTATATTTCAAAACAGTTGGAGAGGATTTTGAATATACTCTTCATTACAGAAATTAGAAAGTCTATGGTGATAAATATGCTAATTACCCATATCTAATCATTACCAATGTATATGTGAATCAAAACCTTACATTGTATGTCATAAAAAGTACAGATAGTACTTGCTAATAAAAAAAAAATGTAGGTAGCCAGGCATGGTGGCACATGCCTATAATCTCAGCTACTTGGGAGGCTGAGACAAGAGGATCACAAATTCAAGGTCAGTGTCAGCAACTTGGTGAGGCCCCAAACAACTTAACAAGACCCTGTCTCAACATTTATAAAAAAACAACAACAAAAAAGGGATAAGGATGTAGTTTAGTGGTAGAGCACCCATGAGTTCAATCCTCAATGCCACCAAAAAAAAAAAAAATGTTTTTTTTTAAAGTAATTTAAAAAGGGGAGTGAAAAAATAGCATATGCCAATTAAATCAGATGCTGTTGAAATACACGTATTATCATAGAAAGGAGTACTTGAGGTAGTACTGAACAACAATAAACTACAAATAGGATGTCTCCTACAAACCTTTCTGTCCATAAAAAGGGAAGAAAACCAATTGAGGGGAGTAAAATTTTTTATCTTTCTGAATAAAAGCTGAATTTTCAGCTCTATAATTTTCTCTCACAGAAGAGATCCTTGTAAAAGTCACTGTCATTACTAAAGGACCCTTCTTACTACTTTGGGAAAATACATTAGTCCAAAATGACCCCAAATCAATGCTAGTTTTGTATGTTAATATAACTTATCGTCCATAACTGGTGAGGAAAAAGAGACAAAATAATCAACAATAATTTTTAAATTGTTGATGACAGGGAAGATAACCTTGGAATTACAGATTTGTGATATCATTATAAACAACCCTTTAGAAACTATTTTAAAGGGAAATATATAATAAGTGGTTTCATCATGGAGTGATGAATGACAGATACATACTTGTGGCTTGAGATAAAATTTCTAGTGACAGCATCATTTACAGATTAAATAAGTGCTTTCTCTAAAATATCTTAGATGGAAGTGAATATGCTGTTTTGTAGAAAACTGTCAGATCACTCAAAAATTTTCAGTGATAATAACAACTGATATTAAATTTATCAGTAGAGTATGAATAAAATTGTTCCATGGAACATGAGAGACGGATAACATGGCGTTTCTAATTATGTGATTTTAAATATATATGTGTAATTAATAAATATTTGAAAAGCCAATAGTATAAGTATATATTCTATTTACACAATTTTCTATATTCAAGTTTAGCCATAAGGCTGATTTACAAAATTTTTTCTCCTTCAGAAAACAGAAAAATTTCTTAAATTCAAAAGTATATTATGAATGAATACAAATGAAAAATGCCCATGCCTGCAGCAATCTGCTTCATTTTTCATATGCAGAGAGGAACAATGTTGAAGGGCTGTTTTTTGTTGTAATTGTTTACATCTACTTCTCTTGTGGCTGTAACAAATGGGCACAAAGTCAGCAGCTTAAAAACAACAAAAATGTATTATCTTATATCTCACTGGACTAAAATCAAGACATCAGCAGGGCGGCCTTCCTTTCTGAAGCTGTAGGGAAGAATCTATTTCCTTGCCCTCTCCAACTTCTAGAAGCCACCCACGTTCCTTGGCTTCTTGCCCTCCTCCTCCACCTTCAAAGCCAACAGCAGCAAATTTGTTCCTTCTTGTGCAATCATCTTTCTGGTTCTCTGAAACTGGAAAAGGTTCTCGGCTTTTTTTAAGGACTCCTGAGATCAGATTGAATTTACCTAGATAAACCAGAAAAATCTCCCCATTTCAAGGTCCTGGGCCTGAACTACATGTGCAAAGTTCCTTTCCCACACAAAGCAACATATTAACAGGTTATGCGAATTAGGATGTAGACATCTTCTAGGGGCCATTATTGTATCTTCCACATTATTACTTATAAGGGCTGGAGATGTAGTGCAGTAGTAAAGTGGCATGCTTACCATGCACAAAGCCCTGGGTTTAATCCCTGGCATCACACACATACACAAAAATGATGAAATTTAAATAAATGATCAATTAATGTCATTTTCAGATTTATATCAACAAATCTGCACTGTGCGCTTATTGAGCAAACCTCTGCATTGGATATTATAAAGTGCAGGAAAGAGAAGTGCACTATATTGTTGGATCATCAGGAACATTCATAAAAAGATGATAAACAATAAAAGTCTATATGTAAATGTCAAATTCATTTGTTCGACAATATTTCTTGAGGATCTACTATGCCGTTCTAAGCTCTGATGAGATGATAGTATAGGAGTGAGCATCACTATGTCTCTACCTTCATGAAGTTTATTTTTAAATGGGGAAAATCATTTATAAAAAAAGAAACTAATACATTTACTGTAATATCAAGCAATATTAAGTGCTATAGAGGAAAATTAAGTAGGAAAGGGAATAGAAATGGAAGGAATGGCTATTCCAAAAAAGGTTGGCAGTCCTCTTGAAATTGAATGAATGAATGTTACAGAGAGCTACTGTATGGTTCACAATCTAGAGTATCTGTCTTGACTAGAGTAAGTCTGAAGGCTTCATATTTATAAATGGAATAGGACTGAGGATGATGCTCAGTCATAGAGCTTGCCTAGGATGCTTAGAACCTTCCTTGGGTTAAATCCATGGAGAAAGTATGGAGGAACATGAATTTTTGGAGAATGAGTAGAGTTTTAATAAACAGAGTTATATTTCTCATTATATTCCATGGATCATCTTCATCAAAATCTACTAAGGCTACTGCAAAAGTTACAGATTTTAGGTTTCACGTACAGACTTACAAAATCAGAACCTTTGGATGAAGCCTAGGAATGTACCAGGTGATTCTTACCTAAACTGAATTATGAAGAGACACTAAGAGTCTTAAAATTTTAAAAAGACTACACTGTCCCTTCCCTGCAGCAAGAGGAAGACCATGTCATTCTTGGGGGGAGTAATGAGTAGACTAAACTGATGAACCAGAATGGGGCTAGGGATGTAGTTCAGTGATAGAGCACTTGCCTCGCATGCTCAAGTCATGGTGAAGCAGATGTTTACAATTGGAAGGATGTTTCATACCAGGTTAAGGAGTTTAAACTCTTTATATAACTATGAACCACCAAGTATTAGTGATTAAGCAATTATATTTAGAAAGCAACACTTGAGGATTATTGGCGATATTTATGTTACCAACACACAGAACTACCATTAGTAGCAGCAGTGAACAGGAGGAATTGGAAGTGGGTTATATCAATAACAAGGAATAGTACAGTTTATGTTAGCAATACACACATGAGTCATTAAGCATCAGGATTAGGTCACTTTCAATAATAAACAAAGAGGAAAAATAGACATGGAGGTTATTGTGAGGTAAGTTAAAGTGGAACTTGGATTACTTCGATAGAAAGAGAGAGAAGGTAGAAATGACTCAGATTTTGAACCTGAATAATTGGCAAAAATGGGTTCACTGATTATGGTGGAACACCATCATTTAGCTTGATGAAACAGGGCTCATAAATTACTATATAAAAGTGTAGGAGAAAAAAAACTATTACCTTGTTCTTGCAATTTCTCTAAATTGATCAGCAATCCAAGAAATACGATTATAACCCTCTCTTATATTTCTACCCAAGTCAGTCACGTGAAACCACTCCCTGCATTTAAGAGTCAATGTGCAAGAAAATAACTTTTAATATTATAGAAAACTGAAACTAGTCCTTTATAGCAACTATTAGTAATTTATTGGCTGAGGACGCATTAGAATCTAATTATCTATTTCTGGTTATACTACTAACATTTTGGAGAAAATCTATACTACATACATTGTTCTTCATTTATACTGCATACATTTAAACATAATCAAACAGTAAGGAATAATTATGATTGTTTACCAAATTAAAAAGTCTTTCAATTACCTAATGATCTATATAGAACAAATCTTGTTTTAAATAATCTTACTTTTTTAAGACTTAAGTACACATTTTCTAAACCAAGATGTTGTACAATATGCTCAAAGATAAGGAATAGATTACTTGTGATCTTAGAACTCCTTGCATTTTAAATTAAGTCAAATAGGAATGTGAAGCATGTATACCTTAATTCTCTTTCCCTCTCTTTCCACAAACACACAGAGATGTACAGATATGTGAATAATTTAAAATTTTTTTCACTGTATTAATGCCTTCAGAATTTTCTATGTGTATGAAAATGCATTTGGTAATATGTTGTTACTACTCTAGAAAACTATCCCATCTGTTTTCACATCTATTTTTTCACAAATATAGTCTACTTTCTTTGCTTTATTTTGAAGACATAACACACGATTCTCCCTCTTCCCATCCCATAATTTTCATCTTGGAGAGAAATGTATAGCATCTAGAAGAATGAGACTATTCCCTGTAGTTTCTACTGAGTTCAAACTCACAGAACAACTGAATTTGCTATTCTTGGGTTCAGCTTCTAGTAATGGCCAAGTGTCTCCTGTCAGAGCAATCCTGACACCTATAACACTATAAACTCCAGACCAAACACATACATACGCACAAAATTAAGGAGGTAGATTATGACCAAAAGCATGGAGGAATTGCAGTTTATCTGATGCTTGCAAGAAAGTTAAGTTACTATATGAGACTCCTTTTTCTTTTAATAACTTTTAGCCTGAGAGCAGGTCACTGTTGGTCACCACTGTGGATAATATCCTGATAAAAAAATCTGTAGTCTAACTGGCTTGAAAAATCAGAGGAAGATGTTCTAGGCAATCAGAGCCACTGATGACTGAGGAAAACATCACAGAACAGAGAGAACCAGCGAGGGAGATGCCCAAATATATGAATAAACTGCCCATATAGCCCATCATATCATGAAATGCATATGGGTAAAGCAGATTGCAAGGAACCAAGCTAAGGTAAAAACACTAAATTGACATTTCAGCTGCCACCCACCACTGAGGAGACGTTAATCACTTTATGAGTTCTGCCAATTTAAATATCTGCTTAAAACAAAATGAGCCTGGCATGGTGGCACATGCCTGTAATCCCAGTGACCCAGGAGGCTAAGGCACAAGGATTGCAAGTTTGATAGTGACACCTTCTCTCAAAATAAATTTTAAAAGCTAGGGATGTGGCTCAGTGCTTAAACATCCCTGGGTTTAGTGTCTCATACTAAAAATAAATAGATTAAATAAATAAATAAATAAATAAACACTCTTTAGAAAAACATTTAAAAAAAATCAATACAACATACAGTTTACTTCAGGGTACAATTCAAACAGTTCAGAATATGAAGAATCAAGAAAAAAAATTACTGATTCTAAGAGAAAAGAAAATCAATGAAGACCAATCTCAAGATTTTTTTAACTATGTAATACCTATGTCATAACTATGTAAAAACCCAAACATTTTATAACACAGCTTTTATAACTATGATCAGGGACATGCTTGTTATGAATGAAAAGAAATCTCAGCAGAAGCATAGAAACTATAAAATGAACAAAGGAGAACGTCTAGTATCAAAAAAAATACAACATGTTAAAGAAAAATACTTGTTAATAAGCTTAACAGCAGAAGAGAAATGCCAAAGAAAAAAAGTGAAATTTGCAGATAGAGGTATAGAAATTATCCTATGTGAAAAATAAACAAAAATATGTGAAAAAAATGAACAGAGATTTCACACACATATAATCTGAATTCCAGAAGAAAGAATGCCTATACATATGTGCATATGTACATATACATATGTATCTATTTATGTACATATCTGTATACTTATATATTCATGTACATATGTGTGTATTTATATATATAGATATGTATGCACATATACATACATACATACACATTTGATGGAGGAGTACCAGGGATTGAATCCAGGGGTGCTTGACCTCTGAACCACATCCCCAACCCTTTTTATTTTTTATTTTATTTTGAGACCCAGTTTCACTAAGTTGCTTAGGGCCTTGAAAAATTTCTGAGGCTGGCTTTTGAACTCATGATCCTCTGGCCTAAGCCTCCCAAGCTGCTGGGATTACAGTGAGCTCCACCACACCTGGCAAGAACCCCCATTTTAGATGGGGAGACAGACACATTAAAAAAAATGGTGGCAAGCAAAATCACAAGTTGGAAATACATATAAATTTATAAATTCATGAAAGTCAATGAAGCACATAGGATAAATACAACAAAAAACCGCAATTAGAGATATCACAGATAATCAAGAGAAAATTTGAAAACTACCAGAAAAAAATGACGTATGAAGTCAGTGGAAGATGATTCAGTGAATAGTGACTTCTCATTAAAAACAATGAAAATTAGTACACAGTGGAAAAGTATTTTCAAGCACTGGGAAACATGTAACATTCACCTTTCACTAATGAAGGAAGAAACAAAGGCATTTCCAGATAAAGAAAACTTTAAATAACAGAACTGCATCATAAGAAATGAGAAAATTATATAGATTTAACAATACCAAAAGAAAATGGGGAAAATATTTTTAAATCAAAATTGTAATTCATAACTCAGTTCAAAACAAAATATTAACATGGTCCCTATCATTTTAAGCAATAAGTGGTTCTCATATCTCACTTCTGTTCACTGGAGTTTGGGGATACTCACAGAGACCATTGTATGTATACCCTTTGAAATCATGTGCATCAAGCATGAAGATTTAAGTTCCAAAGACATTAATGAAAGCTTTGTGTGTGCAAAGGAATAACTTGGATTATAGATGCTTACTTAAACCTCTTTAAATTTGTAGTTTTTTTTTTTTTTTTCCCCATTTGAGCAGCCGGGGTAAACCTCTTTAAATTTAACTGGTCTTGGAGGTCCAAGATGGTGAACTAGAGGGAGGTTGCATTCCTTGTTGTTCCATGACTAGGGATTCAAGTAGAAGAAATACTGTTTGTCCGCAAGGTAGCCCTCGCTGCCCACTGATCCCCTGCTGTTTGCCCCCCTTTCATCCATCAAGATCACTGCTGTCTGCCAGCTTATTACCCACCTTCTGCATGCAGATCGCCTGCAGACTGCCCACAGATTGCCTGCTGTCTGCTGTCTGCTGCTGCCTGGGAATCTATCGTCAGAGGACCCACAAGTTTGTTTCTACAAGGCTGCTGCCGTCTTGGGACACCAGCCAGGGCCTGGGAGTTCAGGACCTAGAGGCCTGCAGGTTTACCACCACCACTGCCTCCATCTCAGGTGCAGCCACGTCACTCTCAGGACACCAGTCAGGGCCTGGAGATATATTGTCAGGGTACCTGCAGGTCTGGTTGCACCTGAGGTCTTCCTGTAGGGTGTGGCCACCATCTGGCTGCCTATTTGCAGGGGCACTCCTTTGTGTGAGCACATCCCTGGTGGTCTCTCTGCAAGTTGGAACAGCATTGAGATCTTGGGACTGCAGCTAGGCAGAGCCTGGGGAAGCTGAAACCAAGGTCCATCAGATTGCAGTTGAGTCTGCATGGAACAGTCTGGGTCTGGCAAGTGTGTGAAAAGCCAGAGACTGGGGGCAGTTCCCTGGGGGGAGCACAGGTTGGAGAAACTGGAGAAATCCGAGCTCTCTCCAGCTCTGTGAGTCCTGAAGTGTGTGGACATGGAAAGGGTCAACTTTCCATCTGGAAGTTGGAAGTGGGAAGACTAGAAGAGGATGGGAGGGCATCTTGCACCTCACAGCTTACCCACCCAACTGGTCTGGCACCTACCATCAAACTACCATCAAACTTCAGACAACCCTACCTATCAATGGAGAAAGGAAGCTGAGAAAATTTTTGAAAGACAACAAAAACAATCATCCAATTTTCCACTGAGACGTTCTGGGTTTTTTTCCCCTCTCTTTTACATCTCTACCATCTTTGAATTCAAATAGTTTTATGCATCATTTGGCTGAGGAATGGGGCATCTGAATAGTATATTACAGTTTTGTTGTGTATTCTTATATTTTTAATATTTTAAAAATCCGTCTATATTTTTTCTTTCATCTATCTGTCTCCCTGGATGCTCTTTCTTACTTCTCCCATGCTAACAGTCAACCTTTATTAATTCCTCCTTTGCTCTTACTATAAAATTTTACCTCTGTCTTCTCTCCTCTCTCATAAACATTACATCCTACACCACTTCTGTTCCCTCACTGTCCATCATTTGAAATGGTAAAACTTTTAGCAAACTTACTATTTGTACTGCAGACAATAATTGAACACATCATTTCTAGTTTTTTGCCACAAAACAGTAGATACCTTAATAAGAACCATTTGGTTTAAGGTTGTATATCGTTTGCATTGGGTGCTGTTAATATTGGTCTCTCCCTAAAAGGTGAGGTACCGGAAGTCTTCAGGGACTGTATTAGACTATGGGGTAGAAACTGTACTGTCTCAGTTCCATACAACTAGATGGGAAGATGCACAAACAACATGAAAAAACAAAGGAACAAAGCACCTCAAACAAACCAAGATGTTCCAACAACAGAATTCATAGACAACACAATAGAAGAAATGTCAGAGAAGTTTAGAAGGTACACAGTTAGACTGATCTTTGAAATAAAGGATGATATCAGAGAAAAAACACAGGAAGTGAAAGATCACTACAATAAAGAGGTAGAGGTTATAAAAAGGAATCAAGTACAAATTCTCGAAATGAAGGAAAAAATAACCAAATTAAAAATTCAGTGGCAGCAGAATCTCTCACCCTATCTCTCACCCTGCACAAAACTCAACTCAAAATGGATCAAAGACCTTGGAATCAGACCAGAGACCCTGCATCTTATAGAAGAAAACATAGGTCCAAATCTTCAACTTGTTGGCTTAGGACCAGACTTCCTTAACAGGACTCCCATAGCACAAGAAATAAAAGCAAGAACCAATAACTGGAACAGATTCAAACTAAAAAGCTTTCTCTCAGCAAAGGAAACTATCAGCAATGTGAAGAGAGAGCCTACAGAGTGGGAGATAATCTTTGCCACACATACTTCAGATAGAGCACTAATTTCCAGAATATATAAAGAACTCAAAAAACTCTACACCAAGAATACAAATAGCCCAATCGACAAAAGGGCTAAGGAAATGAACAGACACTTCACAGAAGAAGATGTACAAGCAATCAACAGATATATGAAAAAATGTTCAACATCTCTAGTAATAAGAGGAATGCAAATCAAAACTACCCTAAGATTCCATCTCACCCCAATTAGAATGGCAATTATCAAGAATACAAGCAACAATATGTATTGGTGAGGATGTGGGGGAAAAGGTACACTCATACATTGCTAGTGGGGTTGCAAATTGGTGCAGCCACTCTGGAAAGCAGTGTGGAGATTCCTTAGAAAATGTGGAATGAAACCACCATTTGACCCAGCTGTCCCACTCCTCGGCCTATACCCAAAGGACTTAAAATCAGCATACTACAGTGACGCAGCCACATCAATGTTCATAGCTGCTCAGTTCACAATAGCCAGATTGTGGAACCAACCTAGATGCCCTTCAGTTGATGAATGGATAAAGAAACTGTGGTATATATACACAATGGAATATTACTCAGCCATAAAGAATAATAAAATTATGGCATTTGCAGGCAAATGGATGAAATTGGAGAATATCATGATAAGTGAGATAAGCCAATCTCAAAGAACCAAAGGATGAATGATCTGGCTGATAAGCAGATGATGACACATAATGGGGGTTTGGAGGGGGGCAAGAATAGAGGAAGGAGGGACTGTATAGAGGGAAAAGAGGGGTGGGAGGGGTGGGTGGGAAGGAAAAAATAACAGAATGAATCAAACACCATTTCCCTATGTAAATGTATGATTACACAAATGGTATGCCTCTACTTCATGTACAAACAGAGAAACAAGATATATCCCATTTGTTCACAATAAAAATGAATTTTTAAAAATTCAATGGAAAGTATCACCAAAAGACTAGACCATTTAGAAGACAACCTCACTCAATGAAGACAAACTATATACTCTGGAAAATAAAGTCGACCACACAGAGAAGATGGTAAGAAACCATGAACAGAATTTCCAAGAAATATGGGGTAACATAGAAAGACCAAATTTAAGATTTACAGGAATAGACAAAGGTATAGAGATACAAACCAAAGGAATGCACAATCTTTTCAATGACATACTATCAGAAAATTTCCCAAATCTAAAAAATGAAATGGAACATCAACAACAAGAGGATTATGGGACCCCAAATGTACAAAATTACAGCAGACCCACACCAAAGCATATTATAATGAGAATGACTAACATACAGGATAAGGATAGAATTTTAAAGACTGCAAGAGAAAAATATCAAATCTTATATAGAGGGAAAACAATTCAGAATTCAGCTGATTTCCTAACTCATACCCTCAATGCCAAGAGGTCCTGGAATAACATATATCAAGCGCTGAAAGAAAATGGATGCCAACCAAGAATTTTATGTCCAACAAAATTAAGCTTCAGATTTGAAGATGAAATAAAAACCTTCCGTGATAAACAAAAGTTAAAAGAATTCACAACTGGTTAGTCTGCACTACAGAACATTCTCAGAGAAATATTCCATGAGGAGGAAATAAAATGAAAACAATGAAAAAAAGCAAAGGGAAGAATTGCACTAAAAGAAAACTCAATCAAAGAAGAAATTAAGTCAAGTTAAAACCAAAAATTAAACCAAAATGACTAGGAACACAAATCATATCTCAATATTAACACTGAATGTTAATGGCCTAATCTCTGGGACACTCTGAAGTCTTGCTAAGAAGAAAGTTCATTGCATTGAGCTCATTCATTAAAATAAGAAGTCAATAAATAAGTAACCTAACATTACATCTCAAAGTCCTAGAAAGAAGAAGAAATCAACACCAAAAGCAGTAGAAAGCAAGAAACAATTAAAATCAGAGCTAGAATCGATGAAATTGAAACAAAAGAAACAATTCAAAAAATTGACAAAATGAAAAGTTGGTTCTTTGAAAAAAAAAATAGAATTGATAAACCCTTAGCTACACTCACAAAGAGAGAGAGAGAGAGAATTCAAATTACTAAAATTCATGATGAAAAAGGAAATACCATAATGGATATTACTGATATACAGAAGATAATTAGAAACTTTTGAAAATTTTTACTCAAGTAAAATAGAAAATCTAGAAGACATTGACAAATTTCTGGAGACATATGATCTACCCAAACTGAATCAGGAGGACATACATGATTTAAACAGGTCAATTTCAAGCAATGAAATAGAAGACACCATCAAAAGCGTACCACTCAAGACAAGCCCAGGACCAGATAGATTCTCATTCAAGTTCTATAAGACCTTCAAAGAAGAATTAACACCAATACTCCTCAAATCATTCCATGAAATAGAAAAGGAAGAAACCCTTCCAAAACTCATTCTATAAGGTTAGTATCACCCTGATACCAAAACCAGACAGACTCATAAAGGAAAGAAAACTTCAAACCAAATTCCCTGATGAACATAGATGCAAAAATTCTCAATAAAATTCTGGTAAATCACATACAAAAACGTATTTAAAAGAGTGCATTGTGATCAAGTGGGGTTCATCCCAGGGATGCAAGGTTGGTTCAACATAAGGAAATGAATAAACGTAATTCATCACATCAACTGACTTAAATACAAGAAACATATGAAATTATGGCATTTGCAGGTAAATGGATGGAGTTGGAGAATATCATGCTCAGCAAAATAAGCCAAACCCAAAAACCAAAGACTGAATGTTTTCTCTGATAAGTGGATGCTGATCCATAATGGGGCTGGGGACAGGGAAGAATGAAGGAACTTTGGATTGTGCAGAGGGGAGTGATGGGATGGGTGAGGTGGTGGGGATGGGAAGGATGGTGGAATGAGACAGATATTACTACCCTATATACATGTATGATTATACTACCAATGTGACTCAGCACCATGCACAGCCAGAGGAATGAGAAGTTGTGCTCCATTTGTGTACAATGTATCAAAACACATTCTACTGTCACATATAACTAATTAGAACAAATTGTAAAACATAAAAAAATTAAATGGTCTTGCAATGATCTGAAGTGAAGTTTGGTTTTAAAATGGGGGAGTAAACGTGGATTTTTCCACTTTAATCTTCTGGAAATCAACCCAAAGTAAAAGCAGAATGACAAAAAGAAATGTGAATCATTTTTTTGAGGAAAGTAAAGGGCATCTGGAATCCTGAATCCATTCAGGAGGAAGGGCTTTATATACATTTAAGGATCAACAGGGTTGTAGAAAGACTCTGAGCATGGGGATCAGAGGAAGTTCATAGATAATAGGGATCTCCCAAATACACAGTACTTGAGGGGCAAAACCACCACTTATTTGTTTTAAGAGAACTATTTTATGATTTGAATAGTTTGATAGTATGTTCTAGGTACATTTTAAATTACTTACCCTTGGTAGGGACATCTTTTAGAAAACCTTGAGGAAAATAATGCATGTGTGGTTCTTTGGAGCTTATTTTTCATTCCATATGATTTAGTTTTTTCAATTCAATGAAAATGAATTTTAAAATTCTAAAATCATTGATATAGGTCTATACTACCTAAATGTGGTGACTAAGTTATCTCAGCTATAGTCATTTAAAGGGTCATCTTATTAGGATATAATACAAAGCAGTTCCCTTATCAGACTACCAGTTAGCCAATTTACCAAAATAATAAGTATTCTCTATTTCTTCTATAAAGCATTCAAATTAGTACCCAGGGAATGCTAAAGTACTCACTGCTAGTTGACTATACTCTTAATAACTTCATATTTCTCTTCCCATCATTCAAATTGAATGCTTACAAAGAATCTGTTGAGCTCATTCTAAAACCTATTTATGCAAGTTGTACATATTAATGTGATAATTAATTTAAGGAAATAGTATGATAACACAGGAATGCAAAAAGAATTGTTCTTTCCATGAAAACTAACTTGACTGCTTTGCAAAATATTATTAAAGGTGCATCTTTAAACATTGCTTTTAAAGTTGGTGTGAATGAGAACTGTAAATATAGAGAAAATCTTGTTAACATTTCAAAGATTTTTGAACTAAGATTGTTTGCCAATTTTAAGTTCCCTATCTGCTTTAAATAAAATCAAACTGCTAAAAAATTATCTGATATAGTTTATGTAAGAAAGATAATGTGGAATTCAAATTATTGATTTTATATACTCAAAGGAAAAGGCCTAAGTAAAAACAGGCAAACATGTGATTGATATTCTGTAAATCAACCCAAAGTAAAAGCATATTCCAGTATTTTTGTTTCCTCAATTTTTCCAATCAAAAAACAAACAAACAAGAAACTACTCCCATGTCACAGAAATTAAGAAAAGGTTTATTAATGCCCTTTTTTTTTTTTTTTTTTTTTTTTTTTTTTTTTTTTTTTTTTGCGGTACTGGGGATATATGATTAGCCATGAAATTTTTGTAGCCAGACAGCCATTTGGAGAAGAGTTACCCTATTTGTTGAATTTTTTTATCTTTTTATTTTTGGTACTGGAAATTGAACCCAGAGACACATTTCCAATGAGCCACATCCCCAGCCCTTTTTTTCTTTTATTTTGAGACATAGTCTCACTAAGTTGCTTACCATCTCACCAAGTTGCTAAGGCTGGCCTTGAACTTGTGATCCTCCTGTCTCAGCCTCCTGAGCCACTGGGATTACAGGTGTGCACCACTGTGCCTGACATTAAACTATCTTAATAGCATGAAATATGTTCTTTTCAAAATGAAGAAGTCATGTGAACAAATATAAATTTTAGTTATCATTATCCAACTTTACTTTTCTCCTACTGGAATTTTATTATATTGTTTAATCTGGCATCATAATAATACTAAAAACTCTTCGTAGAAAGCTTTATAATCATAATAGTAGTATCTCGAGTCTTTACTATATGCCAGTCACCTTGTTGAGAGCCTTATAGGAATAAGCTCCTTTAATTTTCACAACTCTCAAACTAGCATTCAACTATGAAACATACTATTATTAAGTAGATTATCATGCCTACTTTTGTACCAAACATATATCATAATGAATCATTTCAGCACTTATTTCCAGACTGAGTTATCCAGTATAAATAGCCTGTCATATGGATAAGAGAATAATGGAAAGCAATGAAAATCTTTATGTTCAAAAAAGTAAACAAATTCCAAAGAATAACCACTTCATTTTAATGGAATAACGAAATACAAAGCTAAAGATAAAATTAAGACAATGTACTGCACTAAAGGATAATTTACAGTTGTATGACTAATTCATATGTTATTTCTACTAATGATGTAATTTATTTTTACTTTAGGATATGTAGTAAAATCTACATTCTGAGATCTATTCCTCAAAGTTATGGAACATTCCATTTATTGTATCAGGTTAATTTCTTCCAAAATCAGGCCTTTCCCCAAATGATCATTTAAGAATGCTCTCTTAAATTTTCTTAAACATTTAGTCTGCACAAGTCCTTTGCCTGTGCACTTTTTTAATATTAGAAAACAACTGAAAGGGTAGATATGGTATTATTTCTAATAATGATAAGAAAATTGAGGTTGGGGAATTTAGGAGACTTGCTTGAGAGCACACAATTAATAAATGTGGGAATCTGATGTTACTAGACATCTAATGGTATGTTTCTTGTTTCTGTAGGGTTGTTTACTAAAACCCACAGTTAAAACAAAAAGAAATTCAGAATGATACTAAGGCACTAAGTATCCTATTCTTTAAAAATCTCCCATAAAGTACCCAAACTCAACTCTGGCTGTCATACTGCAGGGCTTCCTAAATCGTGTCCCAGTTGAACCGATACCATAATCAACCAGGGCACTACTCTTGCACCCCAGAGTACCAGAAACCAGGGATGGTAGAGAGGTCATCCAAGTGATTCCTCTGCCTCTTCGTGGTAGTGGGGAAAAGGCTCAAAATCAAATTGTGTGGTGTTCTGAGAAAAAATGGTCATAAAATTGGGGGTTCATGTAAAATGAGTAGAGAGGCATTTTGATCCCTGGCTAGATGTTTGTTTAGGCAACAGGTTCGCTGTTATGACTCTGTACTTACCTGATCAGGAAAATAAGAAACTTGGGAAAAGAAGGAAAGACTTGAAGAAGAGAATAGAGGCCCAACCTGTACTTCTACAGTTCATCGTAGGAATAGCCCCTGAATATCTATAGTTAAGTGGCCATCAGGGAAAGATTCCGGTGTGGGTTCTCCAGTGGACTGCTGGTTGAAGGATAAAAGGGGCTGGGACAAGTGCAGAGGTGAAGTCCCAAGAGTTCTTAGGGATATTCACATGGGCTCATCATGAAAAAGTCAACATCTGTGTGCCTGTATCACAGAGAACACAGAAAGCCAGAGTTTTAACAACTGCTATGGGCTAAATATTTGTCTACTCCCAGAATTCACATGTCTAAATCCTAACCCCCAAGCTGATGGTATTAGGAGGTGTGGTGGTATTGGGAGGTGAATGGGTGATAAGGATGGATTCCTCATGAGAGGTATATTGAAATGTCCTTTTAGAAAGGACTGCCAAAGAACTTTCTGGCTCTCTTTCTTTCATGTGAGGATACAAGAAGTTGGCTGTCTGTAATCAGAACCAAGTGTGCTAGATCCCTGATCTCAGACTTCCAGCCTCCAGAGCTCTAGAGAAATAAATTACTATTGTTTGCAAACTACCCGAGCTATGGTACTCTGTTAGATCAGTCCCTAATTGACTAAAACAGTAATACAAAGGTTTGTTCTTCAAGCCTATCAAAGTAAAGATAAGAGTAAAATTTTCAAACTTTCAATTAAGTCAAAATTGTTATGACAGCTTTTGTCTGCCACACAATAATGATGATGATGATAATGATAAAATTGACAAATTTTAAAAGTTTAACTTCTTTACTTGCATGTAAGAAAATATGGTAATGAAATATCTTTCAATGATTGGATACTTTTCAAGCTAAAATAACATAGTTACCTTTCAATGCAAAGATTGATACAATGACTGTCAAAAATTCCCCAGGATTCTAGACTCACAAACCATTTTCCTTCTTTGAACACAACATTTCTGGATAGGCACTGAGGTATGGAGGTGGGACATTTAGGAAGTGATTAGATTATGAGGGTGGAGCCCTTGTGAATACAATTAGTACCCTTATAAAAGAGGCCCCAGAAGATGGGGTGCAGTGGTGCACACCTGTAATCCTAGCAACTCAGGAGGCTGAGGCAGGAGAATCACAAGTTCAAGGCCAGCCTCAGCAACTTAGCAAGGCCCTAAGCAACTTGTTTCAAAATAAAACAAAGGGGGCTTGGAATGTGGCTTAGTGGTTAAGCACCCCTAGATTCAATCCCCAGTATCAAAATTCAAACAAAAATTGTTTTAAAAGAGGCCCCACAGAGCTTCTTGCACCTTTCCCTAGGACACAGAGAAAAGATGGTGTACAGTCAGAAAGAAGACCCCCACCAAAACTGATCATGGTGGCACTCTGACCTCTGATTTCAGACCTCCAGGTCTATGAAAATAAATTTCTGTTTATCAACTACCCAGTCTCTGGTGTTCAATTATAGTAGTCCAAATGACTAAGACACCAAGAACTCTGCGAAAGACTGTCACTTAGTTAAAGAAACACTCTTTTTAATTTTACCTCTTCTTGTAACTGATAACAGAGGAGAAACAACTGAGAAGAAAGGGAATGGAGGCTACTAGCAGAGCTTGCTTATTCTTGACTTCTGGCCTTAGAACTAGCTATGTGTGTCGCCATGACTTCAAGAAAAAAGCTTGTAATTACATATGAGACTCAAGTTTTAAACTGGACTAGACTTTTTTTTAAAATGGTGGATTATATCATACATATAAATATTTATGAAATGTATCCACACAGTTTTAAGACTAATAGTAGAATGAATACCTATATGTCTATCACCCAGGATAAACTGATAACATTCTTCTGTTTAGGAGTCTCCTTTATGCTCCTCCCCAATCTTTAACCCATTTAATCCTTTTGCCTCAACTGCAGCCTCCAGAGCTGCTGGGCTTATAGGCCCACACCACACCCAGTCCAACCAATGGATTTTTTTTTTTTTTTTTCTAGTACCAGGGTTTGAACCCAGGGGCATTAACTAACCACTGAGTCACATCCTCAGCCCTTTTTAATTTTTATTTTGAGACAGGATCTCACTAAATTGCTGAGGCTGGCTTTGAATTGTGATTCTCCTGCCCCAGCCTCCTGAGCCTCTGGAATTACAGGCATGTGCCACCGTGCCTGGCCCAAACCATGGATTTTTAACCATCCTGTTTTTTTTTGTTTGTTTGTTTTTTTTTTTTTGCAGTGCTGGGGATCGAACCCAGGGCTTTGTGCTTGCAAGGCAAGCACTCTACCAACTAAGCTATCTCACCAGCCTACCATCCTGGTTTTTGTGTTGATCGTTCACTTGCATTCTTTAAAGAGTTGCCATCTATGTCTGATCTTTAAGTGACAGTGGTTGAGTTTTGCCTGTTGGTGAGTTTATATAAAAATTTTAGCTCAGATTTATGGCTGTTTGCTTACAAAAAATTTCCATTTTAAGGTCTATTTTAACTGCTTTACATATAAGTACAATTTTAGTTGTCTAACAATTTGAGAAAAATAATATTTAACATAGAATTTATTGCCTATTAGCACTCCTCTAAGATTTTTATAACATATGCACACATGTGTACACACGTACCCGTATACGTACCAGTGGGAACTTGGACAAGTAAATTAACCTGTCAGTGATTCAGTTTTCATATATATATATATATATATATATATATATATATATATGTAAATTAAAATACATTCATCAATTAATTTAATCCTCACAGGAACTTTATATGTACTGCTATTCCTTCATTTTTATATATGAGGAAACTGGGTCTCTGACAGAGTAAGAAACTTATTTCAAGGGGCTAGGAATATAGCTCAGTGGTAGAGTGCTTGTCTAGCATTCATGAAACGCTAGGTTCTATCCCCCGCACCTAAAAAAAGACAAAGAAAAAGGAAAGAAAGAAACTTGCTTCAAGTTTGCATTGCTAAATGAGAAGCTGCGATATATACACAGTCTGGCAAGAGAGTCTCTGGTAACCACTGTGCTAACCAGTTTTTCTTTATGTGAAAATACTGTACTCTACTGTTATGGACAATTGCGATGTTTCTAGTTCTCTGATACTTCAAATGGTACTTTTAAGGTGATTCTCGGGTATAGCTCAGGGGTAGAACACTTGCCTACCATGCACAAAGACCTGGATTCAATCCCCAGCACCACATTAAAATAAATTCTTGGACATATCTTCTGGCACACATGGTCAAGATTTTCTTATAAGGGTCTATACTTAGAGGAGCAGATTTGCTTGACTATGGGCTATCAGTAGGTTGAAGTTTATTTAAGCAACACAAAATCATTTTTCAAAGTGCTTATACTAATTTTACTCCAACTAGCAGTGGACAACAGTTCATTTGCTTCACTTCCATAGTAACACTTGGTTTTTACCAACTTGTTAAATTTTTGCCAATCAATTGGTGTGAAATACCATCATTTTAAATTTAGCTTATATTTTAGCAATTAATAGTGAAACAGAGAATATTTTCAAATATTTATAAATCTGGTATTTCCTTGTCTAGGAAATGTTAGTTGCTGTTAAATCATTCATTGTTTCTATTGATTCATTATAGATCCTCTTACATTTTAAATATTAAGCCTTTATCATTTTAGGCATATTTTCAAATATCTTTTTACAATCTTTATGTTGTTTTTTATTTACTTCAATTTTTTCTGATGTTTTATGTAGATTGTCATTTATGCCATTATTTTGTTTTCTAGAATTATCTTGTTGAAATGGATATTTAAATAGCTCAAATCAAATGCATGAAATCTAAATAATACTATTTATATGGATAAGAAAAATAAACTAATACCATTAATAACAAGAATTCTGATAGCACATAAACAGATGTACAAGGCTACCAATATAGAATAATGACACTGAACATCAGAGCAGAAAATTTAGAGAATTTGGGAACTGGTAAATTTTGAAAACTTGCACATCATTCTGCCAATAGGTACCAGAATTTAGCCACTGTAAATTCTGTCAGGAACCAAAGAAACAATCTCATAAAGTATTATTTCATAAAATTTATTGAGGCATAATTAATACACAAGAGAATTCATATAATTGAACTTATAGTTTGATGAATTTTGTCAAATGTGTACACCTATGAAACCACTCCTGCCACAATAAAGATGTCACAAATATCTTTTATCTCAAAATGTTCCCTCATACCTCCAACCAAGCAACCCTATCTCAGCATTACCCACTGTTCTGATTTCTATCACCTTTGACCAGTTTTGACTATTCTGGTGTTTTACATATGTGGACTCCTACAGTATAGTATATATTCTCATGTGTCTTCCTTCCTTTGATGGATATGTAATACTAATCAGTATATTTGCATATATCAAGAATTTGTTTCTTTTGATTGCTGAACAGTGTCTCACGATATTATTCTATGACAACTTTTTTTTTTTTTTATGTGTTCACACATAGCTAGAAACTTTGGCAGTTTCTAGTTTGGTCATGAAGCAATTAACAGTGAAGCAGAGCATCTTCTACTTCAGTCTACTCACTACTCCTATGAGTTCAATTTTTTAATTTCACATGTAAGTGAGGTATTTGTGTTTCTGTACCTGACTTATTTCACTTAGTGTGATGTCTTCCAGATAATGCCTGTTATTGCAAATGACAGGATATCCCTCTTTCCAAAGCTGAATAGTATTCCACTGTGCTATATTTTGAAATACCTCCCAAAGACTCATGTGTTAAAAGCCTGGTACTCAGCTTGGCTCTAGTGGGGAGTGGTGGAAACTTTAAGAGCTGGGGTCTATCAGGGGTCTTCAGATCATTGGAGGCATGCCTTCCAAGTGGATAGTGGAACCCCAGCCTCTTTCTCTTTCTCTTGTGTTAAAGATGTAAGGTGAGCATCACTGTGCTGCCACAATCTCCCTGCCATGATACACTGCCTTACCACAGCCCCAAAGGCAATGTGACCAACTAACGATGACCTGAAACTTCCAAAACCATGAACCAAATTATACCTGTGTGTGTGTCAGGAGGGTGTACTTGGGATGGAACTCAGGCCCTAGTGACCTAGTTCATGCTAGGCAAGCACTCTACTATTGAGCTAATTCCCAACCTACCTTTTCTTTTTATAAGTTGATTTTCTGCAGTATTTGTATAGTAATGGAAAGTTGACTTTCACACAGTGTATATATACACCACACTTTATCATTCATCCATTGATAGACACTTAGGTTGATTCCAAATCTTGACCATTATGAATAATGTAATGAACCCAAGAATACGAATATCCCTTCAACATATTTATTTCAGTTCCTTTGGATATATACCCAGAAGTGGAATTGCTGGATCTTGTTATAAGTTCTGTTTTTGTTATTTTGTTTTGTTTTGTATTTTGGTACCAGGGTTTGAACTCAAGGGTGATCTACCACTGAACTACATCCTCAACCCTTTTTATTTTGGGACAGAGTATCATTAAGTTGCTAAGCCTGGCCTTGAAATTGAGATCTTCCTGCCTTAACCTCCCAAGTTGCTGGGATATAGGCATGGACCACTATGCCCGGCAAAAATACTACTAATTTGTGTAGGTTTATTTTGTATCTTGCAACTTTACTTAATTCCTTTATTAGTTCTAACAGTTTTTTTAATATATAGAATCCTTAGGGATTTCTATATATAAGCTCATGTCATCATCAAATAGAGGCTATTTTATTTCTTGCTGTTTTGTTAAAATACCATTTCTTTCTTTCCCTTGTCTAATTGCTCTGTCTAGGATTTTTCCAGTACTATATTTTTAAAAAATGATGAAACAAATTTAATTTTAAATTTGAAAGTCCACTATATAAAATTAACTGAGTTGGTCTTGGCTCAGAATCTTGTCTTGGTTAATAATATGCACTTGAAACTGTGCTTCCTGGGTTTTGGTTGTAATGTGCTGTGAATATCAATCACTTCAAGTTGCTTTATAGTGTTGTAGAGATCTTATGTCATTAGTCAAATTTATTTTTACTTGTTTTTTTAACTGATGACACGTTTACAAATATCCAGCTATATATGCCACAATTCTCTATTTCTCTTTTTATTCCTGTCAGTTTTTACTTCATAAATTTCCAACTCTATAGTACAGGTGAACACGTATGTAGTTATCTTTTTTGGACTAGTTTCCAATTAATCACAATGATATTTCCTATTTGTTGTTATTGAGAGCCTAATATGTGTTATGTACTCTACTAGGCAATTTTCATGTATATTTTTTATCATGTGTGGATAAATAAGCTAGGATGGGTTTGGAAAAGAGTGTCATTCCAGTCAGGCATGGTGGTGCATGCCTGTAATCCCAGTCGCTCAGGAGGCTAAGGCAGGAGAATCACAAGTTCAAGGCCTACCTTAGCCACTTAGCAAGCCCCTAAGCAATTTAGTGGGACTCTGTCTCAAAATTTAAAAAATTAAAAAACGGGCTATGAATGTGGCTCAGTGATTAAGCCCAACTGGGTTCAATCCCCAGTATAAAAAAAAAAAAAGTGCAAAGAACTTTAATAGACATTTCTCTAAAGAAGATATACAAATATTAACCAACAAGAAAATGAAAAGATGTTCAACATCATTACTCATTAGGAAAATACAAATCAAAAGCAAAATAAAGTTATACTTCACATGAATAATATTTTCTTTTCTATTTACTCATTAATACCATGTTTACCTTTAATTGCTTGAATTACATTTAAATACTCTAGACATATTTTTAATAATTATTTAAATCGCTCAAGGCAGCACAAGCCTGTAATCCCAGCAGCTCAGGAGGCTGAGGCAGGAGGATCACAAGTTCAAAGCCAGCCTCAGCAACTTAGTGAGACTCTGTCTTGAAATAAAAAATAAAAAGGGCTGGGGATATGGCTCAGTGGTTAAGCACCCATGGGTTCAAACCCTGGTACCAAAAAAAAAAAAATTATCATTATTAATGTTTAAAATTTGTTGTCTACTAAACCCAACATCTGGGACACTTTAGGATTGGTTTTTATAAACTGCTTTTTCTTGATAATAGGTCACATTTTCCTATTTATTGTCTAGTATTTTTGGGGGGTGACATTGACCTTTCTGATTTGCATGTTCTACAGAATCTGTATGATTTTATCTTGCTCTGGAGAATGTAGATTTGTTTATGAGCAGTTCAATTACTACCTAATTACCAAGAAATTGGATAGGCTCAGTTTCACACTTTGTTAAGGTAAATTTCTGAAAAACCTAAAGTGTTCTCACAGCCCCCAAAATATGGAAGAAAGAACTCAACTTTTGAGCTCTTCTCACCTAAAATTTTCAGAGTTTTGGTTTTTGGCTTTCTTAATGTGATTCTCTGTTAGACCTTACTCTAGAAACGGTGTCAGCAAACTACATGGGTCTATTTTTCTATACCACTGAACTAAGAATGGGGTTTTTGTTTGTTTTCTTTTGCGGGGTATCAGGGATTGAACTCAGGGGCACTCAATCACTGAGCCACATCTCCAGCCCTATTTTGTATTTTATTTAGAGACAGGGTCTCACTGAGTTGCTTAGGGCCTTGCCATTGCTGAGGCTGGCTTTGAATTTGCGATCCTCCTGCCTCAGTCTTTCCAGCCGCTTAGATTACAGGTATGCACCACCACTCCCAGCAAGAATGGTTTTTATACCTTTAAGGGGAGTAAGAGGACAAGTAAGAGAAAAATAATGAGAAGAAAAAGTGAGAGAGATATATAGTGCATGAAGCCTAAAATCTTTATTGCTTGACTCTTCACAAAACATCTCTGCCTGTCCCTTCTTGAGAGTGTGCTCCTTCCTAAAGACCTAGACCTTTCTTGGTGTCTCAGCTGGATGCTAAGGATATTTTAAGCATATCCTGCCTCCATGGTTAAACAAGAACTCTAGAGTCCTCCAGCATTTAAGGACCTCCAGTATCATGATTCTGTTCATGATCTCATGGTAACCACAATGTTAAGCCTTAGGTAGTCTAATCCTGTGTATTTGCAGAGCATCTTTCAGCCAAGGACATGAAGGTGATGTTCATACTCTCAGAGTCCATTCTCCAAAGCACTCTCTTCTCCTGCAATCTACTACAAAGATTCTAGACACTTGTTATTCTAAACCCTGATAAAGATCTCTTAAATTCAGCCAGTCTTTTGAATATTAAATCATACATGTTCTTGGATAACAGCAAATAATTAAGAAATGATAATTATTTTAACCAACAACTCATTAAGGTCTTAAAACAACAGTCTAAACTGGATATTATTATCTCCATTTGACAAATGGGTCAAAGAGATTAAGTTACTTTCCGTGAATCACAGAAAATGTCTCTTTTCATTAAGAGAGAAGAAATAATACCTGTGTATATTACATAAAAGACATTGCAGCAGATTTAGTTGAGAATATTAATGGAGATGGAACTTTTTATATACACCAGGAATCATCTCCATTTTGGTTGTAAAATTTTAAAAAGTGTCATAAGTTTTATGTACTACCATTCTGTAGACATTCCAAAATAGAGAAAAAATGTTCAAAGCCTGAAGCAATTATGCATATTAACTTTTGCGGCATTAATTAGTGGAATAATCACTGTAATTGTTTGAGTTAGTTAAATAAATGCTAGGTATCTAAATAAGTATATACAGTGTTTATAGCTACATTTGCATATTTAATAAAGTGAAAATAATTCAATAGTTCATTTTCAGAAAAATAATGCTAATTGAGTGACAGGTGAACAGCAGAATAGAAATAATTTGGAAAACATTTAAACTCTATGAAAAATCATTTTGAAAAGACAAAAATGGTATCTAGTACATGTGAATTAGAATGATTTGATATATTTTAGAGGAAATAACATCAATGGAATTCTCTAAAAAATACCACAAGTACTTTTATCAAGTTTCGAGATTTAACATTCAGTTTGTTTTCATTATTATAAAATCAACTTTCTTAATATTCAGGTGTTTTGTGTTTGTCTATGTAGATGAATTCAGGATGGAGTGAGGGAGGGAGTTTGGTTAACGGAGGGTGAGGGTATTATAATTCATTGTAATTATATCTTTTGTTGTAGAAAATGTATAGAATTATTTAATAGTGTTATTTTCTAGTTTAATGAGTTAAGTAACTTTGAATCTTTGCTGGACCACAAAGGACTTACTTTATCATTCAAACCAAAAAAAAATGTTCAATTTAACAGAAGACTTTGACAATTCAAATATTAATCTGTCCCAAAAAGAACCCTAAGTCTTCCAATTATTTGTAGTTTTTTAAAATTATTTTTTTATTTTTACAGACTACATTTTGATTCATTGTACACATCTGTCTGGAATCAGAGTGACAAAAACATAATGGCTTTTAAATATGTGGTATACTCCTGCATGTATTAAGGAGGCAATGAGACCTATAAATA
Source organism: Sciurus carolinensis (assembly GCF_902686445.1). NCBI lineage: Eukaryota > Metazoa > Chordata > Mammalia > Rodentia > Sciuridae > Sciurus > Sciurus carolinensis. Next base: position 94,715,964 of record NC_062232.1, read on the forward strand.
TAAACACAAGGTATATACTATGCACATAGAACTATTTCATCAGTGAGGAAGATAAAGTGAAACTTATACTGTCACCTGATTTTTGGTATGTTGCTAACTTCAATGCAATTAATGCAGGTATCAGGTCAAAGGGACCAGATATACTCTGAGATCTTTGACTCCTTATAATGAATACAGTTTATATTCCCAAGGCATATTTTATCCAGTTCTATGAAGACTGTAAAGTTAATGTAGGGCCAATAATTGAGAACTCTAATACCAGATAATCCACATGCTCATTCTAATTCATGGCTACTCCAATTATGCCAGTAAAAATTCCACACTGAATACACACGCTGGAAGTGGATATTCCAGAGGCATTAAAATTGCTATCTCACATAGTACAGTACCAAACCATTTAGGAATAGTTAATAGTTAAAGATTAGCTTTCCAGTGATGGCAAGTGAGTCATTTTTAGGGTCTTAAAGATAAAGTTTTAGGTTGGTTAATTTAAAAGTGAATTTCCTTATATCTTTGGTATTTTATGGTCTTGCTTAAATCACACTTTTAAAGTATCTGATAAGAACTATTATCTCCTCAGGGAAAGAAATGTGTAAGCTGACATACATAATATTTTGTACACAGTTTGGGGGCATTAACATACTCCATTAAATTCATGATGAAACTAAGACACCATATTAAAATGCACTGTTTTAGAGCAAGCGTTAACGGGAGGAAAGAGAGACCAAAAGTGAAAACCACCCTGAAAGGAAAAAGTCATTTGTTTTATTTAGACTTGAGACCAGAAGTTTTGCAAAGAGATAGCAAATCTCTATCCTACAATATTTCTTTTCCCGGTGAGATTCCATGAAAACAACTGTTAAGTTTTATTTTTCATTACCCAGGGTCCAGGATATGCTCCTGTTATACAGTGAAAAAGTCCAACTGAAAATGAAGCAAGCAATCTGTTGTGTGACAATCTGTTGCAAGAAGCAATTCAGCATGTCGACCTCTGCACATTTGCACTGGGTATACCAAAAATGCAAGGCCCTAATCACTCTTTACCTAGTGCATTTCTTGGGGCTGCATTTACATGAAGAAGCCCTTACAGATGAGACAATATCTCCTCCCAAAAAGTAGATCAGCTTCCACTTTTTATAAAATACTGAATCCTCTGAGCTTTGGGTTACTTTCCTATTTCACAACCCACTGACTATAGAGGTTTCCAGCATGGGCCCTTCATGTTACCCCAGTGGGACATGGTTGGCATGAGGATTGTACACAAACCAACATGAAGTTCTGATGACTTCCTTTTGCTGTGAACAAAAAAGTCCTTTGTTTCTGATTCAGGTCTTCTGTCAACTTGTTAGCTTGCAAGTCATGTAAAATCCCAGTTTCTGCAGTTTTTGACCATAAACCTGATGGAAAAAAGCCTTGTTATGGCTTATGGTTTTGTTTGTTTTGCTTTTGTTTTGTTTTTGTTAATAGTTATGGCAGTAGTTGACTGGGTGATTCATTTATTCTGTGGTGTCAGCTGGGGCCATTCAGTGACATACAGCTCAGCAGGTCTAGAAGATCCAAGAGAGCATCATTCATTTGCCTGATACCTCGATGGTGACATCTAGAAGAGTTCACTCTGCTGGGGATTTCTCTTCTGTAGTCCCAGGGCTTCTTCACATGATCTCTATAGCAGAGCACTCAAATATAAGCACATTTGATATGTAATGGCTCAGGGCTTCAAGAGTAAGTGTTCCCAGAGTGGCATCAACAATATGATGAAAATGGAAGCTCTGGACTCTCCCCAATGGACACACTGGTTCAACAGCACTACACAGATTAATTCCTTTTGTGGGAAATCTAGAAACTAGTTGGGACTCTCCTGCACTGTGGATGAGTACAAAACCACCCATATTGAAACCAACAGAAAAACTGAAGTTAAGAAAAAAAAAGTGGGCTGGGGCTGTAGCTTAGTGGTGGAGCACTTGCCTAGCATGTGTGAGGCACTGGGTTCAATTCTCAGCACCACATATAAACAAATAAATAAATAAATAAAGGTCTATTAGCAACTAAAAAAATATTTAAAAAAAAAAAACTTTTAGCCGGGCACAGATGTGGCTCAGTGGTTGAGTGCCCCTGAATTCAATCCTCATATCAAAAACGAAAACAAAAAACCCCTCTTAACATCTCTGCCCTTGGAACACAGCACCATATAATCAGGAGACATGCCCCAGCTCTCAGCTTTTTCCTGGGAAGAAAATACTCGAAGCATGCATTCAATACCCCAGCTTTTCCAAGTCTTGTCTGAAAAACAGGTTTTTATCTCATCTCTTTGGGAGCTCTAACAGTACCCAGCATACTGCTACAATAAACAGAGAGGGAGGTATGAACTAGCATGTAGACATTCAACACAGCTCCTTCCCTTGAATCACTATAGAATGAGTAGGCAAAACAGACAAACAAACCCAGCTTCCGGTTTCTCCCTGAAGAGGATAAGGATAAGGTTGCACATCACACATTTCAACTTCTCTTGAAGTTTCCTTGGGACTGGCTTCAATCTCACTTAGAATAGTTATAGTACCTGGCAAATTCTAGATGCCTGGGACCACTGAGAACAAAGAAGGTGGTTTGAATCAATATGCAAGCACTCACCACAGGATCCCACCCCCAATCTAGTGAAAAGTGAAAGGAATGAACTCCAATTTCCTTCTTGGAAGAAAAGAGTTAGTCTTTGTCTCCAGTGTTCCAGCTTCTTTGGTACTATCTGAAGAAATGACTTCTGTCTCACCTGTCTTAGAGTGCTGACAGGACCCAGCATACTGTAGATGTCTGGGGCAAACGAAGAACTGTAACACAAGTGTGGACTAATATGAAGGTTTGAGAGGCTCACAAAAGTTCTGGCCAGATTGATTGGTAGTCTTCTCCTTTAAGAAGCCAATCTGTGAAGACTTGCAGAAGTAGACTTTCCCTCCACCCCCCACCGCCCAATGCATTTGTAACAATACAGAGTTAAGGAAGATGGAGAAACTGGAAACAGAATTGCAACAAAGGAACAAAATAAAACTCCAGAAACTGACAGTAATGAAATGCAGATATATGAATTACCTGAAAAAACATTTAAATAACCATTATAACAAGTTCAGGAGACCAATGCATGACAAAGTGAGAATTTCAACAGAGAAAAAAAAAAAAAAAATTAAGTACCAAACAGAAACCATGGAGCTGAAGAATACAATGATTGAACTGGAAAATTCACTAGAGTGCTTCAATAGTAAATTAATGCAAGAAAGAATCAATGAACTCAGAAACAGACAATCTGAAATTATGCAGTCCAAGGATCAGAAAGAAAAAAGAATGTTAAAAACAGTGAAGAAAGATTGAGGGGATTATAGAACACCATTAAATAGAGTGGTATATGCATTATGGGTGTCTTAGAGAAGAGAAAGGATCAGAAAGCTTATTGCAAGAAACAATGGTTGAAAACTTCCCAAATCTGAGGAAGATAGCCAGCCCAAAGAAACTCAGATCAGATAATGAAAAGTAACCTACACCAAGATGTATGATAATCAAATTGCCAAAAATAGAAAGCAAAGAGAATTTTGAAAGCGGCAAAAGAAATATGATTCATTTCATACAGGAGAACTTTCATAAGATTATAAACAGACTTTTCACCAGAAAACTTGCAGACCAGAAGGTTTGTGATAGTACTGAAAAAAAAGGAAAAAAAAAAAAAAAAAAACCAAAAGCTAACTGAGAATATACCTGGCAAACATTCCCTTCAGAAATGAAGGCACAAAAAAAGATTTTTCTAGACAATTTCATTCTTACCAGACCTGTCTTACAAGAAATGCTAAAGGAAGTTCCTCAACTTGAAATGAAAGAATGTTAAATAATAATAAAATGTTATGAGAAAATATAAAACTAGTTGGTAAAGGTAACCTATATGTGAAAATGGAAGGCTCTATTGCTTTAACAACATTGGGTAAATCACTTTTAATTCTAGTAGAAAAGTTTAAAAGCTAGGAGAAGTGGTTCATGCCTATAATCCCAGAGACTCAGGAAGCTGAGGCAAGAGGATTCCAAATTTGATGCAGCCTCAGCAACTTTACCATACCCTCTATTAAAACAAAACAAAAAGTACTGGGGATATAAGTCAGTGATAGAGGGCTTTCCTAGCATGCACAAGGCCCTGGATTCAATCCCCAGTAGCACAAAATAAAAGAGAATAAAATAAAAGACAAAAATATTAAAAATAAATATAACTAAAAATATGTTAATGTATATGCAATATAAACAGTTGCAAACTGTGACACTAATAACAAAGTATGTGGGTGAGAGAAAGAAAATATGGGGCTATTATATGATTGAAGATAAGCTGCTATCAACTTAAAAGGGGCTTATAAATAAAAATATTTTATTAAAGCCTCATAGTAATCACATGAAAATACCTATAGAAGTTATACCAAAGGAAAAAGGAAAAAGTCTAAGCATATTCATACAGAAAAAGAAAAAAACTCAACAAAACACAAAGGAAGACAGCAAGAGAGGGAAAGACAGACAAAAGAACTACAGTAGTGTCCCTTTGTCCCTAGTCTCACTTTCTGTAGTTTGTTACCCACAATCATGTTCCAAAAATATTAAATGGAAAATTCCACATTTTAAGAAAGAAAGAGACCACATCCATGTAAATTTATTACACTATATTGTTCTACCTTATTATTTGATATTGTTAATTTCTTACTTTGCCTAATTTATAAGTTAAATTTTACTATATACATGTGTATATATAGGGGAAAAAATGTAGCATTCACAGGGTTTGGAAGTATTCACAAGACCCACTGAAGGGTCTTGGAAAGTATCTTTTCAAGTGCACATAAGATATTTTCCAGAATGTCATGTTAATTCACAAAGCAAGTATTGACAAATTTAAGAAGATTGAAATCACATCAATTATACTTTTCAACCACAATAAATGATAGTAGAAATCAACAGTGAAGGAAAACTCACAAGTAGATAAAAATTAAAAACACTCCTGAAATAAGAAATAAAAAAAGAAATTAATTAGAAAATATCTATTTATTTCAGTACCAGAGATGGATCCCAGGGGTGCTTGACCACTGAGCTACACATTCAGCCCTTTTTATTTATTATTTGGAGACAGGGTCTCACTTAACTTACTTAGGTCCTCACTATATTGCTGAGGCTGGACTTGAATGTGTGATCCTCCTGCTTCAGCCTCCCAAATTGCTGGGATTACAGGCAGGTGCTGCCATGTCCAGCTAGGAAACATCTTGAGAATAATGAAAAGAAAAACACAACTCACTGAAATTTGTGGAATGTTCCAAATGCAGTACTAAGATGGAAGCTCATAGTGAAAAACACCTATACAAAAAAAAAAAAAGAAACCCAATAACCTAATTTTATATCTTAAGGAACTAGAAAAAGGAGAATAAACTAAGCCTAAAATTAGCAGAGGAATGAAATAAGATTGGAAAAGAAATAAATGCATCAAACTAAAAGACTTCTGAACAGCAAAGCCAATGATCAGCAGAACAAAAAGGTAAACGATGAATTGGGGGGAAATGTTTATAAACTGTGAAATAAGAGGTTAATTTCCCCTAAAATCAGCAAACTACAGTAACACAGCCACATCAATATTTATAGCAGCTCAGTTCACAATAGCTAGATTGTGGAACCAACCTAGAAGCCCTTCAACAGATGAATGGATAAAGAAACTCTGGTATATATACACAATGGAATACTATTCAGCCATAAAGAAGAATAATATTATGGCATTTGCAAATAAATGGATGGAATTGGAGAATATCATGCTAAGTGAAATAAGCCAAGCCCAAAAAACCAAACGCAAATGTTTTCCCTGATAAGTGGAGGATGATATATAATGGGGGTGGGGTGGGGAATGAGAGAATAACGGGGGAACTTTAGAATATGTAGAAGGAAATGAGAGGGAGGGGGGTATGAAAAATGGTAGAAAGAGACATCATTGCCCTATGTACATGTATTATTACATGGATGGTATGAATCTGCATTGTGTACAACTATAGAAACGAAATTATGTACACCATTTGTGTACGATGAATCAAAATGCAGTCTGTAAAAAATTAAAAGCTAAATAAAAATAATTTTAAAAACGAGGGTAATTTCCAAAAGATGTAAGGAAATCCTACAACTCAATTGTAGAATAACAAATAAACAAGAAAAAAAATGGGCTTGGGACTTAGACATTTCTCCATACATGACATAGAAATGGACAACATTTATTGGAAAAAATGATCAATATCACTAGTAATTAGGGAAATGGAAATCAAAATCATACTGAGGTATCACCTCACGCTGTTTAGAATGACCATTATTGGGGGGGAAAAAGGACAAGAAGTGTTGGCAATGATGTGGAGAAATTGAAATTCTGTACACTATTGCTGGAAATAGAAAATGATACAACCACTATAGAAAGCAGTACAAAATTTCCTCAAAATTTAAAGATAAGCCAGGCATAGTGGCGCATGCCTATAATCCCAGTGACTCAGGAAGCTGAGCCATGAGGATCGCAAGTTTGAGGTCAGCCTCAGCAATTTAGAGAGGCCCTAGACAACTTAGTGAGATCCTGTCACAAAATGTAAAAGAAAAAGGGCTGAGGTGGGTGGGTGGGTGGCGGGGGAGTCAGTGGTAAAACACCCCTGGATTCAATCCCCAGTATCATAAAAAAAAAAAAAAAGAAAGAAACACCAAACTTTCACATTTACCAAATTCTATTCATGAAGCCAGTTCAATAGTCAAGGAAGGGAAAATTATATATTATATGAATATATGTTAAAATGAATTATATGTTAAAATCTTGGCATTTATTTCTTTTCCTAATTTAACATTTTTCTTTTTTTTGCTTTCCTTCTTTATTTCTTGTGTGTGTGTGTGTGTGTGTGTGTCGGGGTGCTGACAGGAAATCTTGCTATGCTGCCCTGGCCTGTGTAAAACTCTTGGATTCAAGTGTTCCTGCTACCTCTCATGTAGCTGAAACCTAAAGGCACGTGCCCCTGTGCCTAACCTATTTTATTTTTTGATTCACATTTAATATTTGTATATACTCATGAAGTACAATGCAATGTTTTAATTCATGTACACATTGAGTAGTGCTCAAGAGGGTAATTAGCATAGCCATCACTTTAGACTTTTATCAGTTCTTTATGGTGAACACAGTGAAATTCCTCTCTTCTGAGATATATGAAGCATTATTGTTAATTATAGTCATCCAGCTGTGCCAAAGAACAACAGGATTTATTCCTCCTATCAAATGATACCATTGTACCCACTGACCAACTCCTCCCCCTCCCTGCCTCCCTTCTACTGTCCCCAGTCTCTGGTAACCACTGTATTCTACTTTCCACTTGGCAGTTATTTTCAAACTGCCACAGTAGGGAGTAAGAATTACTTGTGGATTTTTTTTTTTCTTTGCAATGCTGGGGATTGAACCCCGGGCCTCAAACATGCTGGGCAAGTCCTCTACCACTGAGCTGTCTTCTAGCCCTTTATAATCTAGCCCTTCTGGCCCTTTATATATATATATATATATATATTTTTTTTTTTTTTTTTTTTTTAATTTTTGAGACAATTTTTGTTTTTCTGTTTTTAGACAGATTCTCACTAAGTTGCCCAGGCAACTTGGCATCCTCCTGCCTCAGCCTCCCAAGTAACTGGAATTAGAGGTTGTACGCCATCACACTCAACTGCTTAGGGGTTTCTCTGAACCTCTGAGCCTATCACTTGAGTTCCAACTCTATCCTGGACTTATTAGCATAACAGAATTTTGCTATAACATTTGATGCCTAAGATGCTAAATGCATCTGATAAAAGGAGTTCTATACCTGTCGTGAGTGAGCTATGCCATTAACATAAACCAAAAATATTTGTGTCTTTCCACAATGTTAGAATTTATCGAATAATAATAAATTCACAGGCTACACCACATTTATCAGTGGCACTTCATTGAATACTTATGTGTCACTTGGTAGTCATAAACTGGTAAAACACAAGTTCTTTTATTCCTATCTTAATTTCTAATATATGTATTATATATATGTATTTCTAATTTATATATAACCTATACATTTATATATTTAATCTATATTTCTAATACATATATATACATATATATATATAGTGTTAAAGAAAGATTAAGAGAGTCATTGTAGGTGGTCAAATAAGATTGTGAACCAGATTGGGAGTGCAGCCTAAGAACCTGTTCAGAATACAGAGCTGTCAAAGGTACAGGAACCTATTCTAGGCCATAGTCCAGGAGGAGCAGTTTCAGAGTGTCAGCTCGAGAGGTCAGCTTGAAGTGGGCCATGTGTGATCATCGTGAACAGGAGAAAGTACATTCTGCTGAAGGCCAAGGGCAGGGATTCAGAGATTTGTCACTGTGGTGATTTTCCTAGGCAAGGTTCATGAGGAGTGACCAGATAACATTGTCATGGTGTCACTGTGTCCAGTTCAGAGTGCTCCTCCTTTTATGGGCCTTGAGTGAGAGGGTTGCTTTATTCAGTGGTCTAGTGTGTTTGATAAGCTCAAGGACCTCGTTTTTCCTATGAGTTTGATATATCTGTGCATCCATATGCTTCTGATTAATTCAATAAGTTCACAGGTGGTCATTTTATTAGCATGATTAATTTATTTATCATTTTGTGCCTTATGGTTGTGCTAGGCAGATGGTATTTGTTTACTTGTACAAACAAGGTAGGGAGTCATTCCATTTCAGCACTCAAAATGCAGTACCTTATGGCAAACTTCTGCTTTATAAACTGGAATAACACAGGTTTAGGCAAAGTTTGAGAACTACTATTCTGTACATCATGGAGTAACCTAGGGTGGGGTACAGCCAGGTCTCTCTCTCTATACAGTGCCTTTCAAATTCCCCTTGGAAAGTTGGGCTCAGTTACACATGCCTATAAATCCAGCAACTTGGGAGGCTGAGGTGGGAGGATCACAAGTTGGAAAACAGCCTCAGCCATTTAGCAAGACCCTTAGCAACTTACCAAGATCCTGTTCAAAATTAAAAAATAAATAAATAAAAAGGACTAGGGATGTAGCTCAGCGGTAAAGCACCCCTGGGTTTAATCCCCAGTACCAAAACTTAAAATTAAAATTAAAAAAAAAAATACTCTTAGAATATTTTACTGTGGCCTTGTGATTAAATGTTAATAGAAATAAATGTCTGAACATTTAGTATCATTGTTCTCTTTAATATGAGTCATCTTGTCTTTATCAGTTTTAGTCAGAAGAAAGCATATTCTATTTGCACTGTTAATTGAGAGGAAATAATCTATCATTAATTTAATTTAGCATTACATTTTGTTGGGAACTTATTAGCTATCAAGTGAAAGAATTTAGTGGGGCTGGGGAGATAGCTCAGTTGGTAGACTGCTTTCTTGCCTCACAAGTACAAGGGCCTGGGTTCAATCCCCAGCACCGCAAAAAAAAAAAGAATTTAGTGAATATTCCCTTGATAATTAGAATTAAATACATAAGCAAGCTGAATAAGTCTTGCTCATTGAAATGGGGTCTTTGCAGGTTTTTTTTCCCCTGTTCTGAGAATTAAATTTTCCATATTTAAGGCATTAATATACTTGAAAACCATGCCATAAATTTCAAGAATGTTAGAGCTAATACATCTGTTTATGGGTTTATGTTTTGGTTAGTTGATAATGATTATTCTGATTCATATTTGGCTCATTTTTTTTTCTGACTCGATTGTATCCATACTCAGTGGAAGTCAATGATAACAGTTGAAAAAGTTCTAAACCTGTTGTTTTAAAATGTCTACAGTTTTAAATTGTTATTAATTGATTCAAAATACATGATAAGTTGGGTGCGGTGGTGCATGACTGTAATCCCAGCAACTCCAGAGTCTGAGCCAGGAGGATCACAAATTTGAGATCAGTACAGCAAGTTGGACCCTAAGCAACTTAGAAAAACCCTATTTCAAAATAAAAATAATAAAAAAGACTGAGAATGTGGCTCAGGGGTTAAGCACCCCTAGATTCAATTCCGGGTACCCAAAACGAGGAGGGGGCTAGGGCTGTGGCTCAGTGGTAGAATGCCCTGGGTTTAATTCCCAGTAGCACACACACACACATACAAATATCAGAAGCTTCATCAGGAAAAAATATCAGTTTACACAATAAAATCAACTTGAAAACATTACAGGATCTAGAACATAGAAACTAATTTAAAAACTCAGAAAATCTAAAAATTCTTTTGATATTGTGATTTGTAACAAGAAATTTAATCTTCTCCCCATTTCCTGGCCCACAGCTTCTGACACCATTGGAGTCTCTAAAATGACAAGCATCCTTTTGTAGGCTAATGAATAATTATTGGTTGGCAGTTCCTAAATAGCCTCAGAATAAGGCTGATTACCAGGGGAATCAACTTTATGATTAGAGTATAGGACCTTTCAGCCCTCCTGGTCCCCATCTTCATAGGAGGAGAGATCTAAAGGTTGACTTGATTACCAATGGTCAATGATTTAATCAGTATGATGAAACCTACATAAAAACTCAAAAAGGACAGGGTTCCATGTTGCTGAACATATGGAGGTAATAGGAGGTTGGTGAATCTGAAGTGGGCATCAAAGTTTTGAGTTCCTTGCCCCCAACTTTGCACTATGCATCACTTCCATCTGGATATTCTTAAGTTGAATCCCATATAATAAATAATCGACATTAAATAAAGTGTTTTCTTGAATTCTCTGGGCCAGTCTTGCAGATGATGAAACCTGAGGAGGGGATCATGGAAAACCCCAGTTGATAATCAGAAGTAGCGATTGGCATCTGAAGGAAGAGGCAATCTGGTGGGACTGAGCCCTTGACTGGTGAGATCTGACTGTAAGTCCAGGTAGATAGTACCAGAATTGAATTGAATTATAGGACTCCTAGTTGCTGTCCACCAGATAATTAACTGTGCCAAAAAAACCCACACACCTAGTGTCAAAAGTTAAGTACTGTGACTGAGACTACAAGGACAGCACAGTGTTTTGCTTTGTTTCCTTCATATAATACTGAAGTACTAAAGCATGAAGAATTTAAAGCAACAGCAAGCACTTTTTAATCTAAGGTAATTTCAAAACACAAAAGTGAAAAAATATCAAAACAAAATTAAGCTTAAAATACTAAGAAAAAGGGAGCAAAATTGGAAGCCCAACACAAAGAATGCTCTAGATATTTGAAAAGCAATGTAGCATTACATCACAACAAAACAAATATGGAAAAGATAATAAAAGTTTAAAATCAGTCTCTGTACCAGTGGTTATCAATCATGACATTTACACTTAAAAAACACTACAGAATACCCAGAATTATTTAGGCACATTTTGTAGTTCCTTGAATACAATACCATATATTTCTTTCTTGTTCAGGATCTATCAAAATGAAAGTCAATGTTATAGAAATAACCTACATTTCCTCTACTAAAAAGAAGTAAACAATAAATAAGCAAAAAAATTCCTTGGTGTTACCAGGCATGGTGGCACATGCTTATAATCCCAATGACTGAGGAGGCTGAGACAGGAGGATCGAAAGTTCAAACTCAGCCTCAGCAACTTAGCTAGGCCCTAAGCAACTCAGAGAGTCCCTAGTAACAATCAATCAATCAATCTTTGTCATTTTAAGTTTTACTAGTAAAAAATTACTGGTTTGAGTTTGTTTGTTTTTTTCTCCCTGAAATAACTAAATAACCTTTCCCAACATTCTTGCTCAGTTATAGTCATCCTTAAGATCTTGGCAAAGAGTCACTTCCCCCCAAGAGGCTTATCCTAATATACCCTATTGACATTCAATTTAAATTAAATTCTTTCTATTAGTTTCTCTCATAGCACTAGGTACCTCACCTTCACAAGATTCAGCACAATTTGTAATCATATATAGTTCCATTTCTTATTACTGTTTCCCCTACCTCTAGAATGTGAACTTGCTAAACCCAGGGTTTTCTCTTGTTCACTGCTATACACAACGGTTCCTTGAACAATGCCTATCTGGTACATTAGGATTGGTTCCTAATAGGTATGTTTTTTAAATAAATGAATGAATGATAGTTTCACAAATAATTTTCATTTACAAAATTGAATTAATTTTTAAAATAGGGAAAAAATCCGTAGCCATTTCAAAGCACTATAGTTGGCAACTAATAAAATTAGACTGGAGACTTGCAAGGATCAAATCATAACTTAAAGATAGGTTGGGATACAAGGGACTCTGATTTTGCTGTGACATTGAGTCACAGAGTGAATGTTATCTTGTATGTTCTAAGTAAGAACAGTCGATGAGGGTAAAGTATGAAATTCATTATTTTACTCAGTCAGTAAATAGCACACACACATATAAATATATGTATAGGTATATTTATATACACACATATCATATATATGAGATATATATATGTATATGCATATGTATATCAAGCATAGTATAGTACTGTGCACTAGGGATAAGTTTTAATCAAAATAGGCTTGAATTATCCAAAACAAGGATTCATCTTGATAATGGAGATAAGGTACCTGAGAAGAGATCTTACTGGAGATTGCCTTGTGTTCTTTCCTCCTGTATCTTCTTAAAGAGTATTTCAAACAAGACAGAAGACTTAGTAAAAGTAGAGAAGTTTATTAGAAGGGAAAGAAGAAGGAGGGGAAGCACTCTCAAGGGAGAGAGTGGGTCCTCTCAAAGAGAAGAGCAACATCTCACTTTGTGAGCTCAGTTTTATTGGGGTAGGAGGGGAGGTTTCTAGAGAATTCTACCCCAGTGCTATCTCATAACTTTTGATTAAGAGCAGAATTGTATCAGATTTTTAATTCCCTACTGTCCCGACCCGCGGGACATCAACGCAGGACGGCAAACCTAAGAGAGAAGGAATGAAGGGACAAGAGATGCAGGGAGAGACAGCAAGACAGGAATTCTGATCAAGCTGCAAATTTTTATTGTTCTCACGGGTATTTATGCTGAGGGAATGAGGGGTATGACGAGGTGCAGGCTGGTTGGTTGTGTTCTTCTATTGGGTTCCTGATAGGCTGCAAGTTCGCGCTGGCGGGAAGGTGAAGTTTGCGCCGGCGGGAAGGTGAAGTCCCGGAAGAGAAGCAGGGATGGCACCATAGGCTCCATACTGTCAGAATTATCAGCCAGGAGTGGGGGAGGGGCGCTGCTGCTTATTGTAAAGGTCAGAATGTTCTCAGAATGAGAACCTCTTGGTCCCTGACACCTACTATACTTTTTTACCTAAAGGCAACTCTTGGTCATTTTGATTTGCATAAAGGTCACAAAGACCCTCTTTTATCAGAGTCCAGCCCAAATCAGGGTAATTTGTATTTTCTTGTTTGTTTTGTTTGGGTTTTTTTGTTTTGTTTTGTTTTGTTTTTAATCAGTGGAGGAGTTTTTGGACGTGCACCCATCAACCTTGAGAGGGAAGAACAACCCTGGAAATAACAAGCTTATTAATCAAGAGTTGTAATATGCTGCTCTTTTTAACCACAGCTACGTAAGAATGACCCTGTATGAGTTTTTTTCAAGAAAGACATGCTGAGGGTTAGCACATTTAGCATGTAGACTCAGTCTATAGAATTAACCCTTTATACTCCATCTTCCTGCTGCTCATTCCACTTGCTGCCTAACAATCTTATTTGAAGTTCATATATGCCCAAAAGAAAAAAGAGAATTCACATATTTGTCAAGCAGCATAAGACAACCACAATTCACCTTTCTGGTTCCACAAATATTGGACTCATTATCCTTCTTGCAACCAAATAGATTCCCTCTGTCCCTGAGGAAAACAAACAGAAAGGGCATACTTTCAGAGAATTGATCTGAAAGCCTAGGATTTCTGAGCTATTGCCTACGTGAGAGACCAGGATATTTCCAAAAATTAAAAAGGTGAATCTTGTGCTCCTCACAAAGTCAACACACCCTGATGGGACAAGAGCAGGATAATCATAATTAATATTCCATTACAAAAGGGAGACAAAAGCAGTCACTGAAATCCTAATGGGTCATCATTCCCTGGAGATGGATAATCTTTCACTTAGGTGATGATTTAAAGCTGGAAAGGGGTCTCCTCAGACCCAGCTGTCTTGACTTTGCTATTTAGAAGTTTTTCTTTTCCCTCATCATGTTTGATTCTAAGTGAATGGGCACTGGAAAAACACGTCTAACTCAAGGTCTAGAGTTTTCAAACCTATAGAAAATTTTCTTACTCAAAAAGAAAGAAGTACAAGGATTGCTTTGTCTTAAGTGTTTATAATTGTAGTCCATAACTATGGCTTTCATGGTAGTACGAATCTGTTAAAAGCATAATAGCTCCGTAATCATTTGACTGCATTCAAGTCTATGTTCCAAGAACCCACAGTGATTTTTCAAAAAGTTATTCACAGAACTGATACAGTTCTTCATTTTCTTTCCCCTAAACCCTCAGTCTTGATCTAAAGTTTGGAACCTTAAACCTAAGACTTTAAAGCATGTCCTTAAGTTTTTTCTCTTGGTCATTTCATACAAAGAGAGTTACTGGGTACCCATATCGGTAATTGATTTGCCTCGAGGAAATTAAATTGGAAGAAAGCACCTCTACAGAATGGTTATTTTTAAAAAGATTTCTCAATATTATCTTTTTCTAAGTTGAAGATGTTTAAGTTTGGAAGTAGTCATCTTATTTTTTAATTGCAAAAAGGATCTGAATTCAAGTCCCTTCCCTTCCCTTCCTTCCCTTCCCTTTCTTTCCCCTCCCCTCCTTTCCCTTCTCTTCCCTTCCATTCCCCTCCCTTCCCAGTGCTGGAGAATGAACCCAGAGCCTTGTGCATATTAGCCAATTGCTCCATCACTAAACTATACTCTCAACCCCAGATCTGAATTTTTGTTCGTTTCTTTTTTAATTGGTGCATATTAATTATAGAGAATGGTATATTTCACTGTAACATATTGGTACGCTCATATAACATAATTTGATCAGTTTCACTCCTCGAACCCTCCCCTTCTCCATCCCCATTTGCCTTCCTCTATCCCATTGGTCTGCCTTCTACCTTCATGGTGTTCTTTTTCCCCCACTAGCTTCCACATGTAAAAGAAAACATACTGCACTTCTCTTTCTGAATCTGGCTCACTTTGTTTAACACTCTCCAGTTCCATCCACTTTTTGGCAAATGACATAATTTTGGTTTTTATGGCTGAATGAAACTCCATTGTGGCCAGGTGCAGTGGCCCAAGGTTGTGATCAGCTCTGGAGGCTGAGACAGGAGGATCTTGAGTTCGAAGTTATCCTCTGCAATTTAACAAGTCCCTAAGTAACTCAGCGAGACCCTGTCTCTCAAAAAAATACAAAACAAACAAAAAACTCCATTGTGTACATATACCACATTTTCTTTCTCTATTCACCAGATCTGAATTTCTGAACCATCTATTTATTTTCAGGTCTGTTTACAAATTGGGCAAATTTTGCTGTGCTCAAATCCTTCTTGTAATACCTTTAATTTTCCTGTACCCTTCCCTAGAGGGTACAAGTAAATTAGTACATGATCTTCCTTGCCATTTATCACAGAATAAGAATTATTTTCCAGACTGGGGATGTGGCTCAGTGGCACAGCACTTGCTTGGACAACACAAGGCCCTGGGTTTAACCTCTAGTATCATAGGGGGAAAAAAAGAATACTTTTTGTATCAGTTAGATTACAATCCTTTTTTTTTTCCTTGAAAAAGTAACGTGGATTGAAATCTGAAGGATGAATAGGTTTTGATTAGATAAAAAGAAGGTGACATAGTCAGGTTTATCTTTTGAAAAGATCACTCTGAATTCAATAAGGAGAGTGGATAAGGGGACAAGAATGAATATCTATAGGATTTTAAGAAAGGCATGAAAATTCCTCGTGAAGTGGTAGCCCGGGTGGTTGGGAAAAGTACCTGGATTTGAGAATTATTTATGGAGTACACAATAGATGAGGTTTATTTATGGACTGTGTAAGGTAAAGAAAGAAAGGTAACAAGAGGTACTTCTGGTTCTCTGCATGGTTGGATAGATTATTATTATTATATTTATTTTATTAACTTATTTACAGGGCTGTCGCCGCCCATGGCAATTTGTCACCACCTGCAGCAACACTTTGCACGGGTATAGAGGATAGAGGAACTGAGATTTGATTGCTTTGAAAGGAGAGAGAGAGAGAGAGAGAGGCTTTGCATAAGAGAGAAAGACTTTGCTTAAGAGAGAGACTACACTTTCAGAAATCCATGTCTTCTCAGTTTTGCTGCTGCTTCTTAAAGGTGCGTCCTGCATCCTGTGAACTAAGGGTCCGTCTACCTAAGGTGCTTTTAGGGATGTGTCCCGCGTACTGCAATCTGATCTGCAACCTAAAGATGTGTCAGGGCTAGGGATTAAATTGAAAGAGGAAATTGTACATGTTTATAGTGGTCAACATGATCTTTTGAAATCTGCTTACATTGTGCAGTGGCTAAATTAAACTTACATTTTTATTAGTTCAAATACATTGTGTGTGTGTGTGTGTGTGTGTGTGTGTGTGTGTGTGATGAGAACACTTAAAATCTCCTATTAGCAATTTTCAGGTATATAATACATCGTTATTAATGATAGTCACTTCTTTTGAACTTATTCCTCCTTTCTAAATGAAATTTTGTATCTTTTTGTATCCCCAACAACCTTTTCCCTCTGGTTTT
This sequence comes from Sciurus carolinensis, assembly GCF_902686445.1. Taxonomy (NCBI): domain Eukaryota; kingdom Metazoa; phylum Chordata; class Mammalia; order Rodentia; family Sciuridae; genus Sciurus; species Sciurus carolinensis. The sequence continues at coordinate 94,732,652 of NC_062232.1, forward strand.
TGGTAACCAGTATTCTACCCCCTGCTTCTGTGAGATCAATATTTTTAGTTTCTACATATGCATGAGATCATACAGTACTTGTCTTTCTATGCCTGGCTTATTTCACTTAACATAATGTCCTCCAAGTTCATCCATCTTGTTACAAGTGACAGAATTTCCTTTTTTTTTTTTTTAAGGCTTCTGTATATCATATTTTCTTTCTCCATTAATTTGTTGATGGACATTTAGGTCGTTTCCATATGTTAGCTATTGTGAATAATGATGCAATGACCATGGAAGTACAGATGTCTCTGACATACTGATTTCATTTCAGTATATACCCAGCCATGAATTGCTGGATCATATAGTAGATCTACTTTTAACTTTTTGAGCACCCCCCCAATAGTGTTTTCCATAATGGCTGTACTAATTTACATTCCCATCAACAGTGCACTAAATCACAATCTTGGCAGTTTTTGATAGCAGCTTCCGCAGATAGAATTATGTTTTTTGCAACATGCCAATTCTGTTTTTCCAATTTCTCTATCAGTCAAGATAAGCTGTGTCATGGTGAAGTAACATCACCTAGATTTTATCAGCTTTGTGGCAGAGGAAAATATCCCACCCCTTTGGCATATTTCAAGTTGTTTATCCAGAGAAACGCAAACCTTTGCAGACAAGGAAATGGCTCTGAAAAGCTGTCCTTTTGAAAAAAATCTGCATCTACATTAGTAAAATAAACACAGAGACTTTTCCTACCTGCCATCTCCCTTTTTCTACTTAGGAGGGATCTTTCCACAGGAAGAAGCGATACCTGTCTCTTAATAAAATACAAAAAAGGTCTGGGGATGTGGCACAGTGCTTAAGTGCCCCTGGGTTCAATCTCCAGTACAGAGAGAGAGAGAGAGAGAGAGAGATGGGAGACTGACACCTGACTCAGACAGAGATTAGCATAGGTGGGTTACCTTGGAGACTTTATCTGCATAAAAAGACAACCTTTGCTTGCTGTGCCCTCCAGAGAATGGGCCCTCTCCCTTCACCCCAGAAGCCCAAGCCCCACTCCCTTTAAGCTCTTTAGAAGGGTCAGCTACCTTGTGGATCTTGAATTCTAATATTCCTATACATTTTGTGTGATTTTCCTGTTATCGAACTACGGTTAGTTTATCTCATGGACTAAAATTATAGATGCTTCAGAGAGAAAAGAGTAAATTTGATACTTCCTACAGCTTAATACGAGAAAAATATATTCTTCCTTCATTAATGTGTTCCAGGTGAATCTGCAGGGAAATTGTGTTCCCTATAGTGACATGTTATGCCAGAGTGCTTTAATCCTGCGACATCTAATGAACACATGTTTCCATGGTTTCTAGGATCTGGAAAGGAACAGCCTAGAGGATTATGCCCAGGCTTGTAATGCCTTTTATGAAAAGTGGTACTTCCAGTGACAGTACATTGGCCAAAAGGAATGACATATATATACCTACATTTTAGGGGAAATGTGTTTGAAAATAACAAAGAACCAAAAATCTTTGTGAACACTAGTATTGTTTGTTACATAATACAATGTATAAAGCAGGCCTAATGTATAAAACAGGATGATTAGACATCAGCCGAAAGTTACATGTGAAAGACTGTGTTCTTGCAGGCTTATGCAATGCAAAATTACTTGGTTGTCTTTGATGTTCTATTTACTTGCTACCTCAGAGTGTATGAAGAAAGTAGTGAAAAAGGTGTATATAAGGCTATATATAGCCAGACATGGTGGCACATGCCTGTACTCCCAACAATTTGGGAGGCTGAGGCAGGAGGATCACAAGATCAAGACCAACCTCAGTAACTTAGTGAGACCCTCAGCAACTTAGTGAGACCCTGTCTCAAAATTAAAAAAATAAATAAAAAGACTGGGGATGTAGCTTAGTAGTGAAGTACATCTGAATTCAATCACCAGTACCAAATACAGAAGGTAGAGTTGATTTTAGGAACTAATCTACATGGAAGTAAAGGATTTTGTGTGTGTGTGTGTGTGTGTGTGTGTGTGTGTGTGTGAGAGAGAGAGAGAGAGAGAGAGAGAGAGAGAGAGAGAGAAAGAGAGAGAAAGAGATAGAAGATATAAAGGAGATATAAAGGAAGGACAAAGAAATATAATTTTAATGTGAGTTTCTACATATTTTTCTGGGTCTATGACTGTCACTCCCCAATTCCCAGGAAATCAGTAAATCTACCTATCCACTGTTAATCCCCCAATAATAGATTAAGCAGAGACATGACATCTTGGTGAACCTATAATTTAGGAAACTTTCTAGCACTATCTACGGATCAGATAATAAAGATCTCATCAATCTGAGGATCCTGAGACTGACAGACCACCAGAAACCATCTTGACATCACTGGACTGATATCATTTCTACATAATTCCCCATACCCACCCCTCACCAAATTTCTTTTAAAAGAAGAACCAGAACCCTCCCCCCACCCCACCCCTACTCCTAAATACATCTCCGGAGAGTCCATATTTTCCCTTCAGTGTATATTCTTTGCTTTACTCTAAAGGTGTCTCTCTAGAGATTAGCCCCATTTTCCCTTGAATTTTTTCGTATCTATTATCCTAAAGAAACACCTGTCTATTCCTTTAACTGGCATGTGCTGAAACTCTTTTCTGTCACATATGCCAAGAACCCCCTGGTCCTAAGTAGAGTTCTCTTTTCTCCCCAGGAACTCCTCGTGTCAGGGGAGAAGAGGCATCTCTGGAGAAGGATGCAAGGAGTTCCTAAAGAGAAGGGGAACTGAACTCAGCATACATGATGAAAAAGAATTTCAGCATGGACCAGTCAAAGGCATAGACAACAGTTTATTCAGGAAAGTGGACAGACATTCAAGGGAGAATGCAGACAATCTCAAAAAAGAGACATGCTTTGGGGTTTCTTGGCTCTCCTTTTAGACGAAACTTAGTGAGGGATGGGTATGGAAAGGTATGTAGGAATGATATCAGACTGGTCATTTGAAAATGGTTACTGGTGATCTGGTCAGTCTTGGAATCCTCAGACCGATGAGATCATCATTATCTGAGCAGTAGATAGTGCTGGAAAGTTCCCTAAATTATAGGTTCCTCAAGATATTATATCTCTCTTTACTTAATCTGTTTATTACGTTGTGAATTAATAGTGCATAGGTAGACTTACAGAATTTGGAAGTAACTGGCTTAGGGAGGGACAGGCCAGGAATATTGTGCAGAACTTCTGAATTAAAATCTGATTGCCTTGTCCTTCCTTTATGTCTCCTTTCTACCTTTTTCTTATTCCTTCTATTTTACCTCACTCTGACCCTTCTCTGGAGATACTTTGTCTCCCCTGACATGTCTAAAAGTGGCATTATGAATAGAACAATTAAAAATTCTTCCCTCAGAAAGCTTACATTTCATAGGTAGTTTATGTGTTTAGATTTTGATCCAGGGAGCTACCAAGACAAGAGTTTCTTTTCTTTCTGAAGAAAGTAGTTCCGAGGGGAAACAAAGGCAGATTTGGAACTCATTTAGAAAAGATCCTGATTATCAGGGACCAGGAAATCTCTCATGTGGTGTGAGAATAGTAGTGGGATTACAGATGATGGTTACAAAGTACACTCTCTGTCAAGGTAAAGAAGCATTCGCCCATAACATTGCTATGAACATACTCCAGAGGGCAGGAAACAGTACAGGCCTGAGCGGTACTGCATGTTACTGCAAGGGAATGTAAAATTTAGGAAAATGGTGAGAGAAGAGTAATAGTAACAGCTCCATCACCCCTCCCCTGAATCACTCATCTTTATTTGAAAAGTCGATCTCATTGTTTGCTCTCCCTAGAATGACACTTCTTTCCCAGTCTTATTTGGACACACATACCAATAAATGTATACATGTTAATTGCCCAGCAGAGTTCAGAACATATATTAGGCTTTCAATAAATACTATTTCTTTTTAAGAATGTATGAAAAAATAAAAAAAGAATGTATGGAGGTATTGTAGCTTGGTGGTAGGGCACTTGCGTAGCACATGTGAAGCACTGGGTTTGATCCTCAGCACCACATAAGAATTAATAAAAAGAGGTTAAAAAAAAAAAAAGAATGTATGGAGGAGAAGCTGAGGTTGGAGGATTGCAAGTTTGAGGCTAGCCTCAGTAATTTAGCAAGACCCTAAGAAACTTAGTAAGACCCCCCCCATCTCAAAATAAACAAATAAAAAGGGCTGGGGATGTAGTTCAGTGGTTAAGCATCCCTGGGTTCAATTCCTGGTGCCAAAAAATAGAAATGTATGGTGGGGATAGTTTCTGAACATTATTCTCTCCCCTTGGGTCAACTAGACCCACCAGATAATTCAAAATGTTTAGTGGAGGGTAAAATTCCTTACATATCATGGTTCTGAATATTAGCCCAAAGTTAAAAATGTAAAAACATGAGATTTAGTTTGAATACTCAAAAAGTTCTTACTACCTCCAGACACCCAAAAGTTATTGTTGACTTATTTCCATGTATAAAAGTATATTTTTGGAAGCAGACTTCTCTGGTTTCGAGGAGACTTTTGAAAGGTATTCTTCAAACTTTTGTAAAACTCATAGTAGTCCCTCACCCAGGCCATGCAAGTTGACCTTGGATAAACTAGTAGATTAAAAAGTTACTAATGATAGGATTAAATCTCCCATCTCAGGCCTAGCATATGGTTAATGTAAGTTTCCCCTTCACATGTACACAGAATTTGCATGCAAAGAAATCTCTCCACTTATAGAGCTTATTAGTATTATACACAAATTCAAAATGGAAGTCGAGCTTTGATGCTTTTTCCTTTTTGAAATCACACAAAACTTAGCAGAAATCATTCTCTCAAAAGCTTGAGGATGTGCCAGAAGAACATGGTGCCTAAACAAATTCAGCTTTGAACACAATGTTAACAAAACGTGGCAATGGGGCTGGGGATGTAGCTGTGGTAGAGCAGGTGTGAGGCCTTCTGTCTGATCCCCAACACTTCAAACAAAACAACAATGACAATGACAACAATGAAACATGGCAATGATCATCAGGGGACGGGGACAGAATGTGGCTACCTTCCCTAGTGCCAGTCAGTATAGGGTTTTGCTGAGTCAAGATACAATCAAAGTAGTAAAAGGAAAGAACAAAAAGGAAAGAACAAATGGCATGACCACCTTAGCGGCACTAGGCAGCTAACTGGAATGTCATATAGGAAATTAAAGCAGAAAGTCCTGAATACTAACCGAAGGGCATGCCGAGGCGGGGTATTCCCCCAGTTAATGGCAAACCTGCACCCTGTTCTTGCACAACCTTTCACACTTCCTTCCATAGTTCTTGTTATTCCTCAGCTCAAACCTGTTCCTCAGGGGGTAAAATCTATTTTACTACCACCTTATTAAGGTCCCATACAGGATCAACTGGAGGGGATTGGTCTAATACCCCTGGAAAATTAAGTGTTGCCTCATGTTCTGCAGACTTAGTAGGGCAAACAGTTTGTTGGTGTACTACGGTCCCCCTACATGTGTCTGACGGTGGAGGTCCCCAAGATTCTAATAGAGCCAAACAAGTCCATGAGAAAATTCAACGGATGTACAAGGAACTGCATCCTAGTCTCTTATATCATCCACTAGCACTACCTAAACACAGACCTTCTGAGATAGACCCTGCCACTTACGATATTCTTGAAGCCACTTACACCTTGCTTAATCGGTCCAATTCTCCCTTGACTGCAGATTGTTGGCTTTGCTTGCAGCTAGGATATCCCGCTCCATTAGCTATTCCGATTGATTATAGAAATGACTCAGCTGCTACCCTTACTAGAAAAATTGCTGAAAATGTAACCTATCCTAATACACCGTGGTCCAATTTTACCAGTGAAAATTGTCTACCGACTCCACCATTTTTGGTATAGCCATTCACATTTTCTAATACTACCTGCTTTTTCTCACCTGGCTATAATAATACCTGGGATTTAAATGTAGAGATTATGACATTTAGTGATTGCTCCGAGACATTCAAATTTTCACAGCCATTGTGCCCCCCTAATGGCACTGTATTTGTCTGTGGAGGTAATAAGGCTTTCACTCAACTGCCAACCAACTGGACTGGATTTTGTGTCCTAGCCGCCTTGCTCCCAGACGTAGATATTATTCCAGGAGATGAGCCTGTTCCTATACCAACAATTGATCACATTGCAGGACGAGCTAAACGTGCTGTCACCTTTATCCCTTTACTTGCAGGACTTGGAATAACTACAGCAGTGGCCTCAGGTACTGCTGGTTTGGGGGTCTCTCTTACTCAATATACAAAATTATCCAGACAATTGATTTCTGATGTACAGATACTCTCAAGCACCATACAAGATCTTCAAGATCAGGTGGATTCCTTAGCGGAAGTGGTCCTACAAAATAGGAGAGGTTTAGACCTTCTAACTGCCGAACAGGGAGGCATTTGTCTGACTTTGCAGGAAAAATGCTGTTACTATGCCAACAAGTCAGGAATTGTTAAGGACAAGATCAAACAGCTGCAGGAAGACTTAGAAAAACGCCGACGAGCACTGGCTGATAATCCACTATGGACTGGATTCAGTGGACTCCTTCCCTATCTCCTTCCCTTCCTAGGTCCCCTCCTTTGCTTGCTGCTTATTGTAAAGGTCAGAACGTTCTCAGAATGAGAACTTCTTCTTGGTCCCTGACAAAGTTCCACCAAAAAAAATCCATCATCATATCTGGATAGAGCTCAGTGAGGTTAAGTAGTAGATGGGCAGCCATGGCTACTCAGGATCTAGCAGAATGCCTGTGGAGGGAACAAGTAAACAGGTACAACCAAGAGGTGCATAAAGAGGAAGGAAACAGATGACCGTAACAGTACTACTCCTGTGGGAGTTGTCCTTGGCAGAGTTACTTTTGCTTCTTCTCCCTTTGCCCTTCCACAAAGTTCATCCCCTCCCTAATCCTTTTGCAAGGATTATATCTTTTCCCTTTTGCTCAGCATTCTGAATTTTAAATAGAAGATTCACCTGTGTTCAATAGAAGAAAAAGAAGACTCATGCCCTAGACCATACATGTAGCCTTCCTGCCCAGCTCCTCCTTTCCCTCCCTGTGAAAGTACTGCTTCCCCCAGGATGGGTCTTTGAGCGTGCTAACTCAGTCTATCTTCTGAACTGCCAGAATTTAAACAGATGTGACTCCTTCACAAGTCTTGCCTCCCGAATATTGAATATTGGCTTTCAAGAGGCAAGCAGCCCAGATCATGGCCCAATAACGTGTTCTCACAGATAAACACGGGATATGCCATAGCAGTAAAGTGGGAAGCAAATCTGCCAAGTCTATATCTCTCCCTCTGTTAGCCTCCCCTCACCCACATACACACACACATCACCACCATCAGCATCACCATAAGCACCCTTGAAAAAATCCTATTTTCTGAGGACTGTGGACACGACCAGTTATCTTGTCACACACATGAAGTCCTCAGATATGCTGTGACCTGCCTTCTCACATCTTTCATGTTCATACTTGCCAAGCAGGGCAACACTGAGGCGGGGGGCAGGTAATTTCAGAAACCAAAATATCAGAAGAGGTGAAGTAAGACTGTTCATGGTGTTTGTTACCTGTCTACTAGTGATACAGTTCCTTTGACTCAAGAAAAAACCTGGAAAGGTCCAGAGGAGCAGGTATAAAGGTGAAAATTGGGAGAGTGGAAAGGAAGCTGATCTGACATCAGTGAATGGTGCTGAGTCCACAACACAGCAGGAATGATACAAAAGAAGGGCAAACAACTCTTTTCATCATATAAATAGCAATGTTACTTAGATGTTAAATAACTCCAAAAGAAAGAGAACACAACTCAGACTAGAAGGAGGGTGTGATAGGCAGGATAATGACCCCTCAATATGCTCATGTCCTAATCCTTGCAAACTACACAAACACATTAATTTGCAACTACAGATGCGACAAATTTAAGAATCTTGAGATGGGAACATTATCCTGGTGGGTTCAATGTAATCACAAGTGTCCTCAATGGAGAGCAAGGAGATGGAAGTGGTCAGAGTACTGTGATGTGAAAAGACCCTGACCTATTGTTGCTGACATTGAAAAGGGAGGAAGTATTCATGAACCAAATCATGTGGGTGGACTGTAGAAGCTGGAAAAGGGAAGAAAATGGATTTATCATAGAGATTGTAAAGCATACACACCCTAGACCACAACGCAGAAAGTTTGCCAGCTCACTGCCTAGTTTGGTCAGGCAAAACCAAGTGTGTCTAAATTCCATCTTATACTCTAAATAGTCTTCATCAAGTCTGAGGATTTATAATTATAAATTCTTTGACCAGATAGGTTGGGGGATCCTGTAAAGGGGATTCACATCCTGTCTAGGGTGTAGAAAGATAGATTCTAGAGACATTTTGCCTAAATTTGTATTCCGACTCTGCCACTTTCCAAATTTCCCATGGAAGGGAAAAAAAGTAATGCCTTTTCTTCACTTATTATGAGGTTCTTGGCTGACACGCCTATAACAAAAGATAGATTAACAAACAGAAAGCATAATAAATGTGTTTAACCAAAGTTTTACATGATGTGGGAAACTTCAGAATCTAAGATTCAAAGATGGAGGGAAAACTGTATATTTTTATGCCAAGTCTGATCAAAGAAGTGGATAGTTGTGGAGGAACCTAATGGGACAAAATGGGTATGGTTTGATGGTAATAAATGGAGGGGTGGCAGGGGAGGATTCAAGTAAGGTGTTTTTGTTCAGATTCTTTGTTTCTATGACATTCCTTCCTTCTAGTTTGGAGCAGAACACCTGTCACATAAAGGTCTACAAGGGAAAATGAGGAAATCAGAGAGTAAACGTCTTAAATTTTATGGCTTACTTCAGGAGAGAAAAAATCTGGTCTGTATGATCCACTTCATGAAAAAAGGGGTCTGGGAGAAGGTCAGGGAGATCATCTTACCTCTGTGGCCTTCCCAATCTCTTGGCTGAAACTTCTCAGCCTGCCATGGTGCCATACTTTGGAATATGGTGTTTGAGGACTGACGGTGATCTCAAGCAAACTACTTCACCTCTATTTACGATTGAAATTGTTTACTATATTGAAGGCATTTAGGATAGGGGTTGATGGATGGTAAGTAGGTACTTACACAATGATAGCTGTTATTATTTTCTTTTAAGGATTGTAATGTGAAAGTGGGATTAGACTCCACCCCTCCCCACAAGAGTGTTCTAAAATAGTAACAGAAAGCTATAAGGGGTTATAATTGCATTTGAACAGGAAAAAAGAGAGAGAAATCTCGCCTTATTCCTTGCTATATATCTAGTATTTAGAATCATGTGAGCAACTGAGTAGGCACCAAATAGTTCTTGAAAGAATTTGTTGAGTGAAAGAGCTTCAGAAAATGCTAGTTACCTTCTGGATTCCCCCACCCAAATCTAATCTCTTTATCTACCCCAGAGAAACACTTGAACATGCATAGAAGGAGTCGTGGGGAAGAACTTTTGTAGTGCTGTTTGGAATAGTGAGAAATAAAGGGGAAAATCTGAAAGAAAAATGTCAAAATAAACTGTGGTCCATACTGTAGATTAGTACATAGCCGTTAAAAAGAATGTAGTAAGTCTTTATGGCAGGGAAAGTTTCCCAAGCCATATTGTTCAATAAAAATGGCAAAAAAGTAATATTATGTATGTTTTATGACTATTTAATATATATTGCTAAGCATAGGAAAAGGCCAGGAAGAACAATAGAAAATTGAAATGGAGCATACCTCTGTTAAAGGAATCAGATGCAATGGAGAGTGAGACAGAGTAAGGTGTATTAATCTTATCTTTGAGACCCTGACCATTTTTGGAAGCTCTGCCTCTAAAGTGGTTAATTCCCTGTTACTGAACATGGTTATGGAGAGGCCAGAGGATGTTACCGAGAGGAATCAACACTAAATGATTTTCACAATTCTTCCTCAACCTGCCCGATAATTCAAATTCACAGGTAAATACAGCCTGTGCAGATGAAAGGTCATTTCTCAGAGTGTCTTTGTAAATTGAGGGGTGGGGGAGAGTCATGAACTCTTCTCCTTTCTTCTCTTAGATATCCCTTTCCTCCAAGGCCACCTGAGAAACCTTGCAGAGCAAAACAGTTTAGGAACTAACACCTTTAAAGGTCTCTCGGAATTTGAATAGATTGAAATTGCCTGAGGGAATGTGTTTTCTGAACGGTTTTTGATAAACCATTCAAAGAAAAAGAGTAAGAGTCCTTCAAATGACTCTCTATACGAAGTTTCCTCCTGATGAAACACCTATTTGCAGATATTATTCTTAACCCTTCAATTCAGGATTTAGAAATGAAGAAAAATAAAAAATACAAAAGAATAAAATGAACAATAACAGAAAAAAGAGTATTATCTTTTGAGGGTCTGGAAATCACTTCAGGAGCTAACAGGAGGCTGAAGTGTCCCAGTGTCCCACCAGAATCTTAGAGCTTCTTTTAAAAACTAGACAGAGACCATGACAAGGAGCAACATTTATCTATCTATAGACAATCTTTTTCATAGTCAGATATGATGCAATGACCTTTTAACTGCAAAACAAACAAGGAAACAAAACTGGGGTTATTTTATTCTTCATGTAATACTTCTGTAGAAAGAGGAAGATCTAAGTGCATCCAAAACCTGATGATTTTGTTGTTGTCTCACAGGTTTTTTGTTTGTTTATATGTTTTTCTGCAATGCTGGGGATGAAACCCAGGTCCTTGCACATTCTAGGTAAGCCCTCTACCACTGAACCACATCTCCAGCCCTGCAGTGACGTTTCCAAATCTCGTGGCCAATGTAGCAGTAAAAGAGGGAAAATAAAAATCTTCCATAGATTGAAAGAATTGCCTCGATCATCTTTTCAGCCTCTCCTCTTCCAAAGAGCAAATGTTAGAGTAGGAAGGCTGCCTATGGGTTGTGTTTATGTTATACAATAGTTTTTAATTCTCAAACTCTAAAACCTCAGAATTAAGCAGATTTCCAGGACTCAGAAACAAAAATGAGTGGAACAAAGGCAGCAAGCCTGCCCACCCAGTGGAAAAGAGGTGGTAATAGCAGCCTGCAGCATTTCAGGTCTTTTCAATAGTGCCCAATGCCCCTAGGAAACAGAATCTAACAGGAAATTGCCAATTAAAACATGAAGTCAGAATTGCAGATTTTCTAAACAGGTGATTTTTCTGGCATGTTTTTAGGCTACTCCGAACCCGAACCAGACTTCAGTCCCTGAATTGGGTGGCATATGGGGAAAATATAATTTGCAAAGGGAAGTTAAATTTGTTTCCATTTGAAGTTTCACAGGACCTGGGACTGATTAGTTCTTTCTTATGGAAAGCATAAAACGAGAGAATCAAGGTAATGATCATTAGTGAAATGTGATACACATTGGTATTCTGTAACCAGCCCAACTACAGGTGATTAATCATTAAGGCAATCATTTATTCTTTACTATTTTTAGGAATCTCAGATATTTCCATTATAAATGCACAATAATGAAAGTGCCTCTTTAGAAGCAGCTGACTATTAAATGGGTTATGAGCTAAATCAAATACAAATCACCTAACATTTTAACTGTCATTTCCACACAAAAGAGTGCATTGGATTTTAATATAATATTTGATATATTTACTAGAATATTAATATTTAATATAATATTTAATTATATTTAAAATAGTATATAAATAATGCATTGATATTTTAAATGAGAGAAAGCTATGCAGATCTCTAAGTAAGACAATAATTGCTTTTACTAGCCATTAGGGGCAAAATTAGATGAAGAATTTCAGTGTGTCCCAGAAGAAGTTAAAAATCAGAACTTTTAATTTTTAAAATCTTTTCAGAGGTACCATTAGAAATGTTATTGATAAAATGTAGGAGCTTTTACTAGTTTCACAATATGCAGATATGCTAAATAAGTGACAAATGAGGATTCATAATTTTTATATGATTATTCATGAAAAGAGTCCATAAATTATTAAGTATTAAATATTTCTTTTTCACTTGTTCTGTTTCTTCCATGTTCTCATTATAATAGTAGAAAAATATAACTGGGGGCCATCTAGTGGTCAAAGCAGTACATTTTTTTCCTTGGGCTTTGAAACAAATTCCTAGTTTTCCAGAATTGTATTCTATCTCTTTTGCTGTCAAAACAAGGAAGGTAAACGTGATTTCTGATATGATAGGAATCCCTTAGTAGATGTCTCCTCTATTGAACTATTTGAATATTAGACTTTATAATTTGTTAAGGAATGGTGGGAGCTGTGGGGACTGGGGAGGATTTAAGAATAATAACAAAACCTTCCAGTGGAGAGGACTTTTGTTAATCAGTTCAGTGTTTCAGGAATTTCCTTAGGAAAAGTGCTTAGCTTTTACAGTTTTGTAAGGAATTGTTTTTGAGTGTGGGTTTAAAATTGCACTTACTACCAATCTGACTGACATTGCAAATCAATTGAGAACAGAGCTGAGAAGTTTAGCAGGTACTCACCTAAACTGCTGGTCCTTTAAAGCTGAGCTAATATGTCTTCTGACTATTATTGCCCCTGATGTACCTGACGACTGTCAGAGTGAGAGGTAGATGGCAATTATCTATATATATAGGCATATGCATGTGCTTAGTTTTTATAGAAATTTAGACAAATTGTCTAACCAAAATCTTGCTAGGGATTTAAGAAGTATAGGGGATTTTGTTGTTGTTGTTGTTAATTTTTTTTTTTTTTTTTTTTTTTTTGGCCGTACTGGGGATTGAACCCAGGGGCACTAAACCACTGAACACATCCCCAGCCTTTTTCTGGGTAGGGGAAGGGAGCGACTGGGTCTCACTAAGTTGTTAAGGGCCTCACTAAGTTGCTGAGGCGGCCTGGAATTTGTGATCTTCGTGCCTCAGTCTCCTGAGTCACTGGGATTACAGGTATGCACCATAATGATGGACAAGAACTGTAGGTATTTCTGCTGTCCTTTCTCTCTCTTTTTTCTCCTCTCTCTCTCTCTCTCTCTCTCTCTCTCTCTCTCACCCTCCCTGTCATAATATGCATTGAACTGGGGACCGCAAATGTGTGGCAGCTCTCCCCTACTAAGCTATATCTCCAGCCCCTGTTTTTCTATTTCCCCAAAATAATTAGTTAACAATCTCTTGTATATACTCGTAAATGTTATGACTATAGCAGTGTAAAATTTATTATATGAAGAGTATCACACATACTATCTTGCTTCCCTCCCACCACATATGTATTTCAAAGACCCTTTCCTAAATGTATATAAAGAGCAGGCTTCTTGTCTTTGAATGGCTCAAAATACTCTATTTCATAATTCATTTAGCAAGTCTTTTATTGACTGCCATTTAATTTGTTTTTAATATTTAGCTAGCATTAAGAAAATACAGAAATAGCATCCCCATACATATTTCTTTGCTTACATATGACAGTAATTTCAGGGAGCGAAACTATGGTATAAATTAAATTTTGATTTTTGAAATCAGATTTTCAAATTAATCATAGAAAGATATTTAATGTAGTTTTGTCACCATGATGATACCAGATGAGGCCTGCCATATGACCTGTCACTGTCCATTTCTACATGCTAGTGCAGTTGAAACACATACAGATAAGTGATAATAAGAGGTTGATCAGAAAGCTGAAGAAATACTAGTGTTTCTCCCTCATACTATCAAAGACACGGTTAAACCCCAGTAAAGTGAAAATCCGTGCACTCGGCAAAGAATGGAACTGGAAATGTAGGTGCCAGTGGGATTTTAATATTCATGCTATAGTTTGGTTCTTTTCTTTTCTTTCTTTCTTTTCTTTCTTTCTTTCTTTCTTTCTTTCTTTCTTTCTTTCTTTCTTTCTTTCTTCTTTCTTTCTTCTTTCTTTCTTCTTTCTTTCTTTCTTTCTTTCTTTCTTTCTTTCTTTCTTTCTTTTCTTTTCTTTTCTTTCACTGCAGATTGAACCCAGGAGTGCTCTAAAACTGAGCTCCATCTGAAGCCCTTCTAAGAAGTGGAGCCAGGTGGGAGTTCTTCTGGTCATTGGGGACATGCCCTTAAAGGGGATAGTGAGACCCTCTCCCTTTCTTTCTTCTTTTCCTATTTTTTGGGCCATGAGGTGAGTGCATTTACTCTACAACATGTTTCTAACATGATGTGCTGCCTGACTACAGGCCCCCAAACAATGGAGCCAACCAATCATGAACTGAAACCTCCAAAATTGTGAGCCAAAAAAACCTTTTCTCTTTATAAGTAGATTATCTCAAGCTAACACAGTTCATATTGATATTTTCTTCTATAATTTGCATAATTTATAATAGGTATTAGAAGGCATCCTTTCTAGGTATTTATGCTATAAAAATGTCTTTCACATTAAAACAATTCCCATTCAATCTTTTTTTGGGGGGCGGGGCACTGGGGATTGAACCCAGAAGGGCTTAATCACTGAGCCACATCCCAGTCCTTTTTTTTAATTTTATTTAGAGAAAGGGTCTTACTGAGTTGCTTAGGGCCTTACTAAGTTGCTGAAGCTGGCTTTGAACTCATGATCCTCCTGCCTCAGCCTCCTGAGCCACTGGGATTATAGACATGAGTCACCTCGCCTGGCTCCTTTCAATCTTTGAGTAAGAATTATTTCTTAATAATCAAATGTTACTTACAAGTATTGAATATTAGTTGAATTATGGTTTTAAATGGTTAAATTTGCCAGGCACAGTGGTGCACACCTGTAATCCCAGCAGCTCAGGAGGCTGAGGCAGGAAGATCACGGAGTTCAAAGCCAGCCTCAGCAACTTAGAAAGGCCCTAAGCAACTTAGTGAGAACATGTCTCAAGATTAAAAAATAAAAATAAAAATGGCTGGGGATGTGGCTCAGTGGCTAAGTGCCCCTAGGTTCAATCCCTGGTACCAAAAAAAAAAAAAAAAAAAAAAAAGGCAAAATATAACTTTCACAATTTGTGGGCCAAAGGAAACATTTTAAGCTATTAATCCCCCCCCCCCTTCAGTGCTCAGGCTCAAATCCAGGGCCTAGCACATGCTAGGTAAGCACCCTACCCCTGAATTTCACTACATCACCAGTAAAGCTCTTTTTAAAAAAAATTGCATTATACTTTCCTGATTTTGGTGGTGGGGGATAAGTTTTTTTTTTTTTTTTATTGTAAACAAATGGGATACATGTTGTTTCTCTGTTTGTACATGGAGTAAAGGCGTACCATTTGTGTAATCATAAATTTACATAGGGTAATGTTGTTTGATTCATTCTGTTATTTTTTTCCCTTCCCCCCCACCCCTCCCACCCCTCTTTTCCCTCTGTACAGTCCTTCCTTCCTCAATTCTTGCCCCCCTCCCTAACCCTAACACTAACCCCTCTCACCCCCCCATTATGTGTCACCATCCACTTATCAGCGAGATCATTCGTCCTTTGGTTTTTTGAGATTGGCTTATCTCACTTAGCATGATATTCTCCAATTTCATCCATTTGCCTGCAAATGCCATAATTTTATTATTCTTTATAGCTGAGTAATATTCCATTGTATATATATGCCACAGTTTCTTTATCCATTCATCAATTGAAGGACATCCAGGTTGGTTCCACAATCTGGCTATGGTGAATTGAGCAGCTATGAACATTGATGTGGCTGTATCTCTGTAGTATGCTGATTGTCCTTTGAGTATAGGCCAAGGAGTGGGATAGCTGGGTCAAATGGTGGTTCCATTCCAAGCTTTCTGAGGAATCTCCATACTGCTTTCCAGAGTGGCTGCACTAATTTGCAACCCCACCAGCAATGTATAAGTGTACCTTTTTCCCCACATCCTCGCCAACAACTATTGTTGCTTGTGTTCTTGATAATTGCCATTCTAATTAGGGTGAGATGGAATCTTAGGGTAGTTTTGATTTGCATTCCTCTTATTACTAGAGATGTTGAACATTTTTTCATATATCTGTTGATTGCTTGTAGATCTTCTTCGGTGAATGTCTGTTCATTTCCTTAGCCTATTTGTTGATTGGATTATTTGTATTCTTAGTGTAATAAGTTTTTTAATATATAATAGTTTTAAAGTAATATTTAAAGTACATATAGCCAGCCACATGTGGTGGCTCACACCTGTAATCCTAGTTATTCAGCAAGATCACAGTAGGATCACAAGTTTGAGACAAGCCTTGATAACTTAGTGAGCTTCTGTCTCAAAATAAAAAATAAAAAAGGCTAGGAGTGTGAAAGTAAGCATATGTTTTAATGCCCAGTGTATACCAAGTACCAGTTCAGCACTTAGAATATATTTGTATTCAATAAATACTTGCTGAGTTAATTAATACTTCAAATCAGTCTACAGTGAATTTAAAAGTAAATTCTTGTATTTGCATTTCATTATCATGAGTAGTGCTTACTATTACGTCAATTCACCTACCAATTGCACCAACTAGAACACTCACCAGCTCAATTTAAATGTGGCCAAATTAGTCTAACATGCACAAGAATAATTTTTAATTGATGGATATTGCAGAGGGAGTGACACTGGATTATTTTGCTACATCTGCTTTCTTGTCCAAATCAAGTGCTTCTTTTACTGTCTAATGTATAATAAATTTTCCCTGAGATATTACTGTGAAAAAACTATCAGAAACTAGTTTAAAATTACTATGATACTTAATAGCAACAGTTACAAAATTTGAGCATTTACTATGTGCCAGCCACTCGACTGAGTATTTATTTTATTTAAAATAAAAATCATACCATTTAATCATCTGCAGAATCCTATGAGATGTGGTATTACCCCGTTTTAAGTGTGAAGGCTTAAAGGAGTTAACTAGCATTCGTTAAGGTTAGACAGTACAGGGGAAGAATTAAAATACAGATCTGTCCAATTTTCAGACTGTTTCTAACAAATACTCAGTTGCACTTCACTATGTCAAAGTAGAAAGAGGGGATGCAGAAGAGGAGAATGCTATTTTAAGAACTCACTTGGTTTAGTAGGTAATCTTTAAGAATATGGTTGAGCACCTACTGGTTATTTAAAGGTTCCTAAGGCCAGAGCTTAGAACATAGCACCCCAAACTCTATTGTTTTGGCATACTGAGTAGTTTGAACTGAAAGAAACTGAAGGGACTTCAGAAACAAGGTCTTTCTTATCTTCTCCTATCTTCCTTTTCCCTGTTTCCCTATCTCCCCAAAGAAAGTCCATAGAAATAGAACCCCTCCCTCCCAAAGACAGCCATAAAACCTAGAAAGGTTACATTCTCCCTTCTTCCTTGAAGACCCTCATTTCAGAGAGGTCCTTCCCCATACCCAGGAGAAAGGAATGCTAGACAATG
This sequence comes from Sciurus carolinensis, assembly GCF_902686445.1. Classification (NCBI taxonomy): domain Eukaryota; kingdom Metazoa; phylum Chordata; class Mammalia; order Rodentia; family Sciuridae; genus Sciurus; species Sciurus carolinensis. Next base: position 94,749,939 of record NC_062232.1, read on the forward strand.
AGGCCTTGCTGACTTTCCACTCATAGTCAATTTCTATTAGTTCATACCCTTTCATCCAATCACATTTCTGCATGATGGTTAGATCAAATCTAAGCATAAAAACAGTTTCTCTGGGTGTTGAGATCTTCATTTCTGAAAGCTCCTGTGTCATGTAAAATTTTTTATTAAGTAAATTTTTATGGTTTCGTCTCTGAATCTGCCTTTGTTGGTTTTATTTTCAGACCTATCCAGGAACCCTAGGAGAGATGAAAAAGCTTTCCTCCTGTATCCTACCTTTTTACTTTATTTTATAATAATAGTTGTCATTTCTTGAACATTTACTATCAGTCTGGCAGAATTTTAAAGTTTTAAAGATCTATATTAGTGCTGGGTGCTATGGCAGGCACCTGTAATCCCAGCAACTGGGGAGGCTGAGGCAGGAGGATGGCAAGTTCAAAGTCAGTCTCAGCAACTTAGTGAGGCCCTAAGCAACTTAATGAGAGTCTGTCTCAAAATAAAATACAAAAAGGGTTAAGGGTTAGGGATGTAGTTCAGTGGTTAAGTGCCCCTGGGTTTAATCCCTGGTACCAAAAAAAATGTATGTGTATATATATATACATTTATATACACATATATATATACATTTATATATACATAAATGTATGTGTGTGTTTATATATATATATATAAATACACGCATATACATACATATATATAATATATAATTTAATTATTATCTCTCTATGAAGGAGATATTATTATAATCATTTCCAAATTCAGGATTGGGGAAGCTGAGGCACAGAGAGTAGGTACTTTGGTGAAGGTCATGCCAGCTACTAGGCAGGGCAGGCACTTTTAGGGGCAGGCTTCTATACTTGTAGAGATTGGGGAGCTGCTGCTCCTTTAAAGACTGTTAACACGTCTTCTAAGTTGTTTTTCTTTTTGTTTCAGCAATGACTTTTTGGAGAAATTTGCAAGGATTAAATTCTATGCTCTCGATTATGCCTGCCATCCATCTTTCCTTTTTCTTTTCTTTTCTTTTCTTTTTTCTTTTCTTTTCCTTTTCTTTTCCTTTCCCTTTCTCTCTCTCTCTCTCTCTCTCTCTCTCTCTCTCTCTCTCTCTCTCTCTCTTCCTCCCTTTCTTTCTTTCTTTCTTTCTTTCTTTCTTTCTTTCTTTCTTTCTTTCTTTCTTCTTGTGTGATTAACCTCCAACTGAGCATGCTCAGGAAATGTGCCCGTCTCTGCACGTGATGATGAGTCTTCCCAGTGTTACAGGGTTGGGGACTTCCGGGAAACTGAGGTAGCACAAAGACCCCCACTTCCCTTTGAACCTTGATTCTTGTGATCAAGCCAGAAAGATTTCAGACATGTTGCTCATATTAATGGTCAAGAGTTTATTGAAGGGATAGGAATGGGTAAAAGGGACTATTTCAAGGGAGAGAGTGTCTCTCAGAGAGGAGAGGGGGAAGGTGTGCCTTTCCTGTCCTTGTCTTATTGGTGGTATCAGGGAAAGTTTCCAGAGAGTCTGGACCAGGTTGACCTCTTGACTTTTGACCAACAGCAGAGTAACATCAGACTTTCAATTCCCTCCTGCCATGACAACTCTAAGTCACCTTGGCCCATGCTGACTGGTTCTAATTGGATTTTTAACCATAAATTTCTACAGATTTTATGGTTAGGAGGAATTATCCTTATCTCCCTGCGTTTCTGGATCTGGCCTGTGAAAAGGGTCACAAAAGTCTCCCCCTTCAGGGCAACTTATTGAAATTATTTCAGGCCTTCATTTCTCCTGCAAATAGCAGATAGTTTGCTGAGCAATGTGACATAGCCTGTCCACATAAGCCGGGCAGGACTGCAGGTAAATTGTTTCTTGGAAAAGAAAGCATATGGGGGTTGTATGTGCAAAAGGATGGGAGGCAGACCTTAACAGGTTCAGAGAAGACTCCAGCGCCATTGGGACCCACTTTCCAGATGGGAAAGTGGCCCTCAGTTACAGAGGGTATTTTGGTTTTATAGGGTACAAAGATTAATCATTGAAAGCCATATATGTGCAGTTTTGACCGCCAGGGGCTGCTTGTACAGGTTAAAACTTTAATTTAGGAGGGTAATTATGAAAAGGTTGAAACTCATTGTTCCTACTCTGGGATCCATTGTTTCCTAGAGTTTTAGAATTTGCTGTGCCTCCATTTAGGGCTAATTTGCGATGGGGGAAGGTCTAAGTTTAGGGCCCATTGTTATTAGGAAAGGGTACCCTCGGAGAGGTTTAATGTTTGGCCAATTTCCCCTCCCTCCTCCCGAGCCACACTGTCCCTCCATTTTTCTTCGGGAGCTGTCTTTTAGGAATATTATTTTCCATAACCCTTCAGGGGTCAGCCCAGTGGACCCATTTTATAGAATTATTCTCTCAACCTCGTGTTTCCACCATCCTCATCTGTCTTTGCAAATTAACTCCAGTGCTCTGCTTTTTTGCTGTAGGTAATAAACCTCTCTCTACTCCTTTATTTCCTGGTTATGCTTGTTGGTTTTACACTCACCAAGAGGCAAATTCATTGCATTTGGTCACAGTCACCTAGACGCTAATTGGCAGAACGGGTATGTGAAACATCACAATCTAGACTACATATTTTAAACTTACATATAGCATCCTGAGCTACAGAAAGGAACTGGGCCTTGGGGTTTCTGTGGGAAGAAGGTGGAGATTAATTAAGGAAGGGTAAGGGAAGAGAAAACAGTATAATGAATAAAAGTTTTCTTGTTATGTAGATAAAAGTCTCTCAGGTGATAAAAGTTGGTAGTAGCTCTTTTCCTGGTACAGATGCCTTTATTAATGTAAATTTCCTTTAGGACAAAGATTTCTCTTACTAAAAGTCACCTTTTCTAGCCACTCCTATGTCTTGCAGTTTCTCAAAGTAACCAGCTGCAAAAGATCAATATTCCTAAAAGACAGAGTTTGCAGTGATATGTTGTTTACTTCAAGTAATATTTTGGGTGATTTATCTTGAGCCCCAACAAAGCCAGCATATTCCTCCTGTTGGAACATACCAGTGAGGAGAAGTAAAGATCTAGGTAAACTGTTTGCTCTCCAGTGAGGAAAAATTAAAAATGAAATGAAAGGTGATTATCTCAGAAAGGTAACTTCGGGATCTTAGTGAAAAGAGTAAATTGGGGCTGGGGGGTGTAGCTCAATGGCTACACCTAGCATGCACCGAGAGGCCCTGACCTCAATTCCCAACACCACAATATTCAAAAATTTAAAACAACAACAATGGAAAAAGAATTAATTGCTTTAATTTGCTAATCAGTAAATTATTTATTCTTTTATCAAATATTTATTGAGGGTCTACTAAGTGCCAGGCTTTGTGGGGATGTAACAGTGGTCCATTTCATGTTTTGAATATAGCTTTCTCTGCTTATTTTAAAAGGGACATGTTTTTCTTTTCCTCTTCTCTCTCTCTCTCTCCCCATCCCTAACCTGGGGGCAGGGAACAAGATTACCTAGAGTTATCTGTTCTTGAGTATAGATCCAGCACAGGAAGATATCCATCCAGGAAGTGACTATCTCCCAAATTAACAAGTAAATTTCAATATACCATCAGGAAGCACCTGTGACCCCCATCTGGCACAACTGGAATGCAGCCTTTGAAGAGCTTCTTTAAAAGCCCTCTATTCTCCCTGATGGGTAGAACCACAGCCTCTGGAACAGAAGTCTTCTGTGCTTCTCCTTTGCTAACAAAGCAATAAACCTTCTTTTTCCTTTTTCTCAAAACTATGTCTTCCTTATTAAATTGGCATAGGGGACAAAGATCAAGCTTTCGGTAACAGGGATATATACTAAACTATATTACAGTACACTAAGAGAAAAAATATCTCTGCATACTTCTTTTCATTATACAAAGCATTTTCACACAAATTCTGCCTCATTAGATCTTCAGAATCAATCTGTGCAGTAGTTTGAGTAGGTGCTTTTAATCATTATTATATAATGCAAATTAGAAACTGCTTTTCCTAAAAGCACTGACCACCACAAGTTCAGTATTCTAATTGGGTATCATAAAGTAAACAATGGGAAAAATGAGGCAGGGTTTTCAATCAGGTCCATAGGGGAGGGGAACACCTCACAACTCAACATAAAAGGCAAGCATCTCCTAATATGAGGACCCAGATCCCCTCTCTCTTTTTCTTGGCCTGCTATTCTTTATGGAGTGTACTTTTTCTATTTGATGGACCATTTTTTTCTTTTGGGGGAGGGTGTTAAGGATTGAAGCCAGGGGCACTTTACCACTGAGCTACATCCCCAGTCCTTTTTTAATTTTTTTAAATTTCGAGACAGAGTATTGCTAAGTTGCTTAGGCCCTCACTTCCAATCCATCTGCCTCAGCCTCCCAAATCATTGGGATTACAGGCATCCGCCACTGAACCCAGTTGGACCGTTATTTTCTATGCTTTGTCTGTCACTTTTATGTGTCTTGCTCAATTCTTTGGAATGCCAAGAACCTGGATTCCAATTGGATAGCCCACATGTAACAGCAAGATCTGATTTATTGGAACTCTTAGAGTCAGGCCTTTGGCCTAGGACTCTGCTAAAAATTAAAGGAAGAAACTGAGAGCCAATGAGGTTGAATGCCTTGTCCAAGTTTATTAAGGTAACTAAAATGAGAGTTTGTCTCCAGACTTACATCTTTTGTTTCCAGTGTTGTGGCTGAAGATATGACACTCCAAAATATGCCTATAGGATACCAGAATATACCGCCTTAAAATATATTTCTTTATCATATTTTGAGCTGGTTATTCTAAGAAGCTAGCCACAGAAGTACCTCTGAAAAGCTGTTCTTTTATAAAAGAAATTTATGTCTGTAAAGGAAATCTACATTAGTGAAATATTTGTGTCAGAAAGAGGGTACTCTTAGACAGCTTTTATTAACCTCTGATCTTTGGTCTCTATGATGAGGCAACCTTTATTCACCATACATTTATATGGCTCACCCTTCCATAACTTGTCTACACCCTCTCCCCACTGAAGCCTCAAGCCCCTATTTCTTTCTATAACTCAAGATATTATATAAGCTTCAATCATTTGGCCCTTTTTCAAGTCTCATATTTTGTGGGATTCTCGTGCATACATATGTAATTAAATATGGTTTTTCTCCTGTTAATCTGTCTTGTATCAACTTAATTCATAGCTTAGCCAAGGAATCTAGGAAGGTGGAGGGAAGCCATTTTTATACTCCCCAAAACAAGTTAGAGTATTTTTTCCACTACCTTATGTCTGCCTCTTTTTAAACATTTATTTGATACTATGTATAAGGCAAAAGTACTCTGTTAGGTGCTGGCAATTCAAAATTTTCTGAGATCATGGGGTCCACTCACAAAATTTTGAATGTAATTGGAGAAACAATATGCCAACTTATAAAGAAGCAAAATAGTGATTTAGAATTCATGGGATAATACAGGAAATATCAAGTCAGAGGAACACAGAGAAGAAAAAGATCACTTGGGTCTGAATAATTTGGGGAAATTGATAGAATTTGAGCTAGTCTCTGAAGTAAAGGCAGGATTTAGATTTAGTGACATATTCAGGCAGGAAGAACAATACAAAAAAATCTTGTTCTGCAGGATGAGACTTAGGTCAATTTAGGATAATGACATATTGATAGTGGTAAATTCAAGCAAAGAACAAATTGTATTTCAAAGGTAAAGAATTTTTTGCTATAGAATTATTCTAAACTAAGCTTAGGTCAGTAGATAACAAATGAAGCAAGGCTTAACATTGGATCACAACAACTCCTAGCTTTCTTTTCTAATAGAGCTTTAAGTATCATATTATGATCAGTTCTCCATGTTCAAAGAAAGTGTCTAGAATTACCTCATATTGCCACTTTGATCTTAAAAATCCTTTTGAGCTATCATTCAGTCGAGAAACTCCATTGAGTATCATGTACTAGATACTAAACCGATGAGTTTGAATAAGACATTGATCTTGTCCTTGAGGAAAATCATTTTTTCTTTCTTTCTTTTTCCTTCCCCCACTTTTTTCTTTTTCTTTTTCTTTTTTTTTTTTTTGGTATTAGGGATTGAACCCATAGTGCTTACCACTGAGCTACATCATCAGTCCTTTTTAGTTTTTAAATTTTGAGACAGGGTCTCATTAAGTTGCTTAGAGCCTCACTAATTTGCTGAGGTTGGTCTCAAACTTGGGATCATCCAGTATCTACCTCTGGAGCTGCTGGGATTATAGGCATTGGTCATCACATGGGCAAAAGGAGAATCTTATGATTCACATTTTGATATGGTTTGAATGTGTCCGCCAAAGTTCATGTGTTGGAAACCTAATCCTCAATGCAACAGTTCTGAAAGGTGGAACTTTTAAGAGTTCATTAGGTCATAAGGGTGTTTTCTCTCTCTCTCTCTCTCTCTCTCTCTCTCTCATATACTCTTGCCAGTTCACCTTCCACCATGGGCTGACCTAGCAAAAAGGACTTAGTAGATGTGAACTTCTTGGCTTTGGACATCCCAGCCTCCAGAATTATATGAAATAAATCTCTGTTCTTTCTATAAATCACTCTTCGTTCACTTCTCAACATATGACAACTTGAAAATAGCAAACTCTAGCCTTGGAATTCAATCATGACATCAATAGCTTCATTGATCTCACTATATGGTTTGTAGGAAGATTATCATTTATTAAAAACATGGGGAAAAGCAGCCATGTGCAATGGTACATCCCTGTAATCCCAGTTACCCTGGAGGCTGAGGAGGACTGTGAGTTTGAAGCCACAACAATGAGCAACATAGTATGATGCAGTCTCAAAAAAAAAAAAAAAAATCACTATCCCCTCAACAGAGGAAAAATGGGGGAAAAAAAGAAAAAGAAGATCTTTGTAAATTTGGGAGGTAGTTTGTTTGTTTGTTTGATTTGGTACCAGGGATTGAACCCAGGGGTGCTTTACCACTGAGCCACATCCCCAGCCTTTTTATATTTTATTTTGAGACAGCATCTCACTAAGTTGCTTAGAGCCTTGTTAAATTACTTACACTGGTTTTGAACTTAAAATCCTCCTGCCTTAGCCTTCCAAGCATTGGGATTACAGGCTTGCTTGACTGGGAGGTAATTTTAAAGGCAAACTATATCAAATTAATCCAGGACTTTTGCCAAACGAGATATAACCATCGAACAGTAATAAATATGATAAAGTGTGTGTGTGTGTGTGTGTGTGTGTGTGTGTGTGTGTCCACATTAGCAAAGGTAAATGCTAGTGTGGTGACAGATGATTAAAATAAAAATCCTCTATGCATTATAATAGAAATATAGTTCTCACTCCAAAAAGTCCAGTTGGTAATCATGGGAAGGTATGCCCAGGTAGTTAGTCTAGAACCATGATAGAGGCTCTCTCATCTTCAACTTGAAGTTTCCAATATTACCCTGGAATTCAAATCAGATGGAAGATGCACTAAGAGAGAGTCTACTATTACACAAGAAGTTCTTATGGACCATGGACCATGGACCATGAACAGAAATAACAATTGCTTTAACCCTGTTTAACCAGAACTCAACTGTATTACCCCATCTGATTTCAAGAGAAACAGAAATATAGTCTTTGGGCAGTCATTATGCAGCCATAAATCTACCATATGGATCAGGGGCAAGAATCTTTGGTAGATGGATAGCCATCTTTGCCATAGTGTCTAATTTCTTTTAAAACGATCTGTTCAAAAACATTATTATTTGTCTACACCATTTTTTTTTATTAGAACCATTTGCTTAAGAGTGGTAAAAGATGGTAGATGTTTGCATAAATTTCAATGCCAAGAGATGATTTCTAGGCAGTACCTTCACACAAAGTTTTCTGAATATATACTATGAAACAGGCAGCAAAATGTGAAGTTTATTCTAGGTACAAGACGATGTTTCTCTATAAAAAGGTATTTTCAATGATAACTTAATAATAGCCTGTAAAAGATTCCCTTCAATGACTTTTTCTGCAGTCACAAAAGTCCACATCCAATTTAAAAGCAGGCCATTCATATCATCTGTTCAGCCTGAAAGGAATAAGTCATAGAGAACATCTTATTAGAACATCCAATGGATAAAGCATAACATAACCTGAACTGGGAACATCAGTATTTATTATACTTCTTCCAGATTTCTAGTTAATAATAAGCAAACTCCTACAATGAGAAAAAAGTCTTTGTGTCAATCATGCTGAGCTGATGCTGGAAATGACACTATTTTTGAGTCAGAAGCAATTCATGGCTGTATGAGTTGCATTGTACCCCACCTCCACTACCCCAAATTCATTGTCAAAGTCCTCTGCGCCTCAGTAGGTGACCTTATTTGGAAATATGGTTGTTGTAGATGTGATTAGTTAATGTGCAGTCATTAGGGCAGACCCTAATCTAGTATGACTGGCGTCCATAGAAGAAGGGTCAACCTGGACTCAGAAACGTGTACACAGGGAGAATGCCATATGAGGATGAAGGCAGACATCAAGGCAATGCCTCTACAAGCCATGAGGTGCCCAAATAGCCAGGAGCTCACCAGAAGCTAGGGGAAGTGCACAGAACAGATTCTCTCTCATAGCCTTTGGAAGGAACCAATCCCAACAACACCTTGATCTTGGACTTCTAGCCTTCACAACTATGAGACAATACATTTCAGTTATTTAACTCTCTGGGTTTGTGGTGCTTTGTTATGGCAACCCTAGAAAACTAATGGAAAGCTGCAGTATTACAGGATAGCGTACAGTCAGCAGAGCGGAAGTGCAATCCAGGAGTGTCAAGGATGGAGAGAGTGGTACATGTTCACTGCAACGTATGCTAACATTCTTTTTCTTTTCTTTCTTTCTTTTTTTTTTTTTTTTTGGTACCAAGTATTGAACTCAGGGACACTGGACCACTGAACCACATTTCCAGCCTATTTTGTACTTTATACTTTGTTTAGAGACAGGGTCTCACTGAGTTGCTTAGCAACTTGCTTTTGCTGAGCCTGGCTTTGAATTTGGAATCCTTCTGCCTCAGCCTTCCAAGCCACTGGGATTACAGGCGTGCGCCACAGTGCCTGGCTGCTAACATTCTTAAGCAAGAAAATATGATACCTCTAGGCAAACATAAAGGTTTTTCTTTGTATGCATGTATGGAGCAGGAGGACTGTAGGGAGATGGTAGGGGAAGCAGAGCCAAAACGTC